>NW_026262690.1:68153994-69353994 GCF_021869535.1 Mytilus californianus
TTCCACAAGTCATTGTCATGAAACTAGAAAAATGCTTATTTGGGCCCCTTTTTGGCCCCTAATTCCTACACTGTTGGGACCATAACCCCCAAAATCAATCTCAACCTTCCTTTTGTGGTTGTAAACCTTATGTTTAACTTTCATAGATTTCTATGTACCAATACTAAAGTTATTGTCCGGAAACCAAATGTCTTCGGACGACGACGACGACGACGACGACAACGTGATACCAATATACGACCGCAAACTGTTTTTGCGGTCGTAAAATAAGGGACCGACAGATTGTAGTACCGTCAAAGTGCATATGTGTATAACAATTAGTATGATTTTAATTTACTGATAACAAAATCAATGTTTATACCAATAAAAACAATATTCAAAGATCTAATTACAGTTTTGAATTAGTAACCTTTTAGAATAAGTTTATTTAAAGGATTGATAAGTTTACCCGGATCGTATATAAATTTCCGGTCTCGGTAAACAACATCACCGTAAAATTTAGGATGTGCTATTCCGTCTGAAATAAGTTTTTTTTTTACAGGTACAGCCAAACTTGCATACCAAATATTTGTATCTATGGAAGAATTTAGTAAAGGTTTTAATCAATTTGTGGTAACGAAATCCCTGACTTAATAATTTACCAGTAATACATAGATTACACTCATTGAAATCCAAACCGTCACTACAGACACGGGCATAACGAACGAGTTGGGATATATAAACACCGTAAGATGGTGCCATAGGAACATCACCGTCCAAAAAAGGAAAATTAACAATAGGGAAAGACAAGAGTGCACACACTGAAATATCTCGCCTGCTTTACTACCACTGACTTTATGTTGATAGCCCCAAATATAAAGTTTTACTACAAGTATCACATTAATTTATCATGATCCAAGAAAATGAAGTCAAAGTCAGATAAACCAAGCCAGAAATACATGTACACCTTACAATCATTCCATACATTGAATATAGTTGACCTATTGCTTATAGTATATACAAGAAACAGACCAAACCATGAAAACTTTATATTGACCAATGAACCATGAAGATGAGGTCAAGGTCAGATGAACCCACCCAGATAGACGTGTACACTTTACAATCATTCCATGGATCAAATATAGTTGATGTATCAAATATAGTATATAAGAAACAAACTTAACCATGAAAACTTATCATTGACCAATGAACCATGAAAATGATGTCAAGGTCAGATGATACCTGCCAGACAGACATATAAACAGTACAATCATTCCATACACCAAACATAGTTGACCTATTGCTTATAGGTTAAGAAAAACAGACCAAAACACAAAAACTTAACATTGAGCCATGAACCGTGAAAATGAGGTCAAGGTCAAATAAAACCTGCCAGACTGACATGTACATCATGAAATATTTCCATACACCAAATATAGCTGACCTATTGCATACAGTATTAGAAAAATAGACTAAAACACAAAAACTTAACTTTAACTACTGAACCATGAAAATGAAGTCAAGGTGAGATGACACCTACCAGTTGGTGACATGAACACCTTAAAATCTTCCATACACCAAATATAGTAGACATATTGCTTATATTATCTGAGATATGGACTTGACCACGAAAACTTGACATTGTTCACTGATCCATGAAATGAGGTCGAGGTCAAGTGAAATCTGTCTGACAGGCATGAGGACTGTGCAAGGTATGCACATACCAAATATAGTTATCCTATTATTCATAATAAGAGAGAAATTAGCATTACAAAAAATCTTAACTTTTTTTTCAAGAAGTCACTGAACCATGAAAATGAGGTCAAGGACAAAGGACATATGACAGACGGAAACTTCATAACATGAGGCATCTATATACAACGTATGAACATCCAGGTCTTCTACCTTCTGAAATAGTAAGCTTTTCAGTATTAAGTTAACGCCGCCGCCGCCAGTACACTATCCCTATGTCGAGCTTTCTGCGACAAAAGTCGCAGTCTCGACAAAAAATCATCCCTTTTGTCGTAAATTTTTGTGTAGAGTTTCTGGTGTAAAACTGACATATCTAAATCTAGGAAAGGACACTTTTTGCTGTTGATATTTGATTTATTTAAAGTAAGTTGTTGTGGGCACATTTCGGCAGTATATTTAGAGAATTCTTGATTATTCAGCGAAAAAATATCATCAAGATAACGGTAAGCGTTGTTGAATTGATGGAATTTAGACGGGTCTTTTTTTTGGCTGTCCTTTTGGTCATATATATAGCTCTTCAAATTTTGCGGTTCTTATACATCTTTGGCTTTCAAATCATTTGGCTTTGATCGTTCCTGATGAAGGTAAATCCAGAAAAGAGTTTTGGACGCATGAAATTTATAAAGTGTTGTTTTCCTTTTTTTCCATTTTGGTTCGGGGTGCTTTTCAGCAGACAGTCTTCCTTACTATAGCGAACATATGTGCCTTTCTTCTTGTCTACTTCTTTCTCAAGAAGAATGAAAAGAAGCTAATACAAGATCCTTTAAATTCTCTTTTCTGCGATGATGCTGATTGAGTCTGTCCCATTGAACTTCGAATAATGGAAGCCACAGATATAGGTCTACTTCATACCTTGACTTGTACCAGCTGCAGAGATCGAAGTTAAGACCGGACCTTTACAACAAAAGAAATTCATCAATATATATCATTGTGTAAATTTCATTTTTTTACGTTTTTTAAAACATTATAGCATCAGACTATATCATTTTCTTTTCTAGACCTTTTAAATTGCCCAAATACAAGGATCAAATGGACGTGTAGAGCTTCTTGAATACAATTCAAAATGATTTTTTAGTAGTGTTTGTATAATATTTCAGCGGAATATGGTTTGATTGAGCTGGGTTAAAATATTTTTTTTTAATTCTAAAATATCGAATCTCGAGTATTGAATAAGCTAAATAGGCTGTCTGTTCCCCATTAAATAATTGTTACGTAGGATTTTACTAATGATCCTGTCACTTCAGAACTAGTCCAAGATTGCTCAGATGGCCCCTTCAAATCCTAAAATGGCTGTTAGACGTAAGAGCAATATTGGTAGTATAGAATCACAATTATTACAAGGTAAATTAACAGCTTTGAAGACCAATGCAAGGACCGTAATAGCACAAAAGAAGGGAAAGGGTTCAATACACTATTAATCAAAGACATCTGTATGCCTTACCACAGAAAACCGAACACTCGGGTTTCAGTTATCATCGATTTAGACTAAGTATATCTGACAAGTATAACTTGATAGCTTGTTTAACCACGTTCTATCTATAGTAACAACGACAATTGGTTTAATGGACAGTGTAAGACATTTCCGTGGACATGAAGGCTCTATGAATAACCCAAGCTTACTTTGGCAGTATCATTTTCGTAAGAACAAGAATTCCTTTAATTGAGGCCAAATAATCTCCTAGGAAATGAGACATGCCAATGTGCATACAACTGCATACCCATTATCATCGATTTATTGGCAGTGGTTCCCTTTCAACCAATCTGATTGGAATACAGACCCTGTGTAACCAAAGAGCGTACATAGGATCTATAGTTTAAACATATTGCCGTTTAAATGACCTAATCACAAACAACATATTGCTGACACCCCAACCCCTAACAGCATGTCTTGTTGTTACGACTCTACCACAGGACAGGCAAGGGAAAACCTCATTATGGACCACCAAAGGAAAATATCTGTGAATTTTGTTTCTGATTTATTCATTAGTTCTTTACAATATTTTTTTTTCAAATTCCAGCCAATTAGAAACTAAAATAGGCTAAGGCTGCCATGTTTGTTGATGAATTGGCATTAAAATAGCAATACTTAAAGACTTTTTTAAAATTATAAATACTTTCATATTTGGTTTGTTTTGCTCAGTGTTTCTAAACATGAAGATTTAAATGTGGAAAGAGCTTTTTTTTTAAAAGTAACAATACTTTCATGTTTGTTTTTGTTCTGTTCAGTGTTTCTAAACAAGATTAAAATGTGAAATGTTAACAGCTGGAGGCCAAGTGAAGTCAATGGCTAGCATGGGCCTTTGGCTCAGGCTAGCTCAAATGGAATAAACACAAAACTTTACTATTTTCAACTTTTATTTTATTTTGACACTCATTCATATATAATCAGTCCTTCATACATCATAACCCTAAAATATCATTTAGAAGCTTAATTTGTGTGGCCATTGCCACAATTCATACAATATACTGACAATATAAAAACTTATATACCATTCACAACTTTATAAAACATAAGAAAAACAGAGAGATCTTTCAAGACCAACTCTTCAAACAGTATCAGAATGTCTAATTATTTAATCATCAGTAACATAAAACAAATATCAACATTTTTTCATGATTTAAAATAATGTTTCCTCACTTGTATCAATGTTTAATGAATTTTTAACACCTATCACAACCTGCTTTTGTGGGATCTTAGAGTAATATTTAAGATTCCCTTTTCCTATTGATTTTCCTTTTATCATGCATTATTTATTTTCTGCTGACTGTTGTAGGGTTTGGTAGATCTAAAGAAAACAAATGCAGAGATACTTTTGTAAAAAGAGAATACTTTCACTTTAAATATAGATTTGTTGGTATAATATTTTTTTGATGCAGTATAAGCATACATTGAGATATACATAAAATCTTGTTAAGTAATAATAAGTAGTTGGGAGCTAAAGAATAACATTTTTGTTTACTTTTGGCATTTAGACGTATTAAAATAAATTTATCTAGAATAAAAATATCCAAATGCAATCAGAGAGTTGTTAAAATAAAGCTTGCATGCTGGGAAAGGACATCACATCATTCAATATACCTGATATACTGGTGATGTGGCAAATATTAGGATTTTTTATTCATTTAAAAAATATTAGTTAAGGTAAATCTCCTTATTTTTCTTAATTAGTATTTTAACATACGTTTTTCAAGGTCTTTTAAAAAATATCTGTTGTTTTAAACTATGTCAATTCCATATAGAAAAAAAACAACATATAAAGTCAGATAAAATTTAGAATCGCCAAAGACTAATTTTGCTTCATATGTGAATTTTTCTTATCTTTTGAAAATACATTAAAATAAATAGTAATTAATGTAAACATTTTTTTTCATTAATAAAAAAAAAATGAAAAGCAATGACAGTAACTGGACTTGTACTTATTTCTTAAAATAACAAGGCAAATCACCATTTTAGTGACCAAGATCCCCCAATCCCCCTGATAAAGCAGAGGATTGATAGTCCAAGTATATAATATGGTGTTTTGTTGTGCATTTATTTTAATCAATCTACTGTAATTTGTTCCATAATCTTTGAATTCAGCAGTACAGCATGCTATAATTCTATGACCTGCAATCCCGAGAAGTAGCTTCGTTAAATAAAAAGAATAAAAAAGTCAGCATAAAATTCTTCCATCTTGGAACACACTTAACATTAACAGACAGAATGTTACCAACAACACATAAAATAGAAACACACTAAAACATGCACACATAAAATATGAATTCAGTATAAAATTCAAACATTTTACCAACTCTAGATATATACTAATGTGTAACAATATTTTGAATATATAAATGACAAATATATTGAAATATCCTAATATTAATTGTACAGCCAAGGACCTTTAGCTCTAACAATGATACTATCGTGGAAATTACAAACATCACAATTCAAACAACTAGGCAATAAATCTAACTAAGAAAAAAATGCAAAAGGACTTTTATAGCATTTCGTCCATGAAAACTACATCAAAAGTAAAAAGAAAAGTTTTTTACAAATTGACATCTCTCTCCTTTTTAAAAGTAACATGTTTTTGTTCTGGTAATATGGATTTCTACCCAATTATTGGAGATTAAATAAAACATTTTTTTTTGTCTATTTTTGTTTACTAACAAAACTCATTCATACTTTTACTTTGACAACTTACATGACTGTCACACAATTGTTAAAATATATCATCTCTTGTATGACTGTCACATAATCTTACCTCTTGCTTGACAGACAGTGGATTCAGATCTCTATCAGAAGTAAATAAATAACAGAACAATGGGCCCTCAAGTAGAAATTTGTTTTCGAAACGTTGCTGCACTACATTGACTAACAAGTCTGTGAAGGCAAAACATTAATGGCTAATGAAATATTTTGAATTAAGAAATATAAATATTTGGCCAATTAAAAAGAACGAATACAACAAAACATACAAAATAAGCCCTAGCATTAAAATTTTATTAATTTTAACTTGTTACTGTCAAGACTAGCATGGTTGTCACTTTGGAAGTATAAATGAGCCAAGAAAATAAGGTAAACTAGACAAATTATACTTATGGTTGGTGGTTTGAAAATATTATTGCTTGCATGTTTTTGTGGTCAAATCTGTACACAATAAATATTAAACATGTATATAAGTGATCCCTGAGACTGCATATATAAATGCAAAAATGTTGGTCAACAATAAACAATTCTATTGGTTGGATTAAATTTGAGTTATTGAGTCAACTATAAGACCAGATTTTGCTCTTTTGAATTCATAAATTATATCTGATAGAAGTTTGAATTTTAAAATTTTTCTTCAATTGACAATTTTTTTTCTTTTAATAATTGTTGATCAAATGATTAATTTTGGATAAAAAAATAGATTTTGTACAAATTATTTCTAGTTTAGACAGACTGGTTGAAAATCTATAACTATCTGCTATGCCTTATTGCAGTATAACATTACAGGTATGCTTGTCTACTATAATGCTGGTTTTGCTTTGCAAAAACACCATGCAATTGACATTTGTATATCAATGCTGGTATTTACATGATTAACAAGCCTTCCATACCTTTTATCATCCCAATTGGGGTTAATAGTTCTCTTTTTGGGTCAGCACATGTCTTTCTACATTCTGACTTTTTCTGTTAGTCAAACACCAATACAATATTTTCTTAAGTATAAAGTTAATACAAACATACAACATGACAATTTCATTCACCTGTATTCAAAATTTTATGACCAAACAAATTCATTTTTAGAAATGGTTGATATAACATGGGCATATATATGTAGAGCAAATGAGATTCTCTGCATGATAACTTACTTCATACAGTACACAGGTTAAAAAGGCCTCTTAAGGATGATGACTTAGAGATACACTGCTAAATGATGTTCTTTGTTCAATCGAAAGCAAACTTAATGCTCACAAAATGACTGATTCTACTTTCAAAGACAAGAATGAGATCATAAGAATGAAACAGAAATGGCAAATGAAACATATTTACCTACATGACTTGAATATTCCATGATCATTCAAACATGAAAGGTGTTACCAAACACTATACCCTGATATACAGCTGATTGTGTTTATAGGTTTGTATTTTGATTGATAAATATCTTTTAAGTTACATTCAAGACATGGTAAAAAATGAAGTCATACATGCATACAGATTAAATGTTCTTGCAGTGGCAAAGCCCTTGTGTGCAAATGGGATGTTAAACCACAATCAATTATTTAATCAATCAATCAGATAGGTTTATCAAGACTTGCCTGAGGGAGTTGAAACCTTAGTCTCATGTAAAACATAAAAACTTTTAGTGAAATAAAAATTGTACTTAACTATACATTTCCTTTTAGGTCGGTTTCCAATTTTACTAAACACTATATGAAATTAGGACACAGAACTCAAATGTCATTGTTACTTTAAAAAATATTTCCCAATTTACTAAAAAAAAATATGTTAATTACCATACATTTTACTTATTGTAAATATGATGGTTGTATATCATTTTCATGATTAATCTACACATAAAACTAAAGCTTACTTGACAAACTTTTCAATAATCTATGTCAATGGTTTTGTTTTCAGATGAACCAACATCACTTAACATATTTATTGACTGATAAAAAAAAGTCATAATTAGATTTGAAATCATGCATACAAGATCTGGTTCCCTGTATAATGGTTTCTTCAGTGGTCCTTGTGAGAATGAGTTGAGCTACTGGATCCCTGCTGTACAAAGCTATCATCATGCATGTCCATTTTGTCTGTGACCTAAATAGTCGTTATAACTTATTGTTATTTTCTCGCTTCGATAACGTGTCAATTTTATATTTCTACGGACTTCATTGTTAATTGGTCCCCTCAAACCTCCTTTGCGAAGAAGAGAGTCTATTGTCTGTACAGCATCCCAGCCTGAAAAAGTCAACAAAACTGTTTTATTCTAGATCTAGAAATGACTAATATAATTTTATAAGGTTCAGTTGTACATCAAGGCATTGATTATAAACACTATAAATAAAATCAATTTTTTTGAATTCTACAAAATAGTAAGATTTAAAAAAAAAAAATCATTGATTTTCGACCTGAGAGGTTGTTTCAAAAGAAATTAAACCGACTTATGCTTTAAAAAAATTCTAATTATAAAATTCGGTGCTTTGCTTTTGCACCAATTGGCATTTCATTTGTGCCACAAATCATATTTCATTTAAGCCAAAATAATACATTTCATCTTTGAATGAAAGATCTGTATTATAAAGAGACTTATAATGATAATTATGTTACAACATAGTTTTAATAGCATTATATAACATATTCATCATAAATCACATCAAGAAACCAAAATGAAAACTTAAAGACACAGATTAGTTTATTTAAATGTACTTTTTTGTTGGTCGAAACCATACTCAGACTGTATCATTCAATGTTTTATAATGGTTTTATCTGTCCACATCTGTTGTGAATCTGGCTTTGCAACTTTTTGGGGTATATCTATACAATTGGCCATCATTTTTTAAGATATCCTAAATGTGAGTTCTTAAAAAAATACTGACATATTTCCTCTTCTATTTGTCTTCGAAATGAATTATGTCCATTTTTTCACCTCGAAAATGTAATCCCTTTAAAATTTTAAACCTATTAGTGACTCAGTTTTG
Source organism: Mytilus californianus (assembly GCF_021869535.1). Lineage (NCBI taxonomy): Eukaryota > Metazoa > Mollusca > Bivalvia > Mytilida > Mytilidae > Mytilus > Mytilus californianus. The sequence continues at coordinate 68,162,899 of NW_026262690.1, forward strand.
TATGAGACTTGAATTTGAACACACTTACTTACCCGATTTGAGAGAATACTCTACAACACTTCTTATACAGGACTCATACTCAGAATACAACTTATTCTTAAATTGTCTGTTCATAAATTTTGAAATTAAAAAGAAACTAAGGTTTCAACTCCCTCAGGCAAAGTTGACCTTTGATGGATTTGGCTATTTTTTTTAGGTCCTTTTAGATCATATAGCTCTTCAACTGTTTCTATTCTTATATATCCTTGGCTTTCAAATATTTGGCTTTGAGTGTTCCTGATGTAGGTAATTCCAGAAAAGAGCTTCCGACGCATGGAATTTATACTGTGTTAACAATTGTTTTCATATTAAAAAGTCTTCATTATATTTTACCTGTAAATTGGCCCAAAGCAATATTTATTTTTTTGTGCAAATGAAATACTGGATTTTTAAAAAAATGCATTGAACCCAAATTTATGGCATTTCAAAGCAGTCTATATTTGTTATACTAGTTTCCTTTGTTATTGTTCCATACATGTAACTCCACAACAAATAATTGGTTTTCCTTCCATGTAATAGCCTGGCATAAAAAACTTTATCATACATGTAGAAAGAGGATATCTTACAATTCAATTAACTTTGTTCTCTAATCTAATATATTCATTATTACCTTGTTCTATAGCTACCTCTGGTAAATATGTGGCAGTTTTCTTGTGACCCTTTTCATTCAAAAATTCTATTCTGATCCCATGCTTACCAACCTTAAACATCAACAAACATTAATATTTAACAAAACATTTAAATTGACAAACTTCAACATTTCTTTCAATGATTTGTCACATGCATAAAGTAGTTGAATAAAAGTACTGACATACTGTTTAATAAGATGATCACAAGATCTGAACGCTGGAAAAATAAAGATAGATTTGCATTTTAAATAACGCCCAGTGGGAAATATTTCCTGCATATTATACACAAGAAAACATTGAAAATTTATCAAATTGGTAGGTTCTACAAAGTGAGTAGAAAAATTTGGTCTACATGGAAAAAGAGGGTATGTTGGATGGGTAAGAAATTTTGTCTTGCATCATGCCACCTACAGACACTTCAGAGAGCTTGGCACTAGCCTACATAAGACATTGCATTTTACATCTCTAATCCAGTTGGACAGGAAATAATCAATAGTGATCGAAATCATTGGTGGAAAGTTTGTAAGAGTTGTTTGAATAATTTCAAATCATATGCAGGGGTGTAGCTGCGGTTAGGTACTTTAGGCACATGCCTACACATAATTTTTTCACAAATATTTTTTTATGAAAAAAATTAATGGCAAAGTTATCTGTAGATGCACATGAAGTCGTCAAAACTCTTTAATTAACAAATGTCATTTGTACACAAGTCTATCATCCGTGAATGGAGTATTGGATAGAGTTGTATGTACATTATATTCCACCTCATGAAACTGAAAACTAGAACTTTGCCCCAGATCATTTCACTTCTATCAACAAATTCTTGAAGGAACCTCAACATGCTCAAAACCCTGATATATTCTTAGATACATGATTTTTATTAGTTGTTGGCTTTCAACTAGCTTTCAACTTGGTCTTCATCCGACCTACATAAAACCTTTGACAAAGTGGGGCTTTTGTTTGGTTGTGTGGGATGTATAAATACGCAGTAACGTCTGGTCAGAATGCGGACGTTAAATCCGATGCCTATTGAACCTAGAGAATACCACGCTCTCTGGACGTTAAGAACACTTGCAACAACTCTTTGAGGGGTCCGACGGTGGTCTACCCTGCTGAAAGGCAAATTTCTGTCCCTATGATATAAACCCTCAATTTCCAAATTTCCAGACCTTCATCCTAGACAATCCATATTACAGGACCTACCTGATATATTAATTGTAAATTTGTTTTTGTCCTGAACATGCGAGAACTATTTGCTAATTGTAACTTCGAGGACTCTCGATCTACGTCGTGTATATCGACCACGATTTTTTCAAATTCCTAAGCTAGAAGGGATTTTACAGTACAAGTTATCAGAAAATATGAATTTCTTAAATTTTGTTAGATACACAACAGCCCGTGTGGATTTTGCTTTTTCCACTGGCCCACTGTGGGCAGTCCACCCACTCTAGCTATAATCTTTTTTTTGTAAAAATATTGATTACAAATGCTTATCTGCTTTTTTCAAGTGATTGTACTTGCAAGTCTTTAGATGAAACAAAAGAAATTGAATGCCCACTCCTACAGGTGGGCAGAGTGGACAAGGTACAAATTTTGCCCACCCGGTGCCCACTCCCATGGTGGGCCGGTGGACAAAGCAAAATCCACCCGAGCTGTAGTGTAGTATGAAAGGAACCATGCTTCTGCATAAGGCATCGACTGTGTGTGTGTGTGTCTCGGTGTGTGTATGTTTGTGAGGCCGGGGATGTTGAAGGTTTAAGAATCAAAAGATGGAAAAGTCGATACCTAACCCAAAGGGTAGTATTATTATACTGTAGTCTGAGTGTTTACGTACCGCAATGATTTTTTAATGAAGGATTGTAAATATGCTCCGTGTTTAAGACCGTACTTTGACCTATAATGGTTTACTTTTACAAATTGTGACTTGGATGGAGAGTTGTCTCATTGGCACTCGTACCACATCTTATTTCTAACTATCAATAGATGTACATATATATATATATATATATATATCCGTTGTTCGACCTGCTAGTCAAATGCGTTTTGTTAAAATATACTTTTTCACTTTTTTGGTCTTTTGGAAAATGTTGTTTGTGCTGTATTTAGACCCCTCTACAAAGAAATTTGTTTTGCATGCACACGTATAAAAGTTGCGGTTTTTATCCAACGCAATCATAGGTTTGAACGTTGTTTTCAATTTAGACTTGTTTATATTTTTTCGTTTGGGCTTGTATTATATTTGCCTTCGGGTTTATATGATCCGTTCATCCTATTTCGACTCTTCAAAATTCAAGAGTCAATCCCAAATTGAGGTAAATTATATGGCCTTCCAAATACCGTTTCGATTCCTAACATCACTGAAGAGACATTAGTTGTCGAAATCCGGATATGGTGTACAAATTTTTGCACCTCATGTTTGCGGTATACCATCTTTTCCGCAAGTTTATTCTTTTCTGTTTGGTATTAAATTAATATAATTAAGATCCATTGTGTTACATCTGTGATCCGTTTATTTGGCAATCGCCATGGCAGTCAGCAGGGTTTAAGAACATCCGTTGTTCGACCTGCTAGTCAAATGCGTTTTGTTAAAATATACTTTTTCACTTTTTTGGTCTTTTGGAAAATGTTGTTTGTGCTGTATTTAGACCCCTCTACAAAGAAATTTGTTTTGCATGCACACGTATAAAAGTTGCGGTTTTTATCCAACGCAATCATAGGTTTGAACGTTGTTTTCAATTTAGACTTGTTTATATTTTTTCGTTTGGGCTTGTATTATATTTGCCTTCGGGTTTATATGATCCGTTCATCCTATTTCGACTCTTCAAAATTCAAGAGTCAATCCCAAATTGAGGTAAATTATATGGCCTTCCAAATACCGTTTCGATTCCTAACATCACTGAAGAGACATTAATTGTCGAAATCCGGATATGGTGTACAAATTTTTGCACCTCATGTTTGCGGTATACCATCTTTTCCGCAAGTTTATTCTTTTCTGTTTGGTATTAAATTAATATAATTAAGATCCATTGTGTTACATCTGTGATCCGTTTATTTGGCAATCGCCATGGCAGTCAGCAGGGTTTAAGAACATCCGTTGTTCGACCTGCTAGTCAAATGCGTTTTGTTAAAATATACTTTTTCACTTTTTTGGTCTTTTGGAAAATGTTGTTTGTGCTGTATTTGGACCCCTCTACAAAGAAATTTGTTTTGCATGCACACGTATAAAAGTTGCGGTTTTTATCCAACGCAATCATAGGTTTGAACGTTGTTTTCAATTTAGACTTGTTTATATTTTTTCGTTTGGGCTTGTATTATATTTGCCTTCGGGTTTATATGATCCGTTCATCCTATTTCGACTCTTCAAAATTCAAGAGTCAATCCCAAATTGAGGTAAATTATATGGCCTTCCAAATACCGTTTCGATTCCTAACATCACTGAAGAGACATTAATTGTCGAAATCCGGATATGGTGTACAAATTTTTGCACCTCATGTTTGCGGTATACCATCTTTTCCGCAAGTTTATTCTTTTCTGTTTGGTATTAAATTAATATAATTAAGATCCATTGTGTTACATCTGTGATCCGTTTATTTGGCAATCGCCATGGCAGTCAGCAGGGTTTAAGAACATCCGTTGTTCGACCTGCTAGTCAAATGCGTTTTGTTAAAATATACTTTTTCACTTTTTTGGTCTTTTGGAAAATGTTGTTTGTGCTGTATTTAGACCCCTCTACAAAGAAATTTGTTTTGCATGCACAGGTATAAAAGTTGCGGTTTTTATCCAACGCAATCATAGGTTTGAACGTTGTTTTCAATTTAGACTTGTTTATATTTTTTCGTTTGGGCTTGTATTATATTTGCCTTCGGGTTTATATGATCCGTTCATCCTATTTCGACTCTTCAAAATTCAAGAGTCAATCCCAAATTGAGGTAAATTATATGGCCTTCCAAATACCGTTTCGATTCCTAACATCACTGAAGAGACATTAATTGTCGAAATCCGGATATGGTGTACAAATTTTTGCACCTCATGTTTGCGGTATACCATCTTTTCCGCAAGTTTATTCTTTTCTGTTTGGTATTAAATTAATATAATTAAGATCCATTGTGTTACATCTGTGATCCGTTTATTTGGCAATCGCCATGGCAGTCAGCAGGGTTTAAGAACATCCGTTGTTCGACCTGCTAGTCAAATGCGTTTTGTTAAAATATACTTTTTCACTTTTTTGGTCTTTTGGAAAATGTTGTTTGTGCTGTATTTAGACCCCTCTACAAAGAAATTTGTTTTGCATGCACACGTATAAAAGTTGCGGTTTTTATCCAACGCAATCATAGGTTTGAACAATGTTTTCAATTTAGACTTGTTTATATTTTTTCGTTTGGGCTTGTATTATATTTGCCTTCGGGTTTATATGATCCGTTCATCCTATTTCGACTCTTCAAAATTCAAGAGTCAATCCCAAATTGAGGTAAATTATATGGCCTTCCAAATACCATTTCGATTCCTAACATCACTGAAGAGACATTAATTGTCGAAATCCGGATATGGTGTACAAATTTTTGCACCTCATGTTTGCGGTATACCATCTTTTCTGCAAGTTTATTCTTTTCTGTTTGGTATTAAATTAATATAATTAAGATCCATTGTGTTACATCTGTGATCCGTTTATTTGGTAATAGCCATGGCAGTCAGCAGGGTTTAAGAACATCTGTTGTTCGACCTGCTAGTCAAATGCGTTTTGTTAAAATATACTTTTTCACTTTTTTGGTCTTTTGGAAAATGTTGTTTGTGCTGTATTTAGACCCCTCTACAAAGAAATTTGTTTTGCATGCACACGTATAAAAGTTGCGGTTTTTATCCAACGCAATCATAGGTTTGAACGTTGTTTTCAATTTAGACTTGTTTATATTTTTTCGTTTGGGCTTGTATTATATTTGCCTTCGGGTTTATATGATCCGTTCATCCTATTTCGACTCTTCAAAATTCAAGAGTCAATCCCAAATTGAGGTAAATTATATGGCCTTCCAAATACCGTTTCGATTCCTAACATCACTGAAGAGACATTAATTGTCGAAATCCGGATATGGTGTACAAATTTTTGCACCTCATGTTTGCGGTATACCATCTTTTCCGCAAGTTTATTCTTTTCTGTTTGGTATTAAATTAATATAATTAAGATCCATTGTGTTACATCTGTGATCCGTTTATTTGGCAATCGCCATGGCAGTCAGCAGGGTTTAAGAACATCAGTTGTTCGACCTGCTAGTCAAATGCGTTTTGTTAAAATATACTTTTTTGGTCTTTTGGAAAATGTTGTTTGTGCTGTATTTAGACCCCTCTACAAAGAAATTTGTTTTGCATGCACACGTATAAAAGTTGCGGTTTTTATCCAACGCAATCATAGGTTTGAACGTTGTTTTCAATTTAGACTTGTTTATATTTTTTCGTTTGGGCTTGTATTATATTTGCCTTCGGGTTTATATGATCCGTTCATCCTATTTCGACTCTTCAAAATTCAAGAGTCAATCCCAAATTGAGGTAAATTATATGGCCTTCCAAATACCGTTTCGATTCCTAACATCACTGGTGAGACATTAATTGTTGAAATCCGGATATGGTGTACAAATTTTTGCACCTCATGTTTGCGGTATACCATCTTTTCCGCAAGTTTATTCTTTTCTGTTTGGTATTAAATTAATATAATTAAGATGCATTGTGTTACATCTGTGATCTGTTTATTTGGCAATCGCCATGGCAGTCAGCAGGGTTTAAGAACATCCGTTGTTCGACCTGCTAGTCAAATGCGTTTTGTTAAAATATACTTTTTCACTTTTTTGGTCTTTTGGAAAATGTTGTTTGTGCTGTATTTAGACCCCTCTACAAAGAAATTTGTTTTGCATGCACAGGTATAAAAGTTGCGGTTTTTATCCAACGCAATCATAGGTTTGAACGTTGTTTTCAATTTAGACTTGTTTATATATATATATATATATATCAATTATCCTTTGTCAGAAAGTAATAGATATGAAAATACTAAACAGGATGTACTGCTTAATTAAAGGGCTATGCCGATATACGCTGGACAATTCATTTGGTAGATGAAAAAAAATAGAATTCCGATTGTACTGCCTTAATTCATCAGTCAGATGTTATTGTCAAATTATTTATAATTCTTCAAGCTTTTCTTCATAGATATAAGAAGATGTGGTATGAGTGCCAATGAGACAACACTCCATCCAAGTCAAAATTTATAAAAGTAAACCATTATAGGTCAAAGTACGGTCTTCAACACGGAGCCTTAGCTCACATGTATATCATCATGATAAAATCACCAGTAAATTTTATGTTATTTGTACACAAAATTTGCAACTAAAAATGCCGAAAATCGTTATCCGGGGAAGCCACCCCCCCTGAAACTCCTACCAGGGCTCTGTCCTGACCTTCTGGGCGCCTTAAGCGGCCCCCAGATTCCCTGCCGCAATTTTTACAGTTGTTTTAATACCTAGCTACACCCCTGATATGTGTGGTGGTGGAAAAACTTGAAATACGATTTATTGCACAATAGTTGCCTTACTACAGTTCTTGGAAAAGAATTTTTCTGTAGATAAAATGAGCTAAATGTGTGACAATGTCTGTCTGTGGCTCACTAGAATTTAATTATTTTGCTTATTGTTTCAAGCATATAACTGATGATAGTACAAGTAAAATAGACCCATCTTGCATTGTTTTATTTATATAGGTTTTTATTTTTTGTCTTTGATTTGATACAGACTAATTCATCTTTAATCATTCACTTTTGAGTGATGATTTACAAAATAATTTTAAGTGGTGACTAGAACAAAAGACAAAGGTAAACATCTAACATAATATTATGTCAAGAATTGGGTATTAAGTTGTGTATTTGAGTGCTTAATTATGTAAGACAAAAGTTAGGCAATTGGTCAATTAGGATTAGCATTAAAGAGGAGGGGTTTCCAATTAAAACTCCCCCTTTTGTCTCATATTGTTTGTTGATCATGACAATTGTCAATCATACTGGTATATCAGTACATGACTTAACTAGCCAGCAAACTAACAAAACTAATCACATGCATACTTCAATAAACTGTTCTAAGGATTTAACCCAAAATTTTTCACATTTCATTTGTGCAGATCACAATGTAAAATAGCCATGAGGAGTATTTGGAACAATATTGCAGTGTACATAATTTCAATGGCTAACATGATTGCTACATCCTTGTTAGTGAGGCTTATGCCTAAGAAAGGATTGGAACAATAGTTCCAATGTTTAAAAAAAAGCAGCCACACAGATGCCTTCCTCCCCTCTCGGAATGGACCATTCTAGTCCATTTTACCATATTTTTATACTTAAGTCACCCTTGCTGGTGTCTATAGTATGTGGTGGTTCTCTAATTACCTTCGCTTACCATTAACTATTTCCTTCCCCCTAAAAATCCATAGCGTAGGTCTTTCATATTACCAAAACAGACTTGTTTGGTTGTTTGCTTAGTTCTTAATATTTCTCATTTGAAGGCAAGACCTCATCTTCTTTCTTAATCTTACCATTCTCTCATCATAAAATTATAAATTCATTAATTTTATACAATTTCTATAATAACAATTGCCCAAGTGGTCTAATTAAATTAGTTTAACTGAATGCCCTACCACATGCCACCACCAGTGCTGGAAGTCTTGAATGTTTCAAGAATCACCTACATGAGACAATCTAGACCACCGTCCAGGCCTTATGGTCATAAAACTTTCGAGCATGATTATCGTACTCATGCTCAGAAATCAACCAATCAAAATTATGGATTTGGTCTTTAGAGTAGAAATCTTGTACCTACTCCAAGTACTGAGTAAAGTTTTACTACCGCGGGCCCTTGATGTTTTTATTTTCACTGTATATAATATGTATAGCACAATCGTCAGTTTTTCCTTATTAATTATTTACATAAGCATCCAAAAGTAGCAGAAAAATGAGTTTATTGATGGTGGCCGCATAATGGTTGAAATAGAGGTTAATTCACAGTAGCCCTGCCCTTCCCTTGTAGTCTGAATAAATTATTCGAACTCAAGAGATAATTAATAGTAGTATTTTAAGATTACTTATTCTAAAATTACTGAAAGACTCTGAAAACTATAGAAAATAAAGAATTGTCATGAAATATTGTAAAAGGGGAGAGATCCAACATTATTTCCACAGATTTTTGTGCAATTTCAAACCCATCTGAAGAATCGAGGGGTTCCAAATCCCTTGACTTTAATCTTGCATGTCTGTCTTCTTAATCAGGGGAAAAATGTGTTAACACTGATTTAATTTTTGCATTAAAGGTGCCAGTATAAATGGACATTGATTTTTTCAATATACATGTACCGGATTACCATGGAGTTTATACATTTGTAATTCTCTATTATTAATTGTGGCAATTAGAACACAATTTAATCAATGAACTAAAGGCTTAGTACAAGGAGCCTGTATTGCTCACCTGATATTTTTACATATAACTGACAAAGATATTTGTTTAATAAAATGCTCCGCTGGGGCGCAGCTTGATACGACTACAGAGGTCGAACCCTGAACAGTTGGGGCAAGTATGGACACAACATTCAAGCTTGATACAGCACTGAATTTGGATTGTAATTAAATATTTGACACAGCATAGGTTTCTGACACAGAATGAAAGTGGTCTAAGAACTTAAAAATTTTTAATTTACTATATTCAAACCATTATTTGCTTTTATATATAAATCAGAAATAACCAATTTAAAATGGAAAATTCTAAAGAAAAAAAAGGAAACAAAAATCCCCCCCCAAATTTTTTGAACCCCCTTATGATTCATCACCCCCAAACTCAATCCCAGCTTTCCCTTTGTGGTATGGTACCTTGCAGTACAATTTCAGAGAGATCCATACACTTGAACACAAGTTATTGTCTGGAAACTAGAAAAATGCTTGTTTTTTGGCCCCTTTTTGGCCCCAAATTCCTAAACGTTTAGAGCAATTACCCCCAAACTCAAACCCAGCTTTCCCTTTGTGATATGGAACCTTACAGTACAATTTCATAAAGATCCATACACTTACACACAAGTTATTGTCCTGAAACTAGAAAAATGCTTGTTTTTTTTCCCTTTTATGGCCCCTAATTCATAAAATTTTGAGGGAATTACCCCCAAAATCAATCCCAGCCTTCCCTTTGTGGTATGGTACCTTGCATTACAATTTCAGAGAGATCCATACACTTACACACAAGTTATTGTCTAGAAACTAGAAAAATGCTTATTTTTGGCCCCTTCTTCCTAAGCTTTTTGGTCAATTACCCCCAAACTCATTTCCAGCTTTCCCTTTGTGATATGGAACCTTGTAGTACAATTTCATAAAGATCCATACACTTACACACAAGTTATTGTCCTGAAACTAGAAAAATGCTTGTTTTTTTGCCCTTTTATGGCCCCTAATTCATAAAATTTTGAGGGAATTACCCCCAAAATCAATCCCAGCCTTCCCTTTGTGGTATGGTACCTTGCAGTACAATTTCAGAGAGATCCATACACTTACACACAAGTTATTGTCTGGAAACTAGAAAAATGCTTATTTTTGGCCCCTTCTTCCTAAGCTTTTTGGTCAATTACCCCCAAACTCATTTCCAGCTTTCCCTTTGTGATATGGAACCTTGTAGTACAATTTCATAAAGATCCATACTCTTACACACAAGTTATTGTCATGAAACTAGAAAAATGCTTGTTTTTTGCCCCTTTTTGGCCCCTAATTCCTAAAATTTGGAGGCAATTACCCCCAAAATCAATCCCAGCATTCCCTTTGTGATATGGAACCTTGTGATACAATGTCAGAGAGATCCATACACTAACACACAAGTTATAGTCATGAAACTAGAAAATGCTTGTTTTTTGCCCGTTTTTGGCCCCTAATTCCTAAAATTTGGAGGCAATTACCCCCAAAATCAATCCCAGCATTCCCTTTGTGATATGGAACCATGTGATACAATGTCAGAGAGATCCATACACTAACACACAAGTTATTGTCATGAAACTAGAAAATGCTTGTTTTTTGCCCCTTTTTGGCCCTAATTCCTAAAATTTGGAGGCAATTACCCCCAAAATCAATCCCAGCATTCCCTTTGTGATATGGAACCTTGTGATACAATGTCAGAGAGATCCATACACTAACACACAAGTTATTGTCATGAAACTAGAAAATGCTTGTTTTTTGCCCCTTTTTGGCCCCTAATTCCTAAAATTTGGAGGCAATTACCCCCAAAATCAATCCCAGCATTCCCTTTGAGATATGGAACCTTGTGGTACAATGTCAGAGAGATCCATACACTTACACACAAGTTATGTCTGGAAGTTACAAAAATGCTTATTTTTGGTCCCTTTTTGGCCCCTAATTCCTTAACTGTTGGTACCATAACCCCCAAAATCAATCCCCACCTTCCTTTTGAGGTATTGAACCTTATGGTAAAATTTCATTGAGATCCATTTACTTAAACTAAAGTTAGAGTGCGAAAACTAATGTGTCTTCGGACGACGACGACGCCAACGTCATACCAATATACGACCACAAAAATTTGTTTGCGGTCGTATAAAAAATTAATGACAGACACCAAGTGATGACGAGAGCTCACCTGGCCTTTTAGGCAAAGTGAGCTTAAAAAATGCTCACTGAAATAATTCTATAATTAGTAATTTCATATTTGTACAAAATTGATGCATACATTGTACACGTATTTTCAATTGATATGTTTATTTATGATGGCATTTTTATCTAATCAATTAATATGAGCTAGGCATTAAGTATGACAGTTAAAGGTTATCAAACCATGTCCTCACCACAAGCTCTTGATTATAAATGATGCTTGATTGATCACCAATTTAGCATGCACACTGCAAACGTAGGTGTGTGGGTTTATTTGCCTCCATCTGCGTACATGTTATCTCATATATATATGATTATTTTTGAATTCATGCAATTGCATATATGATTTAGCCTCTAGCAGAAATGTGTATAATTGAGCAATCCTGCCTCGCATAACAAATGAGACATCATGGAAGCAAGGAAATAAATTTGCACAAGCAAGGCATGTTTTCCCCAATTGTTTTTTTCCTCCAGCATATCAAATCAAATTTTGGTTGTTAAATCAAACTCATTTTGATTTCTATATCAATATTGATTTCTTACGTAATTCTAGTTAACTTGCATATTAAACAAAATGCAGTAGCAATAACTGCAAGGTTCCATCCTATCCCACTTGAAAATCAATCCCAGTGTTTAACTCTCAATTCTACTGGTACCTTGTACTCATATTGTAAATATAAATAATTACCTCCCAGTCTAAATAGTCCCTGGCTTCCTCAAAGTTTGTGAGTATTGATACAGAACAGTGCAATTTGTTGAACTCCTCTTTAGTGATGGGACTGAATCGACTGTCTTTCATTGCACTGGAATGCAAAAATGTCAGACAATATTGTAAAATACAATAAAAAAAAGCTTAAAAGATTCAACAAATTATTCACCTGAAATAATGAAATTCATTGGTTTTTTTTATTCTCAGTATTTTCTTTGACCTTATCCTAGTGTTGCTATTGTTTCCAGAGATAATGTAATTATAGCCTATTCAAGAGTAAAAGGTGCATTTCACTGGGCCAAGTTTTTTTTCTCTTTCATCTTGCTATTTTTTTTTTATCTCTCTTGATATTAAAGTTCCAACTTAAAATTATCCTATGGATATAAGAACTGGAATATTGGTCACAAAAATAAAGTCCATTTCAATTAGTGGGTGTGAAGTGTTACCCTTCAACTTTAGGGTTACAAGTTTTTACTAAATTGTGCTGTATTTTTTTATTCTCTAAACCTATTTTTGGGTGTACCAGTATGTTCTTCTTGCCCTACTCTTTAAATATTCTGTGATGATCACTGGATTCAGATTAAATATTATATTAAATTCAGTGGTCTTTTATTAATACATGTAGCATTAAAAGGTAGGCTGATAATTTAATCTGCTGATGTATAGTGATTGCATTTTCATGTAAATATATAGAAAATTCAATCAAAAAAAGACATATTGATTACAATCAAAAACCAACTTATAATAAACATGATAAATACATACATGTAGTCATTTTTTAGAGCTACTTTAAGTCAATTCATTATCAAATGTTGAACAGTACCTTGTAACTGCATATTCCCTGAGACCACCATGTAGGTTAGTAGCTGTGAATGTTCCAATACAACCACGCAGACGACGATTGCTGCCTATTTTCCAGGTTACAAAGAGTGGACTAAAATGTAATTCAAAAACCTCTTACACAAGTTATATCCTGATAAAATTTTTCACATGTATTAAACATAAAATTATTAATCTCTATTTTTTTCTTTCTTCTTAATAAGCATGGTCAAAATTAAATCTGCTGACCTTGAAAAAGCTGGGCACCAAATATTAAGGAGCTGCTGCAGTTTGTTGGTGATGAGAAATTGTGACAAATTTATCTAAGAGCATTTTGTATGATCAGATGTACAGTAAAGACAGGGAGTACAGATTCTCATACTCAACTGTGTAAAATCTAGATGTCACACCAAAAATACCAGCAACTCTCCCAAAATCTAGAGAGGGAATTTGGAGAATTTTCAACTTTAAAACAAGGATTTGTATAGTAAGACATTCTTAAATTAAAGTCGACCTGTAATTACACATGTCCTGTCAGACCTTAAAATCATGCGTTCTTGTACCTGCCATCAACAAACCATTAACTACACCTAGATGGGAGTTTTTACTGGGAGATTTCAAAATATCTATCTGTGAAACACCAGAATCAGTGAGAATCAGTTCTCTCTGTGTCTTCTGAAGAATAGTAACATTTTTAAATGTAATCAAAGAACAATGTATATCAAGCTAACTTGGCTTACCAGGATGAACCTTGATGGACATAGGGACACACAGATGACTCAGAAATGAGTAGATATATTAGTCTAACTCACAGTTGGGATTTAAAAATAATCCTTCCCTTTAGAACCAAAAGATATACAATTGTACTAGCAGCAGAAGGAGGGCCTTTATTCAACTCCATTATAAAGCTGGAAATCTTATTGTTACATTGTATATAAAAATAAGGGGATGTGGTATGATTGCCAATGAGACAACTATCCACCAAAGTTCAAATGAAGTGGATTTACGCAATTATAGGCAACAGTACGGCCTTCAACAATGAGAAAACCCATACTGTATAGTCGGCTATAAAAGGTCCAGACATGAAAAATATGAAACAATTCAATTGAGAAAACTAACTGCCTAATTTATAACAAAACAATTTAGGAAAAACAAATATGACAGACATGAACCAATGACAACCACTGAACTACAGGCTCCTGGCTTGGGACAGGCACATAAAGAATGTGGCAGGGTTAAACATGTTTGTGAGTGCTCAATCCTCCCCTAACCTGGGACAGTGGTGCAACAGCACAACAGCACAACATAAGAACAAACTATAAAAATCAGTTGAAAAAGGCTCATTTCGGGGCCTTTTATAGCTGACTGTGCGGTATGGGCTTTGCTCATTGTTGAAGGCCGTATGGTGACCTATAGTTGTTAATTTCTGTGTCATTTGGTCTCTTGTGGAAAGTTGTCTCATTGGCAATCATACCACATCTTCTTTTTTATATCAACTCATCAGATTGATACAAAGAAAAACATCAAACAAAAACACAGACATGATGTGGCAGGGTATATATCCATCCCTCATCCCTAACAACAAAAAATACACTAAGTACAGATCTGAGACTGTACTCGAAGTTACTGACAGCTAGTTCAAAGCCAATAACAACTAATAAAAAAAATAAATGTGGATAGTGTCCACATGTGGACACAGATGATGCCCCCGCTTGCATATCATATAGTTATAAAGGGACATAACTGAAGAACGGTAAAAGTGACGCTACCCAAATTTGAACTTGATCTGAGTTTTGTGGTAATAAGCATTGTGTATAAGTTTTACAACATTTGGTTGAGACAAACTAAAAAAAATCAGCAATTTTTATGTTTATAAAGGGACATAACTCTAGAATGGTAAAAGTGTTGCCACCTAATTTCGTACTTAATCTGTATTATGTAGTAATAAGCATTGTGTATAAGTTTCATAACATTTGGTTGAGGCAAACTCAAGTTAGAGAACTGAAACAAAAAAATTGTACTTGATCCTTACTGAGTTTTGTGGTAATGAATATTTTGTATAGGTTTCATAATGTTTGGCTGGGGAAAACTTCAGTTACAGAATGGAAACTAAAAAATTTTGCAATCTTTCTATTTATAAAGGGGCATAACTCAATAATGGTTAAAGTGACACTACCCAAATTCAACTTGATCTGTGTTTTATCAGTGGAAGTCTAAATTAAACATTGCATTATATAAAGCATTGATTGTAGTTGATTCAACTATAATCATGGTCAAAGGAAGATAACTCCAATTTTAAAAATATATTATATAAACTTGATATTTAGAAGAAAATAAAAATTTTGCAATTTTTCCTTTTATAAAGGGGCATAACTCTAGATCGGTTAAAGTGACACCACCAAAATTCAAACTTGATCTGTGTTTTGTGGTAATAAGCATTGTGTATAAGTTTCATAACATTTGGTTGAGGCAAAATTAAGTTAGAGAACGGAAACTAAATATTTTGCAATATTTCCTTTTATAAAGGGGCATAACTCTAGATCGGTTAAAGTGATGCCACCAAAATTCAAACTTGATCTGTGTTTTGTGGTAATAAGCATTGTGTATAAGTTTCATAACATTTGGTTGAGGCAAAATTAAGTTAGAGAACGGAAACTAAATATTTTGCAATATTTCCTTTTATAAAGGGGCATAACTCTAGATCGGTTAAAGTGATGCCACCAAAATTCAAACTTGATCTGTGTTTTGTGGTAATAAGCATTGTGTATAAGTTTCATAACATTTGGTTGAGGCAAACTCAAGTTAGAGAACGGAAACCAATTTCGGGACGTACGTACGTACGTACGTACGTACAGACGGACAAGGGTAAAACTTAATGCCCCCTCCGCTACGGCGGGGGCATAAAAAAAGAAAAAAAAAAGGAATGTATCTAAGACTAAATGTATATTGTATTAAAGGTTATAATTTTTATAATTCTATTTTCCTGTAGGTCTGCATTGCAGTAAAACCAGTACATGTAGTTCCAGAAGTACTTCTGCATTTTGTGATCATACATGTACATAAAAGACAGTATTTTAATCTATTTCATGCTGCATCTGTGAGACTTTTTCGTGAAATATAGGCCTGCATTTCATAGTTACATCTAGATTCCAGGGATCACCACAGGCTATAATATTTACAAGGTTGGTGCTCCTTGCTTCACCCTTGAATTTTTAGCACCACTATTGATTTTCTCAAAATGAACCTTAAGTTTCAAGATTATATGAGATAACTTTAAATAATAATCCTTAATCGTATAATTTTGAAAGACTTTAATTAATTTATATTTTTTTGTTAGAAAATTTAGATACAAATGTACATACATTTTAATCACATACATATACATGTATTTTTTTAAAATTATCGCATAGAGAGTACCAATTTTATATAAAATTTAATTGATCAAAATAATTATCTATTAGCTCCACCCTCGAAATTTTTATGAGGTGATCTATTGTACATCATAAATACTCCACGGAAACATTGTTAACATACACGTGTAACAAGCAGTTTTGGTTTATTGTACATGTTATACTGTCAGAGATATTTGGTAATTCCTGTTTTATGTATTATCTAATGAAACAATGTCAGATGGTAAGTTGCAACTGAGATTACTACAATGTATAACACAGACATTATATAGTAATCTCAGGTTGCCAATGTTGAGATTGTCTGTCAATACAAGTTTGCACAAAGAAAACAGCTGCAGGTATCTTTAATATAGACACCTAGTTATAGATCCATCTTTAATATTACATGTAAACTTCTTAGAATAAGAAAAATCATTGTTCAAATATACAGAAGTGTTGGTCAGTTTTGAGCCTGACCAGATTTATTCTGATAACAGGTAAATGACAAACAGATGATTATGCCAATACAAGATTTAACTGACCCATAGGTGAAAAGGTTGTGACCTCATTACCTCAGGTACATAAGTCAAAGGATATAATTTTATGAGTCATCAGTTTGTAAACAAAGGATATTTTCTTTAACAACAAACTTCATTTCATTTACAATTACATATATGTATTTTTTAACCTACACCCTTTTTCTAATCAGCTGATTAGAAATATGCACACTGTACCTGAAACAGATCTAATAATGTATTATTGTTGGTTTAAAAATCAAAACCAAATATTGAACACAACAAATTGTAAAAGTATGTCACAAGATATATTTTTTCTCTCAAAACCAGACTATTATTCCCTATTCTATTATTCAACATATTTTTTTCTAAATTTCTTTATTTTAAGAAAAATCAATAACTTCTTTGTTATGGTTTCCACTGTACTCACTATGCTTCATTGGTGAAAGACGGTGTCTTGGGCGGATCATAATTATACAGGTGACTATGAAGAACGTCAAAACAAAAATTACACATATCTACACATGACACAGTATAGCCATTTTTATAATGATTGGGATGTATGGCTGATCCATTGCAGCAAACTGCAGGCATTGAATTGTTCAGCTTTTGTTTCTTCACTCCACAACAGCTGGCAGCCATATTATCCCAAAAACTCAAACAAAACTTTCGAAACAAAATCTTTGAGTGGGTTTTTCCCATAAGATATGGGAAACATCCGAAATTTTTTTTATTTGACTGGTTTAAAATTATATTTCTACTAATTTCTGATAGCTCTATGGTAAAAGACGAAACAAGCCAAATCAGTCAATCCGGATTTCATTCGGATTATCGGGAAAAACGAAGCGTTTTCCTCAAATGTAAAGTAAAGAATAGAAAACTCACGAAGAGCAGATGAAGTGGATGCCATGAGGCACCAAAATTACAAAGTATGCAAGAAATATGTTCTATATCTTCACATATTCGTATATGACCCCACCTCTCAACCATGGTTAATTGACTTTGAAACTTTTGCTTAGTTAACATTTTAAAGGTTATGAATAGGTCAGTTTTAGGCAGCTGGTTTTGGGGGAACCACTTTTAATGTTTTACGGGCACTATGCCATGGAAGGTCAATGATCATATCAGAGACATTATATAGATATTATATACATCTCTGATCATATTTGGTAAGTTTTTTGCTCTATTAGGAAGGACAGCCTATTTTATTTTCTGGTTTTGATGCCCTCCTGAGAGACCTAAAATTCAAAATTGAAAAATACCCATGGCAGATGTCATGATTATTTAGACTAATGGCACTGACACTTCGGTACCAAGACATTTCCGCACCCGACTCTATGTCAGTTCGCCCAAAATCACGTTCACTAGCCTGGCATCGTGATCCAATCTAATACATCGTCGATAGGGCCAGGCATAATACAATCCACATGACCAACTATCAGAGCTGAACAGGACTAAATTACTGCACATGTGCATGTTCTATAAACAAGGAATATATTGATTGGATCGTTAATTAACATTTGATTCACGATGTTTATAACGTTTGAATTGTATATGCTAAATTTTTCGAAATTTGCATTTCATATGAAATGAAAAATAATTTTCAATAAATTTGTGACAACATATATAAATATTTCCTGCCATGTGTCAAGAAATGACTCTATCCCACGATGCATCATTCTAACATCCAATTGACAAAACCATGTCGTATTCCGCCTGGCTCTACTGTCGAGGAATGAGCCTGGATCCCAGGCTACACGTTCACTCCCATTCATGTTCACCCCCTTTCACGTTGACATGTGTTGAACATTTTTTTAATCATGTTTTAGTTAGTGTATTGCTCTAAATAAGTTTTTTTTTATTGTTTCAAAGTAAAGTGACATTTTAAAAACATAAACAGTGAGGTTTCCTTAAGTGTTTTATTTATTATTTTAAGGAAATGAATAATGAATAAAAAATTGTCATGTTGATCAAGACAAAGTTCATTCATCTAAGAATTGTAAAAGAAATGCGGAAGATACCAAACGGCTATCAAACTCGTAACAATGACATTGCCACAACAACAACAAATTACAGCTATCAGTTACCATATAGAGCATTTATATTTTATGTTATTCATTATGATTTTCATAACACAGAACAATAATACCAAATTTAGCTTTGTAAATACCAATAAGCAGTAATCATGCATCATTAACATTTAATAATTAATCATCAAATCACAAATAAACAAATATATTTCATTTAAAATTTCCCAAATTTTTAAAACATAAATATTTTAATGTATATACATTTAAACACATCTAATAGTCCAATCTGTATTTCAATAAAAATAGGATGCGAAAGGACCTGAAACCTCCGCACCCTGTTTCAAAGACAATTCGGCACATTTCAGACATTTCAGCATCAGAAAATTTATGGTCAAAGACAAATCACACCATTTTTTTTCTCAAGATATTTTCCTTTTATCATTAAAAAATTAAGTGCTGAATGTATGATTGCCAATGAGAAAACTTTCTATTTAGAGACCAAATGACCTCAAAGCATTTTGTTTAATTTCACATCTTTACTACATATTTCTGTTTTCAGAATGACAGCAACATTAACAGGAGGTCATACTGCATCTGTTCTTTGTGTTGATGTGGATAAGACAGCATCCTTTCTTGCAAGTGGCAGTGAAAATGGCGAACTTTGTATTTGGAAATCGGATGGATCACTTCTTAAAAAGATAGAAAATATTGACACTGGTTGTACATCTGTTTGTTTCTCTAAAGAGAAAGAAAATATTTTATATGTTTCATTTGATGAAAAAATTAAAGTCTATGACATCAAGAACTTGGAAGAGCCAGTTGATTGTTTTGAATTTAATCAGGAAGAGATCAATCAGATTGTATTGGATGAGAAAGAAAAATATTTAGCAGCATGTGATGATTCAGGGGAGATCAAAATAGTTGATTTACATGACAAAAAAGTATTTAAGACGCTGCGATTAAAGCATACAAATATTTGTTCAACTGCTTGTTTCCGACCACGTAAACCATGGGAGATAATAACTGGTGGCTTAGACTGTAAATTAATCCATTGGGATTTTTCTCGCCCCAAATGTGTCAACCAGTTTAACATGCAAGAATTGCAGAGCGTCAATGCCGAAGGTGATGCGTATATGTTTAATCCTCCCCTTGTTCACAATCTTTCAGCATCATTAGATGGTCATTATTTAGCAGCTGCCTTAGAAAATGGACATGTAGCAGTTTTTGATATATCAAGAAAGAATATGAGAGAACTGTATAGCCTACATGCTCATTCACAAGGAACATCTCAAGTACACTTTCTGTCAAATAAAAAGTTAATTTCTGGTGGTAATGATTGTAGCATTTGCATATGGGATTTAGAAAAGGCAGACCAGGTAGAAACAGAGTCAGCTACAAATGGGGATGCAGCGACCAATGGTCATACAAATGGCGAGGACTCTAGAAATGAATCTGTGTCAGAAGCTGCTAAAATAGCTGAGATTCAGCATGTTGGAAAAATTAACTGGATGAAACCATTTATTTTGGAAGGTTCTCAGAAAATTGCCATTGCTGATCAATCTCCAAATGTTACAATTTTGAATTTGGAACTTTGATAATGTTGATTTCAGTAGTCATATACATGTATAGAGAAAATATATGCAAGATTCTGGCAATACTGTTTTATAAATGATAAATTTTACTTGTGATATGAAGTTGTCAGTCAGTTCTTGGAAAATTAAAAAGTACATGCGTAGTATGGTTATTTATGTAATTCATCAACTAAAATTTATCAGAAAAGTTTTAACAACTATCAAAATTAAAATTTAGTTGTGTTGTGTATGAAATAAACAGGATTAAAGTCTTTGGTCCGGAAAACATGCAAGTACAACAATTTGTTGTGAAATAATAATTTTAAATTAACTACTGTAAATTCAGAAATTAATGCATGAATTTATTTTTGCAAATCCTTGACCATTTGTAAAATTGTGAAGTCTTATTTATGTGATATCAAAAATTTTACGGAGGAAAAACACTACTGAAATTATAAATGTGAGTTGTAATTATTGCGAATCATATTCTGTAGTATTTTTTCACATTAAAAACAACATTGCAATAATTTTTGTATTTACAGTATATAAATGTCATGTCAGGCAATATTACCAGTATGACTTCTAATTTGCTCCTTATGTCTTTTTGTTATATGTACTTCTGAAAACTAATCTGTTTTTATACATCATGTGTACATATATATTTTATAACCAAAAGGTTCATGTACATGAAAATGTTTGTATATATTTTAAAGATTTATTTATGGAGATTTTGCTGAATATTTAGCCTAACAAGCTGATAGAATTTGACTTACATATGTATCTAAAATTGCATATTATTTTCGTTAACTCGATTTTTGTTTTGATCATAAAATAATGTGTGATTGTTTTACCAGTGCTATGAATTGTATTTATAAATAAACTTTTTAACTTTTTAATTTATACTTTTAATTTTTTCAAATAGTAATACCCCAAACACATATATCATGTATATTGTAATTGTAATATAATATTCTACTTTGTTTTTTGGAGAAATTTTGGTGGTTTTGACACATGCATTTGGTGAAATATAGTTTTCACTTCGAATATATCGATGAGACAGCAAACTAGTATACGTAACACCATGAAGCAAACATATGATCTTCAACAAAAGACAAGTGTCTTTACAAACTGTGAATCTCGAAGTTATTTGAAGCTAAAAGACTTTGAATAAATTAAAAAAAGACCACCAAATGTTTGCCATTAACACTAATTCCTTTCTGGACAAAAATATTTAGAAATAAACAAAGAAAACAAGTAAATGAGATTCCTCGAAATAACAAGGAATGGCTTCACTATTGTTGTATTTAAGCAATAAACCCTCATATTTAAATCTCTACAAGTGGAATAAACAATGAAACAAGAAGCTCCTAAGAGCCTGAATCTGTCACATTTTAATATTGTGTGTCATTATTGAGTATTGGTACATGTACAAATGTATATTCATCACCAGAGGAATTTTAATTTTTTATACAGCAAAATTAATCAATAATCTTTTCAAGGAGAAACTTAAAAGTTCCCAATGATTTAACTCCAAAAAGAACAATAGCTATTTTTTTTTTATTCAATAAGACAGTTCATCTTCCAAGAATTTAAATAACCTGACCGTCATGAAAGGTTTTATTTTCTTTCACAATAACTACATATGAAAATGTTTCAGCTTTGGAACAGGCCATCATACATATCTTAGTTTATGCTATAGACAAGGGAATCAAAGAAAACATTACCATTATCACCTACCTGAAATGAATTGCACAACTTGTCAAATTTGGGCAATTTATTATTAAGTTTCTGTGACAAACATTTTGATATTCTTTGTAATACTACCAATTCTATTTTCTTCAATATTACTCTCATGTAATAAATATATAAATAAGAAGATGTGGTATGATTGCCAATGAGACAACTCTTCAAAAGAGACCAAATGACAAAGAAATTAACAACTATAGGTCAAAATAAATGAATGTATTTTTCAATAGATTGAACGCTGCAATGTTTTAGTAAAATTAGCATTTAGTAAATGCATGCTCTAGGGCAATGCCTATTAGAAATTTAAGAAATTCTAACCATTTTCTATCACCTTTACAATTCCATCAATCATCAAATATGACTGCAATAATTTCTATAATAGAATATCTGGAGCTTTACCCTTACTAATGATGAAGAAGCTATATTTAGTAGTAGATATAGCTGTAAAAGGGAAATAGAAAAGAGTTGTTGGACAGAAATCTGTTTTGATCCCTCTTTAGAGTTGAGGAATAAGCATACTGGTTCTTGTTTGAAGGTTAGACATATGACTTGTAAAATTGTATTTATTATCAGTCCAAAGCATTTTACACTAATTGAATAGTAAATAAAAATATAAGTGCTATCCTTTTATTTAAAATAGACCATGTAAAATATCACAATTTTATGATAATTCATAAATGTAGTCATGATGATTGTTATATATATTCCATATGTTAAGGGTTTGAAATATGCCAATAAAACAGTTGTCAAGAATTCACAATATTCTACTTAAGACACATACCAATAGAACAACAAATCTGAGAATATTAAAATAATGAAAAGAAGGGAAGATTTACAGGATGTAAGGTTGTTACAAAATGTCATGGGATACCATTTAAAAAAACCTTGCTCTCTGCTAAATAGGCACCAACAATTGTATAAATTTTGACAAATATAGTCCAACATCTCTTGAAGGAAAGTATAGAAAAATCAACAAAATTTAAAAAGAGCTGGACTTCATAAAATTATACAATGTGCAAAAATCCAATAAAACAAACTGAGTTTTCATGAGAAAAGCTTTGGATTGTTATATTTTTGAAGATTTAAGTCTGCTAACTATGGAATGACAAATCCAAAAATAGTTATAATTGAAATGGATCTTACCTCCATGGAACCAAACATTTCTTAATTTCTTTGAGATCCAAGAATGCAAACTTGAATTCATTAAGACACAAGCCTTAAAAAGTTGATTTTAATGATTTTAAAATTCCCATAAATAATGAATAACAAATCTTAAAACCTTCACAATCAAAAAGGTGCTTTTTTGGAACAAAACATTGTATAAACAATTTGTCAGGATCCATTTAAGGAGTGTGGAGTTATCTTGAGACAACTATTTGTTTAACCCTGATGTCCATATCTATGTCTACAACCATTTTCCATAACCAAATAACCATACAGCAATATAATTTGGTGTAGTGAAAAACCTAATAAAGACTTAACAACCATTAAATTATATGCCTGAGTACAGATCTCAGATACAAGTGAGCTACGATCATATAGGTTGGTGGTATAGTATAACAGCCTTCAGCAAAAGGAGTTCACTCTGAACTACATTTTTTACTTCATTGTTTTATGTCGAGTTTAACATATGAGTGAATGTTTTTATAGAAAAGACCTACAATCATATAACTTGGTGAAAAGATGGATTTATTTGAGTATATTTATCTCCCACTAAAATTAGTCACTCTGTTTTTTTTTCATTCTATTTAGCAAATAATTTTGCAGATTAACACAGAATTCCACACACCTCTTTTCATCAAACATGGATGTATAAATAATTTACCAATAATTATAATATAGAGTATTTTCTCAAGGTTCTTTTCAAATATTGATGAACATTACTGCAGTTTTACTGATATAACTATTTGTCACAATTAACAGATAATGCATGTGATGAGTATTTCTCAACAATAACATTATTATATAGTGCCAAATTCCTTTCTTTGACATTAACAGCATAAAATTTGTATCATAAAACTTCCTATGTGCCATTTGTAAAACATTTGTCACTATTCTGTTAAAATGTCTAAAATCGGTCCGTTTATTGCCTTTCAAAGATTCAGTGTCACCTCATGAAGATATCTGTATTTCTAAAACTTGAGTTGTCTCTGAAAAATACAAAGTAAAATGCAATTATCGATGAGGAAATGTTATGGAAAATAAGTGAAAGTGGTATTGGACAGTATACAGACTCTGTGAGCCCTAACATACTATAATATTATTTATAAGAAAATAGAAAGTTGCTTGTGAAACAAGATTACAACAACCAATATCTTTGATTAAACTCAATATAAAATAATTGAATTGACACCAATTTTCCAGTGGACAGCTTGACAGAAAATACATAAGATATCCAAGGAATATAGAGTAAACTGTTAGGTATAACAATCCAACAATGTAAACAGATGCATATCTATTTCTTGAAGTAAAAAAAAAAACAAGAACAGAGATTCAATGCTGCAATGGCAAATATTTTACTTCCCGGGGTTCTTATAAAATCACGTAAATTCAACAAGAAATTTAGACATGAGAGCCCTTACAATTTTAACTCTGGTAAAAACTGTTGACCATCAATGATTATAAAACACCTCTGAAAAATTGCTGATATGAACCTTTGATGTACTTTTCCAAAAAATCAGACAAGAAATGTAAATGTGAGAGCATCAATATAAATTTACATTTCCAAGGGACATAACTCTGGTGAAAATGGACTTAAAACTCAAATGGCAGTGGTTTTATGAACATTTAAACATATGGTAAAAATATAAAATTAAAACAAAATGAAAAAATCTTTAACCTATTCCATAATGGAAGGTGCAAAATCTCAATACCTTTGCAAACTTTGTGTATAGTTCCAAGGATATGAGTTGAAGAAATTGAACAAAAAAAAATAGTACCAAAATGAGTTATTTTCCAAGTTTGGAATTTTGGGGAAAATTCCTCAAACCATTCCATAATAGCAACTGCACAAATTCGGTATGTGTGCAATCTATTTCTTAAGTTTCATGGATCTAGATAAAAAACTGTAAGAGGAGTTGATTACAAAAAATAGGCACTCCCTTTTTGTGTTGTGGCATGGGACAAAAAACACGGGAACATTTCACAAAATAAATTTGTCAATTTTTAAGTATTTGTTTTTGTTCTGAA
The DNA here is from genome assembly GCF_021869535.1 of Mytilus californianus. Lineage (NCBI taxonomy): Eukaryota > Metazoa > Mollusca > Bivalvia > Mytilida > Mytilidae > Mytilus > Mytilus californianus. Next base: position 68,188,192 of record NW_026262690.1, read on the forward strand.
AGGCTAAATTAATTATTCTTTCATGCAAAGTTCCTCCTTATCATCCTCCAATATCTACTTACTTTATGCTATCATTATGTGTTTTATATTCCATGATGGTGTTAGGAGGTAAATTCAGTATTCGTTTTAATGTGTCTCTGATTCTTGATGTAGTTACTTGGTCACAGGCAGTCCTGTTCCATAAAGCTAAAATATCTTCCTACAAAACATATTCATCAAAGATCAAATGAAGCATAAATAGATGGGATTTTTTATCATTAAAGTTTATATACTATCATAAATACTTTTAAACGATTTCATGCAGGTATTTTTTTCTGTGTGTCACATGCAGTACTACATTAGGTCAGTCTTCATGAGTAACCACAGGCCGAGCAGCCCAGGCCTGTAAATTTGCTTTCGGACCTGTAAAAATAATTTCTATAGGCCAACAGAATCTAACTAAATGTTTCAAAAATTGAGCTCCAGGCCTGTAGATTTATAAGTTTATCATGGAGACTGTTAAGTACCGTAAAATACTTGAATTCATAAAAGTATGCAAGTGACTAAAAAACCCAAATAATTCCTTTTTCCAATCTTTTTTAATTAAATCATTATTGTTATCTGTTTTTTGTTCATATTTTTTAAATTTGAAGTTATTTATCCAATAACCATCATAAATAAAATTGTAAATTGTATATTTCACAGAATTAACTGGAGCATTTATACATTGTTCAATCAAGAGTTATAAATATAGATTTTATTTTTACCACTGCATATAGTATGATACAAAATTGCTCCTCTAGAGACTTTAAGTTGAATTTAAAACATTTAAAAAACTGCTGAGAGGTGAAATATTATATTGCAAAAGATACAGTGGTGGGATTCCTTTCTCTAACGATTTTAGACAACATGTAGGCAAACTTTTTTTCAATGATCTGCAAAAGGATCAAGTTCTTCCTTATCTATGTGACTTCATCATTCATGGTTGCCATTTTTCAATAGCAAAATCAGAAGAAAGCAAAAAAATTGACATCATAATTGAATTTTCGCAATGAAGATCTGAGATCAAGCAAACCACATGTTGATTATATAAACAAATAAATCAATTGTTCAGAAAAAGCATAAATTGGCTAATAATGAGAGAAAACATTAATTACATTGCCCTTGATATCCAATAGGTACAGAGTTTCCATTACAATGCAGAGATAGATGCATAAGTGTAGGTCTTTCCACTTTTCCGTGGAAAGACCTTTTGATTTTGTTCTGATTATTACTCATTTAATATTTTTCTTCCACCAAATTTGTTTAGTGCGTGTAATTTTTGTTTCGCAACAGGTTGCTTAGATATTTGGTATATGTTATCGAACAGTTTCTACGCTTTTTATTAGACCCTGTTAAACCAAACAAATTCCTTTGTAAGACACTCCCCAAACACTGTTTTTCTTGTGTGCACATCTCCTTCACAATCGTAAAAGAAATTGACAAATTCATTTGTCCAAATTACACGATAAATCCTCACGATGCCTCAATTAGTTTCAACCGAAGCAATACTTAGACTCCATATGAGAGGTATTTCCCCTTTTGTATATGATATCTAAATGTAACTCATGAACCATAACTAATAGAGCCCTAGATTATCTTGATTTGAAGTCCTTGGTCCACCTAAGCCATCTTAAGGCATCAGATGTGACTTGCGGTAAACCCGAAATGACTGATTTACTCCCTTATTTCACGGGAAAGTACATAGAAACCATATAGTTTATTAGTGTTTATGTTTTATAAATGTGATTTCAGGAATCAGTGCAAAGAAAGTTATCATATGAGCCTGGAAGTAGCAAATTATCTCCCTTATTTAAGGCAAAAGTATATAGAAATCATATATTTTTAAATCAGTGCAAAGTGAGCTACTAAAGACACAGGTAGTGACTTTCTGTAAACCGGAAATGGCAAATTATCTCCCTTATGTCACAGAAAAGTCCCTAGCAACCATAAATTTTTCAAATCAGTATAAAATATCCTTTCATATGCCATCAGAACTAAATTTTCTAAAGCAGATGTACCTTATAATTTCTTTTATTTCAAGTGAAAGTACATAAAAACCTCTTTTTTTTTTAATCAGTGTTTAGGCTACCTATTATCTAATAGGCATGATAGGTAGAGTGTTTATTTTGACCTTTTTTTATGTTTTTTTATCAAAAACACTTTAATGGATTAATATCATGTGGAAAAACCTTCAATTATTCTATGAACAATTTGGTTTTTAATTAGTATTTAAACTTATTATCACTTTTATTTATTTTTTGATTGGAATTTACCTGATATCTAATTGAGATCACTGCACCACATATTTCTTCTCCAACCATAAATTGTTCTCCTAACATGGCAAGAATTAAATTCTCCCAACATCTGGATCCTAATCCTTTCTTTAATCTAACAATCCATTTTCCGCCTTTATTATTTGCACTATCCTATAAAATTGTGTATTCACTAAATAAGCTAATTTTTGTGTAAAGATGGAATATCAAATATTGAGAATATTCACCAAGAGTTTTATGGCTGAAAGATAGCATAAATTGAAATTTTTACTACAAAAAGGGACAAAATTGTGTTTTTTGACACATATTAGAGAGCCAAATATATTGAAAACATGCAAGTACCAAGTAAATATTCACATACAAACATCACAGTATTTTAATTAGTATTTGCATGTGCTACGTATTTGCATGTCCCAAAACTACGTGTAGTTGAAAATTGACCAAAATATATGCTTTTTTCACAAAAACACATAGAAGAGCTGATTCGGTGACATCACAAGTACATTAATTAAGACGTCATTGATCATAAACTAATGTTGTATTATTACCTGAATGAAATGAAAATCTTGAATTAAAAGTTCAAATTTCACTGAATAGTTAGCCCTAATGTCCTTTCATTAAATCTAAAAAGATGTAGAAAGTTGTGTACATTTATATTTTATAACAACGTTATATGTAAAATTTCCTTCTGTCTATTTTGCCTTCAATGAAAAACAGTTTTTTTTCTCTCTCTGACATGTAGTCAGGAATTTATAACAAGTCAATATTGCAAGAGCAAATATAGTTCAAGCGTAGCATCAAGTATTCATTTATTTGAAGTACGCATTTATAAAACAAGAACCAAAATCAACATAATTTAATTAATCTCAAAACAAGGTTGACCTGTAAATGACAAATATTTCTACCTGTATGAGAAAGGTTTTTGGTATATGGATGCAAGGAAGATTTAAAACTGGTGTTATATTTTACAGGGATTTTAACTATTTTTAAATGAACTTCATACCTTTTTTTTTCTATATTTACATCAACGGGTTATACATGTATAAATCCATACCTCCCACATTGGCCTAATTCCTTCTTTAAAAAGATGATAATCACAATGTCCTGAGAGATCACTGGGTCTGACAAGATGACTGTAAATACCCCAAAACTGTTCAACCTACAAAAACAAAAAAAATATTCAATTCTATGCTCATTTAATTCAAGAGAACTTGAAGCTTCAGATACACTGCAGCAATTTAATGAAATGATAATTATGATATCTGAATCATATTTTAGATGTTGCTTATAACATATGATAATGCTTGAGGTTGTACTGTATAAGTCCTTTTTGAACCAGATGTTCCTAAATATGTTGAGCACTTGGATTTCATTAACATATGTATATAATCATGTAGAGTAGACTTAAAAGTAACTCTTGGTGTTGATATTTTAAGAACCAGTGCTGGTGATTCTGGGTATTTTATTCTGATATATCTCTTAAAATATTCCATATGTATTATGTGACAGGATTGTAAATCAGCTATACTTCAATCACCCTGATAAACAGTGAATTTCTCAACACAAGCAAGAGGGATTTTTTTATGACTAAACCACCTTATGTGAACTGTACATATGCTTATGAGAGTAGCCAATTTTCTTTGTTTTAACAAATTTGCTGGTTTAAGCATACACTATTTCAAGGTCATTCATTTACTATTGTCAAACATGTATGGACCCTATTTTGTACTTTACCATAATGTTGAATCTCTGAACAGGCTACCTTAAATGGTAACAGGGGGAAAATATAATTATCTTTCCTAAAAACATTATTCGGACTCTGTGCCAGTAAGTCTTTGAACTAACTCCTAAATGTAGTGCTAACTTGAGAAGCAGCAAATACCAAATTTGACACAACTGGGGATATATATATGATCTTATACCGGGTACATACAGTCAGAATTCTTTATCATTACAGTTTCAGATGAATTTTTCTTTATTAACTATAGTGGATAGTCAAATTGTAAATTGGATGCTTTTCAAAGCAATGTTGGTTTAGGTTTAAACATATTTTAATTGGAATAAATATATGCAAAAGGGATGAGAAACAAGATAATAAAACTTATAAAAGTCTTCTCCCAAAAGTCCTCAAAGATAAGCAATGTTGGTTTCACATTTTGTCAAGCCATGGCATTTTTATAGCTATTATATGGTATGGACTTTGTTTATTGTATAAAACCGTACAGTGACCTACCGTTATTTACAAACTTGTCCTTTGGTCTCTGGTAGATATATACTGATACCTACTTTAATAGCAGTTCTATGTTGTTTTAAAGATTTGAACTTACCGATGCAAATGTTCCAACTAATTTTAAATTTTGATCATAACTTGCAGAAGAAGATGTTTTTCCTTGAGATTTCCGAGAAAACCATATTGCGTAGTTGAACTGTAATGGATGTTCTCCAGGCCCTGGTCTCTGAATGAAAATCATACATTTATAGATATGCTGCTGTTATCTTATTTAAACAGTTTCTTTCACATTCAAATTAAAATTTTAATGATAGAACTTTTTATCAACATCAACAATGCATAGATATACAAAATAATATATACCGGTACTGAAACTGGATCAAATAAAGCAAGATTGAATTATGATAAGATGTGCTAGGAATTGTAAAATTTTTATTGACTTCCTTCGTAATACTCTTAAACAACAATTATAATTGTTGTAAATAAATATTTCAAAAAGGAAATTGTTTTATGAAGATTAACATTGTGCAAAAACTTCATGAAGATCCGTTTTAGTAAACCTCGGTTATGACAAATTAATCATGGCAATAGCTTAGAATAATAGATATGTGTTTTAAAAAGGAAGATAATCTAATTGTCCCTTTTTTTGCATGAATTTCAAAATATTAGTTTTATCAATTTGTCAAAATGAAAAGTTTCAATCATCATAAACTTTTTTTTGAAAACTTACTGGTGAAGGTCTAAGTTTAAATGGAGAATCTATTTCTTCTTGTTCATTTTTCTGTTCTGTTTGATCATCCTCACCACTATCTTCTTGTTTTAATCTACAATAAACAAATTAAGTCAAAATGGAAAGTGAATACTCATGTATCATACTTTTACTGTGTATTTTGAAATCCGTTTTTAAATGTAATTGTCCAGTACTCAGTACTTTTGTTGATGAATGTGGCAAAACTACAATAACTCTCAATAATTGCACTTGTAAAAAAATTGACAATTGTACATTCCCCTCAATAAATAAATCATCCTATTGTTGATAAGTTCATAACTATCTCCACTCAAGGCTTTCTACCTTTGTTCTTAGCATGCTCATAGTGATACAGATAGTGAATTGAAAATTAATGTTTGAAATTGTTAGTGCAAATATTTACAATGTACCAAAAGACAAAAATGAAGGATTAACTGAAGTGATTCCAGTAAGTACTACATTTTGTTTAACTCCAACACATATCCATGTGAAAGTCCATAGTTGGGAACCTTATCAGTGATTGTCTTATGTCAAATGATAATGTTTTTTTCATATTTACGATAATTTGGTTTTAATGGCATATCTTTGATAGTTTTAATTTATTCACAACTTGGATAAAAACCTGACGATTAAGAACTTGACATTTGTCTATAGTTGATTACCTCTAGATGTCTTTTGGTAATTTTTGTTGTTAGGTTAATGTATTATTGACATTTACTCCACATTTCGTTTCATTAATCCCATTTTACATTCATAAACCCTTTAGATGCAGTAGGGACGTATAATTGTATATCCTTTGTCGACAGGCCATGCTAGGGACATTGAGTTATTGTCCGAAAACTGGAAAATCCCCCTTTTTTTAATGAATAAAACCCCACAACTTGGAAACGAAAAATTTGTAATTTATAAAAAATGAAAGGGAGCTCACGTCAATAGATATAAACAATTCACCAAAGTTTTATGCAAATTAGTTAAAGCGTTTTTGAGTTAATGTCCGACATGTTGACGACGGACGGACAACGTTATACCATAATACGTCCCGTAAACGGGCGTGTAAAAAATGGTCATCAAAATCCAAAAAAGATTTTATCTTTCTGAAAAACAAAATGCATTTAACTTTTATATATCTAGTGGATGCCAGGCCTTAAAACTTTTCCAACTGCACAGGTTAGTCTGTACTCAGAGTAGTTTTTGAGGTCTTAAACACAGCCATTTTTGTCCATTTGTTATGATGAACCTTAAATGAAAAATACAAAGAAAAACATGCCAACTTTCCTACAAACTTCAAGGCAAAAGCATTAAATATGTGAACATCCTCAGTAGAAACCAGCATAATGATATAAAAATTATGCTACACTTGGGCATGTAGTACATGTAGTAGTACATGTCTGAGAAAGCAATAAAATTATCTCAGCTAGTAAGGCAGTCATACAATTTCAACCATTATAACAATGATATGCTTGAGATTTTGTTGTTATCAGGATACTGCAAAGTCTACTGTAGGTCTGGTCTAAACAGCTGTTGGCACATATTTGACAGTTTTTTGTGATTGATATGATACACACACGAACAGAGAAAAGTACCATGGTCAGATATAATTATGACTTGAAGAAATGTAAAGATTATTGTTTTCAATAGTTTTGCCTTAAAATATAACCTGTTCATCCCGGTGACCGTTCTGCTTTCGACTGTTCAAAAGTTGCACGTGTTTGGGCAAATTGATGACGTCAAAATTATGCCTTTTGCCGGACAAAAATTGACCCTACGGAAAAATGTGTCATTTGCTTTGTCAAGTGTCTTATGATTAACTAAAGGACCTTTAAATATAATTGGTTCGTTATGAATTTATGCATGTTCTACGTACGCATCAAATTTGTTGTTCATGATGAGTTTGTTTTGATTTTATTGACATTCACTTCCGGTTTCTGTTTCTTGTATGCGAAAGTGTATTCGATTGGTTCACAAATTTTGCACACTCTATCAGCATAATTTATTGGTCAAATAATTCAGCATGGCTTCCTCCATCAGCACTAAACAAAAACTTTTACAACAAATTGATGATGTTGAGCTTATATCTAAGTAATTTCACAAATAGTTTAACTGTCATTTCACATGTTTGAAACACCAAATTAAATGCATGATCTAGACCATGTTATGTCATGTAAAAAAGGCAACTTCAGGCTTTTTTCCTACCAAACTTGTAAAACCTGGAAAACTGTCATGACTGTGGTATTGTCTATTCAGTCTAAACTAGACACAGACATGTAGAAGGAGGGAAAATAGTGAGAGGTTTACCAATTTTATAAAATCAGAACTTTTATATGCAAGACAGTGTGGAAAACTTGGCTATGTATAATTTATTGTATTCAGAATTACTGTGCATTCTGGTGTATCTGCGCGCCTAAGACCTTTGGCTTTCCTTGGTAATCTCATAAAACCAATAATCGTAAAATATTGTGTGAACCTGGGAACAGTATATATTATATATATGTTCCTGTGTGAACAAATTCATAACAAACTGTAATTTCATGAAATCTTCTTTATGTATGGTTTCACCCTTAAGATTTTATGAAATGATTTTGCGCATGCTTTCTAAAAAAAGCTAATTTTGAATATAGGGCAGTCAGGGGTACTACTTAAACAAGTGATTTCAGAATCACTTCCTCGAGTGATTTTGGCTGTGAAATGTTAAAAATTTTCACACAGACTTTTTAAAATCACTGAAACAAGTAATTTTAGAAGTTAAAATGTAATCACTTTAATAAGTGTTTATAACATTTTCTTGATATTTTTCCCACAAGCTTGATTATTTTATTGGTAAAAAGACAACAATTCCATTGAAAAAACAACTATGTACATGCAGAAATTGAAATTTGCTTGATAAGCCTGACACTTTTACAGTTTTTTTAAAATATGCAAAAACTGGAATAGTTTGTAGATCAGGTCATAACCTTGAAGTAGATCATTCTAACTCTAAAGAAAACCAATCAGGTTAACTTATATTGTTGATCTTTGTCTGATAGTAAGAGTAGTTAATGAATTTTTGATTATAGAAAAATTCCCAAGGGTACTTTTAAAAGCTTTAGCGCACTAACTTACTGCCCAAGCGCACTGGTGAAATTAAAATACAAAGAAAAAGGGATAATTGATTTATGTAGGAAAATTATAGAAAAGATTGTGAAAATATGGAAAATCAATGAAATTAGCATTTGAAGATCAAAGAAAACACTAAAATCACTTAAATAGGTGATAACTGAATTTATCAAATCACTGAAATAAGTGATGATGAAATCACTTGTTTAAGTAGCACCCCTGACTGTAGGGAGTGTGAGATGAAAAAGTGATATATAAATCTGCGTTAATTTGATTGGCTTATCCAGCATCATGAGACGATTTTACGACATTTACCTTGGCTATTCATTGGGTCATTGGTGACTTTCAAAGGTTAAGATGATGTACATTTCGTCCATGACAATGGACATATGTGAGTTCTTCAATAATATACAAAACACTCACACTTTTCACATGAAAATCTTCTTTTTGTCAAATTTTATTACATTTTGAAGTGTACAAAAAATTTTAAAATGTCGATGTTAAAATTTGACTACAGGACAGGACATATGTCAGACATCATACATGAATGTGCAAAAGACTAGATCAACTATTCGCAGAATTTTTAACTTAACACAACATTGAACAAGAGTGTTGACCATAAGCATGATAAGAGAAATAGGTTTAACAACTTGTGAGAATTGGATATCGCTTGATATCCAATTCTCACTCATTATGAAACCTGTAATTATTTAGGGGATTGCAATTATAAATTTATGCTTGAACTTATCAGTATTAATCATTTTTGTCCTTCAGAAGACTAAAACAATTACAAGAATGATTCTATTTACAAAAATGTATGTCACATTGCGGATATGATGAAACCTGACAGGTAAAACATGATATCACTGTCCGCACAGACGCAGGGGATTCCACTGTATATAAATGTTGTATAAATGGCAATGGTATTGGGTCCTTTTCGCTCCCAAACACCTTTTGCAACCCTGGCACATGTTCAGTCCCCTTGGTGATTTTCTTGTGATTAGATGATTAGTTCTTAAATGTTAATTATTTATGATTACTGTTCATTGGTATTTACAAAGCTAATTTGGTATTATTATTATGTTTTTGAAAATCATGACCTTTGGCGTTGTTACCCTAAATATTTTATTGATCTTTTTAGTGGCTGTCCTGGCAATGTCATTGTGACAAGTTTGATAGCCATTTGATATCTTGAGGCTTTCTTTTACAAATCTCAGATGAGTGAACTTGGCCTTTGATCATGACTTTGAATTAATCCTATGAAATATTCTGCATTGTCTGGTTCAATGATATTCTATCCTGACACATACAAAAAGTAACAAGTCCTGATGTATGACTATTTTGGAAACCCTGGTTGATAGCACATTTTAAACCAGAAGACGTAAACCGTGTGAGTCATATTATGAAGCCTTTGGAAAGTTTAGATTTATACTATATTGGAAAGTTCATTTTATGCATTTATTTTTAAAACATATTTGGGACCATATTATATTTCATTGAGTGTACTGGTTATTGCTTATCCTTAGAAAAAAATGTGTTAAAAGTCTCTGGTTAAGGCAAATTTTTTCCAGATTTTAAGCATCAAACTTGACTTCAGTTGTAACCTTTATTGAAATGTAATTAATAATTTGTATTTATTTGACAGGGAATTATTTGAGATAATGAGCACACCTAAAGGACAACAAAGACCTGATGCCCCAGATACAATGAATCTGATGGACCTTCTAGTCCATAAGGATAAAGAAATTAAAGAATCATTAAAAACAGGTAGGTGAGAAAAGTTCTGTAGGTAAGTAAAAAGTTTTTTTATTAATTCTTAGCTGATTAATACTTTCCCTAATGAGTTGATTTTTAACAGGATTTCAGAAGGTTATTGATTTGGGGATATACGGGAAAAATCGGTAAATGATTTGGGGATGTACGGAGGGTGTGCGGCTGCCAAGCAGTGTCCGTGCTTTTACTCATGATCCGTTCAACTAAAGCTTTTCAAATTTTAATATGTTGTTACTGGTGACAAAATGGAGATGAAGTTCAATATTGATAATAGTCACTTTTACTGTTCAGGAGTTATGGTCCTTGTGATATTGAAAAATGCCAGGACACAAATAAATGTTACAAAATCTGGTTTGCTGTCACTCTGACAGCCTATTATGTTTTAAAATCAAGGTTTGGTATGCTTGATCTCAGTTTTTCTTTTATCAAAAATCAATTATAATGTAAAGTTTTCCTGCTATCATCTGATTTTGAGCCTGAAGAAAAGGGTTACTATGTCTGATGAGGCCTCACTGAAAGAAATCAATCATTTTTGCAGAACATTTACACAGAAGAATGTACTTTCTCTAGATATCCTATAAAATCATTAGAGAAACAGATTCCATCATATTCTGTGGAGTAGGATCTTTTTCTATTCTCAAGAGTTAAGTTTGAGGCAGCAAGCCTTGCGTTTTAGATTTGAAAAGTTTTTATTGGTAAAATATCCTATTACACTTGATGCATTGATAGAATGATTCTGAATCTATATGTGTTTGCTACCTGGAATGGATTTTTTTTTTTTTAAATCAACTTGATTAACTCACAGACAATATTATATAATCAATGCAAGTTTATATGCCTTTATGAGAATAGTATATACATTCTAAACAGTGACAGAAATTTTACACACTGATTTGATTTTTTTATTACAGCGGCAGAACAAGCAGAGATACAGAAAACAATAGATGAATTAAAAACAGAGGTAGATAAAAGAGATGCCAATATAAAACAGTTACAGACCAGTCTGAAAGAAGCTGAAACAATTCTGGTATGAAAACATTCTAGTATTTTAAAGTATTCAACACATAAAATGCTTTTTGTATCTTCAATAGACTTGAAGGACATCAAATGAAAAGCAACAGACTTTTTCATAATAGTCTTACTATTTAGTTTGTCTTTTGAAGCTTAGTGATTTGGGAAGACTGCACTAATATATAGTCAGATATAAGAATATGTGGTATATTGCCAATGAGACAACTCTCCACAAGAGACCAACTGACATAGAAAACTATAGGATGTATACCGGTAGACATACAGATAGTTTATTTTTACCTGCGTTGCCAAAGGTAGGAAGCAGGCCTAGTTACCGCCCTAGTTAGTTTGTTCGTCTATCTTTTAGTCTGTCCATCTATTTGTCTGTCCATCCGATCAAAAGAAAACTTTGGTCATTGATTATGCGGATAAAGTTTCAAAAAATAAAATCATGTATCATTAATAATCTTGAATAGGATTTTATTATATACCATACACAAGGGCCAAATAAAGAAACATGTTTTTAGTTCTTACACATTGCTGCAACTTAAGAATTTAAAGCCTGTGGAAAATTAATTGCTGTACAGATAAAAAACTCACTGGCTGACTGCTAATTTAAATTTTTGATAAATACAGAATGATGCATCTGGTTCCAAATTGCAGTTTATAAGCATTCCTAAGGAGTATATGACTGAAATCATTTCAACCCAACTTACATGGGATAAATCATGGAAATAAAAACAAAAAGTAGAATCAGGTGTCTGAGTATCATACTTTGTAGTTACCATTATCATTTGGATTGCACATTTCTAATTAAAAAAAATATTTGATATTTTGTTGGTTTTTTTTTGGTAGTCAACAGCTATATATCAAGCCAAGAAGAAACTGAATGGTATACAGCAGGCAAACAAGAAAAAAGTGTCATCTGAAGAGCTGATCAAGTTTGCACACAGGATCAGCGCCAGTAATGCAGTTGCCTCACCTCCCACATGGGCTCCAGGTGAGAACATTTCCTTATGATTTACCTGGTGATAAAGTGATCTAGTTTATAGTATTAGAACATTATTCCTGAGTTCATTAATCACCCCTTCTTGCCTGTATTAAAGTGACTTTAAATATATTTAATGTTCAGCCTGTGTTAAAAGGATTTTTTCAAAAGAAATGCTAATTATTCACAATCTGATTGAAATACAGATATCCCTTGTCCATGCTTTGCTTACAAGGATCTGACAATGATCTGTTGAACTTTCTGTTTTAAACACCTTTAGGAGTCCTCTGGTTTTGTTGTAATGATACACACTTTTGGAGGCAGATATTTCCTGGGCTGATGTAATAATTACCAGAACTCACAGTAGAATGGAGTGTGGTCAGATCCCTGTAAACAAAGTGTGGACACATAATCTGTATTTTAATCAGATTGAATTACTCATACTGTTATTTGCATGGTAAAGGCTCAGTGACTCATTTCACAAAAAATCTTATGAGAAAAAAAACTCGTAAGTTTAAGTTATGAACATTTCAGTATAACTTAGGATAAATTTTTATCATAAGATTTTTTGTGAAAAGAGCTCCTGTACTTTTTCAGTAAGCATACCACATTATGTATCACTTATTTGTACTTTAACATATATATTAAATTTACAGGTGATCCTAGAAGACCATATCCTACAGATTTTGAAATGAGATTAGGATTTTTAGGAAAGGCTGGTGATTTACCTGCTGGAGCTCATATGCTACAGTCACAGGGGTCATATGGAGAACCAATGTCTAGTAATAGGTCATCAGCTAATACATCAATGGGTAAGTCATATGCTACAGTCACAGGGGTCATATGGAGAACCAATGTCTAGTAATAGGTCATCAGATAATACACCAATGGGTAAGTCATATGCTACAGTCACAGGGGTCATATAGAGAACCAGTGTCTATTAATAGGTCATCAGCTAAAACATCAATGGGTAAGTCATATGTTACAGTCACAGGGGTCATATAGAGAACCAGTGTCTATTAATAGGTCATCAGCTAAAACATCAATGGGTAGGTCATATGTTACAGTCACAGGGGTCATATGGAGAACCAATGTCTAGTAATAGGTCATCAGATAAAACATCAATGGGTAAGTCATATGTTACAGTCACAGGGGTCATATGGAGAACCAATGTCTAGTAATAGGTCATCAGCTAATAAATCAATGGGTAGGTCATATGTTTCAGTCACAGGGGTCATATAGAGAACCAATGTTTAGTAATAGGTCATCAGCTAAAACATCAATGGATAAGTCATATGGTACAGTCACAGGAGTCATGATAAAGACCCAGAGTCTAGTAATAGGTAATCAGCTAATACATCAATTGGTAGGTTATATGTTTAATACAGAGTCAAGAGGGTCATATGAAGAACCTGTGTTTGAACTGATATTTCAGATGGTAGGTCATATGTTACAGTCAAAGGGTTCAAATTGAGACCTAGTGTCCATTAAAGGTCATCAGCTAATACACCAATAGGTTAGTCCTGTGTTAAGGGCATACGATACAGTTACAGGGGAGGTAATGACGTCGCTACCATAAAATGTTATTTTTCGCAATGTCAAACTGTGACATATCGAGAAAAGAAGCATTTTTCAACTGATTTTTATCATTCAGACCGATTTAACTTGAAAACGAGTTCATGGACCCCTCTTTTTAAAAATGACATTAGGCTTGATTATGTATGAAGATTATTTGTGCCAATTTTTATGAACAAATCACCGATGAAATTTAAAAAAATTAGATAAATATACAGCCAAAAATGCTGTTTTTTTTTAACTTAATTCATGAAAATATGATGAAAATGAATTATTTAAAAAAAAAACTCAAAACACACTTATGTAAAGAAGATATTCCAGATGATTTTTACAAAACTCCACTTGCGTTTATCTTTTTGAAACAAAAAAGTTAAGTATGTTTTTCCATTGGATAGAAATATCCAAGAAACTGAAATGTCCAGTAAATGTCTAAAATTTCGACCCCATTTAACTTTAAAGTAGCAAATGAAGGTATATTTTTTAGTACATAGACATCATTGTATAAATTAAAGAATAATTTTAAAAGAATATTAATAGTATCTATCCTTAATCAGTATGTTGTATTTGTAATTGTTAACAATTTTAATTCCAGATTCTGAACTGAAAGACTTAGTAGTATGTACTGTTTATTGTAACAGTTAGGTATTGGTCATAACCAGCACCTTTTAGAATTTAGAAAAGTGAATTATTTATTTTTTAACATGAATATGCTAAAAACATTATTTAAAGGGATTCATATAAAGTATGCACCTGTTGTCATCCATTTTTGTCTCGCCTTGACGGAGTCAAAAAGCGAGACATAGGTATGCTGTTTCTGGTATTGGCAATGGCGGCGTCAACAATGTATTAGTTTGTGATTAGGTCTAGTTCATGGTGAACCACTAGTGGTAGGTCAATGATATTTGGTATGCAGTTGTATTAGCATTGGCACATCTCATTACCATGGAGATTATTTGGTCCCGCCCCCTCAGTCAAGGTCTATTGACTTTGAAACTTTGCTTAGTTTACATGTATTAGTTTGTGATTAGGTCAGTTTATGGGGAACCACTAGTGGTAGGTCAATGATATTTGGTATGCAGTTGTATAAGCATTGGCATATCTCATTTCCATGGAGATTATTTGGCCCCGCCCCCTCATTCATGGTCTATTGACTTTGAAACTTTTGCTTAGTTTTCATGTATTAGTTTGTGATTAGGTCAGTTTAAGGGGAACTGTTATTGGTAGGTCAATGATAATTGGTATGCAGTTGTATAAGCATTGGCATATCTCATTTCCATGGAGATTATTTGGCCCTGCCCCCTCATTCATGGTCTATTGACTTTGAAACTTTTGCTTAGTTTTCATGTATTAAATTGTGATTAGGTCAGTTAAAGGGGAACTGTTATTGGTAGGTCAATGATAATTGGTATGCAGTTGTATAAGCATTAGCACATCTTATTTCCAAGGAAAATATTTGGTCCTTACCCCTCAGTCATGGTCTATTGACTTTGAAACTTTTGCTTAGTTTACATGTATAAGTTTGTGATTAGGTCAGTTTAAGATGAACCACTAATGTTAAGTCAATGATATTCAGTATGCAAATGTATTGGCATTTTCATGGAGATTATATAACCCCACCCCCTAATTATGGTTCATTGACTTTGAAACTTTTACATAGTTTACAAGTTAATGTTTGTGGTTAGGTTTGTTTAAAGGGAAGGACTTATGAAAAGTCAATGCTATTTGGATTGCAGTTGTATTAGCATTGGCACATCTCATTTCTGTGGAGGTTGTTTAGCCCTGTACCTTCAGTCATGGTTCATTGACTTTGAATATTTGCATAACTTACATGTTAAAGTATTGCTATTTTAATTTCAACATTTGCATTATCAAAATAACAAATAGGCGAGACATATCTCTGTGTTAACAGTTTATATTTGGTTTGTACCAAATTGAATCAAATCTGAACTGTTAATGGTAGGTCTCACTTTCTGTTGTTACAACAATTGACATCTCTTTTTTAATTTCTTACAGACCATGGTCCAGGATCACAGTCAACAACATGGCAGCAATCATCAGACTTACATCACACATTAAGTTCTACTTCAGGAATCTTATCAGAAATCAAGGGACATAACAAAGAAAATGAAGATGTTGGATTTATGTCAAGTGACTCCTCTAGTAGTAGTTCTAGTGATGAATGATATTGGAAGAACATGAATGTGTTAAATAACTAGCCTTACAATGAACAGGTGGCATACTGTGTAATTGTGCTTAATTTGATGTAGTAGAGAGCAAGGCTTCTTGGAAAGCCCTTTTATTGTTTCAGTACGAGTATGTCTAGGCTTTATACTTGAAAAGTTCTATAAGTCTGTAAAGGAGAGAAGTAAATAGAAAGGTATATGAACTTCATAAGTATGATAGATGGATATGTGAATGTTACTAAGAGCAGCTTTTGTTGTTTATCATTATACCTGTTGTAGCCTTCATTGAATATAGTAGTGTGAGAATGAGAGTATCATTATTGTATTACTGAAGAGAAACAGCAATGAAAGTCATAATTTTTTTCATGAAAGTTCAATGAAAAATAGAAAAACAAAAAAATATGATCAGCAATTGCAATTTTTTTTTTTTAGATATTAACAGGCATCAACATTTATGCTACTTTTAGATGTTGACGCCTCATTTACATGAGTTTACGGTTACTGTACTTACTACTTGTTTACACCACTTGCCATCATCTGCTTCCAATATGTATGCTGTCAATCATACATTTAAACTCTTTAGGAATCTTTTAAGGTTTCAGTCCTGAAAAATGTATCTTTCAATGTATGTTTCACAGATAACGACGGATATGTTCCAGTTGTCGTAACTACAATCCCATCCCCTTTTCCACGAATGTGACCTACCAAATTAGACTTGTCATCGGGTTTGTACTTACATGAGCAACACTATAGGTGCCACATGTGGAGCAGAATCTGCTTACACTTCCGTAGCACATGAACACCCCCAGTTTTTGGTGGGGTTCTTGTTGCTCAGACTTTAGTTTTCTATGTTGTGTTTTGTGTACTGTTGTTTGTCTGTCGGTCTTTTTATACGGCCGCAAAACAAATTTGCGGTCGTATATTGGTATGACGTTGGCGTCGTCGTCGTTGTCGTAGTCCGGCGTCTTCGTCCGAAGACACATTGGTTTTCGCACTCTAACTTTAGTTTAAGTGAATGGATCTCTATGAAATTTTATCATAAGGTTCAATACCACAAAAGAAAGGTTGGGATCGATTTTGGGGGTTATGGTACCAACAGTTAAGGAATTAGGGGCCAAAAAGGGGCCAAAAATAAGCATTTTTGTAACTTCCAGACATAACTTGTGTGTTAGTGTATGGATCTCTCTGACATTGTACCACAAGGTTCCATATCACAAAGGGAATGCTGGGATTGATTTAGGGGGTAATTGCCTCAAAAGTTTAGGAATTAGGGGCCAAAAACAAGCATTTTTCTAGTTTCATGACAATAACTTGTGTGTAAGTGTATGGATCTTTCTGAAATTGTACTACAAGGTTCCATATCACAAAGGGAAAGCTGGAATTGAGTTTGGGGGTAATTGCCCAAAACATTTAGGAATAAGGGGCCAAAAATAAGCATTTTTCTAGTTTCCAGACAATAACTTGTATTCAAGTGTATAGATCTCTCTGAAATTGTACTGCAAGGTACCATACCACAAAGGGAAGGCTGGGATTGATTTTGGGGGTAATTGCCTCAAAATTTTTGGAATTAGGGGCCAAAAAGGGGCAAAAAACAAGCATTTTTCTAGTTTCAGGACAATAACTTGTGTGTAAGTGTATGGATCTATATGAAATTGTACTACAAGGTTCCATATCACAAAGGGAAAGCTGGGTTTGAGTTTGTGGGTAATTGCCCTAAACGTTTAGGAATTTGGGGCCAAAAAGGGGCCTAAAAACAAGCATTTTTCTAGTTTCCAGACAATAACTTGTGTTCAAGTGTATGGATCTCTCTGAAATTGTACTGCAAGGTACCATACCACAAAGGGAAGGCTGGGATTGAGTTTGGGGTTGATGAATCATAAGGGGGTTCAAAAAATTTGGGGGAGGGATTTTTTTTTCCTTTTTTTTCTTTAAAATTTTCCATATTAAATTGGTTATTTCTGATTTATATATAAAAGCAAATAATAATGATTAGATTTGAATAGGTAAATTAAAATTTTTTAAGTTCTTAGACCACGTTCATTCTGTGTCAGAAACCTATGCTGTGTCAAATATTTAATCACAATCCAAATTCAGTGCTGTATCAAGCTTGAATGTTGTGTCCATACTTGCCCCAACTGTTCAGGGTTTGACCTCTGCGGTTGTATCAAGCTGCGCCCAGCGGAGCATTTTATTATTTTTAAGCCATGACGTCAGTTTATTTTTGACTTATGTCATGAGTTTGAATGTCCCTTTGGTTCCTTTTGCCTCTCTTTCTCAATTCCTTGAAAAGGAATGATTTTTTATATAAAGTATACCAATCATTATTGAATATGTTACACCATAGAAGAAACATTAAAACAGCATTTTTGATCAATATATTTTACAGACAGATTAAAAAAGAGTAAATATAATGAAATAATGATGAGATAATGATCCTTGATAAAATCAGTAGTTTTAGGGCATACAATCCAAGATGCAACTTTACTCTGTAAATTCAAAAAGTATGTACTAAATAATGAATAAATAAATAAATATATTAAAACCTGTTTAACCGTTTTGGTATTTCTGTTTGTTGTAAGTTGATAATTTATTGCATTTAAGGTATGAATATGTCTTCCCCTGAGAAATACAGAAAAATCATGAAACACTGAAATGAAAAAGATGGACTGAGACTAAGGAAAGATAGACTGAGACTAAGGTGTTATCAGGAAACCACTACAGAACTGCAATATACTTGTAACATTTTGTCAGGAAATAAATTATATGCAAGTTTCTCAAGCAAACAATGACATTTCTATGCTCAAGTGCTCAGATGAAGGTTTTTGTACAATAATTGGTTTATTTAATGGGTCATCACAGACGCTAGTAGAATAGAGAATGGACATGGGGATTGTGTCAAAGAGCAGAAAACAACCCAAGGCCACCAATGGGTTTTCAAAGTAGTGTTAAACTCAATTATTTCGTTAGTCACATCATTTGTCCATCAGAAACACATAGAGGGCACCTAGTTCTTGTCATATGTCAAATTTTCGTCATTAGTCACAGTGATTGCACACTTGATGATGTACAGCTCCTAATTTGGATAGATTTGAATGATTTTTATGCCCCCGCCGTAGCGGTGGGGGCATTAAATTTTACCCTTGTCCGTCCATCTGTATGTACGTCCCAAAATTTGTTTCCGTTCTCTAACTTGAGTTTGCCTCAACCAAATGTTATGAAACTTATACACAATGCTTATTACCACAAAACACAGATCAAGTTCAAATTTTGGTGGCGTCACTGTAACCGTTCTAGAGTTATGCCTCTTTATAAATGGAAAAATTGCAAAATTTTTAGTTTCCCTTCTCTAACTTAAGTTTGCCTCAATTAAATGTTATGAAACTCATACACAATGCTTATTACCACAAAACTCAGATCAAGTTTGAGTTTTGGTGGCGTCACTTAAACGGTTCTAGAGTTATGCCCCTTTATATATGGAAAAATTGCAAAATTTTTAGTTTCCGTTCTCTAACTTAAGTTTGCCTCAACCATATGTTATGAAACTTATACACAATGCTTATTACCACAAAACACAGATCAAGTTTTCAATTTTGGTGGCGTCACTTTAACCGTTCTAGAGTTATGCCCCTTTATAAATGGAAAAATTGCAAAATTTTTATTTTCTTCTAAATATCAAGTAATTTTTATACGACTGCAAAAAATTGTCGTCGTCGTCTGAAGACACATTGGTTTTCGCACACTCTAACTTTAGTTTAAGTGAAAGGATCTCTATGAAATTTTACCATAAGGTTCAATACCACAAAAGGAAGGTTTGGATTGATTTTGGGTGTTATGGTACCAACAGTTATGGAATTAAGGGCCAAAAAGGGGCCAAAAATAAGCATTTTTGTTACTTCCAGACATAACTTGTGTGTAGTTTATGTATCTCTCTGACATTGTACCACAAGGTTCCATATCACAAAGGGAATGCTGGGATTGATTTTGGGGGTAATTGCCTCAAAATTTAAGGAATTAGGGGCAAAAATCAAGCATTTTTCTAGTTTCATGACAATAACTTGTGTGTAAGTGTATGGATCTTTCTGAAATTGTACTACAAGGTTCCATATCACAAAGGGAAAGCTGGGTTTGAGTTTGGGGGTAATTGCCCTTAAGTTTAGGAATTTGGGTCCAAAAAGGGGCCAAAAAACTAGCATTTTTAGTTTCCAGACAATAACTTTTGTTCAAGTGTATGGATCTGTCTGAAATTGTACTGCAAGGTACCATACCACAAAGGGAAGGCTGGGATTGAGTTTGGGGGTGATGAATCATAAGGGTTTAAAAAAAATTGGGGGGGGGGGGAGATTTTTTTTCCTTTTTTCCCCTTTTTTTTTTCTTTACAATTTTCCATTTGAAGTTGGTTATTTTTGATTTATATATAAAAGCAAATAATAATGATATGGTTTGATTTCATCAAAAATTGAAATATTGGGGTTCTTTGATATGCTGAATCTAACCGTGTATTTAGATTCTTAATTTTTGGTCCCGTTTTCAAATAAGTCTACATTAAGGTCCAAAGGGTCCAAAATTAAACTTAGTTTGATTTTAACAAAAATGTAATTCTTGGGGTTCTTTGATATGCTGAATCTAACCCTGTATGTATTTAGATTTTGGATATTGAACCATAATAGGTAAATTAAATTTTTTTAAGTTCTTAGACCACATTCATTCTGTGTCAGAAACCTATGATGTTTCAAATATTTAATCACAATCCAAATCAGAGCTGTATCAAGCTTGAATGTTGTGTCCATACTTGCCCCAACTGTTCAGGGTTCGACCTCTGCGGTCGTATCAAGCTGCGCCCAGCGGAGCATTTTATTAAAATTGGAGTTATCTTCCTTTGTCCATGATTATAGTTGAATCAACTACAATCAATGCTTAATACAATGCAATGTTTAATTTTGAATTCCACTGATAAAACACAGATCAAGTTGAATTTGGGTAGTGTCACTTAAACCATTATTGAGTTATGCCCCTTTATAAATCGAAAGATTGCAAAATTTTTAGTTTCCATTCTGTAACTTAAGTTTGCCCCAACCAAACATTGTGAAACCTATTCACAATATTCATTACCACAAAACTAAGATCAAGTACAATTTTTTTGTTACCGTTTTCTAACTTTAGTTTGCATCAACCAAATGTTATGAAACTTATACACAATGCTTATTACTATATAATACAGATTAAGTTATAAAACTTATACACAACCGTTCTAGAGTTATGCGTGTTTACAAATAGAAAAATTGCTGAATTTTTAGTTTCTGTTCTCTACTTAAGTTAGCCTCAACCAAATGTTATGCGACTTACACACAATGCTTATTACCAACAAAACTCAGATCAAGTTCAAATTTGGGTAGCGTCACTATCCACATTTTTTTTTCTAGGGTTTTCCATGTGTGGAACTTAATCTTTTTTGTAATTACAAGTTATGCAGGGCACCTAGTTAGTGTCATCTCTAATTCCAACAGTACTTTATGAGAAACAGAAGAGTATGGTCTTTTATGATATATAAAAAAATATGTTGTATATTGTTGGTCAAAAAGAAAATAAAAAGAAGTATATTTCTGAATATCCCCTTTATAAAAAATTTCGGATACTTAGCTGAAAGAGGCAAACCCTACACAGTATACATATCTTTTTACGATTATATATATTATTGGCAATACATAGAAATTTATGGTAATGAGGTTGGAAGGGCTCGAGACGAAGCTGCCCTCAATCACATGTGGATTGGTCAGTCTGAAAATGTTATGCCTAGCACTAATGTGTTAGAATTTTGGTCAGTTGTCCACTTTACAAAGATGCATTCTTCATCTGGCAGACGTCGGAAGTCTTTCTATCAAGAATACAGTTTCCTCATATTGGATCCAATCTATGACCCTCCATTTCTAGAGATCAAAGAAACTACAAAAAAACAATCCTTGCTTCAACCTTGGTGCTAAAATCTATGACAAATGATCATGAAACAATTTCAATTTCGAAGAAACAAACTTACCAAGTTGTTAGAGACATCTTTACATGCTTATGATATTTATATATCACAATTGATACGATATGAAAGAGAATACATTGTTGATATATAATAAATGTGTCGATGTAGTTTTAGGGAACAACTTAGTCCAATCCTATAGAAATTCTGTGCGAAGACCAACTTTAAATTCGTTCTTAAATATTTATTTTTATCTTAGTCATGTTAAGGAAAATTGAAGATCAGTAATTGTAACTTATTTCAGGCCAAATATGGGCCTTTACTATCCTTAACTTTTCTCTTCCGTAACCAAAGTTATTGTGCTTAAGCTGATGTTTGAAGTCCCTCTAGAAAAGTGTAAAGTAAACGGGTTTGGCTTTTCTATTTAAGTTCTTTTTTTTTTTGGCTTTCCAAACATTTTGCAGCAAAAGAGAGGCGAAAGATACCACAGGAACATTCAAACTCAAGTCGAAAATGAACTGACAACGCTATGGCAAAAAAGGAAAAAGACCAAAAGACAAACAACAGTATAAAAAACACAACATAGAAAACTTGACTGAACCCCACCAAAAACCGGGGGTTAAATTAATGGCTTTCAACCAAGAAACATGTGTTGTGTGAACAGAATTGGTATCAACTGTTTTCTTTTACATATTTCACGACGTGTTATTTCATCTAGAGACCATCTTCAGGAAGCCAAATACTTGAATCTGAATAGGTCAAAACTGTCTACTGTCAACATGATGAAGAAGGTGCAACCTTAGTTTTGCTTCAGAAAATGCAGCCAAAATGTATCATTTAAATTATGCCGATATCGAAAAGCTATATTAAAACTGCAGATTTGTACTCTTGAAAGTTTATAAAGCCATATAAAACTGAACAAAGACCATACAAAACAACCATAACAAAATCTATTTTTTTTAATAACAACAGGGTACAATATATGCCAAAGTCAATTCAAACCGCGAAGGAGATTGATTACTGTACAGACATCGAAGTTGCTATATTTGATTAAGCACTGTATCTAAAATTTGAACTAAAACAATAAATCTTAATGATATAAAAATATTCTAGAAAAATAAAAATATGGCAATCAGGTTATTGTTTTTGCATAACACTTTGAGTTCTTGGGATACAAAGTTCTTACTATTGTAATTGAGTTGGCTTTTCAACTGTTATGATTACAGGCACCACTGATGAATCTTGTGGGCAAACCGCGCCTCCGGGGTATTGAATTGTTAGTCTGGTATATCTTGATGAGTGTTTATGTGTAAAATTCTTAATCGAATCGTTCGGATATAAAATAGTACATTATATTTTTTTATATCGTTGTCAACTTTTACAAAAATTTTCTCCTCTGAAACCACTGGGTCGAATCTAACCAAACTTGGTCACAATCATCATTACGGTATCTAGTTTTAAAAAAATGTGTCTGATGACCCCGCTTTTCACCCAAGATGGCCGACATGGCTAAAAGTAGAATATAGGGGTAAACTGATAGTTTTGTCTATTATCTTGAAAACCGCTATGGATAGAGAAAATCTGTCAGGGAAAAATGTTCAGAGATCTACCTGCAGTCCATTTACGTCAAATCTGTCAGACGACTTCTTGTAGGAGTTATTGCCCTTAAATGTCAAATTTTACCTATTTTTTCATTTTTGCTTATCATTTTGAAAACTATAATAGATCGAAAGAATATATTTTCGGAAAAGTGATCAGCAAGACAAGATTTAAAAATAAGTATAATGGCTGATATTGTCAGACGACTCCTTATTGGAGTTATTGCTCTTTGGTGACGATTTCTAGCAATTGTTTGCGTTTTTGATCTTAAAAACTATAATAGATAGTTTAGAAACTACAAAGCCAAAATGATCAACAAGACAAGATTTACAAATAAGTTAAATGACCAATATTTTCAGTCGACTCCTTATTGTAGTTATTGCCCTTTAATGGTGATTTTTCCAATTTTTTAGCATTTTTGTCTATTATCTTGATAATTATAATACTAGTAGATAGATAGAAACTTGAGATAGCAAAAACAACCAACAATACAAAGATCTACATATAAGCCACATTGCTGAAATCTTCAGTCGACTCGTTATTGGAGTTATTGCCCTTTGAAGATGATGTCTACCTCTTTTTTTTTAGTTTTTACCTATCATCTTGAAAATTATAATAGATACAAATGTGGATAGAATCTTTTTAAAAGCAAAGAAAAAAAAAGAAGATCAGCAGGACAAGATCTACAAATATGTCAACATGACTGAAATTGTCAGTTAGCTCTTAAAAAAGTTAATGATGATTTTTACTTAAAAGTGGCCATTGTTGAAGATGCAGGTGAGCAACACAGGCTCTTTTGAGCATCTACTTTTATTAAATGTAAGAATGAATCAATGATTTTCAACATAAGGGGAATATTTGTCCAAAATATTCGATATTTAATTAAAAGAATGTTTTTAAAATCTCTTGAATTAATGAAATGTTATGTTTATGTAAGTTCTGCGTTTTATACAACGCATAATGTGTTGATTCATGCTATCACTCATTTTGATAACATTATTTTACATTTCAGACATACAAATGTTGAGTTCAGTTGTAGTCACTACTCTCTTTGCCTGTGTCTCTGCTACATACCACAGAGGTAAATAAACACTTCGCATGTTTTACCAAAACTATTATGGTTTGAGTTCTAAATAATAGATAAGTTTTAAAACAATATGTGCTCCCCAATTCAAAGAGACTATCAAAGATCTGTCGTTAACACCACATCCCCAAAATGACAAGAAAAAAGAAAAAATAAGATCTGAGAGGAACTGTTGTGTTTCTTCGGCTATTTGTCTACATTCATTGGCTTAGATTATGTTAAGATTATTTCTGAATACTTACGTTTTATTGATGAAAAAGTCAATGGTTACCCTATTGTAATTATTCAGATAGCCACACATGCAATGTTTTCTCTATAATATATAAATAAGAAGATGTGGTATGATTGACAATTAATGAAACAACTCTCCACCAGAGGCCAAATGACATAGAAGTCAACAACTATAGGCCACCCTACGGCCTTTAACAATGCACAAAATAAGCTATGATGACCCCGAAAGGACAAATGTAAAACAAATCAAACGAGTAAACTATCGGCCTGATTTATGTACAAAATAATAAACGAAAAACAAATATGATACACAGCAACAAACGACAACAATTGAATTACAGGCTCCTGACTTGGGACAAACACATACAGAAAGAGGCGGGGTTATAAGTATTATAAGCTATTAGCATTATCCTAACGTCTCTTTTGCAGTGAAATTTACATTTGGGATGGTGTCTTTATAATTACAGGTAATTTTGGACGTCAGTATGGATATTAGAACTTTGTAGGGTATGGACCAATGGGCTTAAAAGGATATTTTAATATGATGGGCCATGGAAACCAGTTCGATATATACAATGGAGGATATCCAGAAGGAGGATTTGGAGGATTTCAGAACAGTGGAATGGTGGGTGGATATCAGAAGGGGAATATGGGAGTACATTTCAAAGGGTGAAATGGTGGACATCTTAGAGGAATGCCGAATTCTGGGTTTGAAGGATGGAATAGTTATGGCTCTGGTTTAGGAATGGGAATGCAAGGTTTTGTTGGATATCCAAAATTTTGAAAATAACGGATTTGGCTCCATGTGAGGGACCTACGATATAAAAGGGTTAAAGAAAGGTTTGTTATTCTTTATTTTCTATCTATTATCTATAAAGTATGATGCATAAAAAAATGCGTTAATTTTACTATTCATTTTTTCTCGTTAGTATATATGTATATATATTGAAGTCGTTATTTTGCGAGTCAAAGGTACAAATGAAAATTATATCAAAAGGCAAACACCGCCTAACGTCAAATTTGTCTGAAGGAGTGAAAAAATAACATAGATAGTAACAATTAAAGAATAATGCATTTTTTAAATATGCTACTCAAGGAATGTTTAAAACAAAAAGCTTAGACAGACATGGATGTACAACAAATACAATGTGTGAAGTGTATTCAAAGGCCATAAGAAAAAAAAAACATCAGAAAAAAATGTTGACAAAGAGTAATTATAATCATAAAACACAATGCAGATAAATAAACAATTTCCCATTCTTATATATTGTAGGCTACTAATTGGAACTAATGGAAGGTGAAAGACTTAAGCTGATTGCGGTTCCATATTGTATGTTTAAGATACTCTCCACCCAGTGCTGTCATTTAAAATGAACGTTACTTATAGAAGAAAAATACGTTAACTAGATGACTGCTGTAAAACGAAATGTTAGACGATTTGTTTGTTTCACCTAGAGCATGAAAATCAGCACGAACACCCGATCTCTCTCAAAAATGAAAAAAAAAAAAACGTCGGTCAACACATTAAATAAAGGCAACAGTAGTATACCGCTATTCAAAAGTCATAAATCGATTGAGAGAAAACAAATCTGGGTTACAAACTAAAACCGAGGGAAACACATCAACCATAAGAGGAAAACAACGGAACAACAGAAATACTGAAGTGCAGCAAAAACAAACGCCAACATACATAGAAACGAACTATTTGATAACAACAGCCATATTCCTGACTTGGTACAGGACATTTTAAGAAAAAATGGTAGGTTGAACCTGGTTTTATGGCTAGCCAAACCTACCGCTTATATTGTAATGTTAAAAAATATCGCTAAAATGAAAACACTACGTGACAGAAATACAGCACAAACAAACCCAAGAACACTTAGCACAGAAAAACGCACAAATAAATAATATAATAATCGTTACAACATGTAAACCGCAGAATAACAACGAACATCTTCCATTCACGACAGCACAGGACATCACAAACAGTGACGTATTTTTGTAACGAATATATAATCTTGAAATTCATACAATTATTTTCACAATACTAGCCCAAACAATAATTATTTGAACTAACACAATACTTTATCCATGGAAAATGAATATTAACTCGACTATACTGACAAATAAGACATATGTGAAATGTACCGAAAATACAGAATTCAAACCACAAACGATAAGACATAACACAATATCTAACAGAAACCTCAACAGAAACATCATAAATAAATACATGAATGTTGGATGTATAGATACCGAGACACGTTGTATAGCAATGCAAATTCACACTCGGCAAAACAGTCATATTCGGGAATAGGTCACGTAAAAAATGTGGAAAAGACTACGAAATGTGATAGGAAATAACAAATCAATAAGTTTATCGATTATTTCCTGCTTTCCATGTTTTCCGAAGTTTTATCCATGTAATTAATGTCCTTCATCATCCATCGGATGTCAAAAGTACACTTTGACCATGGGATCTAAAATGGCCCATATAGTAGAACATACTACTTAAAAATTGATATACACTTATTTAATAGAAATTTTAATCAGTATTTGCAAATAAAAACTTACATTTTTTGTCGACAAATGATCACAATTATGAAACATATAATACCTTATACTTAATAAAGTTCTCTCAACAATTGTATAAAAGAATATGACATATATTTTTTCTGGTATGAAAGACAGAATTTATGTACAATTTTCCATTACCATTACGATTACATTATACATATTCAAATAAGTCTTATAGGTTTAAAAAAAAACCACACTTACGCTTCTAATAAGAGAAACATGAGACCAACGTCCATAAGTTTTAGAAAATGAGTAAATACATAATTGGTCAAATGTTAGTATGTGTATTTGTTGCCGATATTAACCTACAATATACACTTTTACATATACACTTTTACATAATGTGAAAAGAACTAAAAGAGCTTGTCATCTCTATTAGCTCAGTCCTTAGTTTTCTATGTTGTGTTGTGTGTACTGTTGTTTGTTTTTTCGTCGTTTTTCTTTTTTGGCATGGCATTGTAAGTTTGTTTTCGACTTATGAGTTTGAATATCCCTGTTGTATCTTTCGCCTCTCTTTTACAAAAGCATCATTGTTGGAAACGGATCAAAACTCTTCAAAACGAATGTTGCAACTTCATGTTACGAAATGAATTAAAAGATCTTGTCTTCTCAATTTTTACAAAATGATCAGTATTGGTTACGAAGGACTTAAACTCTTAATCGATCATTTAACAAAAAGGTTTACTGTCAATTCAATATGCAATAAGCTTGAGTTAAATAGTCAATTCCAATAGTAAACTTTCAGTTTAGTTTATAGTTATTTTAAACAATGTTGCAACTTTTTAAGGCTGAATTGATTTGGGACGTTTTAGGCCATATAATTATAGTTTGATATCAATTTCTAATCTTTTCATAATATTTGCATTGGTATTACATATTATTGTGTTTAAATAAGAAATTCTATATATTTTCAATAGTTCGTTCATTTTATATTTTGTAATGTTATAACTGTTTTGCCATAACCATGTATTGTAAATGTGTTCGCACAAAATAAATATTGTCTAGTAAATTGTCTATCTATAAACTGAATGCTAGTTTAGAGATTGTAAGAACGTGTCATTGCAATCTTGTATGTAATGAAAACGTAGCTATTGCAATTAATTTAAGAGATATTGATTTATTCGTGATTTAAATATAAATGGTATATTTGTATTAAAGAAATAAGAAATATTAAAATGTTGTGTGTCACATAAGTTTGCTATTACAGTTTATGATCCATTACTAATTTTCTCATGATATTTACACTAAAAGAGTAAATGCAACTCATCTTTAATGTCACTTGTCTTGCAATAGTTGCATATACGTTTACACCTTGGGATATCATTATAGCTGTAGGCTTCAATATTCATTCATAGCTCTTCAAGTATTCACTTGGCCTTCAATTTATTTGGGTTGAGAGTTGCTGAAGGTAAATTTGGAAAAGTACTTTGGATGCACTAACTTTATAAACTGTAAATTTGATTGTTTACAGGTTTTTGGTAGAACAATGATATCTATGAGTTGTCGATTGTACTCAGTTCATTCTGATTTTCAAGATCAGTTGGTTGTTTAATATTACTTAGATGATTGTCTGAGAAATTCACATCAAAAAGTGTGTATGACAGTCCTTTCCTGTCAATCATATCTCAAAAATTGACCATCCATTCATTTACCAAGTCAGGAATACGGCAGTTGTTTTTCACTTATTCCGTTGACTGATAGCTTTTGATTTTGTCAGTTTTTATGGACTTCTTTCTGAATGTGCCTTGCAGTTTGGTATTTTTGTTACACTTTTTTACAATTATATGATGTACATATCTAACAAGTCCCGTAGTCAAATATTAGAGAGGTTAAGCAAAAGTGCGTGTACGTGAACGCGTACGAGTACGAGTAGAATAGAAGTACACGTACCCGTAAATGATTGTTAAAATGTAATGCGTTAAGCAACGTCATACTTGTAAGTGTACGTGTAAAAGCCACATTGCAACGTCAATTTCAATGGACGGAAGGAAAATAAGTATTGCCAATCAATGTCTTCGTTCTATTTTTGCTAACTATGGCGGAAAACTTAAAACTTCTTGAAGCTTTAGAAAACTCTGACGAGTTGCTCCTTTTGTCGATATGCAAGGAGGAAAAGAGCATTTTCCCTGGTTTAAACATAGAAAAACTTACAAATGAACAGTGCCGAACCTTTTTTCGCTTTGATAGAGATGATATTGAAAATCTTCGTTGTGCACTCCGTATTCCACATAAAATTGTATGCAGTAATCGTACAACGGTAAGGGGGACTGACGCTCTTTGCATGGTTTTACGGCGACTTGCTTACCCCTGCCGACTTGAAGATCTTGAACCAATCTTTGGCAGATCTAAGGCAGAACTCTCTTATATAATCAATGAGGTTCTTGATTATATACATGACAACCATTGTCATCTGCTCTCCCACTGAAACAGGAACTGGCTCTCACAAGAACTTTTAGAACTTTTTGCCGAGTAAATTTTTGATCGAAACGGGCCTTTAGACAGTTGTTTGGGTTTTTTCGATGGTACCGTAAGACCAATGACGCATGTGAGATTTTTTATCAGATGTTTTTATGGATATTTACTTTTGTAATTTGATTTTATTTTCAGTAAATTTGAAGTAATCATTATATATTAAAAGTATCTCTTTAAAGATTCCGCATTTTGTTTCTTGTGGTGGTCTATTAACAAGCATGCTCTTTCCCTAACCCGTCTTGTATCCAGTTGGAAATCTGATCTAGATAATGTAGAACCTATGTCGGTTCAGGTTGATCTGTTCTTAAATGTGTTGTTTGCCAAGACCTCTCGGAGAAGGCCAAGGTCATCTTCTTGCTGAATATAAAAAAGAAGATGTGGTATGATTGCCAATGAGACAACTCTCCACAAGAGACCAAATGACACAGAAATTAACAACTATAGGTCACCGTACTGCCTTCAACAATGAACAAAGCCCATTCCGCACAGTCAGCTATAAAAGGCCCCGAAATGACAATGTAAAACAATTCAAACGAGAAAACTAACGGCCTAATTAATGTATAAAAAATGAACGAAAAAAAAAAATATGTAACACATAAACAAACGCCAACCACTGAATTACAGGCTCCTGACTTGGGACAGGCACATACATACAGAATGTGAAACCTGTCCTGTTTCTTTCTATTGCCACTATTCATTCTACAAAAAACCAATGGATATGATTTACTTCTTTTGAACTCGGAAAGAATACCGAGTTTGAACTAATTTGACAACATAAATTACCGGGCACCTGCCCACCAACCCCTCTTTTTAACGACCCCGAAATCATATATAAAACTGCTTAAAAAACGACAAAAACGCTGACACATGATTTTTTGGCGAAAATTTGGTTAATACTAGTGATCTAATAGAAGTTGTTATGTTATATTTGATTTAAATTGCTATTGGACAAACCTTCAATATGCCGTCATTTTACATCGCATGCTTTGCACATTTATCGTTCTATTGTGCTTTCACACTTGTGATAAAAGCTTTAAATGTAATTTTTAATTCTGGCACATTTTCTAGTTTCTGTACATATATAACTCCATTCACAAATAATTTGTTTGAAAGAAATAAAAGCCACTAGTTCTTACCTTCTTGTAGCCGCCGCCTCACACGTTGTCCTATACGTGTACTTCTCAGCGCTAAACAAAACCAATGAAGTAATACGCAGAAATTCAGGAGTTTTCCCCTGCTACAGGTACACGTACATGTACAAGTTCCTTTGCTTAACCTCTCTAATAAATCACCAAGGATACCAAGCTTAAAATCTTGTACACCAGACGTGCGTTTCGTCTACATAAGACTTATCAGCGGCGCTCAAATCAGATCAGTTAGAAGGTCGAATCGAATAAAAAACTGAAGAGCATTAAAAATAAAAAAATCCGAAAAGTTGAGCCAAAACGGCTCATATAGTCTATGCATAGGGGTAGGCAAAAATAAGTGAGTTGAATAGTTCAACATTGTATAAATAAATGATAAATAAATGTCCTTTTTATTCACTTCCGATGTATTTCGGTAACGGCTAGAAATTTGTTTGCTGATCCAGCGACATCGTTTATTATTTCGTTTATACTTAATATTTTAATACAGGAAAAAGAGCTAGAATCCATATCTAGTGTATTTCTGTCTAAACTCTTTTTCATAGTTCATTAACTTACAAAAACCCACCATGTTTTGTGCTTAGGTTTTTAGATACTATAAGCAAAATAAAAAAAAATAGGTTTGTTGATCAAATCAGTTACAGTTGTGGGTGCCCACTCCAAAGGAGATACACTGACGTTGACCTGAATTTCATGGTCGATTGACAAATTTTAAGTTTCTTGACAGTTTCGCATTTACTAAATAGGTCAACTTTAAAACATATCATATAATTTCCGTAAACACTGAGATGGGTATCGTTTGTTCGTTATCTACTAAGAACATCTATGCGAAATTTCATAAATATTTCATGTTCATTGCATAATACAATAAAAGGAAATGAATGAGATTTTCAAATGTTGTATATCAAGAGTCAAGAGTGTGCGTTTCCTGTGTTACAATGTTACAAAAGTGACATTTAAATAAATTGATTCTAATAGTAATAATAATTGGTTAAATATATATATTTTCCCAAAAAGTGAATATCTTTAGTAAATGGTATTAACTTTTATCTAATTTGTTTTAATATAAATAACGATGAATATATCTTATATTTAATGTTCCTTTGGATAATCTTTCAACTATTAAGAACTATTCTTTATTCACTCGGTTTGGTATCAAAATAACATGTGAATCCTTACAAATAACGTAATATGACTGGATCTGCCAAAATGCTTGACGTTATCTCTGTCTTTGTTACGATGATACTAGTATATTCTGGCACAATAGAAACAAATCAGAGTTTTTATGATAATCCCTTTTCTACAGTTGTGTGAATCAATGTATATTCTTAAAAAAAAACAAAAGCCTTGTTAGACTACATACAATCATAGTATCTCTCCTCGAGCAATTGTTTTGAATATTTGATCGATTCATACTTTACACCATTATTCCGCAATCTTGGTCAGATTAAAAAAATGAGAAGATGAGAATTAAACTATGTGTTTTTAAAAGAGAAGAGTCAACTTCGATGCAAATATCTTGTTTATGAAGAAGACAAATGCAACTTTGTTAAATCACACTAATTGTAACAAATAAATCCCAAAAATGTATATCAGGATTCTCATATATTTCAGATACAACATACATGTGGTTGTTATATTTTTTTCAGTTTTTTTTCCACCAAACTACGTGTAATCAAATGATAATAATCTTTGCTCTTCTCGACGACTTGTAAATTTATTCGTTTATGGCAGAATTTGAACTTACACTTCTCAAGAAGAATGACAAAGTGTTACCATTATCTTATTTTACTTCAATTACTTTATGACAGAAGAGATTACTTAGATTTTCCTGTTGAGATATATCGTTTGTTATATGTATACATGTAGCAACATTATAGGACTACATGTATATTGAGAACATATTTTCCAGTTGAAACCATGATCTACAGCTTGTGATTCCTGTTAGGATTTCACAGAAGAGGGTTGATGCTTAATCTACTGCACAAAGGGCTCTTATTGGTAAAGATAAAGCCAGCTCTTCGAAAACTTGTACAGGTGTTTTTCACTGTTACATATTATCAGTGTCATCAATGACCACATATATGTTCTATTTATAGAACCCACAAACTATCCTCCATAAATTGTTAACCAAATGTGAATTATTACTGGACTTGAACTTGTCACGAGCAACCTGATAACCTCCTCTATACCGGAACAGGAGCTGCTACCCATCCAAAGGAACTGTGTATACCCTTGTTGACTGTTGTTTGTTGTTTTATCCTCTTTTCATGTCTTGGCTCTCTATATTTGACACGATTTGATCGCCTCCTTGATATTTTTCAATGTTAATGAAATATTCCTGATAAAGGGGTTCACTCACATACTAAGTGTACTAACAAGTTAACATATCGAAATACCATTGTAGCAGGGGGAATCAATAGTAGGACATGAAGAACTCAGGAAAACCTGGGCTTAAATAATTACTAAATACGAGCGACTACTTTATGAGAGGAACAGTAGAATTTTTGTTATAATAAGATTTAAGGCTGATACAAACAAAGCCAAGCAGTAGTTTATCGATGTACAAATCTCATAAATAGATTAAGAAGACAAATCAAGGTAATAAACAAAAACTGAGGGAATCGCATGAACTACAGAAGGACCGAGACCGGGTACGTCGACAGGGTGTGTCCAAGTATAAATAAAGGCAACAGTAGTACTAGTATACCGCTGTTCAATAGTCATAGTTCGATTAAGCGAAAACAAATTCGGAGATATCCTGGAGTTTTAGGTGTCAGACCACCAATTCAAATTCCTTATCTATTCAACCAAATTTTGCAATTTTCACAGCTTTCTTAATATTTTACCTTAAGTTTAACTATATAGAAACCAGGTTATCCTGAATTGTACATGTATCACTTTTTTACATGCCAATTTTCAACCCATGTTTAAAGTCTTCTAAGAAAGAACTGACTTTCAGAAGCCAAGTACTATTGAAAATAACCCCTGGTTTTCAGGAAATCTTTAATTAGTATACTATGGAGCTCATTAATCCTCAATTTTGAACACAAACTCATAGACAAGAAAAGTTTGGTTCAAAATGGTCTAAATATATTTCTCTTTCACCAAAAGTTTCATTTCTGCAAATTTGTTGGTTTGTTTAAGTAAACAGAGTAGGGCTACTTTTACATACGTTCTAAATTGGAGGGAGTGAATTGGTGGTCTGACACCTTTAGTTGAGTTCGTTACTAATTCTTAGCTCACTTGAATAGTTAAATTATTACTATGTAAAGAATGAACATCTTCAATAAAGCGAAAGCTGATATCATTTGTTGTAAAACAGTCGGCTTCCTAATATCCACATGGGTTGTATAAGAAAAGAGAAAGATACCAAAGGGACATTCAAACTCACAAGTCGAAAATAAACTGACAACACCATGGCCAAAAAAGAAAAAAGACAAACAGACAAACAAAAGTACACAAAACACAACATAGAAAACAAAAGACTGAGCAACACGAACCCCACCAAAAACAATGGTGTCCAAACGGAACTCAAATCACCTGTTGGATAAGTCTAACGAATTCAACAAAGGTGTTATTAATAAATGACTGCAAATTTGAATGATATTTTATTCTTAGTACTTACTGTTTGAGTCAGTGATTAAAAGTTCATTGATTTATTTTTAAAAATATCAATCCTAGCGAAAAGGGGAATGGATAATATGGCTGTGATCATTGCGCTCTACTGTAAAAACGAAAGGAGGAAATTATGTTCACTCATGTTCAACTTTTCAACCAACGTTGTAACTTGTTTTAAAAACTATGCAGATTCTGCCTTTAAATTGAATCAAATATACTTTAGAGTATAAATATTCCGTTAACCTTTTTTCTTTGAATGTAAATCATAAATAAAATTGTATAATTGATTAAGAAGAAAGGAGAAAAAAGTTATATACCGAAGGGACATGCTATCTCACAAGTCGAAAATATAATGACAACGCCATGACTTAAAAAAGAAAAAGACCAACAGAAAAACAACAGTACACTCAACACAACATAGAAAACTAAAGACTGAGCAACACGAACTCCACCAAAAACTGGGGGGGGGGGGGGGGGGTGATATCAGGTGCTCCGGAAGGGTAAGCAGATCCTGCTCCAAATGTGACACCCGTCGTGTTGCTCATGTAATTACAAACCCGGTGATAAGTCTAACTCGGTAGGTCATATTCGGAGAAAAGGGGCTGGGATAGTAGCTACGACAATTGGAACATATCCGTCCTTATCTGTGAAACGGATATTCCATAACGGTCAACCAACTCGTGATGGCGTCCGTAAAATTTACGAAGGGATGATTTCAACTTCACTACTTGGAACTCTTGGTTTAAAAGCTTCATTGTGAGCAGCAACCCTCTATCAAGGAAATCATGATAGGAAATACAAGCCCTGGAATATCGTATTAGCTGGGAGATACCGGTATATACTGTATATGTAGGCGCTGCGGAATGTTGCTACATAGAAATGGAAAGTTCAAAATTGGGAAGCTGAAATCATCTCTTTTGTCGTAAATAGATATAAGAAGTACGGCCTTCAACACGGAGCCTTGGCTCACACCGAACAGCAAGCTATTTAAGTAAAGTTTGGTTTTAACCTACCCTCATTGTCAATTTCTAGATGTAAGTCAAGATATGAGGCAGACTTAGCTGTATCTGTTTTATATTTATCTCAAGTTCGATGGGATAGATGCGTTCAATATCTTCATCAAATTTTTTTTAATTATTTAGTGAGAGAAGATTATCTATATAGCGGAAAGTGAAGTTAAAGAATATTGCTAACTTCTTTTCTTTCTTCCTAAGAAGTTCCTGTATAAAGTCAGCCTCATATGAATAAAGAAGTAAGTCAGCAAGAAGAGGAGCACAGTTGGTTACCATGGGAATGCCGATTGTTTGTTGAAAAACACGTCCTCCAAACGTAACAAATATGTTGTCAATAAATAAAAATCAAGCATCTTGATAATGTCAGTTTCAGAGAATTTTTTGTTTGAATAAGAGTGATTTTTTACAAAGTACGATTTATCCCTCCCTAAGACAAGATACTTGTATCTACGTAGGACCAACTCATTCAATTTGTCTTTTAGTTTGGAATGGGGAATACTTGTGTAAAGTGTAGAAAAGTCAATTGTTTTAATACTATTGCAAGATGAAAGAATCTTAGTTTGTATGTACTCTAAAAGATCTTTGGAACTTTTCAGTATCCACATCTGATTCACGCCACCTTTTGAATATTTAGTTTCATAAGAAGTTTGAAGCCCGACTTTGATTGCTGATGAGAAATTGATGTTAATAATTTTGAAAGAGGTGTCGTGGAGCACTTAGAAGACCCATCATTATAATGTTGTTTGTAAAGACATTTATGTAGTTTATGTATCCAATACAGTGAAGGGAGATTTAGTTTTTTGGTTGAAATTCCAAAGAAACATAGAACAGGCCTATGGTTATCCAAGATGTCCTCCTTGGTAAGTGTCGTGGGTGTATATGTTGAGTTTCCAAGCGAATATCCTATACCGAATTCATTAATCAAGCAGTTTATGTAATGTGATTAATACACAAAAAACGATGTTGTTTGGAACCTATCTGCGGGGACAACAACATAATTATTTGTCATGGAGGTAGGACAGGAGTTTTGCAACATTTGGGTTTTGAAAGATTGAAGTAGCATGGGTATTCATAGACCCATGCAGTTTTTAATTCTGATTTGTATCGACGACTTCACATCCTTAATTCATTCGGAAAAAGTATATACGTCTTCTTTCTTGCGTTTAATCCATTGCCTGGCATTATCCTCTACTGAATCCATCAGTATTTTGAAGTTGTGTTTCCAATTGATGGATTTAGGCTCACGATATTTCGGACCTTAGGATAACACATTTTGCAGAGAAGTGTTATAGTCAATGTTTAGGTCACCAGTAATAACATGACCAGTCGGATTAAATATGAATGGGTAACTAGCACAGGTGCCATCAGGAGGTTTAGACTTTAAGTCGTCAATATGGAGATCCTGCAACACGTGTTTGTAATTAAATTGTTTAGTTGCAATTGGTTTGGTATAGGTTTAAGAAATAGTACAACGGCTGTAATTATGTTTTGTTTTCTTCCAGCAATAAATTAACTCATTCGTGTGCGTGTGAGTTATTTTGAATATATTTTTTTATTAAGAAAATTAAAAGGTTCATGTATAAACTTTAAGTTAAGGTTTAATGACCGACG
This sequence comes from Mytilus californianus, assembly GCF_021869535.1. Lineage (NCBI taxonomy): Eukaryota > Metazoa > Mollusca > Bivalvia > Mytilida > Mytilidae > Mytilus > Mytilus californianus. The sequence continues at coordinate 68,225,405 of NW_026262690.1, forward strand.
TTAAGTTTTTGCGATTGGAAACAGATTAACTATATTTTCGTCTATAAAAAAATCGTTGCAGGTAAAGATGTCCGTCTGATAAGAATATGTTGTCTTTGTTCTCATTTGCCTCCTTTCTTGATCAGCAAGTTCTCATCTTGAGTTTAATTTTGTAATTTTAAGTTAAAGATCAACTGTATTCGATTTATTGAATTATTCAAAGTTATGCACGTCTGTCTGACAAGGTTCGTCCTTAAATTCATTCTTATGACTAATTTATCAGCCTTTAAATACGAACTTGTTTGCTTGTTTCAGTTTTACTGATACTAAAAGCCGTTTTGATCAGTACAATTATTGTAGGTTGTATATGACTGTCTGGCATGGGTCACATTTCCATTTTCATTTGCTATTTATCTATTTTAATATTACACAATTCGATTATTTTCACTTCATTTCATAGAAGAACTGCTACTACATTTTGCCTATCTAATTGTTGTAAAGGTACATCTGTCCATCAGAGGATACTTGACCTTATATTAATGTTTCATTTATTCAGATAAAATTTAGTGTCAATATCAGTTTCAACACTGATTCTATAAGTAAGACCTAAGTTATAAGATATATTTTTGTCCAAGAGGAAAGTTTGATTCGGGTATTTTGAGCTTTATCTTAGAGATATTCATTTATAATGTGGTCATACTCAATTACGCAGGCCAGACATTTGTTCATGTCCCCAAGTGTTATTGTTCTTCATTGAGATATAACATGGAATGAAGGATACTAATGGGGCAGAAATCATATGTTGAAGAAGAATTTACAACACTATGCCAGTATGACCTAAAGACGAAAAGACGGGCAACTGTTAATTAAACATTACACAGAAAACTCAAAATGGATAACACGGAGTCCATCAAAGAGGGAGTAACTGAGAAAGGAAAAAGAATCTGTTGATAAGTTTTATTTGGTCGGAATTTGTTATTTGTTTGTGAATCAAGTAAAATGTTCAAATTCTACAAGCAAGCTGGCGAGAAAAAAAAAACCCATTAAAAATCACATCCATAGTAAACTTAGTCATGTCATACAGTTTGACGCCGTTTTAAATCATCTACGTTTAATCAAATAATAATTTAGGACATGCATGCAAATGACTTAAGTTTGAATGTCCCTTTTAATCTCTTAATTTTTGTATTTTCATAAAATTCTGAATATTTTTTATGTCTGAGACCATCAGCAATCAGGCGCAAAACAAAATAAACACATATCAGTTTTAAGTTTCAAACAAGAAAAGGAGGACGGGATTCTGCTTACGAAAAATGAGACATTTCTGACTTCTTAAAAACAACAACATTATAACATAATACATGCTCATGTTATATTATCATAGTGCAAAAGATTACATCCAATCAACTGAACATAACTAAAGACAAAACTTAAAGTATATATTTCATGTCTTGAATTACTGGTCTAGTTTTTTACAAATGTAAAGATGTATAGAAAATTTACAATGCAATTGTTTAAATAAAATAAAATATGAAGATCTGTTCGCATGTAAAAATGTATTTCCATAAATGACCAAACGTTGTGAAGACATTTATGATGTAATGAAACACATTAGGTGTCAATGTCACCAGTTACAATGCAAAGGTTTTATTAGTTGTAGTTTCCGATCGACATATGTTTAACCGCAAGTTTTCATAGTGTTTTATTTCGTGAATATTAGAACAAAGGACCAGATTTAATTACTGCATCCTTATTGCTTTCTGACCACCGTGTTATAGATAATGGATGCAATTCATCAATTTTTCAACTGCGACTGACTTTGTATAAAAGGAGCGAGATGCTAAAAATCAAACCACATGCAAATCCATACCCATCTTGAATTGTCAGATATCTAGCGGTAAGTAATTTCCATATATACGTTCATGATACTAGTAAAACAAATTTTTTACATTAACAATTCTTTTTACAATTGTTTGATTAGACAACTCATTTCTTTTGAACTTTTCTTTTATTAGTCAATACTTTTACTGAGTTCTGCAAAATTTCTTAGAATTACAAAGTGTAGTTAATTTTAGTAATGTTTGAATTCAATATTATCATATATAACTATGACTTATACAGTCTTTTTCACATTCAGATTCCACCGAAAATGTTGAGTTTGATTGTTGTCGCTGCCCTCTTGGTCTGTGCATCTGCTACATTCTACAAAGGTAAATTAAAAATGTTTTCTTTGTCCAAATTAAATTGATTGATTTCAAGGGAAAGTATAAATATATCGGTAAATTATTTCGAAACACGAATACAAAAGTAAATAATCTTCGATTGTTACAACTGCTTATATGACGATTTGATTTTATATTATAATTCTTTTTAGAAAAAAAAAACATTCACCGAATACCATAAACACAAATATTAAGCAATTAAGTGTCTATTAGACCTACTTTTATGTGTACATTTGTATTTCAATGAAAGGAGAAAAATTTACCATTAATATAAAGAGTCTGACAATTTTTTTCCACAACTTTACACATTTCTAGAAAACCAAATGCTATTTTGCAATACCTACTGCTGTTTAAGACAACTTTTATACTGTATTGAAAATTTTACATATTTTCCAAAACTTTGCATCAAAGGACATTCGAGCTGTTCTGAGCTATGTTGAGTTTGATTGTTGTCGCTGCCCTCTTTCATAATTTGGTCATATGTTTAAAAATAAGTCATAGTGCTATATTTTAAAACCTCAAAATACACACATGAAGATGTGATGCTGTGAATTTAAGTGAAGATCGAGAGACTTTTTGATAGTGACCTTGGTGTGAAAAAGATTTATAGAAAATTGTTTTTTTTTCCTTTTAATTCGAATGTATGATTCATCTCAACATTATTGTAACATGCACACATGATGATCATATGATTGGTTTTTGTTGTGTGAAAGCTGTACACATTAACGTTTGCTTTTTATTGTGCCTTATTCGTGTATCGTGGTTCTCAAAATTGTTTTGCAATATGTTTCAACAATGTGTTGCACTACATTAGTACATTTATAAGGATTATATCAAATTTTAGGAAATTTTGGACCTCAGTATGGATATCAGAAAGTAGGAGGCTATGGACCAATGACCTCAAACTTTGGCATGATGGGATATGGAAATCAGTACGACATGTTCAATGGCGGTTATCAAAGTGGCGGCATTGGCGGATTTCAGAACCACGGTTTAATGGGTGGATATCAGAAAGGTGGAATCGGAGGATATTTCAAAGGTGGAAATGGTGGATATCAGAAAGGTGGAATTATAGGACAATTCAATGCAGGAAATGGTGGATATCTCAAAAGAATGATGGATTCTGGATTATATCCATCTGGGTTTGAAGGATGGAACATTCATGGCGCTGGCTTAGGTATGGGAATGCAAGGTTTCGGAAGTTATCCAAAATTTGGAAACAACGGATTCGGGAAAATGGGAGGTTCTTATGGTATCAAAGGATTTAAAAAAGGTTTGTAATTATTCATTATTTACGTGCTATATATTACTTTAAAGTTCCAAACTAAAATCAAAAAGTGTATGGATTTTTTTCTTTATGATTCATTGAAGTTGTGATAAGAACGATTAATTGGTCTCTCAAATTCGAAAATGGGAATATTCTTCGTTCTTTTAAAAATTATGTTAGTTCTTGTCATTAAAATATTGAATAATATAATCTGAACATTTAAAAAAAAGCAAAGTATTTTTGATGTCACTATGACGTTATAAACATATCGAAATAGACAAACCTGCCGAAAATAATCTTTTATATCTTTCGGATTATTCAATTGTAAAAATAATTGAATAGGATTATACTGAACAGTAACATAGAATTCATAGAAGATAAATTATTATTTTTCATATTTTGTAGGAGGTTATTAGACGAAACCAAGAATGTATGAAGACACATCAAAGTTAAAGGCCACCAAATGTTTGATAGTATACTAATTTATTCATGTTTATTTTTTATAATAAATGTTTCAATCTTTTTTTTTTAAACATCAGTTTGAAAATGAGTGACAAAAAGGGAAATTATTGTACAATTTCATGAGATCAACAAGACAGCATAAATGTTAGGACTCTTGTTACTACATGTTGTAGTTGAATACAACAAACCAAAACATAAAACTATTAAAAATAAAAAACAAAAACAAAAATAAAACAAACAAGCTAAGCAAATGTTAGTTTTAAATTTTTGTCATGGTCTACATTTAAAAAGAATATCTTTCCTTCTTTGAACAGTTACATGGATACGTGGCGATGTGCACTTAGTATTTGCTGCACTCAGCATTTGCCCTTTTGACTCGTGATTACCGGAATAACAAATAATTCCATTTCACAAATATGGTACATAGCTGTCACGTGAGATGAACAGTCTGGTCATGATACACACACACACACACAGATACAAGCAAAAACATAATGCGCAAAACCCGTTAAGAGAATGCTCACTGTTACTTAAATCCAGCTAACAAAACCTCCCCCGTTAATACCAAAATGATTCTCCACACCTACTATATTGTGCTGTACTTTGGGGAGTATATTTCTTAGAAACAGATCATGAACAGGGAAAAAAAGATCTTGTGCGATGCTCAAAGTCAGTGAGAAAACAATTTCTGTACGGAAAAATTGTAAAAAGTTTTCGTAATTATGTCAGTTTCAGAGACTATAAAAATCAGCTTTATTTGCAGTAAAGAATGAGCGTAAGTTGTACATGTCCCTCTCATAGAGTTTTTCTGACCTTAATCAATGCATGGTTCTTTGGTAAACAAGCTTGCCTAGTTTTGCAGATACTATAAATAAAAGGTCATCTATATTTTGTGTTTTTAATTATTGAAATGTGTGTTTTTTCGTCCAACAGGGTTCATTTCATCTTGACCTCATTTCATGGTTCATATAATCAACGTTGCGTTTTTGTGTTCAGGACAGATTCTTAGTTACTATTAGTTACCTGTATAAGTTGTAAAAAAAATATTGTAAGGTGTACATGTTCTTCTGATAGGGTTAGAAAGTTTTCAATTATAATCACTAAAGCAGACGACATCTTTCGATGAATGCAATCCTGTAGTCGCGCTTGTGATGGATGCAAGGGGAAGGCTAGTCATTTGTATGCTACCAAGATTAAAGTGTTAATTATTTCTTTAAAACTCTATCTTTTAAAAAGTAAAACAGGAAATAAATCCACACTTGTTATATTGTGGCATATGACCTGAATGTTCTCTTGGGCATAATTCAGTTGCTTTTTTCATAGTTCCATGGCAACGAAACAAACGTTGTTTTGTGCTAAGGTTCTCAGATACTTTAAGAAAAATGACTACATATATGTTTGGTGTATAGAATCACTATAAGGCGTGCAAATTCGTCTGACAGAGTCTCTTAAGCATTGACCGAATTGCATTGCTATTGATGAATTTCAAGTTGCCTTCAGGTAGCACGGTAGTATTTGCATTCCAGAATTTAGGTTGCTCTTTTGTGTACCCTACTTAAGTCAATGTATCTGAACAGTGTGATTGGACAAAAAATACAGTATCAACTGAAAATACTTTCCCAAACTGAGAGATGAATCAGGTGTAGAAAAATATGAAATAATTTTACATACAGATGAAAATGAATTTTTGAGAATTGTTTTTAATTTTGTATTCACTGCACGATAAAAGACCTAAAAGCACTAGTGGCCTTAGGTTTTTAAAGATAGCAAAAAAAAAAGTAAACGGTCATGATACATATTCAAATTCATTTCTGAATAGTAAAATGAAAGTACTTCAGTTAACTGTGAATGTAGAATTTTTGGCAGTGTTAGAAAGTGGTGAAAATTCTAAAAAGGCTATCATTATCCCTTATGGGCCAGGAAATACTACCGTGCCACCTTCACATGACGGCTTTAACTAGTGAATTCAAATATATTTAGAATAAAGAATCTTTGTAAGGTGCTATGGCTTGCAACAATAGATGCGTTAAAAACGTATGTTATAATTTCCGCGGACCTCAAAATCGGTATTGGCAAAATATTTTGAGAATTTCCACTGTAAAATGCAACAAGACCAAGGAATGATATTTTTAAATACTGCATTAAAATGTCAAGTGACCCGATCTTCCTTCACTCTGTTGGATACCCAAAAGGACATACTGTAAACCAACCAATTTTCGCGGATACTTTTTTTCGCGTCAAGTCCTTTCATGCCAATTTCGCGGCGATTAAATTTCGCGATTTTCAAATTAACTTGATGCAGTATTATGAGGAAAAATCCAAGTTTTACAAGTTCGCGACGATTTATATTCGCGTTAATTATCTACTCGCGAAAGTCGCGAAAATAAATCGCTCGCGAAAATAAGTTGGTTTACAGTACATTAAGACAACAGTAGTTTACCAATGTTTAAATCTGATAATACGATTTAGTGGCTTTTCAAATTACGTTATTTACTGGGTCTACCAAATGCTGGATTAAACTGCTTTCTTAGTAACTAGCATATATCAGAAATCAATAACTGGTTCCATAGTTAATGTGAAACTTCCATGTTCAAAGTGGTGTGAATCAATGTGGATTCTGCAAAATCTGTTGAAGCACCTACAACCAAAGTCCCTCTCCTCATTAAACATGTTACCTCTCATACTTTAGCAAATATTTCTCGTTTTTAGCTTAGATTTAAAAATATAATACGATAAGAATAAGAACTCCATAGAAAGGTTATTTTCAACGTAAGTATAAATAGCTTGTGTTAGGAAGGAACGCAAGATACTTTGTAAAACCAATCTGATTCTAACAGATATTTATGTGAAAAAAATTATCAAGATTCTTAAACATTTGAATGACAACATATTTGTTAACTTTGTTAAGTGCTTTTCAACAAACAGTGGCCAAAATCAAATAGGAATCACCTTTGCAACTCTTTTCAATGAATTGTTCATTTAGTCGTATATGACAAAGTTCGTACAAATGCTTCTTGAGAAGAATGTAAAAAGCTAACATCATCTTTTCACCTGACTTACCATACTAAAGATGATATCCTTTCACTGAATTATTTAAGTTTGGCGACTATGATTGTCGTGTCTATCCCATTCAACAGATATTTATAAATACCGTTAGGTTTGCTTCATACCTTGACGTACACCTAGAAATCAGTGTCGGCCTGTTGAGAACTAAACGTTTCGACGAAAGAGTTGACTGCTATTTTCTCATTATGATCTTTCATTTTTATGTAGCAACATTTAACGACACCTGCTTATATAGTATATTTCCCACAATCATATCTTCCCTTAAATTGTTCATGTCTTATCACCGATTTGGACTCATTACTGGATTCAATTTGTCAAAAGCAACACTAGGGGTGCCCTGAGAGGGGAACATGAGCTGTCTATTCATCCGCAGCATCTAAGCTTACCGTTGTTTTCCTGATGGGGCCCATCTAGCTCAATACTCTCTTTTCTGTATTGTGTTTTGTTGAATATTTTTGTATTCCTTATTTTTCTTTTAGTCATTTTCTAGTCTTCTTTGACACTACTTTGGTTCCGCCCATGAAATTTTCATACTGTTTTGTGAAAAATAAAGGAGACAATAGTTTACCGATGTTCGCAATCACTGTTATATAGACTGCTTAGTAAATGTTTTAACTTGATATGCTGAAAAGATACCGTTCTATTATTGAACTTTGAAGACTGTATATTGCCCTCTTAATGTCTTTTCATTATTTTTGTCGTTGGGTTGCTTTCTCATACACGTTTTTGTCGTTGGATTGCTTTCTCGTACACGTAGCTACATATATTTTTATGAATCAGTACTATTTCAGCCTAAACTCATATATATAGTACTGTCTAATATGGATAAATGGAGATAGTAACCCTGCGGAATTCTAATAAGATTTTTTTTTAGTTTTTTGGGGGGTTGGAGTTGCTCAATTTTATGTCTTTTGTGTGATGTTTTGTGAACTTTTGTTCTTTCTTTTTGCCCATCGAGTTGTCTTTTTTTCAAATAGTGGGTTTATTGTCCCCTTTGTATCTTCTATCCCTTTTTTAACTGAGTACTTTCTTCATGAGTCAAAAATAATATTAAATTGAAAACTCTTTGTATTTTGGCTTAAAATTCCAAATTCAGCGGAATCGGGGATAGAGCAATTATACCCTATTTCAAAGGGGAGGGGAAAAACTAGGTTCAATTTCACTTTTCAGCCGACGTTATTATTGGTGCGCGCAATATTTTTTTTCTGAATTAAAATAATCTTTAATTTTGTGCCCATTTTGTGTTCCGGCTTTTTTCTTTTAACCAATTGCTCATCCTTGATATTTTCACTAACAAACCCCGTCCTGCATTTGACCTCAAACATATCCCCCCCCCCACCCCCGGAATAAAACTAAAATTGTTACTTACTGAGGAGATGTGGATACATAATTTGGACGGACGGACGGATGCAAACCAAGATTCAGAGTAATAAAATAATTTCATGTCATGAAGCGATAACGGTAAATCTTGTGTTTGGAATGTTACACAATGTAAGAGAATATAAAATGTATATTTTATTAGGAATAAAATAAATATTTGTACCTACACGTAGATAAAAACGGGTACTTATAAGCCCATTAATAATCACACTCTGTGACTCTGTCCCAATTTGAGTTTTTATAAGGCAGAAGCTATTTTTCTGGCGTCGCCAAAAAAATATATATGCTATTTTGCCGGCTCTAGATATTAGTGGAAGCCAATATTGCCAGTAAAAACGATTTTGTTTACAGATACATGTATTTGATTCAAAGAACTGACTATTATTTAAAAAAACAAATTTAATTTGAACATTTTTGCTTCTGAAGCTAAGTGATTGATTTTATCTGATTCTAGAAGTAATTTCAACTGCATGTTTTAATTGCTATGATTTCCGCATTTTAGAAACATCCGTGATCCAAGATCCAATATTATATTGAACGTATTTGACAATCAGATGTATACAAAAATAAAATGAAATGGGAAAATCACGGTAGGTTGAAGAACCGCCTCTTAAAATCTGAGTTCCAAATTATTGTTTTGACGGCGGAGTTCTAGTCCAATTACCAAATTGCACCATTTTTTTTTGGCCTAGCTGCTGACCGAAAAATAATTAGATTTTGCATTGTAGCGTGAACAAATTTTTATGCTGTCACCTGCTTCATGTAGTTCTATTTCACATGATAGGAAAAAAATGTTGCTTTCCTTCTCATAAGAAAAAAAAAATTATCGGAGGAAGGTTCTGAAACACAATGAAAATCCCAGCCCTCCCCCCCCTCCAGATAAGAAAATGGTTGTTGCCTAATATAACCTTTTTTTCCTAATTTTTCGAAAAGTGCTTGGTTTTTTCTACATTTAAGTGACGTCACAATTAAAAACATGACGTCATTTTTGGAACTATTGGCATTGCGCTTCCAAAATGTCAGACATTTCCGAAGATTCCGAAGTTTCCGATATTGAAAGTGAAACGGATTCAGATGTTGATCTAGCTCAAGAGATCACAGAATCGGAGAGTAGCGAAGATGAAAATGTGCCGAACCAACGTCCATGGTTTAGAATCTACCCACCAGAAATAGATGAAATGCAACAGAACTTTGCCGAGAATGTTGGACTTCAAGACGCTCCTCCAAGGAATTCAAGACCTATATCTTATTTTTTCCTGTTTATGACAATGGATTTCTTAAGACAAATAGTTACAGAAACCAACAGGTACTTTCATGAACATATTTTATCGATCCATGCTTTATGTATACATCACCAAGGAATTGATAAACATAGAACATTTTCATAATTTAAAACCGGACATAAGTCGAACATTTGAGCTGCTTATTTGCTTTAAAAAAGTTATTTGGCATTTTATAAATAAGTCGGAAGTTAAGACCCCTTCCTATATTTTTTGTGGTACGAGTGTGCCACAAAACAGGGTCGCTTTTTCATGCCCTGCTGGTTAGAACAGAGTCCCTTTTTCATGTCCTGCTGGTTAGAACAGGGTCGCGTTTTCATGCCCTGCTGGTGAGAACAGGGTCTTTTTTAGACAAAGTATTTGTCTAGAACAGGATCTTACATTAATGAATTGTTTGGTGACAGGGTATAAATTTCTGAACTAGTCTAGAACATATAGGTCTCTATCTAGAACAAGGTATACATTTTCCGAGCGTGTCTAGAACAGGTATACATTTTCTGAGCGTGTCTAGAACAGGGTATTGTTTTTCAATATTTCTGTTTAGAACAGGGTATGTTTTTCAATGTTTTCTGGTTAGAACAGGGTATGATTTGGCAAGTGCTGTCGGCACAGTTATACCCGAAAGGATAGTCAGTAACTCCTCCGGGGTTAAGACAATGAGCCCCTAGACGCTCATTTTACACACATGCATGTACGAAGAGACACTACCTCATTTACATTAGAACAGTCACCATTGGCGGATCTATGATCGGCACCCCCTCATGCATTCACGCGGTTATAATCTTTACAAGAAAAAAAACATTGTGCCTTTTCATCTTTTTTCATGATGTGTTGCCTTATTTCTCAGCAAAACAATAAAAAGTAATCTTAGCGCTAGCTCTTTTTTTCGTGGAGAAAGGGTACATTTTCGTGAGAAAATTATGACCGCTTGCTTCTAAAAAACAAACAGTTTCAATGGAGAAAAAGTAACTTTCGATGGAAAACTTATAAAACCTATTTCTTTGCAGGTATGCAGCAGACTATATTGCTAGTAAAGACAGAATTCAACGATTCTCGCGCCTGCATGACTGGTTCAAAGTTGGGGTTTTAACATTGAGAGATCTGAAAGCGTTTTTAGCGGTTATTCTCAATATGGGTATCATTAAGAAACCGGTTATAACCGAATATTGGAATACAAAGTTTGCTAGCCAATCAACAAAATGGTTTAGAGACATGTTTTCAAGGAACCGGTTCCAATTGATTTTGAAGTTTTTTCATATAACTAACAATGATATGATTCCTAACCGTGATGATCCACAGTATTCCCCGACCGGAAAATTTCAATGCTTCGTTGATTTGTTTAATGCCAAATCTAAACAATATTATACACCAAATCAATCCTTAAGCATAGACGAAAGTTTAATAGGAACACGGGGCAGGTCAATAATGATTCAATATATACCCTCAAAGGCAGCGAAATTCGGTGTTAAATTATGGGTGCTTGCTGAATCAATAACGGGATACATTGTTCATCTTAATGTGTATAAAGGAAAGCGTTATGACCCAACCCCTGCCGGAATGTTACAGGGAAGTTACGTAGTAAATTCACTTTTAGACTCGTGCAATTTTTTTAATAAATACTACCACGTTGTCACAGACAGCTTTTTCACGTCACTTGATTTAGCAAAAGAACTACTGCGGAAAGGGACATTTTTGACTGGAACTTTACGTAAAAATCGTGCCATGCCAAGCTCTATAAAAAACCCGACAATAGATGAAAACGAAGCTAAGTTTTTAAGACAAGGACAGTTATTGCTATGTGCGTATAAGGAAGCTAGGCGTAGGAAACCTGTCCGTCTGTTATCCACTGCATGTAGAGCCGAACTTAATAATAACGGGAAACCAAAAATGATTGAATATTACAACACAAAAATGGGAGGAGTAGATCTAGCTGATCAGCTTGTCAGCGCATATGTCGATGATAGAAAAACTATGAAAGTATGGAAAAAAATTGTATTCAATCTACTACAAAGAATGGTAACTAATGCTTATATACTTTATAAACAAAATAGTGATGCACCACGTCTCTCGAGGTTATCATTTCTGCAAAGTATAATTGAGGATCTCGCACAAGAGCATCTTTTATCACGTCAGCAAAGACTCCCTAATCGTGAACTAAATAATGCGCGCATACGACTCCGTAAGGTCCCCGACGGAAAAGAAAAAGATTGTAGCGGTTGTTCAGACAGAAACGGGTGGAATGGGAGAAAGAGAACGAGAACTGTTTGTGTTAGATGTGGAAATGGACTTCATAAAAAATGCAAACATAATCATGTATGTGTGGAAGAACAATGAATATATCTAAAATTGTGAAATCTCTCTATTTATTCGCCATGTATATGCTAATGACTTAACCCCCCCCCCCCCCCCCCACCCACCCACACACAAAAAAAAAAACAAAAACAAAAACAGAATCTGTCTGCACTATGTGCGAAAGAAAAAAATCCAAACACCAAACTTATTGCAAAGCTGTACAAAACATTTGAGTCGTTAATAATATCATGCAAGTAAAAGAAACAAATGGACTATCGATAGACAAAAGTGTTTCTAAAGAATAGGAAATTGAATGGAAATGGGGAATGTGTCAAAAAGACAAAAACCCATCCAGCGGGACCACTTACAAGTCTTCATTGAATAGTGAGAAACAGTGAGGTAATTTTCGAGACAAACAAATAATATCTGAACCAAAAATTAGCCATAGATATAAGAAGATGTGGTATGAGTGCCAAAGAGACAACTCTCCATCCAAGTCAAAATTTATAAAAGTAAACCATTATAGGTCACAGTACGGTCTTCAACACGGAGCCTTGGCTCACACCGAACAGTAAGCTATAAAGGGTCCCAAAAAATTACTAGTGTAAAACCATTCAAACGGGAAAACCAATACGCTATTTTTGAAATGCAACGCCAAGTGGAAGTGGCAAGTGCGCTCTTAGGTGGCGGGAGATCGACGTCACAATTCTGTATTGATGACGGCGTTGGTAACGTCGCTAAAATAACATCGGCCTAAAATCGGCCCTCTGGCACTGAACGTAGTATGTACAGATCGGCCCAAAATCGGCCCTCTGGCATACAATGGGTTAAATGCATGTTTCAGTTGGCCTTTAAAATTCCCATCTGTATTCTGTGAATACTACGTTAACCTTTTTTTCTTTGAATGTCAATAAAGTATATATATTATAATAAACGAAATACACATTTACAAATGAATAAATGATTTTGGAATCTTAACTTGCAATGTACGCTTTTATAATACAGTGTGAATTATCATGTGTACCTCAAAATCGCCAGAATGAAAAATCTACAATTGATAAAACTTTGGCTAACATCGTGGCTTCTTGGTTCACATTTTCGTTGAACTGCCGAACATTACCGTCGTCACCCGAGTGAAGTTTGCCTTCCTGGCTAATCGTGCTAATAACATATTTTGTTTAGCTAAAATCTGCTAGTATGATTTCGGTTTTCACGTCGCCTGACAATGGCCCACTTAATAATGATTTTTCACTTGGAAATACGTGTAGAAATATCACATGAAGACTTTGATAGACAAACATGGCTGTGGGGCTTGGAATGTGTCTTATAAAATTTAGCATAAACATAAGTTACTTGCCTTGGTACGTTTCTAAGTTTCTCTATAAGTCATATGCCAACTATGTTTGTTTTATAGGACTATTGTACAGTGAACGTGCTAATTGATAGGAGTAAATTCATCTAGATCTTGTTTTCATTGTTATTTGACCAACGTTAAGTTTTCGTTCTTGTGTCATTTTTCCAGGAATAAAAAAAAAACAACTAAATATTTGGTCTATTTCATAATTGTTCACTTGACTTGGCCTTTGAATAGTATGATTTATTGAACAGCAAATTTTTATGTTAAGGTATATTGTAAATGCAGTTGATATAGGCAAAGGATCAATTGTATTTGATCTATTAATTCATTTTTCGTTTTTTATGTTTGTCTTACAAGGCTTCGTCTAACCTTGGTTTCAATTTTATGGCTTATTAACCACATAGTTTATTGCAAATACTTCCAACCACAGGTTAACTATATTTTGTCTAGAATAACTATAAGGTGTATATGTCAGTCTGCCAGGGGTCACTTGACCTTATCTCAATTTGATGATTTATTGATCAATGTTGTTTTTTGCGTACTTCGGTCAGTTTCCACTCATTTCATAGAGTTACTAAGTAACTACATTTGGCCTATATAATCGTAGTAGTTGATGCATCTCTGTCCAACAGGGGACATTTGACCTTCACTTCAATTTCATGTTCCACTGATTCACATAAAGTTTCGACATTGGTTTGTTTAAAAAGACCGAATTTATAAGATCGGTTTTTTTTTATCAGAGAACCCTTGTTAGTTTGATACTTTTAATTTGACCTTTATCTTATAGACATTTACATATCAGTCGCGCAGATCAGATTTTGTTTTTCGTGTTTATACTTGTAAACGTATGATACAAATGTGACAATCAAAAATAATATGTTGAAGAAAATCTAGAGAAAAATACGAAAAGACGGACAATCGTCCATAAAACAAAAAACAAAAAACTCAAGATAAAGAACCCGAACTTCATGTAAAACAGTGGTTGCTCATGACACAAAAACAATCCGTTCATTATTTTTATTCGGAAATTAGTTATAAACAAGAAAAGAAGGACGGGTTCTACGATAGATGGAACATTTTTAGAATTGTTTTGCTTATAATAAAAATAGCTTATACACGTTCATGTGTTTTAAGTTTGATATCCATTTAGTACTGGTGTATATTAACATAGTGGGTGATATATACACTTAACATAACCAAAACTAACGTTAATAATAATAATAGTGTTTATGAAATATTGTAATTTGCGTATACAACCTTTTTAATTGATATCGTTAATAACTACTACATTTTTAACCTAAGAACAAGAGTATAGATAACTGTAAAAATGCAATTGTTTGAATAAAAAAATAAACTGTTCGTTTGAAAAGGTTTCCCTCCATAAATGACCGAGTGCATCGTATTGAATGTTGGGAAGACATTTATGTTGTAATAAAACACATAAGGTGTCAATGTCACCAGTTACAATTCATAGGGTTAATTACTTGTACGTTTCCGATCACAATATACCGTTAACCACAATTTCCCGTAGCTTTCTTGTTTAGGAGTACTAGAACAAAAGACCATATTTAATTGCTGCATCCTTATTATTAGCGTTCTGACAACTGAATTATAAATGACGGGTGCTAATTCATCAAAAAAATTCATCAGCCACGATTGACCGTATATAAAAGGAGAAAGATGGTAACCGACAAACCACAAGTAAATCCAGAATCATCTTGAATTGTCAAATATCTTAGGGTAAGTAATTTCCTATGTTTCCAAGATATATGATAAAATTATTATTGGAACAAGATTTTTTCTTCTTTTATTGTTTGAAAAGAAAACTCTCATCTTTTTAACTGTTTTTTCCAATCTTTTATCAGGCTATAGTTTTTTCAAAGCTCTTCCAATTCTTTAAAATTTGGCAGTGTATTTTTTTAAGTAATGCTTGAATCGAATATATGGCCATCATATATAGCTACTAGTATTCAATTTCGCATTTCAGATAAAGACGAAAATGTTGAGTTCGGTTGTAGTCGCTACTCTCCTAGCCTGTGTCTCTGCTACATTCTACAAAGGTAAATTAAAAACTACATGCTTTGTCAAAATCATAATTGTTTTATCTCAGAGATAATATAGATTCATGGGTTAAAATATGTCGTAATTGAAATACATACAGTAAATATTCTTCGATTGCAAAACGCGGATTCTATTTATATTTGCTTTATATCTAAATGGAATATTAACCTATATTATGAGTACAAAATGATAGTGAGAAAAAATATATGGCAATCAGTTCTGTATTGGATTTATTTTGTTTTTGTTTTGTTTAAATCTGAGACACTTTTAGAAGTTAAAAGAGGTTGTACCTATTTCCCCTACAATTGTCCCACTCACATTTAAATTCAGAAACTTTTCAAAACATAATGAAATTTGAATATTAAAGAGTTTATAAAATATACTTATTTTTTTCTCAACAATTTTTTGCATTTTCTGAAAATCAAATGATAGTCAGCGCTACATATTGCTGTTTGAGACATTTATGATACAAATTAGAATATTGCAAAGTTCACATGATTTCTGTATAAGAGCTACTTATTCAGGGTGAAGAAAATCATGATACAATGTTTTTGTAAAATTTTGCATCGAAAAATATGTTTAACCTATCAAAGTCGATACAAAGCTTTACTTTTGACAGGACTTTGGTTTTGGTTAAGAATATCAATTTATATAATTTTTAGGGTTAAAAACTCAAATGTGCCAATATCTATCACAACTGAAATTTACAACTTGTTTTTGAACCCAGGTAATGAATTGTGATACTGTGATTTTTTTGGGTAAAAATAGAAAGTCTTTTTTGAAATGTTGTGAAACAAATTCAGGGAAAATTTCACTTACCACCATTTTCTTTCAATTCGAAACTTTGTCTCAAGCACCTGATAATCATTTGATTGGCGATTGCTGTTTCGATGCTGTCACCTACCCTCCCCCTTAACGTACGTCCTGTTTCTGGACTTGTTCGTGCATCCTGGTTCCCCGTAGTGTAATACAAAGCCGTTTTAAATATATGTTAATATATATACTTTAGAACATTTATAACGATTACTTAAAATTGTAGGAGGTTTTGGACCTCAGTCTGGATATCAGAAATTCGGAGGGTATGGACCAATGAACTCCAACATTGGCATGATGGGATATGGAAATCAGTACGACATGTTCAATGGTAGATATCCAAGTGGCGGAATTGGCGGATTTCAGAACCGCGGTGTAATGGGTGGATACCAGAAAGGTGGAATCGGAGGATATTTCAAAGGTGGAAATGGTGGATATCAGAAAGGTGGAATTATAGGACATTTCAATGCAGTAAATGGTGGATATCTTAAAGGAATGATGGATTCTGGATTATATCCATCTGGGTTTGAAGGATGGAACAATCATGGCGCTGTTTTAGGAATGGGGATGGAAGGTTTCGGAAGTTATCCAATATTTGGAAACAACGGATTCGGAAAAATTGGAGGTGCATATGGTATCAAAGGATTTAAGAAAGGTTTGTTATTCTTCATTATTTACATCTTAATTATTAACTAAAAAATAAATATTATTAGACAAATAGACTGTACATAAAATTAATAATTTATTTGTGTCGAGCTTGTAGAACGAGACATAGCGATACTACATTCCGTCGGCGTCGTCATCATTTAGGGTTAGTCTGTTGTTTAAGTTTTTTTAGACATCAATACTTCGTCAATTTTCCTTTTATGAAACTTGAACAGAAGCTTTTTCATGATCAAAAGACCGTATCCATGCAGAGCATAATTTGGATTTTTTTTATTTTTCCTTATTTTCGGATGAATATCTTAGTTATTTTTTTCATCTAGATACAGTCTGGGGTTAAATTTAAAATTTGTTCGAAACTTCATAGAATTATATGAAGTTTTGATGGAAACTTTTGATGATTAAGAAATAACATTACATCTGAATCAAATTTTAAAGTATATTTTTATCGTTTTTGAGTCATTTTCAAAAATAATGGACTACGATGAAAATAGTGTATATAATTCTAATAACAGTTATACAGAATACATCTTATGATTAATTCTCCTTTTTTGTTAATTGCAGGAAGCTATTAAATGAAACACGAGAAAGGATGAAGACACACCGAGACTGAAGACAACAGAATATTCGAGAAAATACTCAATTATTTATGTTTATTTTTTATAATAAATATTTTGATCTCATTTAAAAGTTTAGTTAGAAAATTAGAAAATAATTGTAAACAAAGTAACTGATTTCACAAGTTCCGCAGATCCGCATGAAAGACTACATGTCAGTACCCTTCTATAAAGTAGAAAAACTATGAGCAGAGATAAAAAAAAATCA
Organism: Mytilus californianus; assembly: GCF_021869535.1. Taxonomy (NCBI): domain Eukaryota; kingdom Metazoa; phylum Mollusca; class Bivalvia; order Mytilida; family Mytilidae; genus Mytilus; species Mytilus californianus. The sequence continues at coordinate 68,243,072 of NW_026262690.1, forward strand.
CATCCCGCTTCCCAATATGGGAATATTCATTTTTCTCCTGCGTTACCACCCCTTCACCTTTTCCACTTTATTCGGATAAAAAAATTACAATGACATTATATAAATAAGAAAGACCTAAGTAAGTTCCATTGTAAGGTAATTGTTTAAGGAGGATTATCGGATAAAAGATGTCTTCTCTTTTTATGAAAATAGCAAAGTCTATGTTTTGCTATGGTTAATCCAAAAATTCCTTTTTATCTAAATAGAATTGGAGGTCCACAATGCCATACGATACCGATGATGTTTGAAAGTTTAAAATGAAATCCAGTCTCAATGTAAGGAAGAGTTGCGAACACAAAGTTCGACGGACGGACGAAGAACAAACGCACTGACTATTAAACACAACGATGACTGGACACAGTAAAAAGTCAAATTATACGAAAGTTGAAAGGGGTTTATATATATTATTAGTGGCCGCTGTTGATAAACTAGCAATTGATAGTAAACAAGTAACGCATTTTATTTTTAATATACTTGTGTAAGTCTTACACAGAAAAACACGAAAATAAGTGTAATTTTCAGAAAAACAAACACAAGAATAACGGATATTATAATTAAGGGAGAGGACAAGGATTTTAGAATTAAGGGAGAGGACAAAAAAAATTGAAGAATTTATTCTCTCCCGAATATTCGGAGTACAAAACTTGTGCTCGACATACCAAATCCTGCATTGCGGTCATAAAATTTTGGAGTACGATTATCGTACTCCGACTCAGAATTCAACAAATCAAAAGGCTGGATTTTGTGTTTCGAACAAACATTTTGTACTCGTAGCCCCAGTAAATTGATTGGTTTATTTCTGAGTCTGAGTATGATAAGTATTATACTTGTGTAAGTCTAACACAGAAAAACACATAAATAATTGTAATTATAATAAAACAAAAAAATGTACGGATTTTTTAAAAAAAGGTGAGGGCCAACAAAAATTGTCCTGTCCAAAGTACCTGTGGAAATGATTACATCGGCTTACACCAAGATCCATTATCTATTTAAATTGTTTAGATATAGTTTGCATGGCCTGTCAGAAGTAATCCTCTTGTTTTTGTTTTCTTTTATATTCAACCCACATTTACTTGCAATTCAAATAACGACAGATGAAAGAAACTGATCAATAAATTTGGTTGGTAAAGACAACTAAATACATTGCAGGTCTATTTGTACACTATTTATGCACTAACAGGCATCAACTTTTATTTTTCATTTCATCAGAAATATTTGTGTACCTTATCTTCTTTTGAAAATTAGTTCTGAAAATATCATCGGCTTTTGAAACATATACTGTAGGGTTGGTTATTGTTGTCGTTCGTTGCTGTCTTATTGACGTATACTCGGAGTACAAAATTTTTGATCGAAACACCAAATCAAATAATTTGATTGGTTGATTTATGAGTATGAGTACGATAAATCGTACTCAATATTTTGTTTACCGCAAGGCCTGGTAAAGATTTAGAAGAACGATTATCTGCCTTATTGAACACCATTTGTATTCTACAGTGTCCTAATATTATGATGGGATATAGTCTGGAAGGTGTGGACCAAAAGCGTTTTTTTTTAATCTAGCAAATAAGAACGTAACAGCTTTCAAAATAGATAAACTAAAGGCCATAAACCATCTTAGACAAGTAGGCGAAGAGGTCTCATTCTTTGTTTGAAGTTTTGCCGTTTCCATATATAATAATGTTATGATAAGGTCTTTTCGATTGCATTAACAACTTGTTTGAAACCTGAGACCACATCCGGGTTTTGGTGGGGTTCTTGTTGTTGAGTCTTTAGTTATCTATGTTGTGTTTTGTGTCGTTTTTCGTATTTTGCCATAACATTGTTTGTTTTCGATTTATGAGTTTCAATATCTCTTCTCTTTTATAGGACCTTAAGTTTTTTTTTTCCTTTCTTCCATGTTTTATGTTGATTCTAGCTTTGTGTAAAGTTTAAATGAACATAATCAAATCATCTTCAAAGAATAGCTCCTCCAACCTTTGGTCAAGGAATAAGAAATCCCCTCAGTCCCCTTAAAAATCTTAATTATGATTTGTTCACCATACACTTTTTTATCTGGTATATATATATATGTTGATTTTGTTGGTTACATGTATATGTACACACGTCTTGGTTGTCTCATTCTTCTATTGAACGTTGTCTTGACGGTGAAAATAGAGCTTTTTTTTTATATACATTTACACTCTTTTCTTCTCATTGCCCATATTTTATTATTATTGATAGAACGTCTAGTGCCTGTGATGATTCATATCATTGTATAAAGTTCGTTGATAAAATATATATCTTTTACGAAGTTTATCTCAGAGGTGTTCGAGATTGCTGTAATAATGGGACCAGAACTATCCCGCAATGCATTGTACACTTTTCATCAATCAAAACTTTTTAGCTTTGTGAATTTTTTCATAGTGTATACAACCAGTAAAACACACAGAAAGAGTTGTGCTTAAGAGAGTATAGGCGGAAAGAAAAAAAGATTCAAATAACAAGAAAGCTTCATTTTCTAGGAGTATAATTAGAGCAGAATTCCTATATGTTTCAGCAAAATAATTATGAAGTGTAAAACTAAACAAAGAATCAACTCTATTAACTGGCCAAGCATACAATACAATTAGAATGGTTTTAACATATCAATATATGTAAATCGTTGCTAAGTTTGTTAAACTAGCCCCGACTTAAACTGACTTACCAGATTATTCCTGTGTTATATTTTGACGTGATGTTGTTTTTTGTGTATGCTCATTTTAAAACATATACCATATTTATATTATCCCATGTTCTTGAACGTCGTCAGTTCTATTTAAACTGTTACAGAAGCTTTCGAAGATTGTTGTCTGCTTAATTCAAAATTGGTCAGATGAAACATGAAACATCTTGATTTCGGTTTATACCTTAAAACAGGTGTACACATGAATCGTATATTCTGAAAAGAAAAATATGCTGCCTTTATCATATATACGCACTTTTGAACTTTTTAGCTTGTTTTATAGATAGGTAATATATGCTGCGAGTAGAATTTATCCCGTATCCTGGTCAATAGATTGTCATTCTCCTTGGTGACCTTTTGTCACAAATACTGAATATCTAAAGTCTAAAACGAAACATATCAGATATAAAGAGAGGAGTGAAGATACTACGGGGGCAATCATAACCCATAAGACAAAGAAAAACAGACAACTCCATGACCAAAAGAAAAAAAGCCGAAGTAGTAAACTCAATTCACTTCCAGCATTATATTTCAAAAAAGAGACCGACAAATGCGAGAGTGCAAACAATGAAATTCACATAAAACCAAAACATAGTGAGACTAGTTCAACTACAGGACAACAAACTTCTTGCTATGCAGACATCTCTCGTCATGCGATTCTAAAGCCGTGTCCAAAATTACGTCTAAAAACTCGATTACAAGTAAACTCAAATGTAAGAAAAATTATATAAAGGATTATGACGGAGTAAATAGTTAGTTGAAATACCAATACACCGTAATGATCAACCTGTTCAGAATTAGATTTTTGCTTGTGGTGTGTCGATCTCCATCGTTCTTCTTCGCATCCTTGTCAGAGATGTTACTTACATTGTAGAGAATAAGATGCTATCGACTCGTGTCAACTAATTTACGCAAACTCTATCGACTTGGGCAGAAGTTATTTGACTGAACAAGAAAGGGAAGTTGACAATAGATCTGAAATCCTTGATTGTCATCAATTTTAATTTGAGTCGTCAACCCGTGTCGAATCTATCCCATCGAACTAGAGATAAAGGATACTACAGATACAGTTAAGTCTGCCTCATATCTTGACTTACATCTAGAAATTGACAATGATGGTCGGTTGAAAACAAACTTTACGACAAAAGAGTTGATTTCAGCTTCCCAATTGTGAACTTTCCATTTCTATGTAGCAACATTCCAGCAGCGCCTGCATACGGAGTATACATCTCCCAATTGATACGATATTCCCGGGCTTGTATTTCCTATCATGATTTCCTTGATAGAGGATTGCTGCTCACAAGGAAGCTATTAAACCAAGAGTTCCAAATGGTGAAGTTGAAATCATCCCTTCGTAAATTTTACGGACGCCATCACGAGTTGGTTGACCGTTATGGAATAACCGTTTCACAGATGATATCGGATATGTTCCTTATGTTGTAACTACAATACCCTTCCCTTTTCACGAATGTGACCTACCGAATTAGACTATTTACCGGATTTGTAATAATATAAGCAACACGACGGATGCCGCATGTGGAGCAGGATCTGCTTACCCTTCCGGAGCACCTGAGATCACCCCCAGTGTTTGGTTGGGTTCGTGTTGCTTAGTCTTTAGTTTTCTATGTTGTGTCATCTGTACTATTATTTGTCTATTTGTCTTTTTATTTTTGGCCATGGCGTTGTCAGTTTGTTTTCGATCTATGAGTTAGACTGTCCCTCTGGTATCTTTCGTCCCTCTTTTACTTAGAATAAATTGCACTTTCTAGTCTCTATTGTATTCTTATTTTTCAGTCCATCAGGATATAAGATATTTAGGCATCTCATTAAGCGACACATAGAAGTATATCAATATACATGTATATGAAGTGAAATACAAAAAATATTTTCTATTTGTTTTTGAATATAAATGTCTACTTCAGGTGTTACAAAAAGCAGTTGAAATGAAAGGGGATACAACTGATACCATTTATAATATCAACTTGCTAATCGTGGCTTTCGCTTTAGGAGAAGCTACTCGTATTTTTCAATATATGTATATATCTTTATTCTCATCACCAATACATAGGTACAGAGAAGACATGCAATAAATACATTACATTAACTACATAAACATAAATATGCAATATATACAACAAAATTAAAAACAATTTCAATTTATTCAGGAGGACACACTCGCTTATTTATAATTCTTATAAACTTACAAAAATATATGAGATATGTCCTATTTGTAGAAGACATAATTTTAGTAAATAGTATAATATCTCATTTTCCATTGACATTATTCTTCTCGATCACTGTAAAATAAAACTAAAAGTTATGAAACATATAAAGTTTAAATACACACCAGTATGAACTTAATATGCCGACATGGTACCAACCTCTCTGCATCTAGGCAAAATAAAACAAATTCTAATCTACATATATTTAATTTATTTAAAATTGAAAATAGAATACAAAGCTCGCATTTGGTGACATACCCAACATTACCCAAGTGCATACAAGTATTCAAAGGACTGATAACTTGCACTTTCACAAAAGGAAAAGATGTCAATAAAGCCGCTTAAATTGGCCAATAAAATTAGAAAAAAAAATCATTAGTAATCCATCAAACGTCATCAGATGTAAACAAGACACTAATCTGTCTAACTAAGCATTTATACTTGTATTTTTTATTATTTTAATTTTGTCTTACATATTTGCTTTATGCATTAAAATGTATTGCATAAAAAGAAAATCTCCCCAAAAATCCAATAAAAAAACCAAAACCTCATGATGAGATATGTGCAACAATCTTATCTATTGATATTTTACTACATTATGATGTATAAAATAAACCGACCCAAAAACGAGCTCTTTATTTCTTTAAAAGTATACCCATAGGAGAATAACGCAACTCGATTCATACAATTTCCATGCAAAAACAAAGTCGTGTAATGAAATAGAATTTAAAAAAAAAAGAAAACACCCCCTCTGTAAAACAAAACAAACGATTATAAACGGTTATGTGTCAGACATTTTAGAACCAAGACCAGAAGACCCGGTCACCTTTTAACCACTACTGTGAGGTTAGCCTATTCAGTTATCATGGTTTCTTTATTTCTAGAATCAAGGCTTCTTAAATTCATCACTGAAATAAGTCATAAAATCATATTCAAGTGTTCCCTGTGTGTACTTAATTTCATTAAGTTCTTTTCACAACTGGAATAAGTTTTAAATTTACCATTCAGACTTTTGAAAACTTTCATTTGCCGTAATTGGTGGTCGGACTCCCTTCTTGATTAAATAATGTGTCCTATTCATGAACACGTCAAAGAAACCTCTCAACTACCAAATCGGATGATATTCACATGTCGATTTTACATATATATTAATATAAGTTACGGTACAGCATATACATAGGGTTACGTGTATTTAAAAAAACGAAGTTTGTATAGTGTCAGTTCGTGTCCGAAATGTTAGGACGAGTTAAAGAGTCAACGTTGAGACTGAGTAATACTTGTAGTTCAAATCTCTGTTTCGGCTTTCCATTTTCCCTAATTATTTTGTGTTAATATTGATATTTTAGCAATACGAAAAGAAACTTATCTGTTTTTCCTTATTTGATTACGATCAACCATTTCATGAAATTCATAAGAAAATTCGAACATTGCTAGTTTGATGTTATGGTAATTTTATCTTTATACTACATGTTTTGACATACTAAGTATTCGTAAATATAAAAAATGTAACGCGAGAAGTGGAATTAAATTATCTTTCTTTCAGTATTGTTATGTTTTACTGGGAAATTAATTCGATTATGCTTTACTTTGTCAATAATGGACAAATTACTAAATCATATTTCTTAAACTGCAAGCTCATACGATTTTGTATTAATTTTCATTTAAAATTAAAATCATCGACATGACTGTACATATATAATTGAATAGTAGTGTAGAGAATCAAGTGGTTATTTAAGCTCACAAATAAAAAGGTATGATTAAGAAAAGAACTGTAATTGAGAAAAGTCGTCATAACAATAGTTTAGGTACGAGACATATTGTATCTTTTTAAAGAACTACCCGCTTATCCATTGTATCTCAAACAGATACACTATATTCGTTCATGATTTGATAAGTGGAAGTTATCTGACTAACACATCAAATATTTTGAATAAGTGAATATATTTTAACAACGATCAATACCCGGATTTCAGAAGGAATACAGATTCAGTTGATTAAAGACTTTTTGGTTTCACCCTAATATATAGGATCGATTTGTTTGGTTTGTCCCCCTACCTACACACAAGAACTTTAAAGGATTATATGTATTACTATTGGATAAAAATCACACCTAAGTCCAACATAAGTATTAATATTTCAGAGGTCATAAACTTAAATAAATCGAGTATTTAATTCTCCTGTTTATTACCACCGAACAATTCAAACATGGACCGTGAAAGATAAATTCATGCTGACTGCATTTATTTAAACATATTTAAATTTCAGTTCTGATGGTAGATAGTAGTATATCAGAAATTAATGACACGGATAAATAAAGTGTTTCGATCCTGTCAACAATGACAACACATACATTTCATATCAATTTTTCGAATCAATAAAATATTTTCGGGTATTTGAATTCAAAGTGGTTAGTTATCAAGAGAAGCGCTTACCATGAATAACCAACAGCGAGAGGTCTTAAGTGTTCATAGAAACTTTTTACTGAAAAATGTTATTTGGACTTCTGAGCTTGCTAATAAATTAACAGAAGAAGGTTTAGTGACAGAATCTGTAATACGAGGAATTCAGGTAAGTTTTAATGATTATCCAAACTATTGAAATTTCATTTTTATTGTATATTTGTTAAAGTTTTTACCTTAATTGATGAGCAAATACTAAACCTATATAATATATAATAGATAATAAAATTGAGAATGGAAATGGGGAATGTGTCAAACAGACAACAACCCGACCAAACAGCCGTATATCATCTATCGGCAAGCATTACATGCTTATTCGCGACGACACAAGTCTGATGCTCATGGTAAAGAAATATTAACATTAATTTTTATTTGACCTCACTTATAATAAGATTTAAAGTGCTAGCTCACAAGGAAGCACTCTACAAGAAGATATGTCCCTTACCCGGACACATTATTGTGACTCCGATGAACAATCTGTTTGTTCTTACTCCTAGATGTCGCGTGCCTGGCGACGAACCAGCAAATATCAATGTTTAAACCTTTGGTATCAGCATGCCAGGGATTGAACCAAAGACCTCTGTACGATTAAGCTACCACGAGATAACATGAACAGCGGCGGTGAAGAAAACAACGACATTATTACACGTAATCTAAGCCATATAATACTGAAAAAGAGTTAAAACATTGACGGAAATTAGTTTGAAGTATATCTCTCAGAAATTTAAAATTTTATTTTTTCCATCTGCATTTGTACTTGAAAAATCCTGTTTAACCGAAACTAGATACAGTATATGTGGAATTTTCTATTTTGAATCTTCGCCAATATATAATTAAATGTAAAATATCGAGGTTTCAATTCCCGTTTCATATTCATTTCAAAAGACTGCTTATTTGATATATAAGTCAAAGTTCTCACTTAAGTAAAGATTTACTGCACAGACATATTGAAAATTGTGACTGTAAATCATTTTTACTGTTTTATATAAAGTTTAGCCAGTAGTGTTGGTCATATTTAAAACATAAGCTTCTTTTCAATATTTAATTTTGTTTGAGATTTCTTCTTTGTACAGTTTATGTAGTTCAATACAAATATATATGTATATACCTATGTAGATTAGATTTAAACCCGACTTATGAAATATTTTGCATCAAATAAATCAAACTTTAAGACTATAAATTTCTAAATCAGATGCACAATGTTTGCAATTATGCGTATGCGAATTTTTAATGGCTTTATCTCCTAGTAATATGAAATGGACATATCATCTAAATGCCAAGGGAAAGTTTAAATTATAATCAGACATTTATATATCTCGAAAGTATGTATTTATCACATAATACATACTCAATAAACACTTACGGTCACTTTTGATATATATCATGTTGTAAATAAGGATGATAAAGCCATTTTTACAATTATTTTAATGCATGACAAGTATGTCTAAAGCCTTTCTACAGATATTTAAAATTTATAAGGTACTGTGAGAATTAAAATGAAATTTGCTGAATTAATGTCACTCTTTTAGTATAAAATTGAATTGGACGGTCGTGTGCCCCTCTTAAACTAAACGAAAATAGGATTAACACTGGTAAAATACAATTCTTATTTTATTATCTTCTTTCAATACGAAAATGAAAAGAGGATTGGAAAATGATCAATTGATAATGTGAAAAGACCAAACCAACTGCATGCAGATAGATTAAGTAGATGCAATATCAGAAATTGTCAATAATCTTAACAATAACCCCCTCCTCCTTATAATCTGGTCACCTTTTTCTATTACATCGTAGTCAGTTGGTTCTGCTCAGGTGACCTCAGTAATTTATTTGAGTTAATGCCATCGCTTTGCATTCATTTTTCATATTTTATTTTAACGATTCTGATTTTCGAAAACTTGGAAAATTTGACACCTTATATTTTCAAAGTTTTCTAGATTTCTTTTTAAGAGGCCAAACCATATCGTGTTGATTGGGTAGTAAAAACGGTTGCTTTGGAACCGAACTTCTTGACCATCTTGAACCAAACTTGGAATAATGTATGGAAGAAAATTTTTCGTTTTATTTCGGTCGGATGCAAAATATGGTCTCCTTTGAAATCACTTGATTTTTATTTAGCCCCCACCAAACTCTATTAGTCAAATAAGGTCAAGGTACAATAGGCAAATGGGAGAAATAGGCTCCGTCTAGCCTCCGATTTTATTTTGATCTTGCGTTGTGAAAGGTAAATTCATCAAAACATTTGGTAAAAAGACAAATTTAATCACAAGAGAGGAGATCAGCACTAATAATGTGTGCTATAGTAAGAGTTCAGAAACACAAGGTTATATTTTACTTATTGTCTATCCCAAAAATATTTTATATGGTACGTCTTTAGAGTAAATTGTAATCGAAAGAATGCCAGATTACTAGTATTTGTAGCTGCCAGACGTTTGTTTTTGTTGTTTTTGTTGTTGTTGTTGTTGTTGTTTTTGTTGATGTTGTATTTTGTATTTTGTTTTTAACAATGTAAGAATAAATAAATTCTACTATATTCAAACCATATATTTTAAACGCTCTATGAATAAGTCTAATTTTCTGAAATACACTACATTGGGACACATACAGCTAAAATAGTTATCTATTTTCCGGCATATAGATAACTATTCTAACTTTTATGGTGATCATCTTTTCGGTTTTATTACAGCATTATTTATTTCAATAAGATTTGTATTCTTTTCAAACGGGATGTATAAAGACACACCCACGTTCATTTTGATCTATAAAGAGTTTAACTCCTAAATATCCTACTGCCTGTCGATACATTTATTTTTGGCATTGCACAAGTCATGTCTTCTTTGACTGTCCATGACGTTAAAATACTAAATCCCTGGGATGTGTTTTAGTTGATTTTAGTCTCTGATGCATGATTTTTTTATTATTAATTTTTTTTTGGCTTTTAACTAGCTGTCAGTAACTGCGAGTACTCCTAAATCGTACTTTCTTGTTTATTTGACCTGTTGATACTAATTGTAATGCTTTTTTGTTGTCTAATGTTATTCAGGGTTATATCTGGTCTATATACCAGCTTTGATATTACTATAAATTTTCACTTCGTACTATGAACATCAAAATTATTTATTTTGTAAAAATATTTCCTTTCTCTATTTGAACTGTACACGTATACCTAACAACAAAATTATTTTCATTTACCTGTGTTTAAAGAAATTGCAAATGGCTGATATTTTTGTTCGAGCATATTGTTTTTCTTAAATTGTAAATGGCTGATATTTTTGTTCGAGCATATTGTTTTTCTTAAATTGTTTAACATTTCACAGCGGTATAACATGTTACTTTTATTATTCTTCCCTTAGCTTATTTATTTTGTATTTACATTGTATCATAGATCAAATTTATTTGTTCAGTGTATGTTCACTGGTGTTAATTTGTCCTTTGATTGAGTTAAGCCATTTCAGTTGATATTTTATAGTGTGTCTTTCTATGTTGTGATGTTACACTATTGTTTCAGATAAGGGTGAAGGTTTGGTACCATTAAAACGTTTAAACCCGCTTCAATTGTATTCACCTGTCCTAAGTCAGGAATCTGATGTTCAGTAGTTGTCGTTTGTTGATGTGGTTCATAAGTGTTTCTCGTTTTTTATATAGATGAGACCGTTGGTTTTCCCGTTTGAATGGTTTTACACTAGTAATTTTTGGGGCCCTTTATAGCTTGCTGTTCGGTGTGAGCCAAGGCTCCGTGTTGAAGACCGTGCTTTGACCTATAATGGTTTGCTTTTATAAATTTTGACTTGGATGGAGAGTTGTCTCATTGGCACTCATACCACATCTTCTTATATCTATTATCAAAGTCTAATTGCAATTTGATTATTAAGTAGTGTTACTACACCCATAACATGATTATTTCTTTTGTGAATTTGATACTTTAGTTTATTTTCTTAATTGAGTTTATGAATGACGTCAAATAGGAATATTTTTTAAATGACCTCTTAAAAGTTGACAGGTTTGAAACATGTGTGAACAACCTTCTTAGTACTTTAATTTCAACACTTAAAGTATTTAATTGTATACTTACTTTTTTAACCAAATAAACTGTCACTTTTTGTTTGATATGTCAAGGAATTGAGGATTGTAAAATATAAATGACGTGAATATTGTTGTTTTCTTAAAAACCTTAGTCTGAAATTTTGAGTCATGAAGCGATCCTGTCTATCTAGACTATTCGCGTCGTCAGGATTGGACCAGCCTACTTCTTATATTCTCAGTACTTTTCAGGTTTAAACAGTCTGTCTGGCCGGAATCTGACCTATATACTTATTACAATCAGAAATATAATGTAAACGTATTGATGCATCTAAAAGGGCATTTCAAAAATCCTACCAAATATAGGCCAGATCAATGTTCATTCTTTATAGAATTAAAATAATGTTTGATTGATTGATTGATTGATTGATTGATTGATTGATTGATTGATTGATTAATTGAATGAACGAAGTGTCGATGCACCTGTTGGGTAAAGGTAGAATATTATTGATTGATTGGTAGGTTGTGTTTACTTTATGTCTGGATGATGATGAAGATGGATGGCTGCTTAACGTCCAGTGGCAAATTGATATGCATATTCAGGACGAGAACATGTTAATGTAATATGAATATTAATCCTGCTTTGTACTAGACCGACACGTATCCGGATTTTTTAACGTGCTAGTACACAAGGTAACAGTTCGCAGAAAGATATGTCACCTTAACCGGACACATTATTCTGACTCCGAGCCGGACGAAAATAGTTTGTGCATATCCAGGACGAGAACAATTTATGGGGACCAGGAGGATTTTGTCCAGATTGATAATTTATTTTCATCTGTTGCTATGCATGATTATTATTATTTGCGAAAATTTATTTTTACTTTTATACACATTTGTTTCACGCATTTGTTTGTGCAGAATATTCATTTTTCATCATGTATTGTGCAAAGTTATTCATCTTCAGTTCTGACCAGGCCAAGTCAGTCGTTTTCAAAATCCTCCTCCCCCTCCAAACAAAAACTCATCAGTGTTGTTTTTTGACATATTTTCCGGAGCACCTGAGATCACCTCCAGTTTTTGGTGGGGTTCGTGTTGCTCAGTCTTTAGTTTTCTATGTCTTGTTTTGTGTACTATTGTGTGTCTGTTTGTCTTTTTCTTTTATAGCCATGGCGTTGTCAGTTATTTTCGACTTATGAGTTTGAATGTACCTTTGGTATCTTTCGCCTCTCTTTTAATATTTCTGATAATATGATAATTTTGGTATTGATAAAATATCTGTTTTATAGATTCGCCTTTTTTCGAATCAGGGCGATTTACAGCTTGACATATTGTAAAATAAGACACAACTCTATTGTTGAAGACGGTATGATGACCTCTAGATCTATTGGATATTGGGTATCGTTGGGTTTTTATATCACTGACGTATACCCAACCTCCTTTTTTATTCAGAACAGTAAATTGAAAAGGTAGGCTATTCAAAGCAAGTCAAACTGAATGAAGGTCGGAAATTTTAGACTGCAATTAACTGAAAAAAGAGGGTTTGTTAGATAACGGCAGACCTTTTGTCTTGTAAAAAGCAAGCTACGGATCCTTCGAAGAGCTATTGAAATAGTCGATTGGCGCACTTTCCCTACACGAGGTATCAAATCCGACCGGACGTTGTTGCTGTGTTTTTATATATTAAGGACCGGTTAACGGAGTATCCTCAGTCACCGGACACCTTCAGGGTACAAACTTGAATATGGAGATACAAATATTTTATTGATTAGTTCTATATATCGTTTTGAGTTGCTGCATACTCTGGTAAATAGGGAAGCATTTAGATTAAAACTGGATAACCTTAGAATTCTAAAGCGACGTTAAAAACATAATTACTAAAAGTAATTATAACGAATGCAACACCTACTTATCTAATTAGTAAAGCATATTTAGTTTATGTCTTTCATTCTTAAGTATAATTCAATTAAAAATTATATTTTATTAATATCAGTTTTAGTGTTTCCAAGGGCTACGCAGTTTGCTTTATTTAACACAATGCGCTATGAAAAAGCTTTTAAAAACTAAATGTATCTAAATCCATACATGTACAATAACAACAATTTATATCGGAAGTTGCCAAGTTTAAGAGAAAGTTAGCTTTTAGATGGTCATACGATTTACGGCTAATACCGTACTTGATGACTAAAAATCATTAATGAAATAAAAGTTCTTCAAAAGAGCAAATGGAATGTCGATATTTTCTGAATTAAATAACAATTTAAAATTCAAACGACCTTCTTCATTCTGGTGTGCTTGTCTACGGAAAATCAATTCCTATGTATTGTTGGATTAATTGTGAATATTAGTTTAATAATTTCTTTTTTATTCAAGTGTTATTGAAATCGTACTTGATGAGTTGTTATGAATAATGAATCCATTATTTTTTATGACCAGTCTAGTATTTTCCACATAAAGTATAACTAAGGCTCGTGTTGGGAGAGTGCAACGATCTTTGTGCATTAAAAAAAAACCAAAACAACATCTTATATGATGTGTCAATAACTAAATAGCCCTATCCATATCCCACGATCCAATCCTAAAGTTCTTTTATTCGTTGCATTAATGGAACAATTTCACACAGATTTGAAATCCCCCCTTTGGTTGCATTGAAATGAAGAACGAAACAAGTGCTAAAGTCCGAATCCTTCCTTCACAAAAGTTACTGGCGTTACATGTACCTGTGTTTTTGTAACCTGCTTATAAGTAAGTAAGTTTTTATTATAGTGACATGTGTAATAACAGTTTAACAAAATACAAATATAGAGTGGGGTGCTCATTTTCGCCATAATTTTCCATGTTTTTTGCAGTTTATGTTCAGACCTTTAAGTTTTTGAAGTAAACTGATATTTCTATATGAAGATAACATCAAAAGCAAAATATTCTTAGCTTGAAAACGTGTTTCTCTGCAAATATTCATCTGAAAAGTTAGATTAAAGGCTATTTGAAATTTCCTGATGTTTTGTCATAGGAGGACACATATTCGCCGTTTTTACACATCTATTTAAAACCAAATAACTGCAGCTTTAAACAATATTTATCAAATCAATTTCATTATAGATGAATAGCAGACATTTCAAAGGTGTAAAGAACTGAAATTTAGGGCAATCAGTCAAATAATTACGAAGAAATACTTCTTTGAAATCTTTTTTTTCATTCAGGAAATTGGCCGAAAATCGTTGTCCGTTTTTCGGTTCTTTGTGGTAAGTGCCGAAATTTTTTCTAAGTTTAAGAAATAATCATATTTGTTTTAAAAATATAATTTACCGGCATATTTCTTCCATTTCAGCAATCCTTTGAAGTTTCTACACCTCAAAATCATAAAACGGCGAAATTGTGTCCCCGGCGAATATGTGCGCCCCACTCTATTACATAAATAATAAAATGCACCCGACCCATTGGGTCAATACGTCACTTTCAAAATCATAAAACGTATTTCTTATCGTGTGTAATCGAACCACCTTTCTTTTCGACGTGATAATTGAATACCCTGTATAACAGACGTTATCCCCGGTTTAGTATATTTCTAGGATTTTGATTGGTTAACGCACGTCGTTCAAAACCCCATAGCCCGGGTGTTGCTAACCCATATACCCGGACGTTGCTACCATTACCCCGTGGAACTTCACGCGCGTTTTCCTTAGTTCCATGGTTATTCCTCATGAAATAATGAATTCTGTAGACTATCCATGATGTCTGTAATTAAATATTTAATCCACTAACGATTTTATCCTATTATGCCGATCATTTGCACTTGTTTAAGTAAATGAATCACTTGGCTGCCACATTTTCAATGAATGGGACTACTGACCAAGCTATGCAAATGACCCACGTTGACGTCACACCGTCTTTGACGTACCTCTCACAACATTGAGCGCAAAATTAGACTCATTCCAGTTTCTCTTGTCTCTGGATTAAAAACGTCTTATATTTGACTACCTGTACGGTTCTACCACATACCCTACACCCAGTAAAAAATATGTCAAGTTCCCAAATTTCAATAAAAAAAATTTAAATAATGAAAAAAACGTTGCTTTCACGTTACACTTTGTGGTCGAATTTCCCCTAAAAATCGCCAGATTCGGACTAAGACCGGGGATAAATTCGTTATCTACGTTCATATCCGTAGATATGAATGTAGATAATTTATATTAAATTCTATTTCCCGTATTAAGTGCTATTTGGTTGTGTTTTAAATGTTCCAGTAGATTATGTGATTTACAGAGTATTGTTTATGAATGTTCTGTCTATCTCTTTCTCTCTTGGTCACTGTCAATTGATTGTTATGGGTTTTTATTACATTAATAAATCTGAGAACACATTTTGAGTCTTCTGAAATGTTTTGCGGTGCTTGATTATCTATAGATGATCATTTATTTGACGCACAGTTTATTTCTGTTTACAATTTACTTCTTGAGACCTCAACTGTATTTCCATTCTCATTATGCATTATAACTAGTGTTACGTAATTGCTTGTTAGTTCAACGAAAAATATTGAAAACGATGAGAAGAGTATTTCAAATAAAAAGATACTGCCATTATACTACAATGAAACCCTTTGATCCAATACTTCAATTCGTCTTGTTAAAAATTTAAAAATTGAATTTCAGACACAGCACGTGTTGGTTTCTGCATATCTAAAAAAAAATGAATTTATAATTAGAAAGTGTATACCGTGATATAGACCATATATTTCATTAAGCTAATTTCAAAAGAAACATAATTCGTTTCCTGTAGTTTTTACTTATTACTTGATTATATTACACGCTTCATATATTATAAAATGCATTAAATTCAAAATTCCAAACGGATTTAAACGATTGAATTTGTTACAAATTTAAATATTGACGGTTATTTGCTTGAAGTAATCCCAATAAATATGTTTTTACCAGAGAGTATACTTGGTTACATTCTTGCTTTGTCAAGATGTTATATAGAATCAATATTTCATATTATACAAAACTTCCTTAATCGTAGTAGAAGATCCCAAACTACTGAAGTAGTGAAAACGAATTGTAAGTTGATTAAGTGAAACACAAATGATCCACAAGAATGATTGGGTAATGACATAGTAACTAATGAAACCAAAATCTCTTGACTCACTAGTAAATCTAAGGTGCATTCCTTGGTAGTTTCTTTCTTTATTTCTTTCCATATATTTTTACCGTGAAAAAGTCATTAATATTTGATATTGATTAGCTTCTTCAATATATGTACATGAGGTCCCGTAACTATTATTGTCTTATCAGGACAATATACTACCATTGACCTTGATTATAAATTCCAAATTTAAATATTTAGTTAAATGATTTAAATTGGTACAGAAAATAAATTCTTATATTGTATAAATTATAAAAATCACAAAACTTATTCTTGATATTTTGTGTTAATGAAAATATTTTCAACAAGGCCAACACTCAGAGCTCTAGCCAAGTCTTAAGAGGTCAAGAAACTATTATATGTGTAGATTTATTATATCAAAGCTATTTAAGCTGTTATTAAAGTATCGGACTCATTTTAAACTGAGTACGTTAGTTACTTATATACAAATAAGTTAAGATTTTAGTTTTTTTGTTAATTGACTAATTTGTAATCTCTCGTCCATGTTCGGTTGATAGATTATGATACGTTTGTATCGTCGTTGAACCTGTCCTGACGGTTTACTTCTGAAGGTCCATATCTTTTTTTATATATTTACTTTTTAAAAGTTTCAAAGTAAGGACTTATTTTTCTTTGGCTTATATTGTTAATCTTTTATTTTTGAAGGTATACGTTTTAAATTATATGGTCCAATTTTATAGTACTTCAGTTTTCAAATTTCAAGGTATGGTGGTACTAAACAGTGATTATTGTTCCAGTTCTAATTTTTGAATTTTTCCTGATATAGTCTGACTCTTCTTTTTAGATTTGAAGTTTCCAAGTCTTTAAAGCAATGCTTACATAGAAGATTTGGTTTCTTCAAGTCGTCTTCCTAGTTTAGATTTTTATTCTTTAAATGTTTTCACCTGTCTTTTGCTTCGCAAACCTTTGGCTTGGATTATTTCAAGAAAAGTTATTCTGAAAAGCGATTTCACGTCGTAACTTATATACAGTATCACGGTTCTTTTCAATCATCGTTTCAAACTTTAGTTTTTAATACAATCTTAGAATCTTCCAACAAAATAAGTGTATACTTAAGACTTGATATTTCAGAATGTCATTCATACGGATCAAACTGGTGTCCCTAGTATTAAAGCTATGGAATATAAAATGTAGTATAAAGTAAAAATTCTAATGTTATCAATTCAGAATTCAGTTTTCAATAATAAGTTCTGATTGTGCTAACGAGATTTACTGTCTCAACAAGTCTTTAATTTAGTGTCTTAACTTATTGGTACTGACCCGACTTTATATTTTGCAAAATCGGACTTTCAGTGCCTAGTTAACTCAAATGAAGGGTATACACTCCATATAAAAGATGCCGTTTGAATGTTGCTCGATAGAAATGGAAAGTTAAAAATATTCTCGTTTGTATTAATGTTAAATTCTCATTCGATACTCACTGACATTTTCATTGTGTAAATCAAGATATGAAACAGACCGACATATGTATATTGTAGAACTTATTTCAAGTCCAATGGGATATTGTCGACAACACACTTTGAACTATTCAATTATAGAACATCGGCTGTATATAGCGGAACGTTAATTTAAGGATACTACTAACCGCTGTAAGATATACGGCAAAGTTAATAGAGGGGTACTTTTCTCTCTGTCGAACGCCTATTATAGGGGAGAAATCATCTTCAACTCATCGTTCCATTTACTAATCTTGATAGTATACAAATGCAAAATTCAAAACTTTTGCTTTACGCCAACAAACCCAGATGGGACTTTTATGGACGTTTGAAATCTATTAAATATCTCTACCACCGAAGTACTTTACATTTAATTCTACTCTTCCTGAGTAATATCTTTACATTTAATTCTACTCTTCCTGAGTAATATCTTTACATTTAATTCTACTCTTCCTGAGTAATATCTTTACATTTAATTCTACTCTTCCTGAGTAATATCTTTACATTTAATTCTACTCTCCCTGAGTAATATCTTTATAGATTATGATGGTCTTCTTCCTATACATATTCATGTATTTAAAATTGTGTTTGCGTATATTTTATCAGCACGCTTTGAATTGTCGACTCTTATGAAAGGAAAATTTATAGCTTAAATATGTGAATTTAATATATTGATATAAAATAATGTGCTTAATGCTCTGACGTTTTACATGACTTACATATACATGTTTTTAGAACTTTCTGATTCATTTTTACTGAATAAAAAAGGACATTAAATTGTTTTCTTGTACTTTTATATGTGTTTAAATCATTTTACAACGACATTATGAGATTTAAAGAAATACCCATTTTGAGCCAATTACATCCAATTTATCATACATATGATTTATGAAAACATGTCCATTCCGACTATTATATTGACAATGAAAAGTATATCGAAATTCTATACATGATATATATATTTGACAGTTGGCAAGCGGATGTTTTAATGTATCGACAAACGCAAACGTCTGATCAAATACAAATTAAAGGATTCATATTTCGTTTATACTTTTTAATAATTGAT
The DNA here is from genome assembly GCF_021869535.1 of Mytilus californianus. NCBI lineage: Eukaryota > Metazoa > Mollusca > Bivalvia > Mytilida > Mytilidae > Mytilus > Mytilus californianus. The sequence continues at coordinate 68,262,175 of NW_026262690.1, forward strand.
GCCACGGGTAAAGTGTAACTACTCGTTGAGATTAAGTTGAACCAAAAAGCATTGAAATAAACACTTAGTTTACACAACTATCTTGGTGACTGGTATATTGGTGTAAAGCTGAAGGAATAATCACAAAGAATAGTGTCATAAGTAATGCCATATAAGTTGCGTCGTGTAAAATTGCCCATGATTTACGTAGTAACATTCTTAAAATAAACTTTTTGTAAGGTGGGATCTTAAAACGATGGGCAAGAAGATCTTTTTGTAATTCTGCATAGTGTGCATCAACATCATTGCATTTCCTTGAAAAAACCTAGCTATTTTAATATCTGTAAGACAGCTGTTTAATTCGTTATTTCCTTGTATATAATGTCAAATATTTGGCTTTGAGTGTTCCTGATGAAGGTTAATCCAGAAAAGCGCTTCGGTTTAAAATTTACAAAGTATTATTTTCATATTTTGCCTTTTTGTTTTAGAATGCCAAAACACAAGAAGAGAAAGTTTCCAAAATACTGGAATTTGTTATTATGCGAGGACCAGAGGGTTACCGAAAATTCAGTGATATATTGCATGCAACAGGTCACACATTTCTGGCTGATTTTCTAAGAGAGGAAGGTAAAATACATTTATTTTAACGCAAATTTTCTTCTTGTATTATATTTTTGATGATATGATTTTTTAGTAATATCAATGTTTTAACATTTGCTAAAGTAGCAGTGATGTATTTAAAAACCAGACAAAACTTTACGAATTGCATTCATACGAGTTTTATAAAAAAGAAAAGAAAACAAGAACACAAACAAAAACAAAAACGGCAAAAGATGTTTGAAAATAAGATAGTCTTTCGGAATTTGTTCAAATTCTTTAAAAATTTTGTAGTGGTTTAATATACCATTTAAAATTCCTGTGCTGGTACGGAAAGAATACGTAGAAAAAGATAATCATACCGTTTAAAGTATGTTTGTAAAAAAATCTATAATATGTTGTTTGTAGGATTGTTTATTATGAATGAAGTGTCTTTTTTTTGTGAAATCACATGCGTCATTTATTTTAAAAGACTTTGTTCTATATTTCTAGATATCATCCAGAAGAAATTAAACACCGAAGAAATGTACAAAACAATGCCTTTCCTGAATCGTTTAAAAGATAACGAGAAGAATGAATTGGATAAATACTTCATCGATAAGGTAATGAAGTCATGATTAAGAACTGGATACCTACTTCATCGATGAAGAAATGAAGCTGTGCATGTGCTGATTTTGTGTCATGGATGGATACCCCATGTCCTTTGTTTTTCTATTATAACCCCCGCCCCCCCAAAAAAATAAAAAAAATACTTGAATAAATCTTATTTTTAAATAATGGAATCACCGCAACCACTGCATGAACAGCCATGTAAATTTAGTGACAAATATGCACATTATGTAGTAATTAAATTATACTGCCATAAAGTGGTTTCGGTTATCTTTTATTTTGTTTTCCGACATTTTAATGCGACTTTATCTATAGCATAAGTCATCACCTATCTTTTTGCAGCAAACAGCAATGATTTAAAAAATAGCATTACATGTAGAATCGGATACACATAATATTCGAAACTAACGACATCAGTCATATCGATAAATCAGACAAAAGTAGTGAAGAATCGGAATTTTACAATGATAATAAAAATTTCACACAAATATCTAAAATCGACAGTGGTCATTGATAATTGACAAAATCACACAAGTAGTCAAATTCGACAGTTGTCAACGAATATCGATCAATTTTCACAAGTTGTCTGAAACATCAGTCAATGACAATCGCTAAATACACATCAGCAGTAAGAATCGGTAGTTTTCGGATGGCTGTCCAATTTTTATACCAGCAATAAGAACTTGCAGTTGTCAATAACACGAAACTTTAAGTTTACATTACATGTAACTATTAGAGCAGATACTTGTTTTGTAACTGACGTGAGGTTGTTTTGCTTGTTTGCATCTGGTTTTTTTCTGTGTCGACGCATTTTTTCTACAAGATTCGGATGATTCTTTTTCCTGAATAGCAATTCTTTTATAGCACATATAGACATTCATAATCAAAATTTGTCTCCATTAATAAAATAATACGAATAAGCAAATAAATCATCATGAGTTAACTATCTCAACTTAAAACCACCCTGAAGGCATCTTTGTATTTTTTTTATACAAACTTACCCCATTTGTTCACTTCTTTCTTGTAAGATCATTATCTGCTATGTCCCTTAGTGATCAAAACACAAATTTAATATTTGTTATCCTTTTTATTTTCAGTTTCGAAATGAATCACTACGGCAGGTATGGAAACATGATTTCAGGGAAAAAGAAAAAGCCATTCTAGCTCGTCAACAGCAGATTGAAATGTCAGATGAAATCAAAGGTCAGACAAAGAAATGGCAAGTTCTCAAAAAGGAATTAGAAGATAAAATTAAATCGAAGGACGAGGAAATCATGGTATTAAATCTTCAAATAAAGTCTCTAAATCAAGCGGTTAGAGAAACTGAACAACGACTTAGAGCTGATTTTCAAAAGCAAATGCATTTTAATGAAGCAAACGAAAATCAAATAAAAAGGGTGCAAGAAAATGTAGGTGCAGCAGAAATGATTTTAGGCGAAATAAATGAGAAAATGGCACCGTATTTGAAGAAAAAAGCTCGAATTCTGACTGACAAAGAACGGAAGGTTCTCGAACATTATAAATACTCTTTCATGATACCAGATTTTGAAGTTTTCCTTGAACAGTACCGCGAACTCCTTAACATCAAAAAGCTCTATGAAGCTCTGAGAGAAGATAAAGAATATGTATTAACCTATATAATAGGCTACTGCCCAAAAGACTTTGAAGAAAGAAGTTTGAAAGAAGAGTTCAAACAATATCTTATAAAAACTGACGAATCCATCACTGACCTGAAGGACAAACTATCCGAGGCAGAAATGATAATAGAAGGACAAAAGGAACAAGTCGAAAAAATAGGAAAAGATTCAAACGAAAAGAAAAAGTTTCAAATGGGAGCGGGTGTATGGCAGGGTGCCATCATGAACGTAATGCGAAACCAACTACAAGATCTAAAACGCGATATTCGATTGAAAGAATCGAGAATTCAAATGTGCGAAAAAGATGCAGCGCGTTTAAAGAATATAAATAATGATTTAAAACAGGATCTTCAACGTGTGAAGATGGAGAAACAATCAGTAACCTCACGTGAAACACGTCATACACTTAGTATAGACGTAAATGGTCGTTTATCCATTAATTCTGATAATAGTGCTGGATTAGAAACGGCTTTAGATAATTACAGCGATTGCAGGACGGAAGTTTCTAAAGGGAAACAATCACTTCTTCCACCGATGAACACCAAGGTAATACGGGATGCCGTCAGTCCAACGACTCCACGAAACCTTCCCAAACCGAAACCTTTTGTTATGGCCACGTCTGAAGCTGCTTCAGTTCGTCATCCCATGATGAGCAATGGTTTAGTAACAGCCCCTGTGAGACTAGAAAAAAGACATTTAGATCGTTACTCACAAATGCCTCATGGATTCGGAGATGTGAAGAAAATGCATTCACAGGGAAAATCGAAATTTGAAAAAGCCTTGCCACCACCGAAAATCCGCTATTGACGAATCTTTTGCTTTGGGATGATAATCATTTACTGTATGTAAAAATAATTAACTGACATCCACATTTCCTTCATATATATATATATGTGTGTGTGTATTAAAGTTGCATTTCTAAGCAAAACAATGGAAACGGGAAAAAAAATAATGCAACAAATAAGGTCCCTGGAGTATTTTCTAGGAAAATATTTTAAATTACAGTGAATTTTCGACGCTTATCAAATTTTGACTATAATTTCGCATTCTAATAACTTTGATAATAAGATTATGTCTACTTAATTTAGTGCTTTGATAAGGAGTAAAGAAATTGTTTTCATTAAATGCAAGGACACAGGATTAGTAGTTGAGGACTGATCAATCGCATTAAATTTGTTGTGCCAAAAGTTTAAACTATGTATTAAAATTTATTGAAATACAATAAAATGTATCCTCACACTATTAAAATGTCTTTTTATGGACATTAAAACCATTATGTTTGAATTGTTGATCTTGTTCGTAGTAAATGTGATTAAACACATAATTGAAATTTATTCTGAATGTCCTTAGTGGTCAATTTTTCAAATAAGAAAGAAGGTCATGCATGGTCTTTCTGTGATTAAATACATATTTATCCCTTTTAATAAGATCGGATTAGGTTCTGCAAAATAAAAGGAAAAATTCACCGCCAATATTATTTAAAACAATAAACCAGATATAGTTTATCCGGATAAACTAAATGCAATAAAATCTCCTTTACATATTGACAACTTTCATAATAATAATCCTTTTAATAAGATTTCATTAGAAATTAATCTTTGGCACGAAAAATCCTCTTGACTTTTCAAAGTTACACAATCTATTTCGCAAAGAAGTTATTCTTAAAAGAATAAGTTCATTTCTGATTAGACAATCTTGAAACACTTTTCAAGAATATCTTAATGGTAAAAACTATTGTAGTCTTTACTTTTCCCGTCCATCAGAATGGCACATTCCTAGGTCGCTTCCGTTTGGCTGTATAAATACGGAGCCACATCTGGGACTTCCCTTTGAACCCCTCTCCATATATGCCTTTGTTTATTCCTTCATCAGAAGGGGTTCAAACGGAAATCTTTCTCCGTAGTTGATCTATTGAAGAAAAAAAAATATCTTTCAAACCCATCATACACCCTCCTCCCAGTGACAGTGTCAATTAATACTTTTATCTTGTTTAATGTCGACTTCATTTGTTCTTCCTTATAACCGCGCTGGAAAAGTTGTTGTGCAAGTTTGTATAATGAGCACAATGTTGGTGAAGACTGTATAATGTTAACATCAATTGAGATATTACGAAGGGCAGAGGGTAAGTTACTATTTTGAAGTGAAAAGTTGACAGTGGGAAAATTGCAATCTTCAAGTTTGTCCTACATCCTAGTGTGAAGTCGTCAACCAAAGTTAATTTCAATTAAATTTATTTGAAGCAGACCTTCTAGTTTCGGTAGTATCCTAAATGTCAAGTTCATTGGTATATGTGAAATGCAAGTAATTGCTACTGAAATATAGGTTATTGGAGCTGGGTTATTGAGTGACAGGACGTTATCTATATTTGAATGTGAAATTAAATAACTTGGAATGTATGAATTCTGCTGGAAATTAAATATGTGTCACTGGATGTTAAGCATCTGAAAGTGAGAGATATATAAATACGTAGAAACGTTGGAGCTTTATGACCAAAATGAACCTATAATGAATATTCAAATTCATCTAAGGTCAACTTTGCCTTAGGGATTTTGAATTTTAGTTTTTTTGAATTTCTTATTTTATCAACGGGGAATTTGAAGGAAATATGCTATAAATGATGCCACTATACCGAATCACTGACTACTGAATTGACAACACTCTCGGTGAATTAGCAGTCCACCAACAGTGGTATCGACCAAGTGCTAGTGGATACAAATAACACTTTCTAAATCGCGTGCGTCCAAAACACCCGCGAGGCATTTTTTGGGATTAACCTTCATCAGAAACGCTCAAACCCAAACATTCGAAAACCAAGGATGTATAAATACGAAGAAACGTCCATCCGCAGCGGATACATTTTTTTTTCTTACCGAATGCTTTCAGATTAAAAAAAAATATTTAAAAATATGTCATGTCAAGATACAAAACATAAAAGATAATTCAAGCAGCATTATTATATGATTGAATGACATGAGTAATCTCCCATTATAATTTAAAATCTTTAATTTTCTTTTAAATCCAAAGAGTTTTAATGTAACAGCTTAGAATCAAATAACATAGATTTCTTCAATCTAAATGATTTTGTACTAATATAAACTCATCATAGTTACCAGGACTAAAATTTTGTAAGCCAGATGCGCGTTTCGTCTACAATGACAGTGACGCTCGAATAAAAAAAGTCAAAAGGCAAAATAAAGTACGAAATTGAATAGCATTGAGGACCCAAAATTCCGAAAGGTTTTGCTAAATAAAGCTAAGGTAATCTATTCCTGGGGTAGAAAATCCTTAGTATTTCTAAAAAATTCTCTTGTAAACAGTTAATCTATAATTATGACTCTATCAATGATAATTCATGTCAACACTGAAGTACTGACTACTGGGCTTAATACTTCACTTCTGTATCTATTTTCTTAATTTATAAGAATTATTCTCGATCTAAGATCTTAGAATACTACCATCCTTATTTGAAAAACAAATTAAACAAAACACAATATCATTCAGTTGATTTTACCACTCACATGTAGATATTTTTCCAAGTAAGTATTCCCTTTCGTAATTAAATAACGCGCTTAGTGTTGTAAATAAAAATAAGTCTTTCGTTTTCATGTTTTTCCGATTGTCAAATTCTGACGAGCATAGATGTCCGCTAGAACTGCATACATTCATTGCACCTGAAAAAAAAATAAAAGTTTTTCTTTAATCAATAGGGAGAAAAATGATTTTAGAGTATATTGATATGATGTACAGATATATAAAAATGTAAATCAATTATTATGAAATGTTAGCAAAATTTTCGTTCAATGCCAGACATGCATCACACAAACGTTATCAACTACCTATTATTGATGTTGGTCACTGGAGTTCAAGAGCTGATAGCCCTCCATTAAATACAACATCGTTAAATGAATAAATATATGCTTTACAAACTAACAAAGTTAACTGACCCATTCCAGACATTGTGTATTATAAATATCTACTATCCTGATGGTCCTGTGGTAGGATGTTCGCCTCGAATGTGGAATGTGGATGGGACCAATATTTAAATTCCATGTAATAGTCCCAGAATGTGGTTAGTTTGATCGTCTTGAATATAATTATTCATGTAAAATTTTCTGCTGGCCGTTTAACGCAGAACATACTTGAAATGACAATGTCCATCCAAATGGTATATCTAATTATTTCATAGACAACTGTAGGAACGCCAAGTACAATTCTTCATACTTTCAACAAGAAATTCCTTTTCCGAGATTTCTGTTTGATTCAACAATTTTACATTTCTTTTCAATTTCTGATATGGTCTGTTTCTATTATTGTTCTATTCAAATCCATACCAGACGTATAAAACATGCTTATAAACGAATTTGAAGGCAAATAAATCGTTTATTTTTTAAAATTAAAATAAAAAAAAACCAGATAACTGTTGAGCTATTTATTTTTCGAAAAACTAAGGATTTTCTTATCCCAGGTATAGATTACCTTAGCCGTATTTGGCACAACTTTTTGGAATTTTGGATCCTCAATGCTCTTCAACTTTGTACTTGTTTGGCTTTTTAACTATTTTGATATGAGCGTCACTGATGAGTCTTATGTAGACGAAACGCGCGTCTGGCGTACTAAATTATAATCCTGGTACCTTTGATAACTATCTATATATGAATAACGTTTGTATGATGAATGTGGGACGTTGAAAAGTATAACAATAATCATGCATTACCTTTTGAACTTCTTGCATTAAACCATGTCAAAACTGCTTCAACCCAGTAAGTTAGCACTGTTTGTGGTTGAACATTCCAAACATCTTTCGTTTTGTTCATATTGTCTTCCAACTGAAAAAAAGAAGAAATGGACGAAAAGGAAACACTACAGAAATAGCTTATTAGTTGTCTTTTTTTTAATATTAAATAACCCATTTATTTCCCTTAAAATTCGATTAAAAAAATGTTGTATTACTATTGCAAGGAATTTTGTTATCTATCGATTATCAAAACAACATGAAACATCTTCGGATTTTTTACCGATCTGACTACCCAGAAGGGTCTTACACGGGCGCTGCATAAACAATTTGACTGTGTTGTCCACTTTTCCAAAAAAACAAAAAAAGAAATATACTAGGACATGTTTAGAAGAAAATATCATCTAGTAAATCATTGCCCGAAACTGACTTTTTTGTACACTTGTAGTCCTGCGGTTCACAAGAATTAGCATTAATTATTACGTTTCTACTTTTGAATTATATATATAGAGAGAGAGAGAGAGAGAGAGAGAGAGAGAGAGAGAGAGAGAGAGAGAGAGGTCTATAAAAAGGACCAACCAGCAAATTTAATATGTACCGGATCGTCTAGAATAGACGATACTGCGCAGATAAGGAAAAAAAAATATAAGTCTAAAGATTTGCACAACGGTACTAATAAAAGATGGTAATATACGAAGATGATGTTATAATATATATATATATATAAGAACGTCTAAACAAGTGACAACTCTACGACAGATCCATCCATTGGATCACCAGTGAAGGTGATGAACGGCTGAAAACACATTTTATATTCATAATTATTCTAAATATCAGCACAACTTTTTAAGGACTTTGATATATATATATATTAAAGTACTTAAAAAATTAAAAGATACTGACTTTAAAAAAAAAATGAAACTCGATATGAGTCAACCCGGAAAATGTTTGAACGAATGTAATTAAGAGGTAAACCACACGTATAAAAGTTAGGAAGATCAAGGATTTATATAGTAACAGTAAGAATAATAAAATATCTTACTATATAAATCCTTGGTAAGATGGACACATTCTTAAAGTCTTTTCAGTTATTCGGACAATTCGAACTGTTCCTTTGAATAAACTTATATTCTTAAAGGATATCAATTTAACCCCGTAGTAAGATCTTAAAATATTGTTTTTATCGGTACTTACATTGATTTTACTTTTGATTAGTTAACACATAACTAAATATGTATTGCTATATAGTTATGAAAACTTATGATCCTATACATTCTGTCGATATTATGTACTCATATTTTGGCATTGCACAAGGTCATGCTTTTCTCACACTGTGTATGATGTCCTTACACTAAATCCAATAAATGTATACTGGTTGATACTTTAGTATGAGAAAATGATTTATTTATGAGTTGTAGTTGGCTTTGAACTAAGTTTCAAGAACAATGTGTACTCTTTGATCTATTCTTTCTGTCTTTTTTCTTTTTGTTACTTGTTTTCTGTGCTTCGTCCCGATCTGATGAGTCAGCAAGCCATTTTAAACTTAAGTTTGCAGTTTTTTTTCTTATGGCGTGCTGTTACATCGTTGACCCAGGTTGGGAGAGGATTAAGCGCTCACAAACATGTTAACCCCGCCACATTCTATATGTGTCTGTCCTACGTCAGAACATGTAATTCAGTTGTTGTCGTTGGTTGCCGTCTGTCATATTTGGATTTTCCCGTTATAAATCAGGACGTTGAATTTTTCGTTTGAATTTTTTACCATTTTGTCATGTCGGGGCCTTCTATAGCTGACTATACGTAATGGGTTTTGCTCATTGTAAAAGGCCGAACTCGGCGTCATTTAGACATTATTGGATAGTTGTCTCATTGGCAATCAAACCACATCTCCGTATTTTACACTCACTGAAAGTACATAAACGCATTTCAATTTGCAAATTATGTTGTATGTGCGTGTTTGATGGAATTTAAACTGTTGAATAATTTCAGCAAGTGCGCATCCATTAATTCTTCATTTGCCATACAATCTTAATTATAACCTTTTGCATGCCTTTAACTTTTCACACTTACTATACTGATTATTTGTGGTGGAAATAAATGTGTAAATATAGATTCTGCAAACGACTTCACAAGGAGATTAACCATCTTGTTCTCTGGATCGTCTTCCCTGCATTCGATGTTGGCATCGACGACAACAACACGCAATCCCGGATAAGCTGAGCTGTTCGCTCTTGGAAGTCCATTATAGCATAAGGAAGAACATTCGTCATTACAGGAAACTAAATCGATAAAAGCAGTATTATAGCAGGAACCATTGTGTGATGTATGGTTCAGTAAGTATCAGAATTAATTGTTGTCGAGATTTGCATAATTTTATTAGAAAAAAGGAGAAAATTAGAATTGTTACATCATAACGTGGGACCAGGATTGTCATCAATGTACTTAAAGTCATAACTTGACATATAGATTTCATATATGAGTTAAAATATTGATTGTGGTTTGTTAAATAGGTCCAGTGGTAAAAAATTCATGCATGTTCAGGACGACAACAAATAAACAATAAACCGTGGTAATAGGTAGGTTCTGTAAGGTAGGGATCGACTGGGATAAAAGAAAGACAAATATCAAATTAAAGAAACATCTTACTTGAACAATTTTATTTCATCATTTCAAAAGTGTAAATCAAAATATAACTTTTATCTCAGTGAAATGGACAACTACATGAAGTATTTGACATTGGATAGTAAGCAGCCAATCGTCACTCAATTTTTATTGTACCTCCTCAGTAAGAGATACGTGAGCTTGATCTATATGAAAACAAGAGGTTTATGCATGGAATAACAGGAAACTTACCACATTTTTTATACATGTATAGGTATGTACTATTCACATTCAGCGATCGTAAAGTTAGACGTGTACATGATGTATTTTTTTTTCATTTAAATGTTTTGGACTTTGTATGTTTTTTGTTTTTTGGTCGTCAGTTGGTCGTTATTTTGTCTGTCCTCCCTTTTTATTTATACGTTCATGCAACATTTTGAACACCACTCATGTAGTGTAATTTTGTATGTCAAACCGCATATTGTAGAATAAGAGTTAGTCTGTCTTTCAAATATGGATGCATTCACAATAAAATATTTGTAAAAACAACTTACATTTACATTCATCCGAAACAGCATGGTCCGGGAATGCATCTGTTAACAGTTCGTTTGAACTAAAGATACCAAAACTGACTTCTGAAACTCGTTCTAGTGTGTCATGTGCCATGAATCGTATCATAAGTTGAATTAGCTTTGATGTCTGAAATAATTTACTTCAAAGTTAAATTAAATCGGTACAGATAAGTTATCTAATTCTAATTATTCATTTATTATTTATTTGTTCCCCCAATTGTCTTTAAACTACGAAAACCGAAATACCCGCTTGCCAACGGACTTCAAAATATTTCATGCAAATTTTGACAACTTCTAGCTTGAACATCTTGTTATAATTTGAGTGATACCTACTACTTTTACTGAGTGTTGTAGTAGCTGTTTCTTGTGTCAGGCAACTGTATTATAAGGGGAATTTTCACGATAATGAAATACCCCATCATTCTGTCCTGAAAATATTCTTATCAATAGATATAAGAAGATGTGGTATGAGTGCCAATGAGACAACTCTCCATCCAAGTCACAATTTGTAAAAGTAAACCATTATAGGTCAAAGTAAAGCCTTCAACACGGAGCCTTGGTTCACACCGAACAGCAAGCTATAAAGGGCCCCAAAATGACTAGTGTAAAACCATTCAAACAGGAAAACAAACGGTCTAATCTATATAAAAAACGAGAAACGAGAAACAAGTCAACAGTATGACGATATGAGTTGCATCGTTGTCGGAATGTAATCATTAGAAGAGACGCACCTATTCTTGCTCCATTTCAATTAGTGCGATTCCCTCAGTGTTGTTAACTTGGTTTGAAAATGATGTACGAGTTTCAAACATTATTAATTACTATTGCCTCATATTTAAAATATCTGCTTTATTCTGAAACAGCAAAATATATTTATTTTCGATCAAACACCTCTTTCAGCTTTTTTATTTCGAATATTTTTACCATTCCGTTAATTGCAAAATAAAAAAAAGACTATTAATAATCGTTGTTCAATTACGAACGACGGAAATCAAAGATAGCTGAAGTAAAAAGCTACATTAATAATACTTTATACTCCTCAATTCATGATCGTCGTCTTTTGTACAGTTTGATAGTTTATGTTACAAACCTTAAAAAGTGTTGAATCTTGAACTGACTGAGTTCCAGCAAGTTCGAATGAAATTCCGGCAGGTTTCGTGCCATTACTGGAGAATGTGATGCTGCAAGGCTTTATCCAGGCTAGTTTATAGTTCACATGGGAGTCTCGTCTGTAACGATTGCTGGCGGATTCCAAACGATAGGACTTAAACGAAAAGCTGGAACCATAGATGCCCGATAAATTACACAGATTGAAAATGTGAACCATCCATATAATACCCGCCGCCATCTTAAAACGACGTTTTCTCCAATTAAAACAATTTTAAAGTTAATTGATTTGCACAAGAAACAAATAGAAGTTTTTTAAAAAGTTTTGGTTCAAGTTAAAGTGAAATGTAATTAAAATGCGAATATACTACCGGTGTTTAGGAAACATAAATCAAAAGATAAAAATCATTTAATTGTTCTTTTTAAAATAGTGTCTTGGTTTGTAGTTATGATTGAATTGTTTGAATTTAAATAGGTCAAAACTCCAAACTGCAATGTTTTGTTGAATGAGTACATGGCTTTCTTTACTATGTAGAAGAAAGGCGTCATATTAGTGTGTTGAATACTATATGTTGATCTATATATTTGTTTTTGGTTATTTGTCTATTTAGGTTGTGATGTGTTTTTATTATACCTCATATCTCATTATTCATTGATAGATATTCTGAAGTCCATTGAGATAAATGAAAAATATGACATAAATGCTACCATCACAGGACTGGAAAAACAAAATATTTATGAAATCGTTAGATTGCAATTTAATTTGAAGACGTAAGGGTATATGTTATTCTTAATTTTGACTTTTGAATCTAAAGATTTTATAATCGAGTGTGTGTGAATAAAAAAAGAGTTGTAAAAATGTTGAATTCTTTTAAAAAGTACTAGTATATCAGAAGCGAAAAAAGAAAGAGCAGACATGACGAAAAGGTATGATAAGGCCATTCTTTTGACACCTAGAATTCGAAAATCAAAAACTGTTTTATATTTACCAAATAACCTCCTTCATATGTTCATAAAAACTCATGAAAGATACCAGGCTTATTATTTGGTATGTCAGATGAGCGTTTCGTCTACATAAGACTAACCAATGGCGTTTGAATCTAAACAGTTGCAAAGCCCAATCAAATATGACGAAGTTGAAGAGCATCAAGTATCGAAAATTCCGAAAAGTTGTGCCAAATACGGCTAAGGCAATCTATACCTGGGAATAGAAAAACTCATTTTTTAATATTACAAAATTTTATAAATAGTAAATTTATATCAAAAATATATCAATACTATACCATCGGGGACGAAACGTCCACCAGTCCACCAGCAGTAGCATCGACCCAGTGGTTGTAAAAACTCATCAAAGATACCAGATTTAATTTGGTACGCCAGACACTACTCTGCCAGACATTAGTATCTATATTTATATTTTCATCTAATATGTTTTCACTAGGGTCTCAAACATCTTGCATTTAACGTAAAACAATAAAAACTGGTCATTGATATATAGATATGTGCCTACGGTTTACCAAAAAAAAAAGTTATTTTGGGAGAAGATGTATTTTACAGAGATGTTAATGTTTGTAAAATATCTTTTTTGATAAAGCCTTGGTCATAATTAAATCTACAAAAAGAAACTAAGTGTAAAATTCCCATTTTATGTCAAATATGTCAATTTCAACATGTTTATGACATCATCACCGACCTTTTATGCACAATTAATTGTCAAGATTATATTAAGCTGTTCATTTATAAATAAAACCAATATATTTTTGAAAAGACTGATTTTTTTTCATTGCAATTTCCGGGGCCAAATAATGCTTCTTATCATATCTCCTCCTTTGCCTTAACAATTCGTGTTAATCTTCACAATACACGGAACGAGCAAAATGTATAGAGAATACATGATGTATAAAATATTAGAATTTTAACAATAAGGTGATTACCCCTTAAAGATTCGGAATGGGTGACTTTTTGAGAAAGACAACTAAGTGACATTTGTTTTAATCTCAATCTCTGTCCTGGACTAAATGTAATAATCAGAATCAAGCAATACTTTGGTGGCCTTGCTTTATCTGACCGGAACAAAACTTGATTCATATTATTCATGAGTTAAATTGGATGGATAGTTCCAAAAGTATAAGACAATATGATTTTCAACGGGGCTCAAAGAAAACTTACATGGCATCGATGTCGTCATGAAAATCAGAAAACATGAATCTGTAGAGATAGTCCACCAATCCTGCTTGTATTTTTTTCAAAATCTGTTCGCCAGTCTGTAGGTCCCTTTTGGTCAGAAAGCTTCAAACGTTTGTAGGTACTTATACATACCTAGCTAGACGATTAAGAACATCGGTAAACTATGATTTCATTAGTTGTTATTGGCTTTGAACTAGCTGTCAGTAACTGCGAGTACTCTCAGATCTGTACTTAGTGTCTTTCTGTTGTGTAGATGTATAATTACCCTTCCAAGTCCACTCTGTGTTTTTGTTAGATGTATTTCTATTTGTATCCATCTGATGAGTCAGCCTTTTTCAACTAAATTTTATAGTTTGTTCTTATGTTGTACTGTTACACAACTATCCAAGGTTCATTCTGTATGTGCCTGTCCCAAGTCAAGAGCCTGTAATTCAGTGGTTGTCGTTTGTTGCTGGCTGTGTAATATATTTGTTTTTCGTTCATTATTTTGTACATAAATTAGGCCGTTAGTTTTCTCGTTTGAATTGTTTTACATTTGTCATTTCGGGGCCTTGTATAGCTGACTATGCGGTATGGGCTTTGCTCATTGTTGAAGGCCGTACGATGACCTATAGTTGTTAATTTCTGTGTCATTTGGTCTCTTGTGCAGAGTTGTCTCATTGGCAATCATGCCACATCTTCTTATTTTTTTAATTTTTATACTGTCGACTTTATTTTTCAAATGTTTTGGTTTGAACGTTCCTGGTGAACTATTTCTTTTATGTTTAAATGGGGAATGAATCTTCCTCACAGTAAGCCAACCGAGCGACACGCAACGAGGAATCTTTCACTATAAGTACCCTTTTGAATGCCAACTGTCTGCTGAAAATCCACTAAACTCAACAGTTTTGATGTCGATAAAAAAGTCCACCATTTTGATTATGTTATCTTTGGTGTGATTATTGTGAGAATCAGTTTGGTTATTCATGAACTTAAACAAGGGAAATGTATTCACGTTTCCCTTTTTTGAAGAAAAAGGTTCTGTTAAATGAAACGTTATAGTCGATCTTTAAATTGAGCATTGGGTATAGTAGAATAAAGCGCAGAAAATCAAAGAATTTAAAGTTACTGCAAAATTGTAGACTGTGATTGAAGATTTTCCAACTAGTTCAAGTTCTTTAGTGGGACATATCAAATAATTAATTTTGCATATCAAAACAATATTGTTTGCTGCTTTGCTGCTGGAACAACAACATATGTGTCATGAAGAGAAGATAAAGCGTCCACAACCTCTGGCTTCTTGGAAGATTCAGAAACACGTGCGTCATTTTACATCGTAGATTTTTAAATGCTAGTTGTACACATCACGTATGTTAAAGTTTAAATTAGGGGGGGGACGTTTTGATTATATTTATTTCTTCAAATAATACCTAAAGAATATGTCAATCTCAATGCACATATTATTTACTTTATTTGCTGATTGTTACAGGTAAATGAAGTTCAAAAACAATTATAGAAACAACCAAATTCAAAGTCTTCGTTCAAAGATTGAACAAAACAATTATTTCCGATTTTCCTATTCGATCAAAATAAAATTGAGAATGGAAATGGGAGAAAAGGCCTACATTTTTTCTTTATTTTTCATTTAATAGTATTTTTATTTCCTGTTATTGTACTTTTCTTATTTAAACACAACAATTATTCATTTCCTTTTGAACTACTTCCGTTAAACTATTTCAAAACTTCTTCAACCCAGTAATTCAGTGCTGTTTGTGGTTGAACATTTCATACATCTTCGTTTTGTTAAAATTATCTACCAACTGAATAGGAAACAGGCGAAAAGAAAAATGCCTGCATGTATTATTCATATATATATAGAAATAGCTCAGTTTTATATTTAAAAGAACCGATTTATTCCCCCTAAAATGCGTTTATACGTATGTTTAATTACAAATTGCAAGAACATTTTTTATCTAGCGATTATGAAAGTAGCAAGAAAATACTACGGGAATTTGGAAGACCTTGAAAACTCACAAGAGTCCTGCACCGTCGGCACAAAAGCAGTGTGATTGTGTAAAATTACCAGGACATTTTCAGAAAAGATTCTTTCATGTAGTAAATTATTGTCCAAAAATTCATGTTGTTGAAACTAGAAGTCCTGCATTTTACGAGATACATAGCAATAATTATATATATATTTATATATTAAAATCCCTAAAGATACTCACTTTAAAAAAAATAAGAACCGATATGAGCCAACACAGAAAATGTTTGAAATGTTTAAAAATGTGAATTTAAGATATAAAAGTTAAGTAAAAAAGTATAACAAAAATACCGAACTGCAAGGCAATTTCAAAAAAGGGGAAGTCCATAAAAACTGACAAAAGTGAAAAAAAAATTGATATATTCCTGACTTGGTGCAGGCATTTTCCGAAGAAGATGGTGGAAAATTTTTGGATTCAGTTCAGTTATTTGGACAGATCGAACGGTTTGTCGAAATAAACATATTCTTAAAGGATTTAAATTGAACACCGTAGTAAGATCTAAGAATATGATTTTCATTTGTTCTAGCATTGATTTTGTTTTTGAATGAAACATAACTGAAAATGTATTGTTATCGAGGTTATCCAGTAAACGTAGGAGAGAAAACTAAATTCAAAAGCTTGCTTGTCCCGTGATGGATTATAAAGCAAACGAATTATGGAAGTATATTCCGTTAAAAACGAAAGATACATGCTTCGACACTTTTTGACAACTTTGTTTCGAGGTTCACAGTTTCAGGCTATAAAAAAGCATGGAGTCAATAAAATGCATTGTTACACGGTTCAGAGTGGTAATGAACCTGCCTAATATAATGACATCAAATGAAAAGATGAGATAGGTTTATACTGTCATCTGGAACAGCCCAGCACAAACAACATACATAAATAGACGAATTAACGATAACACCAAATTGTTTCGGAGACAGATGGTTGATAGAAAGACCGAATAATTTTTGCTGAAAACTTCATACATGCATGGTATGTGGCACAACATTCACATTCAGGCATTTTCGGTGGTTTATGCTCTTCAACGTCGTATTTGATTTGGCCTTCAAATGTTTTGATTTGAGTGCCACTGATGAGTGTGGTCTATTTGATGAGTATTGACAATGTATCGTGTGGATAAAATCTTGCATTGTAGGTGGAATAATTACAACCAAAAAGTGAAAAAACAGTAAAAAACGTATGTAAATGGTTTAGAGACTTCTCCAATGATATGTTTGGATAAGATTGTGTCACGAGATAATGATGGAGTGAATACGTCGACACATTTGTGTGCCTGGGAAGCACAATGTCGTTGTGCTATCAGTATGGATTTTTTTATAGTTGTCGCCATTGGTGCACGAAGTATCGCAATTGAAATCTCGAATGAATGTTCTAACGATACATACGCAGATGGCGAAGCGTTTCAAAGAGTTTTAGCAGTTTTGGTTTGTACAGTACATGTGCCAAACTTAAAATATCATTGTCTTATGTTACAAATTAGAGACAGCAGTAGCTTATCGATGCTCATATCTTGTAAATCTATTCAGAATACACAAACGAAGATAAATTACAAAAACTAAATCTGCAAGAACCACATGAACTCCAAACGGAGCGAGACTGGATAAGCCGATAGAAACGGAATCTCCTGATATGGATGCATCAACCAGCCATGCGAATCCATACTCAGAGTAAAAAATGGCACATTAGAGATTAGGACACAAACGTTAAATTTACAGATCAGACAACTATTCCAGTATATAAAGATCTAAGACCGAGAAAACATGTCGCTAGTGAATTGAGACAAACATATTGTATCTATTAAACAATTTAACGGATCAAACTGAAAACAAAATTTTATAAATTGCATGCGTCCAAAGCTCTTTTCTGGATTAACCTTCAACAGGAACTTTCAAAGCCGAATATTTGAAAGCCAATGATGAATATGAACCGAAACAAATGAAGAGCTATCTGACAAAAAAGGCCTAAAAATAATAGCCAAATTCATATAGTAAGAGTTAAAAGAAAAAATCTATTTAGCTGAGGTGACATGGCTAAGGAAGATAGTTTGGATCGTTGGGTTGGTCGGAGAAAAGAATGACATAAGATCAGTTTTTAAATTCAGACAGTGAACGTCGTGCTTGAAATGCCAAATATTAAAGAAGAAGACACTGATAAAATATCCCACTTGTTAGTTGTGACAAGCAAGTAATATCGAACATGATTTATATTTTAGACCACGGGAGCAAAAAAAAACCTGCATACACACATGAAGAAGAGTTAACAATAGTTTACCGATGTTCAACAGATTTGAATGGCCAAGTGCTTTGAGAAATAGAGCCGACATTTGGTGTAGTTGGTTAATAGACTGAGCTAGAAAAGTCGTCAAGGATCGTCAATATCGTCAAAAAAAAAACTGCATACATCTGCGATAATTACACATTATTTTATAGTATTCTCAGCAATTACCAAGAGTGCCTAGCAATGGCCATCGACTAACATATGTATGTTATTGGTAGAAAATCAACATTCTCAAGAGTAGTGTTTAACACCAAACTGGATTTAACAATGTTTCGGTCAAAACCAGCAGACAAATCATTATTTTAGATCTGACGATACCATGAGATACATTTTTTAAAGAAGACATTCAGATAAAAAGAAACTAATACCAAGAACTAGGCAAATATGTCAAACATGATCACAGTGGCATATTTCATTGTCTAAATTGGCTTCACAAACTGCCTAGAAAACAATGGCTCCGTAGGTCATTCAATAGAAGCATGGTTAGAAAAATGAGAAATCGGCTGGTTGGTTTTGGAGAGCTAACTTATCCACCGTATGAACAAACAAAGTAATAATTGACAATAAAAAAGAAAATAGAGATTAACACCATAATCAATATGAAATAGAAAACTTGGACAGTACACATAAACTCCATAGATACCAAGTTTAAACATGTGTACGCCAGACACACATTTCGTCTTCAAGAGACTCATCAGTGACGCTCGAATCATAAAAATTAAAAAGCCAAAATAGATATGCAAGAATAAAATGTTCAGTTAAAATATATAAGAACCATCTATTTCGTTTGGGAATCTTGACGTTTCATGATACGCTAAGGCAAAATGTGATGAAACTTTAAGGAATCACTAATTATAATTTGTTATTGTGTACTGTGCCTATGCTTATCTTAAAATCTGTTTGGTATAGTTTCATTTAAAATTAATAAAAATCTGTTGAATCATTTAGCTGTAGACTACAAGTTATTACTTATGAAGATCATACTGAATTTTGTGAGCTACAAACTAGTCTGCATCTCTTTGAAAACTCCAAGATGGATTGATTATACTTATACTGCATGTTAATGCTTCCAACAAATATTTTTATCCGATTCAAAGGATGAATGTAGTGACTTAAATGGAAGTTATTATATGACTGTCATTGATATGACTTGATAAGATTACATTTGTCCAATTTCTACAAATAAGTAGCAGGTGTTTTTATTTTGTCATATAGCACAAGGTTCTTACACATCTTTGGCTTTCAAATATTCGGCTTTGAGCGTTCCTGATAAAGGTATATCCAGAAAAGGGCTTCGAGACATGAAATTTATAAAGTGTTGTTTCAATTTTTTTTAAAACTTTGAAAAACTAACAAATTATAATCGTGGTGACGATAGTTCTTTTGAATCTTTGGACAAAAGGCAACTTAAAAATAAACAAATTGAGGTAGTTTGCTGTGTATATAGTACACATTGTAGGCTGCCAATGTTTCTTTGGTTTTGTTTTATATCAAATCCATGAATGTAAATATCCAATAAAATGCATATTTTTCACTGTTTTCATTTTCATTTACACTCTGAAACCATTATATGTAAAACCCTTTGATTATATTTTGAACATAATAACAGATTATCTTTCTTATAATAAATTAAAGTATTTTCATAATAGTTTTAAAGTTGTCATGTAAAAGTAATGACTTCAGCCTTAAACAGTTGGTTGAAACATACAGATTTTATTTGAAATCATAGCTTAACATATGGTATGGGTTAAAATGGTTTTGCTCATTGTTAAAGGCTTCTGCCTGGTAATATTCTCATCTATGTTTTTTGTTGTATGGATAGTTGTGTCACTGGCAATCATACCACTGTTAGTATTTTTATATTAACATGTTCTCCTTCCTTACTATTCACTGGTCATTCTTTTACTAAGACATAATCAAACTGAAAATTGATGTAAAAAAGGGGCAGAAGATACTGGAGGGATATTCAAACTTATTAGTCTATTACAAACTGACAAAGCCATGGCAAAAAACGACCAAAAGAGTAACAACAGTATACAAAACATAACTTAAATTAATAGGCTAACCAACACGAAACCCCACCAAAAACAGATGGTGATCTCAGGTGCTCCAGAAGGGTATAATCTGCTCCACATGCGGCATCATTTGTGTTGCTCATGTCAGTTCAAACTCTGTGATAAGTCTAATGCGGTGATGTGACAAACAAAACATTGATAGAAATGAATTGTCAGAGGCATCATATTTAAACAATGAACAAGTTAATAGCTTAGATATTTTTATTTGCATTTAGTACATATTCAACAGAGACTTAACATTTCATATTATATATCTATAGTAAACAATAAATAACTTACAGTAACAAATATATACTTCACAAAAGAAAACAAAGTATACAAAGAGTCACTACCCTTCACATCATAACTTTACTTTTCAACAATACGTCCAGACAAGACTAATTCATTCATATGTCCTAAATCAACTGGAAATCAGTTCTGTTTAGTTCAGAGGAAAAATACTTTTAAGTAAAAAATTCCAATGGAGATTTACACAAATGAACGACATTTCATGTCAATTTCACAGTTCAGGAAACAGACCTGATATAATAACTAAAATAAATGGAAAACAACTAAAAAATAATTTTACAAAATATTTTTTTTTCCATTCAATGTTTTAGAAGAAGTTAATAATTAGGGGAAAAAACACAACTTTACTTGTTATTTGATTAATGCAAAAGATTTAACCATGTTTGTTTTTTTTTAACCCATGTACAATTAATACACTTTCACAACCATTGTCATAACATTAACAATTCCATAATATGCAAAACAAATATTTGATTATTATAAACACCTTAAAAAGTGTTTTGCATTTCATATTATTCATTTCATGCAAATTAATTCACATTTTTCAGAAACTTAATACAGTGCATAAAAGCAAATTGCTTTCATGTTTTTCTTATACAGCTATTTTAGACAAATACACTGACTATATTACACTGATTTGCTTAGGTTGAAACATTTTTTTTTCTTGTGGAAAAAGTAAAGGAAATAAATATAATCTTAGCTAATTTTTAAATCTTAAATTGCACAAAAAAAAAATATGATTTAGATCTTGACATTAGAATGCCAAAAAAATAGACAAACCACCTACTTAAACTATGCATTGGTGTTTCGGTAGTTTCTGCTTTGTTATACTTTTTTAGAATTTAAATAAAGAATTATCAAGGGATATTATACAATCAGTATTTTTTTGCATCAACAAATAGACATAATTTCAATACAATATTATTGTATTAGCTCAATATCATATCTCTTTTATAAAAATATCATGCATTAAACACTTTCACAGCCATTCTAAAGTTAAATAAGTTAAATTACATTAGAAATTTACAAATATGCATAGAAATTTTGCAAAAAGTTAATATAAATAGCTATATAAAAAAAATTTCAAGAATATTTTTGTCATACTGATATGGAAAATTTTCAAAATAATTTCCAGCTGTATGTAGCACTACAAAAAAATGGTATTAAAAAGTATAATCAGAAGAAGAACGAAATTTCACACAAAGTCATTACTAAGTTTTATAAATATTAACAGTTAACATTCTTCATAACAATTGCACTTTCTAAAGAATAACATATCACAAATATCTGGACTAGAATGTGGAGAAATTCCTTGTTAGGGGAGGTAACTCTTCAAATAGTAGTCTCATAATGTATGGGACTTGCTGTACTGTTCTTCCCACTATTCAAACTAGACTTGCTAGTACTGTAATCGGGGGATCCTGAAATGAGAAAAAATATTGTTGTTGTTTACAGATGTAAAGCTGATGTGTAAGCATGACAGACAGACAAGTGGCACAAATTGATTTAAGAAACCTAGAAAATAATTCAAGTTACATCACATCTACTGTCTGACATATCAATATGAAATAATTAGTAAGAATTTTAAACAATATACTTCAACTAAAGAACAAATACACCTCATAAAAAGTCGGCATATTTTGGCTTCCACTGCTGCCTTCAGAAATGGTGTGGGTCAGAGTATCAGAGTATATGATCTCCTTAAGTAAAACTTGTAACACTTCAGAGAAAATTTTAGTTAAAATTCCTCGTAGGTTAAATAAAGATATTGCTATATTATAATTTTCTTTGAAAATCCATTAGGAAATGAAAATAAAATGCAATTATAAAGCCATTTATGTCCTAGTACAGAAATTCAATGAATATTTCAGCACAATAAAAAGGGTCAGTTTTATAATAATTGGCTTGTAATGTGTAGGATATTGTCTAATGTACATCTTCATCATATCTCTTTTTTGCTGTTTCATATGCAGTGTGCCCATATCTTTCCTAATTTTAGTGAGGGACATTTGTCTACAAGATGACAACAATAGAATAAAAGTTGGTAATTTTACAATATCAAACATTGTGGTTAAACTATAGTATTTAGTTACCAGCAAGTTTTAAAAAAGACTGTGTGTTGTTTATATTTTATAAATGACTTGTTAATTTATGCTTTACTGCACAGCAAAATTACATACAACTACATTTCCCACATAATTTGTAAAAAATGTATTCTATTTTATTTATAATGGTATTAACTATGTCAGTGTGGTACTATATTAAAGGCATGCTGTGAATCACCATTAAAATTTTTACATATTTTCATTAGAAATTACTAATTCAAATAACATGCTTCAGTAGTTACACATATTTTCTATAAGCATTACACTAAGATTTCTAACTAAAAATCAATTGTTCTTTTGTATGTTGTTTTCATTTTAAATTCATATTAATGGATTATAGATGTAAGTCCAATGATAATGAAAATAAATTATATATAGACTGATCTATTCTATGAAGATTTAAAATAAGTGCACTAAATAATACCAAAGAAATATATGGCATCAAAGGGGTTTTAAAACAAACTGACAAAAAAGCAACAAAGTGTAGCTGAGAAAAATTTAGTTGTATACTTATAAAAATGGTGTTTTTATTTAGAATATATTTGATGTATGATATTTATAGATATAAACAATGACATAAATATTGATGAAAAAAAATTAAAAACTATAATATGAAAATAAAATCAAATTTCTATTAATGAAATAGTTGATTTTATCTTAAAATAGATATTGAATATTGGGCAGTGGCTGCTATTTGAATATTGTTTCAGATGTTTTCGCCTTGTATGTCTTTTTTTAGTGAAAATATTTCTATATCTACTCCTTCATAATTGCCTATATACTTTAGACACTACAATGTGGCAGTTGGTAGAAAAATTTACAAGTTATATGAAAACAAATGTGCCATAAATAATAAATTGATATAGTGTAATGAAATAAAAATTTTATACTTCTAAATTCAAGTATTGCTAATTACAAAAAAATACACACCATGCAATTTAGTGATTACACAAAATATAAGTTATACCTCTGGTGACCACAAAATTTGTTGTCTGAATGGGGTACCTACAGGGATTATACAACAATAAATTAATTCTGAAGAATTAGGTTTACAATAACAATAATGATGAGAGAACAAAGAACAGCCAGAAGTAAAAAAAATCTTTTAAAAAATCCATTGTGCATAAAATCAAAGGGCAAAACATAATTATCCCAACCAATACACAGAAGGGACCATTGTCTTACCAAAGTTAATACTATGAAGGAACAAAAGTATACACATATAATACTATAATTTATAAATTCATCTGGTGACAGTCCATGTAATTTGCCTGAAGACAGTCTATGAAAATGATATATTTTAATGAAAAGCTCTTTAGACCATTTTTTTAACAAGTAGTGCAATGAAATGAAAGGATGAAGAACTCAAATATGGCTAAATTATCAAGCAAGGAGGGATAACTTCTAACCTTTATTGGCACATGATCCATTAAAGCAAGGGGAGATAATTACTTACCTATACTTGAGACAGAGAACTGTGAATTCGATCTAGGTATTGGTTCTAAGTAGTTAGAAGGAGCCCATCCCTCCTTGTGTGTAGTGAGGTGTTTGGCAAACCACCATCCATTAGACCCTGCTCGTAACACTTCGATGAGATCCCCTTCTCTAAATGATAGTTCTGACTGATTACTGGTATGGAAATCTCCAAGTGCTTTGTATCTCTGAAGTAAAAAATACATCTAGGATAAAGAATATCCAATATTTGTTAACTGTATAGTTGTTGTTTTACATGTGACATAATAACATACACTGTAACGTTATAAAAATTGTTGACCAATGTAATTTCTACTGTAAAAACAAAAGTATTGAAAAGTATATTTAAAAAAACAAACATTCCAAGAGTATTGCATGGCAATACATAGTCCCCTACCAGTTAAAAATTATTTGTACTGGAACAAAATGCTAACTTGATCTATAACTTGTCATGATGTAAACTATATAACAAATATCAAGTCAATATCTTCAAACATTACGAAAAAAAGTGAGGAAAACTGATTATTTGAGTGAAATTTCTTAGTCCAAGGACCATAACTCTGCACAAAATTACCAGACTGGAACAAAATTCGAACTTGATCTGTAACTTGTCATGATAAAACTATATACCAATTACCAAATCAATATCTTCAAGCATGACGAAAACAAGTACGGAAAACTGATAATTTGATTGAATTTTCTAAGTCAAAGGACCATAACTCTGCATAAAATCACAGACTGGAAAAAAATTCGAACTTCATCTATAACTTGTCATGATAAAACTGTATACCAATTACCAAAGCAATATCTTCAAGTATGACGAAAAAAAGTGTGGAAAACTGATTATTTGAGTGAATTTTCTAAGTCCAAGGACCATAACTCTGCACAAAATCATCAGACTAAAACAAAATTCGAACTTGATGTGTAACTTGTCATGATAAAACAATACACCAAATATCAAATCAATATCTTCAAGCACAAAGAAAAAAAGTGTGGAAAACTGATTTGCTGGACTGATGGATGGATAGACAGACAGACAGTGCAAACCTAAAGTCCCCTTTGACTTAGTCGGTAGAGGAATAAAAATAGATAAACCTATCTAAGAATTAGTTCTCACAAAAAGAAATCCATAAAAATGAATAGTTGACTTTGCAGCAAATTATTTTCTTGATTTTCTTATTTTCTTGATGTGTTTATATAAGGTAGATTCTTTTTTAACTATTTACAAAAGTCGTGTCAATAAATCAATCACGAAAAGTTGGTTTACAGCAAACATACTACTTACATCATTATATGATGAAGGTGAGTGTGGTTCCCCTATACTTTCTTCATCAGGATTACTACTTGTATACTCTTCCTCTGACCACACCCCATCATGACCAGTAGGGGTTGGAGATTCAGGAGATCTCATCTCTATTCCTACTGGCAATGTTGATGTGTTGTTATTCAATAGATGTTGATTTCTCCAGTTGTCTACTAAGTTACTACTGAAATAAAAAAAATAAGAAATAAGAATATTTGAAAAAAATAATACCAAATCCAACCAGTTGATTGTTCTAAACATTTAAAATTACTTTAAAGGTACAAATTTGCTGCACCAGATGCATATAAATTAAAATGAAAGCAATGATAATTATCAAGGTCTAAATTTTTTAATGTCTACTTTTTGAGATTACACGAGTTTTCATGCATATTTCAAACACAAAAATGTTAAAATGAGAAACAAATTAATCCTTTTCAATCAATTACCCTTTGTACCTGTATGTTATTTTAATGTGAGTTTATTCGTGTAAATCAATAGAAAATGATGTTTTAGGTATAAAAAGGTATAATATCAGTATATATATACTTACTTTGAGTATTTAGTTTCCTGATCTGTGATTGATACAAGATTTTCTTGTGACTGTCTCAAGGTCTTTTGCGTGACTACAAAGAAAAATTATGTGGTTAAGATAAGTTTTCTATTAAACTAATATTACTTGTGATGCGTCGAGTGATCCAACACCTTCTAACGGTACAAGCTGGTAGAGTAATAAGGATGGATACCCGAAAGTATGCTGTGGTTGTCTTAAAACCTCGGGAAAATAATGATACACAAAGACAACAACATCCTTGATTACTGCAAATTCTTTATTCTGGTCTACATGTAGACCAGAATAAAGAATTTGCAGTAATCTAGAATGTTGTTGTCTTTGTGTATCATTATTTTCCCAAGGTTTTAAGACAACCACAACATACTGCAAGGAAATTCTTTATTCTGGTCTACATGTAGACCAGAATAAAGAATTTGCAGTAATCAAGGATGTTGTTGTCTTTGTGTATCATTAATATTACTTGTGTTTTATTTCCATTAAATTTGTACCTTTAAAATCATTGTGATTGGATAATTTTTAGAAGAAAGATATATTTAACATTTAATAATTGTGAATAATGTACTAAAAAAATAATTGTGAAATGGTAAGAGCATATGCAATATATATGTAACTACAAGTATGCTGTAAAAATTAACAATTTAAAATATACTCATTAATTCAATAACTGCTAATATGAGATTCCAGTATAGAATATGTGACAATGATATAATTAGACTGCTTACCTTTAAGTTTGTCAAACTGACTCATAAGTACTTTTTTGATTTCTTTCACCCACATGTCTTTACAATTCATATTGGGTGCCTGAAATGAAATGTAAGATGTTTCAATTCAACAACTCTATTCTCATGGGTTTAACTTAAAGAAGAAAATTTCTTGTCTTCAATTCTAAAAATCAAAAGCTAAAAATATTTGGTACACATTGGTAAAACTACATAAGAAAGCACCAGCAAAACAAACATTTGAAGAAGTAGGAAATCACCTAACATAACAAACTCTAGATCAAGGAACAAGGATGTACATTTTCTAGACTAAAATGTTCTTTTAATATGTATTTTCACTTCTTATAAAAGCCTTTCATTGGCTTTGGCTTTGGATGATGTATCACATGTACAGATTAGGACGGTTAACACCACTACACATATCATCATGATATGTAATATTCAACACCCCGAAAGAATTGTTATTTTTCGAATGTTTTTCCCAATTTTTTCAATAAATAAAATTCATTAACATTCAAAGTGATGCAAAGAAAGTGGTATTTATCACCCACAACTAACCTGTATTATATAGACTTCTTCTCTGCCTCTCAACCATAACTCAAACCTCTTCTTATCTCCCTTTACATTTTCTGTTAACCCAACCTGGACCATCTAGAAATATAAATTCTGACATTTAAAATCTATACTTTACGATTGATAATGTTAATTTAGATTTTTAATTACTGTACAGAGTATATTTTATTTTGTATATAAAATCACAGGTACACATATTTCAATCTTCAATTGTTTAATCGTATGAAGGTTTTTATCTGTTTTTAAATTTTGTCTTATAATAAAAAAAGTCATATTGTTTAACATTTTAGGAACACATCTGTTAAGCAATCTGTTTATAATCTTCATTTATACAGTAGATATCTACATTTTTTCAGAATACATAAGCTGAATTTTTTTATTGGTTGAAATATATGCCATGTGATGTTACAAACTTTCATATCTTATGAAAACTGGTTACCATGTTGAGACATATGGTACTATTGATAATGGTAAACACTGAACATATCCTTCAAATTTTTACCAACACTATCAGCCATTTATTATCATTATTCTATTTCCTTGTTATATTGATATTCCCTTAAATCATAAAAGTTGATTGTAGATTTTGTAAGTTTCAACAGATAAGGAAGCAAGTGACATAGTACGTGCTTAAGCATGAAAATCTTTCATGTCTAATGTTTTAAATGTGCTACACCACTTGCATTCAAATTGTTTAAAATAGGACAAACCTGCATAAAATTTTTATAAAATATTACCTGTAAGAGATTCTTAAAAACATAAACTCCTTTATCAACACCCGTCGGAGATTCTTCTTTCTTTTTACACAGTAATATGGATTTTTCATATAAGAACACATGTCTATGCATTGGTTTAAATCTAAGATCCTTAATTCTTCCTCGATGATGTTCTGTAAATACGCAAAAGCTGCCCTGCATGAGTAATCTACCCTGGTCAGAAATATTACCCTGAAAATGGAAAAGATAAACATTATCATACAAACTTCTACTTATTTACTCTTGTATTAACTTTATCATTGTTGAATTCTTGAAATTAGAGAAAAGAAGACAAATTGCACTTCTATAAAAGTAGCTAGAATATGGAATAACAAATGTATAAAGTTTCATGGAATCTTGTCTAAACTGAATCTATGTGGTACTGACGATTTTGTGGAGATTATACATACAGGTATGTTTAATTTACACAGGATTTTTTCTGTATGTCAAGATACAATAGTTCAGTTTAGACTGGTTTCCAATGTATGCAGGTTTCATTTTGACAGGTTACTTTTACTATGATGTTGTCATATTATAGTTCTAAATTTTACTAAGGACATCGCAACCAATAATAAAATGATTATAAAAAAGATTCATGCATTTTTCATGTAAATGGTTCACACGCAAGAAAAATAAACTTGAAAGAAATACATTTGTTTTTATTTGTACTTTAAAAGTGATCAATAAATAAAACTTACCGGAAAATTAACAATTGAGACTTGATGTAAACTGTCATTGACATATCGTACTACAGC
Organism: Mytilus californianus; assembly: GCF_021869535.1. Classification (NCBI taxonomy): domain Eukaryota; kingdom Metazoa; phylum Mollusca; class Bivalvia; order Mytilida; family Mytilidae; genus Mytilus; species Mytilus californianus. The sequence goes on from NW_026262690.1 coordinate 68,291,117, forward strand.
TAACATACAGTCTAATGCCTCCTGTAACTGTGTCTCACAGGCTTTGTCATGGTCAGTAAACCGTAACATTTCCTGAATATAAAATAACAAGATAGAGGGTATCCATGGAATCATTTTTTATTCTAATGATATTTTAATATTTCCTCTATTCATTATCTGTAATAACTTCAAACAAGTTTATGCTTTATTTGAGGACTATTAGCTGCAAAACAGAAAATTTCCCTCGACTTAAAATATGTATTTATTCTATTTATTTTGTATTTATTAACTCCTATTTGTTGAAATCATTAAAAAATAGAAATATAACATTCAAATGTTAAGTTATATACATAATGACAAACAAACATTGAACTTACCTTAAGTAATAACTGGTATTTTGTGATTCTTTGTACAGGTTTCAGTAAATATGCCCCTAATGGTAATTTATGCCCTAATCGTTTTTGACATTCCTGTAGAGAAGCAAAATATACAAATCAATTGATAAAATTACAATTTAAAAAAGTCACAGAAATTTGGAAGTCTTTAGAAAATAAAGAAAGAGATATATTATGATTTGTTCTTGAATTATCTCCCTTGTCACAATTTACAAATATTTTTCCTAAATTGTCTCCCTTAGACTACTTACCATAAAAAATGGATTCTGATCACCAATGGTATTGCGTAGTTCCTCAGACCTGTGTTTATTTTGGCAGTAAATACTATATAAGTGAAATTCTTCTTTCTAAAAGAAATAGTGACAAAATATTACTCTTGATGTTTAATGTTTGAAATAAATCTCATTTCAATCATTTGAACTCTATGAAATGACACCACTCATGGAAGTTTTAATACTGATACTGTAAACAATTCATATATTTTGTGTTTAACTATTCCCATAACTGTAATTGGTATACTATTTTCCATGAGTTTCATATTGATATACAGTATGTTCTTGTATAACCTTTCAATTTCAACAGTTTGCATTTGTATGGGATTTGTTTTAAATTGCTCATCTCTTTTTATCTTCTGAATTTAAAAGTTTATTTTAAAATTCCAAGCATTTTCTCCAGAGTCTTACTGATTAATTCATTTTAAAATAAATCCCTCTTACTCACCCTATTAGCAAAGCATTTTCCTACTTTTGCTGGTGCATCTCGGCAGTTTTCCAACTCATGTAAAAATACACTGAAAAAGATTTTAAAAAGTTATGTTTAATAATATTCCAATCATATCAAATTTGGAGGTCTTCCCATCCTTTCTTATGGAGTTCTACAAATGTTTTATTGATGCCTTTAGTTCATTTACATGTATTGGGCAACAGGACAAAAGTTCATGGTACAGTGCCATTTCCTATTTTCATTAAACAAAATAATAAAGAAGTATTTTTATTAATCTAGATACTTTAACCATGCTTATATCTCATTTTTTATATGTTTGCATATTTTCAGCATTACACTTTTTGCCTACTGCTTTTTGTTTGTCCGCCTTTGTACCACTGTGACATGCTGTGTCTCATTTTTAATATGCAGATCACAAGGTTCACAGAAAGACTCTGAGCTAACTTGTCGTTGCTGATACTCTTTAATGCACCTGTTTGTTGCAGAAGAATTAGGTGGTGAAAATAAGTTAGAACTACACAATGACTTACTTTCTATGAAAATCAAAAATTTGCTCTAAATTTCCAAACAAGACATCTTTCTTGCCATTTAACTGGTCTGGTATCATATTTCTGAATGCTGGGTTATCCATTTGTTGGAAATATCCCTAAAAAGTAAAAGTAGAATAATCTTTATATCATATATTGGTAATGATTTCTTAAAAATGAATGAAAGTGTTCATCAATGTACAAGTCTTCTGAAGACTCAAACAGAATTTGGCAAAACTATGAAATCACGAATCTGTAAAAATACAATTTTTCCTCAATCAAAGAATACAGATACCCACAAAAAAACATGGGGTTTTTGGTGTGTGTGGTGGTAGTGGGGATTGAGGGAGGGAAAAAATATTTGACCCTCTAGACTCTTTGAGGGAATTCTTCTAAGGGTCAACTGATCTTAACTTTGTCATAAAATGACTGAAAAAAATTTCTGGGTTGCTCAGTAATAATGAAATCAATAAATTATATTTGATCATGATTTTGGATATGAACAAAACTTAAGCATATCAAAAGCTTTTTTTATTGTTTTTTCAGATTTCAGAAACAAACTATTTGACCAAGAATCTGCAACTGAAGTAAAATTTTTTACAAGGTTTTGGAGCTCAAGTCTGAACCATTCCTCACATACATTGAACTCATAGACATTCTTAAGAAGAAATAAAATAAAGAATAAGATAACCCATAGATAAAACAGGACAAAAATAAAATTCAAAATACCAAATGTCTATAAACTTAATAAAATTGTAGGGGATCAGTTAAATCGGCATCCGTTTAATTTATCAGGTAGCTTATCTCAATTATAGAATTTCCTGTTAACATTTGTTATCAGAGTTTACCTCGTCCCCTCACCTGTGCTTATATCTTTTACCTATCTCTGCAGGTGTATCAGAAGATAGTAATTCATAATATAGATACAGTAATCTAACTTCGTATTTTGAAAAGGGGTCTTGGTTGTTTACATAAAATCCATTGTAGGATATTTAGATTTCAAAGCTTAAAACAGTTCATGTATATTTATTGCTTTTAATGACCTTTTCTTAAGATGAATTACTTGAGGCTATAAAATTTAGAAAGACAAATACCAGTACTTTATTCATAATGTCCCATAAAAAGATTGTTTATTAAGCTCAACTTTGATTGATATCATTAAAAAGGAATGCTTAATGATGTTAGTTTTGAATTTAAATTATTATTGCTGTGTGGTAGATTGAATTTTTGTCATACCTGCACTATATCTTCTAATTGTGCAACATATGTCTTTTCTGTTTCTATTAGTTCATTCAACACATGTCTGTAAATAAAATAAAAATTTTATGGATCATGAGTTTTAAATATTGATTTGGCAAACTTTTTGTAAATTGAATCTATAATTATACTACAATGTGTAAATTATTCAAATTTTCTATATTTATGTAGAAACAGCTGTCTACAAAGCAATATCCAAAATCTATTTACATAATAAATCCTTTTGGTTGTAAATTTTTCCTCATTACATAAAAAGATGTGGATTTCATTGATGATGAATTTTAAGACGATTGTAAAACATGAGATATTCTGATCATTTTTACCCACCACCAGGTCATATTGGTGTACAAAGCAAATAAAACATCATATAACAAAGGTTCCAGCTTACATGAACCATATAAATCCGCTGAATTTGCAATACAGTATCAACATTATCTAATATGATTTTACAGCAAGATGAAGAACCTAAAAAAAGGCACTGTTTTGGGTTTTTCTTGGGTACTTGTTTCCAAGCTGCATATGAGGAATCTCATTTAATGAAAGGAATTACTACACTCCCCCCATTACTCTAATCCCTAATGTTTACAGTCAAGATGACCTGTGAAAGAACAAATTGCCTTGTACCAAAGGAGAAGTTAGGATGCTCTATGTGTATCTGTTCTGTTATATGAAAATTCTAAATTTCATATTTCAAACAGAGTTTGACAGAAATTAATCTTAGTTTTATCCACATCAAAATGCTAGGAAACAAATATGTACCATGTTGTGTTACAAACAGTTTAATCCTCGCTTTAACTTTTTATTTACAGTCAGTTCAAAGATCCTTAGTCTAAGTACAGAATGCCTGTGTATCCTAAGAGAATGACCTCTAACCCTGGCCTCACACAAATTATATGCCACTTTACAAGACAGCATGTAAACACTTATTACTTAATTTTGATGTAAAAATATATTTTTGCCATCAACATATTCTTTCTGATAAGTATTTGATATGGTTTCCAACGAATATTTACATAAAGATTTCTTTATCAGTTTTTAATAAGTAAGTAAACAACTTAAAGTTAGATTTTAAAGGACGACATACCTTCGTTTGGCTAACAAAGTATCATTTTCTGATAATGATGATACGGAAGACACTGTTGTCGACATCGAGGAGCAAGAACTTCTCGTTTTCTCACTACCAGTGTCAGAAATATTTCCTACACTATTTGAAATATATTGCTGATGTGAAGGATACACGTCTGTTCTTACCTGAAAATAAAAGACATTTATTGGTATATAGAAATTTCAATTTCCTGAAATCATGAATCATTAGAAACACCTAAGAGAAACACCATCTTAGTTTAAAATCAATGTTTTCAAATAAATTGGAGGTGATATTTTTGATAAATATGGTTTAACAGAACTCTGTTTGCAATACAAATATAGATATTCATTTTCTTGTCTTTTCCTGTTTGGTATTAAGCTACATCATAGGCAATCTCCGGATTTTTTTAATGCCAGATTGAAAATAAACACATATGTACTAGCAAAACTAATTTGAACTTGTAAATTAAAGACAGAGAGCCTATATATTTGTTGCTGAATCATTTACTACTTTGTATTTTTCTTTTGGGTATACTTGTAGTAATGTCAACTTATTATCCTAAGTCAAAGGTTTACACTTGATGATTAATACTGCCTTAGGTATAAGTATACAACAAACTACTATAAATTTAAATAGTATTACAGTCATTTGTTTTTATTAAAGATTACAGTTTTAGGGCAAAAATAACAAGTTTCCAATTTATTGGTTAATTTAGATCTATCATATATTCAGTGACATAAATAGGTGAATAAATATTTAGGGCAAATAACAGTTTTATCTTAATTGAATATTAAGTCCATTTTAAAATTACACGTACTGTTTGACTTACAATTTTGCAAATAAAATCACCTAAATGAAGAGAAAAGTGTGTCCTTAATAGAAAAATCTTTGTTAATGAAAGATATATTTATACAGTGCCCACTATAGGCAGTGATTTACCATCTAGAGATGTCTGAACAAAGACAGATTTGACAGAATAAGGATGAAAAAGATTAAAAAACCAAAAAAACAACTCTCATTTTAAAAGTTTTTAAAAAGTTTTTAAAACATTTAAACAGTACACACCCTGGCAGACTTTTCATAGATATTATTAGGTCTACGACTGTTCCGTAATGGATCAGGTTCTGGAGGTGGATGTGTTGGAGCAGGATGAACTTGTCTTACTACTCTTAACAATGCCTCCTTCCTCTTGGCACACATCCCTGTAACATCTTCTATTCTCTTTAGTACTTTCTGAACAGCGACCTAGAAAGTACAAAATATTTATCATACTTATAGCACATTTGAAAGATGAATCTTACTTTATAAGTTTGAAAAAATAAAATAAAGAACGAAGTAGAGACAAAAATACTTCTCAATTGACTGATAACCAAAGGTTAATATAAAAGTCAAATAAATAAAGTCTAAAATTTAAGGACATTGTTCAATATAGTTTATACCTCTAGTCTGACACCATAAGTATCAGTATGTTAAGTTTTTCTTGTAATCATATAAAGTAGATATAAATAACTTAAAAGTAATTATAAATTCACTGGTAGTTCCAACTCCTATAAGCTAATTCCTAAATACCAAAAGATGCAAGACTCTAATATAAAAATAAGAAGATGCATATGATTGCCAATAAGACAACTATCCAACCAAGTTAAAATGAAGTTGATGTAAGCAATTAAAGGCAAACGTAGGGCCTTCAACAATGAGAAAAACCCATACTGTATAGTCGGCTTTACAAGGCCCCAACATGAAAAATATGAAACAATTCAATTGAGAAAATAATCGGCCTAATTTATAACATAACAATTTACGAAAAACAAATATGACAGACATGAACCAACAACAACCACTGAACTACAGGCTCCTGACATGGGACAGGCACATAAAGAATGTGCTAAGCCAATTTTAAAATCAGTCAACTGAGACCTATCTTACAATTAGAATATTCTGGTAGTATCAGTAATCTACTTCTGTGTTTTATACTCTTGACATATAGCACTGAATGTTTTTGCTACACATTTAAGCAGCATAAGAACTAAGTAGATGTTGACATGCCAATGTCATTAATACTAGTTTAGTTATACAATCATTCTGTTGCTAGATGTAATTTTGTTTCCAAATCATCATTTTTTTCCCCATTAAAAACATTTTTGGATAAAGCAAGAAATATAAATTAGTCAGTACTTTCTCAATTTCATGTTGAAAGTCATTTAATGAAAATATTCAGCTTTAAATTTCCTCTTTCATAGCATTACTAGTCAGCATTTAGACTAATGAATAAAAAGGTACACCAGTAACATCTCTGATATCAAAATTAAAGCATTTTTAAAAGTTTCTTTCAGTTAAACACAAAAAAAATATATTTACTCTAGTATCTGGAGTCATCATGCCCTCAAATAACTGTCTAAATTCTTTAGGATTGTTTAATTTCAGCTCTTTAGCACTGGCCATGAAATTCTCAATCTCTTTCAGAGCAGATTCTGCTTGTAGATGCGTCTGACACTGCTCTGGCTGCCGATTGGCTAAGATGTCTACACCTTTAGTACACCATTTGTTTGCCTGGAAATTCAAAATTTGATTATCATATTAAACTGTAAATTGCTTTGTTCTGTATTTCTTAATGTAACGTTACAGGAAAATGGAAAAAAAATTTGGTTAAATTTTTTACATCATCAGATAAATGATAGGTCAGTTCCGAGTGAAGGTTTATAACTTGTGTAGGAGTATATTTTACAAATTTACTGTTACATTTTGGACTTGTGTAATCACAATGACTTTTCACATCATCAGATGAACAATAAACCATTTAAAGGAGAAAAGACGGGCAGATCCAGAATTTTTAAAAATAGGGAAGGGGTAATTGTTGAAAATTATATAGACAAATATTTTGGAAGATTTTCTGCTAAAAAAAAGATATATTTTCCAATCAAAGGGGGTGTATGCCTTCTCTAAGCCCCTGAATCCACCACTGGAAGAATAAGAACCTAAAGTTGTAATTCCACAGTATTTGAAAATCAATGGACCTAATTTGACCAGTTAGTTAACTAACTCAGGATTCTGTAATTAAAGACATAAACAATTAACCGTGAACTGAAATGCACTGTGACAAATTCATTAAAGATAACATAAGTCAACCATCAAATTATTTATACATCAAATAATTTAAATAATTAACATCATTACAGAACACCTACAAGGAATTACGACAACAATTAGTGCCCTCTTAATGAATGAACAGATCTGACAAACTAAAATATAATTCCTATCCTAGGCATACCTTAACCAATATAAACTTTATTATACATCGTAGCCTGCATTATCGTATTACCTCTCAAATTACAATTCTATTGTTTTAATGCAAGTTTTTTTGTCTTATTATCTACAATAAAATCTACCCATTGACATGTATTGTATTGTTGGAGAACTTTGGTCAAACTTAAACAAAATTTCTGACCCATTATTATCAGACAATTGTCTCTCAGACATGGATTATGGTTTTAGATCAAATTAATTTGATGATCTTGATGTTGTAACTATGTGATATTTTGCTAATTATCAAATTATAAGATTATGCTAATGTCTATCAATTATAAATGATAGTAGGTCTGTTCCGTGTTCAGGTTGATAACTTGTGTAGGAGTTTACTTCACAAATTTACTGTTGTATTTTGGACTTTTATACAGGTATATGCTGGGGGCAATTATTTCTGAGTGTAATTGTCTATAAAGATAACAATTAATTTCATTATAGTGTTTTCACCTTTGTTTGAAACATCATAGATAAGACAAACAAAAAACGGACATTGAACTATGTAATGTTATTTATACTGAAATTGTACTATTTGGGCAGTCAAATTGCATCCATTGTATAAACATTTGTGATATACAGTCACTGACCTTATATCTTATAAGGTATAACGCCTTGTTTGTGAGGTTAGCAATGTAATTTTCTGTAGAGTTTTATTTATGACTTCAATAAAGAATACAGGTTCCCGCTTCAAATTCAAAATTGATGGTTTTAACTAAAAATATTTCATTTGGAACAGTTGTAAAAGTTTCAGTATAAAGAGAGCAACCATACAATGTCTGCAAATATCAATTTTATTTGTACTCAGCTTGAACAGGATAGAAATGCTTGGCAAAGCATGACATTCTTCCTGTTTCTAAGCCTAGTATGAATTAATTTTAGATTATGAGACAATGTATAGTTATTCTATAGATAAACAATCTAGAATTAAATTGGAGTAAAATAAATCTAGAATTAAATTGGACTAAAATAAATCTTGAATTAAATTGGACTAAAATAAATCTAGAATTAAATTGGAATAATATTTTTTAGATAGTTTTAGTACAAAATTTATCACATACTAAATACATGTATTCTAAGCAAGTTTTTGTTGCAGAAATATCATGTATATGCTTTCTCTCTCAAATTTCTTATAGTATTAGTTTGAGATAACTTGAAGAGCAGCACAATGTTTTATTCTAGTTGCACTATTCAAATTTTTATTACAATATGAGGTACCAACTGATTAAAAGCAAGCTCAACATTTGTTTGTAAAATTTTCCAAGCAAAATGCCCCCCTTAGTAAAGATATCTGGACCAAGATGATTGTTCAAGATACCCATTGAAAAAGTCAATTATCCAAATGCTGTAATGGCATGAATAAAATAATAAAAAGGCTATATTATCATTGACCATGAGAACTTGACTTTATTTAGGCAAAAGATAAAGAGTTCTTTTTTGTATATCTTTTCATTAAACATGTTGCATTCATCATACATGTGTTAATGCAATCAATGCTTAAAAAAAATATTAAAAGTTGACAAATGGTATTTCACAAATTCTGTTAGTGCACGGTACAGAAATGCCTGTAAAAGCGAACTGGCTATCCTCTCAAAAAGTTGTGTGTGTTGTTGTGCTAAGCATACCCCCAAAGTATTAGAAAACAGGAAGTAGGTGTCTGACAAGATGCAAAAGCTCAAAAGTTACATCTCATCACTGTAAAGCTGTTGATCAAATACAAAGTTATTCTGTTCAGTAGTACTGGAGTTAGAAATAAGATGGGGGTAGAACTACATACCAACTAGTCTATTACAAACTGCAATTTACCACTATACCTTACCTTATCAATCCTGTCCTGTAAATCATTTGATTTCTGTAAGATTTCACGTCTTTGTCGGACTAGCTGCCGATACTGGTCACACATTCTTTGTAACTCGATACATTTTGGACGTATAGAATCTACAGCATAGTTATCATCCATTATTAAATTCTCTCCTGTGCTTCTCATTCTATCAGCCTGTTCTAAATCCTTCTGTAAAAAAAGAATGAAAAATTTTATAGCTTTTATTGCAATATTTTGAAAAACAACTCAGTCCTCCGTTTATTGACCTACTGTACTCTTCATGTGTGCATTCAAATTAAAATAAAACATCCTTTTGCATTGATAAAGTGACGGAGGTAAATATAACACTGGAAACATATTTTTAACATAGCCAATAAAGCATCAGTTAACATATTATGCTAAGCCAGACACTCACAGTATAACTTGAGTTTCTTATATAATTACATTGTTAAACGTGAAGACAAAAATTGAAATATCAACTAAATCAAGACCAATACTTATATAATAATAATGAAAATTTCACTCCAAAGATTTAAATATTCGATATCATGTTGGATGAAAGGATATCACATTTTACATTAATTAGTCAATATTTCGTCAAACCTGATGCCATAGAGTCTACTATATGTTATAGGCAAAAATGTGACATGTCTTTTGTGAATAACATCAATTTATCATGCACATATACCACTAGTAAATAAAAATCAAGAAGGTAAATTTAGTTTTCTTAAAACCACAAAGACCTGCTTTAATAAATAATGCATAATTCTTGATGATAACAGTCAACATTCATAATTCTTGATGATAACAGTCAACATTCATAATTCTTGATGATAACAGTCAACATTCATAATTCTTGATGATAACAGTCAACATTCATAATTCTTGATGATAACAGTCAACATTCATAATTCTTGATGATAACAGTCAACATTGTTGCATTGGAACCAAAAAATGCAATATACAATATAAATGATTCTAGAGGTTAATTACTGGTAATGGAATTATAAATAATTCACTGGTATAAAATATCTAAAACATATTGCTGTTGGTTTTTACTTGAGAGAATCTAGAATATTAACTTATCCTGATATATTTTATCAATACAATAGAATCAATGGTAAAGACATGAGACGCAAAATCCCTACATGCAATTGACAAAACCTAGAACAAAGAAACAACGCTCTCATGATGTTCTTTATCTCCAAGTAACAGTGCGGACTTAATCTGTGAGCAAAAGCTCAAATATTCAATACAAGGTACAGAAAACCCCTAGTATTGGTTTAGGTGAAAATCTTTGATAGATATCGGCATGGCTACATTTGAGCATTGAAGCACACAGATACAGGGTAATATCAACGAACTACAGTATAAATATTAAGCAAAGAAATGAAATCGTACATATACGGCCATTGTTTGTCTGCCAATATAAAGTAATCCAAAGTGTGCTGATGTTGTGATGTTACTTTCTTAACTTGCATCTATTTTTTTTTAAAGCTACCATGTGATCTATTACTGTACAGAGGCCTCTACAAAATTTCTTGATACACAAGACTGAATTACCAAGAAAATTATCTGAAGCTTTCATGAGGATTGTTTTTCAAAAAAATTCTTAAAAAACAAATGTATTCACGTTTACCAATTCACAAAATGTATAGACTGCAAAGAAAACAGTTTAATTAAAAAAAGAAATAAGATATACAAATTTTCTATAAAGCATAAATTTGAAGGTTAGACATTTAATATGCAAGATCTTGCCATTTGTTTGGTTTTTTTTTCATTTGCACTAGGTTATTGTTTCATTTCCCTTGTTATTATTTTACTACAATCTAGATCCACCCATTTCTGCATTAAAAATGTATAGCAATAAACAAAATAAACATGCAATAAGCAACAAGGATGAATGATCATGAAGAAAACTTGTACAAGTCTTGATAAGTAATAATCCCTATGCATTGTGGTGTACCGACTAGCTTCCGTAACTATGACTGCATACAAATATAAAATCTCTTCCTAGTTTACAGTATCAACTTACTTTATCATGTCTTTTCCCATTTCATCCAAAACTTTTAACTTTCCCACATAAAACACAACAGAATTACTTTGAGAACAAACATATCAAGAGTTCATGAGAAGTAAGAAACAGTGTTGAACGATTTTCCACCTGACAGAAAACAGGACATGAAAACAATGTGTACAATTACATTACATTACCTCAATTTCTATATGATAAAGATTACCATAATTGAGCAAATCAATTGGCTTTAATAATAGATTTTCTATGTTAAAGATGGTACATAATAATGGTTATTGATATTTGACACAATCATTATATCATGTTATACAATTTTACTCAAACTTATTTACTTTCCATGTGTTTCTAGGGGACTACAGTTCACAGTAGAAAATATGATAATTTTGATTGAGAATCAGTTGGATCTTTAGTGTCCTGTCTGATCTTCCAACCATACTCAGAACAAGAACATTTAAATAATGAACATGAACCATCCATTGAACTATATAGACATGCTGAACAAGACTTTTTAAGTGCTAAACTGTTAGTTCATAAGGACACATTGCTCAATCAATCTCCCAGCAAACTAGTTTTTTTTTACTCCTATTGCAGTATATATAAATATGGAAAGCAAAAAGGAAAAAGCTATAGGTTCTTTTTAAAACATTTGTTTTGAACAGGACAGGGATTGCAATAACCAAATTCTACCAAGAAACAAAGAAAAGATTTCTAAATTGAGAATCCGTTTGAAAAAAAAATAATTTGCAATGTATACAAGCTATAATCTTTAATGTTGGCCAATAGTCCTAAGCAAAAAATTAGTTTAAAATGATTTGGAATTTTTTCTTGTTATGGAATATCAAAATTGAAAATGCCTTTTTGGCTATGGTAATTGAAAAGAAGAGATATATTTATGAATTCATGACACAAGACATCTACATGTACTTTGCAAAACCCCAAAGCAACGGAACAGAGCTCTTATTGCTGTTCTTCATCCCTAAGTCAAAGTAAGGCCTTCAAAATGAGTAACAGCTCACATCTCACTGCAAGTTCTAGTCAATCTCTATCGGCAATTACAAACAGTAATAATTTTAGTCTGCTATTTTGTATTCCTTAAAATAATCAGAAACTAGAATCTAATATGTTATCTAAATGCAGCAAATACATTCCAGGTTAAATGAATATTATTTTCTACATCACCTCTAAACGTGACATGAAGACTTCTATATCAACATAATGTACTTCTTCCTTCTCACCCTCCCATTTCAATAACACATACTCCCCTTCTTCATTCATAGTTTGAAAATATATAGTCACTCAGTTGTGCACAAAGAAATGGAACACATTCAAACAACTTGAGAAATCAAACTGTATAGACAGAAAAATCCCAATACAAATCTTGTATGATTCAACAAGCTATGTCCAAAACTGAATGTTGTATTTGGAACGCTTGAAGCATTTGATTTACATAGTTTATTAAGAATGATGAGAATCCATGTATTTAACTGTATATTTCTCTAAGAGTCAATTCATATAAGCAGCAAGTTCGAGCCTGCCTTGGTAAAAACTTTGGATTTGGTAATATTGTGAAATGGTATTTATTTTTGTTAAAGAATTTTAATTAGCTTAATTAAGTGGGAGTGTTGTGTGTATTGGCAGCTTAATTTTGACTTTTGTCCTTGTAACATGAATATAAATTCTTGTACTTCTTTGTAAAATAAGAACTTGTTTTACAAAAGGAATTTGTAACAACAAACATAATATTGCTTTTGTTCCTGTATTTAACAAGAAACAAATATTAATTCATAACAACAATATTTATTTTTTTTTTAAATTTACATTGACATGGGCATTCTAAAAATTTAAACCTACTCATAAAATTACCGGAAAATATACTATCAAGGAAGAAAAACAAAGAAATGAGACTTAATTTATAAAAAAAAAAAGAATAATGATTCTTTGTGTATAAATCACTTTGCAGTTCTAGTTCAATATAATAAAAAGTGATCTTGAATACCAATTACCAGTACATCAATGACTGATTGAAGGTGTTCTCATAGTAACTCTTCTACTGTTAGATTAAAAATAGGATCTTCATCATTCAATTGATCAAATTAACATGTTAAAGCATGACTTGAGAATGATGCTGAATGTTAATTATCTCCCCTTGATCAGCTAGACAAATAGATGCTCTAGGACAATAGGCCAAAGACCACAATTAATGATCCCGCTTTTCGTTGTCCACGAATATAGTTCCTTTTAATTAGAGTGTATTTTTTCTTAATTTTTTTTCTTTCCCTTCCTCACTCATTTCTTAGATTTTTTTGGATGGAAATGAAAGAAGAGAGGTGAAATAAACTTTTGGATGTTGTATTTTAACTGATTTTGATATGGAAAGAGTAATTAGGCCAGGTGCAAAAAGGTGATATTTACAGTTTTCGGAACATCTCTTGACTTGTCCATAGGGGTATGGATGTGTATTGGCTAAATTTGTAAGATGCTGGGGAGCGATATTTCTGAATGTTTGATATATGTTTGGACTAGTACTGTACTTTACACACACAAAATATTTGACAAAAAGAACCGGAGCATTTTTTTTAATGAAACAAAACGTTATAAAGAACTAATAGAGAATTTAATTGTGGTCTGTGGCCTAAGAGGTGAAATTCAGGAAATATTGAATTTGTACTTTGACAACTTCCCTGAATGATCTATTGGTATTAATTTGTCAAACTACATGAGAATAAATGATTTCCACTTTTATTTGATAGAAATTTTGTAAAAAAGTGACATTTCAGCCTACATGCCCAAAATTGAACTTTTTCAGTTGTTTCAATATTTTTACAAAAGTAGCATGCTTACTTTCTCTCTCACAGGTTTTTCTGATTTTCTACTTGTGTTTGTGGTACCTAATGTAGATGTTTAACTCATTTTTGAACACTAAACATACAAAAAAAGTAGATAAAATCAGAATAAGAGTGCAAAATGTGCTGCTTTAATGGTCCTAGTCTAACGGTCAGTATGAAGCAAGTGAAAAATGAGGTTCTATGCACATACAAGTTGAATTCCTTTTAGCAGATTTCACTGAAACTGTATCAAAAGCACTTATTACTGGTTGTTTGACCTTGTCTGTTTCACAGACTACCTTTATTTTCTTTTGTTTGATAGCTAGTGGTTAAAATATTGGCCTTTTGAGGCTGAAATTTCATGCCGGTTTTAAAAAGTAAAGTAAATAACTTTGCATTAGATCATACTGTCTACATATATAGTTGAAAGTGACAGTCTTGTTACATCCAGGCTCCATGTTTTATCATATCTGAGCAAAGATTTGAGCAAAAAGAAGCATATCTTCATCTCCCATATCATTTATATGCTTTTTAATATGCAAATGTGGGGAACGACCTAAATTGACAACCTGTTTTTTTAAGCTTGACATTGCTGAAGACCATTTTATTCACATGTGTTATGCTATTTGAAACTTATATTTCCATTAAAAGTACATTTATAACATGTAAAAGGTTTTTTTATAACTTAGCAACTTCAGAAAATTGTGGTAAGTGAAAAATATTACATTTCATATAAGGCCTCACTTCATTTGAAAACCTCTATTTTTTGGCACAGGCCCATATGAAATTTACTTCTGGCCATTTTTTATAAGTCTGAAACATGAAGTATGCTATCTGTTGCTTTTAATAGGTAATAACTTATACATAGAGACATTAAAAAGTGTAAGTTTTGGTATATTTTGGTTTTTAGAAGCCCAAATTTGATAGTTGAAATTATTCTAATTCAACGCCACAATTCAGCACCCAAATTTCAGATATAAAAAATGCCACAATTTTTATAATTGGTATCATATGGCTTTGAAACTTTGTAAACTGTTTCATAATACACTAAGCTTAAATCATACCAAGTTTTATTAGAATTCGTCAAGGTTTAGACCCCTTATAGGCCAAAGACCACAATTAATGATCCCGCTTTTCGTTGTCCACGAATATAGTTCCTTTTAATTAGAGTGTATTTTTTCTTAATTTTTTTTCTTTCCCTTCCTCACTCATTTCTTAGATTTTTTTGGATGGAAATGAAAGAAGAGAGGTGAAATAAACTTTTGGATGTTGTATTTTAACTGATTTTGATATGGAAAGAGTAATTAGGCCAGGTGCAAAAAGGTGATATTTACAGTTTTCGGAACATCTCTTGACTTGTCCATAGGGGTATGGATGTGTATTGGCTAAATTTGTAAGATGCTGGGGAGCGATATTTCTGAATGTTTGATATATGTTTGGACTAGTACTGTACTTTACACACACAAAATATTTGACAAAAAGAACCGGAGCATTTTTTTTAATAAAACAAAACGTTATAAAGAACTAATAGAGAATTTAATTGTGGTCTGTGGCCAGCACAAAACAGCATTTTCAACAAAAATAAACTAAATCTTTTGTACAAATCAATTGACCTCGAATTACAAAACCACAAGAACGTGTTAAATGACCTCTGACTGACTTTTCATTCACATTTTGTGTTTGAGGTTAGTTCTCCATACTTGTACCTTAAGGGACATTCATGTCAACTACCATGTTGTTACAACCTGTCAATACTTTACATATTAATATAGATGTAAAATAATTTATTTACCTTCCTTCCACATACCTGACCCAGTTGTCCTAGATGTAACTGTCATTAGAATCAATACACAAACGCATGATCTAATTTTTCCTATAATAGCATCTTACTGCATGCTCAACATGTCCAGTCAGCCGAATCGAAAACCTCCAAAAAATAGATGCATGTTGGATCTGGTCCTAACCTTAATTTGCTGGGTAAATTACTATAGTTGCTTCATTTCTAAAATTGCTGAACAACAATGACACAGTGCAATTATTTGAATAGACTCAATTTCAATAAGAAATTCAATTTTCCCTTCCTATCTGAAAAATCTATTGATTTCTTATAAATATGTCAACAGTTACTATTTTTAAACCAATTTTAATATAATGTATAGGCAATTAAAATAGGACAGATTTCATCTCAGGGTCACTTCAACAATTCTATCATTGGGCAAAAAAATAATAAAATAGAGTAATCTTTTAAAACAAAATTAGAATAAGGAATGTTAAATATAAAACATCAATTTTAGTTTAAATTAAGAAAAAAAAAAGCATTTATTGATGTTTAAAATATTTAGCATTTTTTACATGCAATTTTTTGTCAATAAAATTATCTTATTTAAAAATTCATTTTTTATGATATGATAAGAAAAGAATTCTTTGATATCGTAGTAATTTGTATTCAGAATATCAAATATAAGACACCCAAGAAGACTTTTTTTCATTACTGTTCAGCAAAAAGTTCAAAGTTCCCATCTGTGTTTCAAACTTTAACCATGTACATGACTTTGTGCATAGGCATATCATGAATAAACAGCAACCCAGCAACACAAACAATGTCTCTAAAGTAAATGGTGAATGTAGAATTTAGTCCCATAGTATCCTGATGGTTTGTTATCAAATGATTATAGACTAGAGTAAATGATTCATTTGTCCTGTTAATGATCAAACTCTAGATCTACACTGAAAGATGCAAACATGGTAGTCATCCCTGCCTTTCAAGTCATACATAGTGTTCAAACTACTTCTTACAACAGATTTATTTTACAAAGTATACAAACTACTTCTTATCCACATATTTATGCCCATTAACCTTTCTTTTTTCAATTTGACCCTTATAAGTTCATTTATAGGTGCAAATAATTGATTCGGTTAAATATTGAATCTCATTTAAACACCATAAATAATTGAACATTATATTTGACTGAAACAATATTTGACTTTGACAAAACAGAGAGGTGTTATTTTAATTTCATTGATTCACCATGCTTATATAGAGGTACAAGATCAAAGTAACACAGTTCTGACAATCCCTAGTTCAAACAGTATAGACATGTAAAGCTGTTAAGCCTCAACCCCAGCATAAAAATAAATAATAGAGCTTGAAATATTGAAAACAAAACTTTAAGTATGCCGTCTACTTTATAAGAATGCAAATAATTATATTACAAACAAGGCAGATTTTCTCTTCTCAAAATTGTACTTTTGGGTTATTTATTGGGAACCAGTACTGACACATTTTCTTTTTTACTGTCTCACATTCTTTAACTTGTCAACTTTTGCACCATGCATACACTATGACTAACATGTGCAATATTTATTAACATTCTTTGATCTTTTTAAATGCAACCATCAAAATACATCATAGTGAAGTAATTGACAATGCATATCTCCTGAGTAAAGTGAATGATGTACATATAAAGTCAGTGTGCCTTGAACAGGAACCATTAAGTCATTTAAAAAGGTCTCGTAAAAAACACAAAATCATACATATCTACACAAATACTCAACTTTCATAAGTTACTGTTTGCTACAGGAAAAAAAAGTTGACTTTGATATCAAATTAAATTAAATCAAGCTTAAAGGCTATAAAATCACAATTAAAGAGATGAATTGATATAGATTTAGTCAAAGTTTATAGCATATTTATCATACTTTAAATCCTGTTTGTAAAAATAAACAACAGAAAATATAAGGGTTTATATTACAGAATGCTTTTAAGCAAAACATTTTTTTCCAACAATCGACTATAAAATAATTCAAGGATCAATAATTCCAGAAGAACAAACTATGTACAAGTAAACAATGGCCAGTAGTGTAAAAATAAGGTCATAGTGCCCTACTTATGGTATAGATATATTAGATTACCTAAATACATGTATACATGTAATATATTTTTGGAAGTCACATTTAAAACATAAATTCAAATGTTAAAATTACTGAGTGCTGAAGCGATGTTAAGCTATCATCAAAAATCATATTACTAAAAAATATTCATAACATTTCCTGATACAAGATTCAAGTGCAGACAGGTTTCCAGTTTAGCAGGGTTTGATTTAGACATATTTTCATACATTTTAACTGATCTTTAGCCTAAAACCTGATTATTGACAATGATGGATGAAATGTAGGTCATTGTGACTTTCCATGCTAAGTTACATGAGTATACATGACCTAATTTTTGTAATCAATATAAACTGAATATAAATTATAGTGTGTATATACATGCATGTAGATTTTGGAGTACTTCAGTACTTTTCCCTATAAATGGCAGCATTAAAGTTATGAATCTTTAGAACTTTTTTCCTATTTGCTTATTTTTTGTCGTGTCTCACATGAAGTACTCCATGAACATTAATGCAGAAACACCTGTTAATGGATAACTTAATACATAAGATAATATAGTGACGATTTGTTAGGTAATTTGTCATTAATCAAAACGGCCACAAAACCATATTTTCACACTTTATGTTTCTTGAAGTTATACATGTTATTGCTTTAGGCTTATTGGTTATTGTTTTGCCTACAACTTTAGGTAATAATAATAATGCACTGATTGTCATGAACTTAGGAAAAATGGGATTAATATACATTATTGTGAGAGATATGGTGTTGTTGAACCAAGCTTGAAAAGTTTGCTGGGAGGCTTCAGTCAACCTCATGAATCAGTTGTTTCATCAGACATCTACTTTACAATCTTGTCTGGCACGTATATCTGGATATATTGCATATTCTTTATTCAGTTTAAAGTTAGATTTTTTTTCTTTGTAATATTCAAAATTTGATTCTTTAATTACTGTATTGATGAGACATTCTAAGCAATCTCACAAGTTTCATTTGACTAAGAGAACAAATGAAAAAAACAAAAAACACTATCAATATCAAGAAAATCAGATAAAAGACCTTTAAAAGTTTCAGAAAAAAAGAAATGGTAACCTTCTGTCTTAGAATAATTCGAGAGATCTTGTACATATGAAGAAGAAGAGTTGAAGTTTCAAAAGGGGAAGTTAAACTACAGGTACAGTGTGGGATTTTACCAATTTTTTGTAATGATGAAATCGCTTTGACTTTCATAAAAGAGGCTCAGTTAAGATTCGTTTGATATTTTTAAGTTCAAATGGGAAATGGTCCACAATAAAAATTGTACTGCTGACAACAGCAAAGTTTAATATGGCATAACCTCACATGACCTTCTGAACCAGGTGAGCTGTAAACAGTTCAAGATTATTTCTCATGCAGATTTAATGAGCACTTTTTTTTCATAACTTTAAAGGAAAATTGATATATATAATTTTCCACTTTATTATCTATACCAAACACCTGGAATACCCTAATATGATTTACAAAAACCGTCATTTAAATATCACATTTCAATAATTGTAAAATTATAACCATTATTTTAATCAATAAATCATTACTTTTTAGTTGATTCTCAAACAAAGAAATATCTATTTCACTAATGTTGAAAACAACCATTTTACAAATTGAATTAATAATCCTCCCTGATGGACTATCAGGGGCAGTATGATTCATCAGTATGGTCTTGACCACCCAAAGCCATCCAAAGAAACACATACAATAAAGAAATAAAAAAAAACCTTAAAATTACGATGAAAACAAATCAGAGTAAAAAACTTTACCTACCTACTAAAACATGATCATTCCCTATTTGATTTTTTATATTTTTAAAAAGACAGGAGACAAACCACAACTTCACTCCTATATCCTTCTCAACCAACGCTTTACAAATCATTCACTACAAACCTACTTACGTAAAATTTCACACAAGAACATTGCCTTTTTTATTCAAATAAATAATGACAAAACGGTATGTATACCTATAAATTCATCTTGTCGACATGGCCTAAAATTTGAATATTTACCTTTTAAGTACAGGTGAATAGGTATTAAATAAATTTCATTTGAAATTGATCACATAGGATGGAACACTATTTTCCTATTAACTTTTAACAGTAAAGGGTTTTGTATACTTATCTGTGGGTACCTATTCATGTTTGTTCATGCTTATAACAACTATATATATACTATAATCCCATAATCAACAAATACATAACACTGTTTGACTACTATATAGTAGCACCAATCTGAAACCGATTACATACATGTAAAAATTAGTTCAAAAGCAGATGGAGATTACATATTAAAGGAATTATCAATGAACAAATTCAGTGGGTCATATGTATAGTTAAACATTTATTTATGTACCAGAAAGAAACCTCTTGAAACTGAACCATTTTTTTTTAATGTTACACCTTTTTGATCATTTTCCATTAGTGGATATTAGTTTTCCATGTGCAGCTTGTGTCGTAGAATTAGTGACTTTTTAATTTTCAATTTTGTGCTAAATTTTAATATGGGAAAAAAAACTCAGAAAAAATAATCATCAATATGTCAATGGCTGGTCTAACACCTTTACAAAAATTTTAGACTTGCCAATATTCTCTATGACACCTACAAAAGTTTAGATTAAATTCATATCTCACTGACTCAATTATGATCTACTCAACTGAAAAAGGCACAATGAACAATATTTTAATTGGGAATTGACCAATAAGCCAAAAGATTAATGTTATTGTGATCATCTGAAATTCCAAAAAGAAAATATTTTAAATTGGGATAAACACAAAAATCCTGTTACATAACCTAAGAATAATTGAATATTTTATTATATAATAGTTTATGGTCGAACAATAACAGTCTAATGATTACATAAGTTTGCTCCTTAATATCATTGATTGTTACCAAGTTTGTTGAAGAGTAAAGCCGTACTATCAGTTAAAATACATATATTTTAGAGGATTTTAGGCCTAATAATTCTATTCCTTTTATTTATATTAGTAAAAGAATATGGTTGGTAAATGTCAATAATACAGCAACCCAATGACAAGACAAGTAAATAGGAAAGACATCTACAGCCTTAAACAGTAGACAAGTGCCTTCAATTATGTATTCTGCATGCAACAAATAATTTTCATTCTATACATGGCAAAATATTTAGTTATAAAATGACATCAAACCCAAGTAATTTTTATGCACATGTATTAATGAAATAATAATTCTAGGGAGATATATCAAGTTTAACAACTGTGAAAATATATTACTTCTTATCTTTACATTCCTGTCCTAAATTTTTCCACTTTCAATATAGTCAGACCTTTTGTATGTAAATCAGCTTTGGATTTTTTCATTTTTTAGTGAATAAACTTTTATTCTGTGCAACAGAAATCATAAATAATTCAGAATAGTTTATAGTAATTGATTTTTGCATAAAATAGTCAGAAAATAGACAAAAACTTTAACTAAACTTTTGCTTCATACTGTGTTTCTTGATTAATAGATTAGTTTTTAGTAAGGTGGCATAACTATAATTGCATCAATAAATGTTCAACCTAACGCAACAAAACAAAGGAGTCCTACCTGACACAATGCATGCTACTAGAAACCATAAAAATCCAGGTAGACTACAAAAATACTATCATCCTAGGTATCATTTGTAAACTGCCAATACATTCAACAATCTAAGCTTGGAGATTTTATTTCCTGTCAGGGGCCATGAAAGGATCAACTGCCTTAGAAAATCAACTATTTGAACTTGAACAAATACTTTAAAATCTAAATATTAAATGTTTTTCAGAAACAACAAAAATATATAGAAAAGCTTAAAGAATGACAAAGGAATGGGAATCTTAACAATTTTTAAACCTTGCTGGTACCTCAATTGATTTGTCATAATTCACATCAATGAGGTTTCTTTGTTGACAAATCTGTTCTTACCTGAGAAGGGTACAAGTTGGGCATACAGGAAGTCGACCAACGCCATCTACGATATAACGGCATCTTGATGAATTAAAATTTAAAGGTAGACTAGACAACTCTGCTATTCTGGATAGAGGTTAAAACACTTGATAAACAAAACTGCATTTAAGTTGTTCATTCAAATAAAAACAGGTGTGTTTTCGCCTTCTCCAACGCAAGTTTACTCAAAGACACTACTTTTTTCTTTAATCTTCAGAATTAAACAGGGTAAATGAATCATTGAATTATTAAACCACAACTTCCTCTGCCTCTTTGTTATTTTCTATAGCACAGATCTTGATCTCAATAAATTTTTGAAATAGATTATTATATTCACTATTCATTCGAGACTTCCTAAGAATGATTTTTAAAATTCAATCAGTTAATTCATCCCATTTTCCAGACTTGTTCTGAATTAAACTAAATCCAACATACACGATCTAGCTGAAGAAAATATGAAACTAAGTCAAGTTTTTCTGCACTTGTCATAAAAATTTCCTTGTTTTAAAAAAGTTTAAGTCTTTCCACCTGAACAGCTGTGGTGACGACAGTGATCACAAATATCGTGACAATGTTGATTTTTATCAAATATTAGATATCCAAACTCATATGCAAATGATTTTTTTTTCCAACTCATTGATAATGTTTATCACAATTCACCTGCAGCTTATGCAAACTATACTCTATATGTCTTTTCAAATGATCTTGAAAATTTATCATTTCTTTTAGGTCTATCCCTGCCAGCAAAGGTGTAAACTTGTCAAATTTGTAGATGTAACAAATCTGACAATTATTTACCTATGTAAGCCTCTTGGCAAATATGAAATTCACAAAGTAGGTCTTTCTTCACATAAAATAATCAGTAATGCCTTAATCCTTAGTATTTCACTAGGTTATACCCAAACAACTTTGTGGTTCTTCTCGTCAATATAAATAATCACTTTCAACAATCGGTAAAATTAAATCTCAGAAGCTCCTTTATTTGTTTATGTCGCTTACTAATTGTTCATATTTCCATTTAAAATTTTTCAATAGAACTCAATTATCACAATCAGACATCACTAAGCTGTAAATAATATGTTAATTTTCAAGTCAATTATATGGCTAAGATCTTTCAAGTTCTTTTTCCCTTTATATGCAAAATTTAACAAAAGAAATCTGCTAATCAGTACCCATTCTTGTCAGTATGTACTTTACAAAAGAAAATAAAAGTGCAGACAGATCCATAAACAATCTTCTATTTCCAAAATTTTTTGTAAATTCAAAACATAAAACTTTTAGGTTTTTTATACCTAACTTATTTATGTATGTTTAAGAAAAGAATATATCCCATTGATTTAACTATCCAAATACAAGACAGGACAAGACAAGACTAGTGACTTCTATCTCCACTATAAATCTAAGGTCAGTGTTTAATCATTATTCAACTAAAGTAATGTTAGGTAGCTGTGTCCATTAATTCATTAATCCAAAAACACCAAAATGTCACAAAGCTGTCATCAATATCGTAGATCAATCTTAGATAAAAACTTAAGCTTGTCCATTTCATCTTGTTAATGTTATAATTCACAAGTTTATCGAAACATCTTGCGTCCCCTTTCACCGATTGGAGGAGAAAGTTTTTAAGATTTCTACAAATCTTCTTTGCTTTGGGGCTATTATGGTAAATACATGTAATTACTGAAAGTCACATGGAAATCCTATTAGGCTGATCATACAACCGTTACAATGTTAAATACTGATATATCAGGTATTAACTTTCAAATTTCATGTCATATGTTTTGTTAAGAAAGGTTACATGAATTATATACCATTTTCTGTCATTCTTCCAAAAGTCATAACAAGGCCACACTGTTTGCTTGTAAGATATATCTAACTTTGTAAGTTACAGTTTCCGAAAGAAAGTTTATTCAGAGCATGCTATAAATCACATAATATAGTTTTGATATCCCAAAACAAAACTAATGTACAAAATACACCTTAGATGTACAATATTAATAACACACATGCAAAAATTTGCATAGAAGAAATGTGTCTATGTATTTCGATACAGTGAACTAAAATATCATAAATTCCTTTTTAACTTTTAAAAATTCTTTCAAATGTGAGAAACTTAAAAAGACATATCAGCAAAACTATCTCAACACTATCTACAATCATCACAAGTCTACTTTTGTTCAAAATTACGTCCACCACACAAGTCTAACAATACCACTACAAAAAATACAATGACAGTTAAACAGAATGTCCATATCTATCAACAACAAACTGCGTACTCCGAACACAAAAAGATAATATATCTTTATCTTTGTTAAAAATTGACGCAGTTGAAAAACTAAATCTTTAAAATCAGTGTTCCTCAATTGTGTAATTAAAATTCTACTAGTATATGTTTGTACAAAATATAATGTATAGTTGAATATCCATTCCATCAAGTTGTGACATGCTTCAATAGGTTGTTTTTCCCTACAGTGTCAGTGGAACCATTAAAATTTAAAAACACTCTATATATTGTTCAATGATCTATATATGTTCCTTTTTTAGTTAACACAAGCTTACAAAATGAAAACTAATAAAAACTATATCTTGAAGGCATTGCACTTAAAACTCGATTCTTCAACACAACACGTAATATACAATTATCCTACTTTTTAATACTGTATTTTGTTATATCCTAAAAAGCTCAATCAAACAAAACAATCTCAAATTTAAAAAAAATCATCATAATGGGGGTAAATAATTTATTTTAATTTCAAGTAGAGGCACTACAGTAATAATAGTACTTATATTACAAAAATAATAATATCCATTTTAATATTGTAAACTCTAGGTGAGAGGAAATGTAGCTTCATAATAGATGTCTTTGGTTAGGGGTTAAATTCAATATTCTATATAGGAATACAAGGAGATATGTAGAAAGAATCAATGAGAATGAGACAGCAATGATAATTAAACATGTATAGGTGACAATAAAGTCTGCTCCACTAATATTATGGCAAGATCAAAATTGAGTCTTGACATGTTATGCAGAAATTGACAGACATGCCCAAGACCTGAAATCAACACTAGTCATTTACGTTTTAGAAATAGTAACATACAGCAGCACGGAAACATTCTACACATGTCATGAATCTGTAATCCTGTTACGAGACACCACAAACATTTGATGACATTTTTTGTTTTATGACAACATTATACCAAACAAACAGTAAAGCTTATTACATGCCCAATAAAGACAGGTGACAAAACTTTTAAATGTTAATAGGATTTCTAGAATTAAATTGTTAACTTTATAGCTCTATGTATGACGATAGTATAGGATTTACTCTGAACAAAGATTTATGTTTTTCTTACCTCCCAAAATAAAAAGATATACAAAAATTAAATCCTTTTCTGGCTGATTTTTGCAATAGTTTCACTAAAAGAAGCCATTAAAAACCTTTTTATATGACTTATAATGGAAAATATTATCTCAAATTTCTCTTCAGATGTTACTTTAATTCTTCAAGGGACAAATGAAAATATGTTATATAAAAATAAGGAGATGTGGTATGATTGCAAATGAAACAACTATCTATCAAAGTTGAAACCATGTGCATAAAAGCAATTATAGTATATATCTATCTGATTTAAAGGAGTAGAGCTCAAAGTAACCCAAATATGAAATAAACGGCCCTGTAAAGTTGTATTTTTTAAAATGCAATTGCTTGAGTAAATCTTATGTGTATGTATTGCTAAAATATATTATTTTTGCCAGCATAATAAGAATAATTGTTCATCTGCATCATATTCATAAATATATTAGCCGAAAATAGGAAAAGATTCCATTTTAGTTTATTTTTTCTAGAAATGTGTCACCTTTTCAACATATTTTCATGATTTGAACAGATTTCATATGTGATGCCAACTCTCACCCATTGAAATTTTGGTTGAAAAATAAAGAGTATGGTATATAAAGTATATTTCAGCAAAAACATTAGTGGGCAAGGGGTGGCGCCACTATTATTTTTTCAGAAAACTGTCATAAATTTTGAAATTAGGCAAAAAATCAGGTTTTAACGAAATTTGCCTACATTTATGATGTCACAAATACATCGCTAATAACGAAAGTGGTACAAATCTTTTTTTATCTGTACATTTTTAAGGTTTTCATCCAATTTTCATAACATTATCCCAGTTGAAAATTTTCAGAATTTAGGGAAACCAACTCTTTTGTCATTAAACTGACACAACACTCTCATTTTTTGCTTTATAAGTTTTCCTAGAAATAAAGCATCATCACTGATAAATGAATTAATCTAAACAAGAAGCTGAAGCTTGCTACTAACAAACACTTTTATTGTGTTTTGGTTGGTCCTTTACCATAAAGACAAATATTTCAATTCTTATCCAAATAATAGATTCATACAGATTTTTGCAACATATACAATTCACACTTTTTTCTCCTCAAAATTATCCCTATCAAATAACTACAAATATGAAATTTTTTCTGAAAAAAGTGCATTCTTGTTGTCACAGATGTGCTCAAATCAAAGATGTTTATTTTTGTATACAATCAAATGAATGCTACATAGTTTAAAACATAGAACATACCATGTGGTTCCATGAAGAATCTCCATTTATAAAACCTTAATCAAAGAAAAACAGGATATCCTATGATCACACCTATTAACTTCAAATTTTTTTCAACTCTATGTTAGATTTTGTTTGATGAACATTAATTAACTTATAATTTATCACAATTAAAAATTCTCAACTGTCTAAATATAAATGAAGTGACATACAATGAAATGGATGACATGTTTTGACAATCACCTCAAGATTCTCACATAATTAAAGTAAACTTAACATAAAACAAATTGTATTGATAATTAGGAATTTTTTTTTGTCTTGAATTACAACCTTATATTTCATTGGAACCATTATCAGATAAGTTATTTCCTGTCAAAACAATACCTTTCTTGGTTTTTGATGAAATAATCAACATACCTTTAATTGCATTTATAAATGCAAAGATCAGAATACAAAAAAAAAGGGTTTTTCATATTGAAGAAAAGGCAAAATAAGCCCTCCTATTTCAACTTTATATATTTTTTTTATTATTCCAAATAAACATTCAACAGAAGTGTTCTACAGTAATATTTAAGTCCTTAAAGTTTCATTTGATAACAAAATTACCCAAATATTTTACAATTTTTTAAAGGTACAGCTATATGGCAGAACCATTTTGTTTTAAATTTGTACTACTTTCTTCCAAACAGTATGTTCCTGTCTAAGATAAAGAGACTAAACATTTGCAACCTCTTTTTGAATTAGCTTTTATTCAAATCACTTTCGAGATACATTTAACATGTGACTCTTTTAAAAAAAACCTGAATGTTAAAAAAAGAGCATCCATAAAATCTAGCATTAATTTTACATCTCAAGAGTAATCAACAACCTAATCAAATAATTATTTCAAATAATGGGAGATAACTCTTATTTTCATACTTACCAGATATTCATTAGTTTTACATATTTTTGCACTGTCCTTAGAATAAAATAAAATCCTGTCTCCTGTACATATTTCATTGAAGTTTTCCATTATACTGAATTTTCTTTTCATATCTTATATATTCCCACGATGTATGAGTCAAATCAGTTTCGTCACAGGTCTAACGAATTATAAGGTCTAGTTTGTAATTAGATAATGAGATTAAAATATTACTTTAAAAAAGTTTAATCCAATGGCACTTTACTTTCTGACTTTTGTTCTTGAAGGTCTGAATTAATGGAACAACAAAAGAATTCTACAGATCAATTTGATCAACTGCATGTTGTTTGTTTCTAACACCACCCAAACAGTTTGGTTTATTTTGATCACACTCAATACCTGCATAACAAATCCATGTTGTTTGACACTTATATAGACAAGTGTTTGTCAGGGCTTGTAGAAAATTATAGACAAAATTATTGATTAACAATCTATAGCAAGCAACTGACAATCATATCATGTAGAACAGATCAATTCAATTATGACTTTTATAATCAAGTTTATGAAAATTCAGTAACTGGCTTGCTACTGATCAGTCTCTATTCAATGATCAACAGCCGTAATGGCGTAATGGTTGTGTAATGGTCGTTTAACAATCCAGCACAGACAAAAAGCAGAACTGATGAACTGCAATAAATAATTATCCCATAAACTGGATATTATATCCTATCCTCATAGAGCAATCACTAGAGTGTCAGAATTTTATCCCAAGATTCCAATATTTGTTTTCATGAAAAGGATTCCGCTAAAACTTTTCAAAGCGTAAAGTAACTTTGTCATAAAACACAAAATCAATCAATATCTTCTTTCTTTCAATATCAATCCCTGTAAAAATTGATTTAGTCTGAAGCAGGTTTTCTTATTCAAATTCAATGTCAGTCTGAAGCAGCTAGTTTTTAGGTTCAGTCTGCAGGTATTCTTGATTAAATAAATTCAACATTGTTCAGAAAAGAAGAGAAAATGCCAATGTTTATCCTCTAATCTCATTGATGTCTTTAAATCATTCGGAAACAGATCAAAGATCATAATAAGTGCTCTTCTATCTACTCAATTTCCTACCATTTGATGAAGATTCACCTATCCTAAATGTTCAGGTGTAAATCCACTAATGAAAACAATAAAATAACGTTTTATGTCCAATTAGACTAATGATAACTCACTGACCCATTTGAGATAATCTAATTTTGGACAAAAAGTCCTCAGATAAAATTATCTCTGTGATAACAATTAGATATGGGTCAGAGTGGAAAACATCACAATTACTCAGATCTGTCTATATATACAAACTACTAAAATTTTGTTTGTTTTGAAAAAAATAATTCAACAACTCGATTTGCCACTATGTTTCTATCTAGATTTAAAAGTATAACTTTATAGTAGAAAGTTGCTATTGTTCCTATTCAGACATATGACCTTGGCCATACATATTTATTTGTATTGCTGATTCAAGAAAATGGGAAAGTGTTCAAATTTTATGAAAATATTTATTTTTTTTTAGCTTATTTAATTTTTTGCTTTATTTTATTTTAATTTCAGAATTATAATACATTTTTCCTATAAAAAATATGAACACAGTGGTGCTATTCTTTCTTCTCTCTAAAATATCTCGAAGAATTGCATCTATCAAACTTTGCAGTGTCAAATCACACATTTGAATTCAAATGCAATGTCAATCTCGAAATTTCATTTTCAATATACAGCTTGTATTTGTAACTTATTCCAATAGACAATTACTTCATTTTAAAAGCCTCCAAGTATTTGTCAATAAGAATTCATTTATAATTACAAGAGTGCACACGCTGAAATGTCTCGCCTTCTTTACTAATCATTGATATTATGTTGATAGTCCTAAATATAAAGCTTTATTACAACTGTCACATAAACTTAACATTAACCAAGTAACCTTAACATTGACCAATGAACCATGAAAATGAGGTCAAGGTCAGATGAACCATGCTAGGCAGGCATGTACAGCTAACAATTCTTCCATACAACAAATATAGTTGACCTATTGCTTAAAGTTGAAGAAAAACAGACCAAAACACAAAAAACTTAACACTGAGCAATGAACCTTGAAAATGAGGTCAAGGTCAAATAAAACCTGCGTGACTGCCAAATAGATCATAAAATATTTCCATACACCAAATATAGTTGAACTATTGCATATAGTATTAGAAAAAAAGACCAAAACTCAAAAAACTTAACTTTGACCACTGAACCATGAAAATGAGGTCAAGGTCAGATGACACCTGCCCGCTAGACATGTACACCTTACAATCATTCCATACACCAAATATAGTAGACCTATGGCATACAGTATAAGAAAAACAGACCAAAACACAAAAACTTAACTATAACCACTGAACCATGAAAATGAGGTCAAGGTCAGATGACACCTGCCAGTTGGACATGTACACCTTACAATCCTTTCATACACCAAATATACTAGACCTATTGCTTATAGTATCTGAGATATGGACTTGACCACCAAAACTTAACCTTGTTCACTGATCCATGAAATGAGGTCAAGGTCAAGTGAAAACTGTCTGACGGGCATGTTCTGAGGACCTTGCAAGGTACGCACATACCAAATATAGTTGAACTATTGCATATAGTATTAGAAAAAAAGACCAAAACTCAAAAACTTAACTTTGACCACTGAACCTTGAAACTGAGGTCAAGGTCAGATGACACCTGCCCGCTAGACATGTACACCTTACAATCATTCCATACACCAAATATAGTAGACCTATGGCATACAGTATAAGAAAAACAGACCAAAACACAAAAACTTAACTATAACCACTGAACCATGAAAATGAGGTCAAGGTCAGATGACACCTGCCAGTTGGACATGTACACCTTACAGTCCTTCCATACACCGAATATACTAGACCTATTGCTTATAGTATCTGAGATATGGACTTGACCACCAAAACTTAACCTTGTTCACTGATCCATGAAATGAGGTCGAGGTCAAGTGAAAACTGTCTGACGGGCATGAGGACCTTGCAAGGTACGCACATACCAAATATAGTTATCCTATTACTTATAATAAGAGAGAATCTAACATTACAAAAAATCTTAACTTTTTTTTCAAGTAGTCACTGAACCATGAAAATGAGGTCAAGGACATTGGACATGTGACTGACGGAAACTTCGTAACATGAGGCATCCATATGCAAAGTATGAAGCATCCAGACCTTCCACCTTCTAAAATATAAAGCTTTTAAGAAGTTAGCTAACGCTGCCGCCGCCGCCGGATCACTATCCCTATGTCGAGCTTTCTGCGACAAAAGTCGCAGGCTCGACAATAATAAAACACTATATCTATCAAAAGAGGTTATTGATTTCAGTTTTTTATATGTCCATCTAAAGTGTCAAACAAATTGAACGGAATTAAACATTTTACTCCAATCCAATTTATTATATGGATCTTTTGAATATAAATACATTATGAATACCTATTTACATAGAATACAGAGTAAAACTGTTAGTATTAGGTAGTCATAAATTAAAGTGGTCTGATTTTGCAGTCTAGCAAGTTTGGTGGCTTGAGATATGTATATGGTTTTAACGTTACTTTACTCACCCTAGATAAAATTTAAAATGCAAATCCAAATATAGCCTTAAAATTGTTATAATTCAAAATAGTAAATATAAATTGATAGCCGTTCTAAATAAATGATCTTACAATTAATAATCCCCAAGATTACCAATATCATAAAAAAATTATCATTGTATTGAAAATCAATTAAAGCATTAAAATTAGAACTAATAGCAAGTATTTAAAAGAAAAAAGGGATGCATCAGTGAGACATGTATGCAACATCTTAAGAAAAATCTGCCAAAACATATTTTTAGACCTTAATGCAAATATAAGCTGGCCAAGAGTAAACTGTACATATGATGATATAAATGTTCAAGAACCATGTTATGCAATTTATAAACATTATCTAGTAAATTATTATTGTATACCATTATAGATGTCTATAATATGTTAAAAAAAATGTGAAACATATCCCAATTTGAAAAGTTGCTTGAAAAAATATAGGTTATGTTGACCATAGTGTTCTGAAATGATCCATACCAAAGAACATATTGGTTGAAAATTTTATATTCTCAATTTTTAAAACTAATGATCCTAATGCAAGTTTTAACCCAAGTCATTCAAGAATAATATATCAGAGTGATGAAGACGTTATTGTACAGTTATGTACAGTAAATGATATTTGTAGCTTATGTATTTTTATAAGTCTAAAATGTAGGTTAAAGTAATAAAACCTCTATAAAAATATATTGTGCAATTCAATATATTGTATTGTTGAATGCATATGAAATGTCTCTGCAACATGATGGTGTTGTAAGAAGTGTATCGAAACACACAAATTTACAAAGTTTATCAAGAATGATATGTAGGTTAGGGTCAAGTTTGCACATTTATATATTTTGTATGACATAAAATGAAAAAATATCAATGAAATATAGTTTCTACAGCATCACAAATTTGTGAGGATCTTCAACATAGAACCAGGTAAAATGCAAACTAAACACATAGATGGACAAAGGTTCTGATATCTATTTGTCCAAGCTATTATCATGGTTAGACATAAAAAAATATATAGTCCCTTGTAAATTAAAGGATGATCCATGCACATCATTGTGACAGCAACATGACCCAACTGTGACATGCTGACATAAAAATATCTTATGTTGGTTAGTTTACTGCATGATGCGATAAAAATAAACCCACATAAAACTTTTACCTGCAGCTAAAGAAATGGGTAAATATTTTTTCTGTTACTGAACATATTAAATCTGTAAGTCAAATCTAAATGTAGGAACTAAATCTCCATGATCAATTCTATCCTTTACTGTTACTAAAACACCACCAAAAGGTTAAAGGTGAAGGATAAAAGTCAAATCTAAATGTAGGAACTAAATCTCCATGATTAATCCTATCCTTTACTGGTACTAAAACACCACCAAAAGGTTAAAGGTGAAGGATAAAAGTCAAATCTAAATGTAGGAACTAAATCTCCATGATTAATCCTATCCTTTACTGTTACCAAAACACCACCAAGAGGTTAAAGGTGAAGGATAAAAGTCAAAGTTGACAAAAAAGAATACATTTCTGTTTTTTAATTTTTCACAAATTCATAAAAAGCTTCCTGTCCTTCAAGAACATGTGTTTTCAGACAACTTACCTCAGCTTTGGTTTCAAAGTCTTCAAATTCTTTAAACAGAGCTTCAACTTGTGCTACTGATTCTCCAACTTCAGATAATTTCTCCTCTAACCATTTTAATTTTTCTCCTATTGTGTACTGAAACTACAAGGAAAAAGACAATGAAAATTGTTGTTTGCCTATGATGGTGGTATGTTTGTACTTGTTTCTTGAAAATCATATAACACATCATTCTGTTACCACTTTTTAAATTCGTAATATTTAATTGATTATAAAAAGCCAGTAATTTCATATCATAAAGTAGTAATAATTGGTACCTTAAGAGCTAGAAAAGGCTAGATTCTTTAAAATATTCCATCCATATAAAACAAGATAAATTTTCATTATTTTTATATAAGGATATCTTTTTATGAATAGAGAAAGTATTTCCCAAATTTAATCATAAAATTATATCCTGCTTTCAAAAAAAGAAAGGGGAAGT
The DNA here is from genome assembly GCF_021869535.1 of Mytilus californianus. NCBI lineage: Eukaryota > Metazoa > Mollusca > Bivalvia > Mytilida > Mytilidae > Mytilus > Mytilus californianus. The sequence goes on from NW_026262690.1 coordinate 68,324,124, forward strand.
TGAAATGGACACATAACAGGTAAAAAGCCATTTAAAAAAAAATAATTGCATGCTCTGAAAATAAATTTAGACATATAAGGGAGATAATTCAAACTAAACACTAAAGATTACCACAGTAGTTATTTCTGAAAACCTATATTAGCTGCATGTTTTATACAAGTTATAATTACATAAAGTAAATTTCTGTACAAAGCAAATTACACATATTTACATAAGTTGCATTTAATTTACAAACCAGTTTGAATTCGTCTTCAAATTTCCGCAGTTCCAACGTATATTTTAACCTGCTTTCATGCTTTTCCCAGAAGCCCTCAAAATTTGTTTTTGTCTCTGCCAGTTGTACCAAGAGTCTGAAGCAAAAATGGAGTATTTTAAAGAAAATCAAAAGATGTTGGAGAACTTGTCTTATTGTGATGTAGATATGAATTTTTTATTCATATATATATTCAGCAAATTCAAATTAAAATATGAAATAAAAATAATAAAAGAACAAGAACAGAGTTCCAATGTCCCCAGCGTTGCACATATTTTATCTAACCAAGGTACAAGGGCAATAAATAACAAGAACACTTTTTTTTTTGTTCTTTAAAACTTTTTATTAATATCTTAAAGGAAATAAAGGTTTCAGAGCAAATGCAATGTGATTTCCGTTATAATTTATATTTCCAAGGGGCATAACTCGTTAAAAATATTTGATCAGAACTTATTTTCAAAAGTGTCAAAGACATTGCTGATATAAACCTATGATATAAGTTTCATAAAATTCTGGCAAGAATTGAACACACGAGAGCAATAACATTACAATTTAATATATAATCAATATTTTCAATGGGCATATCTCTTAAAAATAATTGATCGGCACTGATTTTTGAACTCTGCAAGAACATTGATGATATAAACCTATCATATAAATTTCATAAAAATCTGGAAAGAATTGTACACATTAGAGCGCTCATAAGGCAATTTTTCATATAATTAATATTTCCAAGGGTCATAACTCTTTTAAAAATTATTGGTCGGCACTGATTTTCAAAATCGTCCAAGACATTGCTAATATAAATCTATGATTTAAGTTTCATAAAATTCTGGCAAGAATTGTACATATGAGAGCACTAACAATGCAATTCTCCATATATATTTATATTTCCAAGGGGCATAACTCTTTTAAAAATAATTAATCAACACTGATTTTCAAACTCGTCCAAGACATTGCTGATATAAACCTATAAGTTTCATAAAAATCTGGCAAGAATTGTACAGGTGAGAGCGCTAACAAGACCTGATGGACGGACGGACGCCCGGTATTTCCATGCCCCCCAAAGTGTTAAGTGGGGTAATAATTACCAAAAACTGACACATGACATTATTTAAAATTTAAAGAATTCCAAAAAATATGCAGTGACATTGATTTTTTGCATTTATCGTTTACTTTGATATCTATTGATAAGATTCCTCAACATTTTTATGAAAATAACTAACCTTTGTAAATTGATAACATGTGTTTGATGTATTAGAGGAGTATGCTCATTATCTCCCTTGATACACTGCAGTAGAGTTTGGCCATGTGTTACAGAGGAATCTAAGTCATCCAACATTTCTCTCCTCCCCAGTTGATGGTCATGGATTAGCTTTTCTACACCTTCCACATTATTTGGGATTTCTGTGTCTGCATATTTCTTAACAAGAACTGTCATAGACGTAGCAATTTTCTCTGTATTGGAGCAGAATTTCTCAACAGCCTGAAAAATTTCAAATCTAAACTTCAAAAGAATCACTTGGATGCTTAAATTGTTATCAGGTGCATTTCTTTTATCCACATTAGACAATGCTAAAGATGATAATAATATTAATGAAACATGAAAGGTAATGTGAACAAAATGAAGTTCTTTTGTTATTACTTTGTAAAATACAGTGGACATCTATCTCAACAGTCACATTATGTCAGAAAAGTAATTTCTTGTATAGAAATTCCCGAATGGGATTATACTGTACACCATTGTAGTATAAAATACAATTTTCAAATGCTTAGGCCACAGCCTAGCTTTCTTCCATTTAAAAAAAAGTTATAGCATATATATCTGTTAAAATAATGTATTATTGAAAAATTGATTTGCACCCTTTAGGAATAGACAAATAAGGATAAAACTGCATACTAAGTACACATAATGCTTTGGGGTTAAGCAGTTTATATTTTTCAAACACTGCATCAATTTGTGCCTTTCATTATCCAAAGATATTTTTTTAAAACAATTTGTGGTCTGATTGTTTTCAACTCTACTTTATATAAAATTCTTTAATATAGTCAAATTTCTTTGCTGTTCTCTTATCTATTTATTTTAATGGCATAAAAAAGTGTCAATACCACATAACGTGAAAAAAAAAGAACACATTGTCCTGGGTAAGTGCAACATCTGAGGAAATATCATGCAAAATCTATTTGGAATACTTTTACTGCCGATTCAAGAGGAATACAATATACTTCCACTTCTGCTTACAATAGTAACAAGAGTGCACACACTGAAATGTCTCGCCTTCTTTACTAACAATTGATATTATATTGATAGTCCTAAATATAAAGCTTTACTACAACTATCACATAAACTTAACATGACATGTACATCATAAAATATTTCCATACACCAAATATAGTTGACCTATTGCATATAGTATTAGAAAAAAGACCAAAACTCAAAAACTTAACTTTGACCACTGAACTATGAAAATGAGGTCAAGGTCAGATGACACCTGCCAGTTGGACATATACACCTTACAATCATTCCATACACCAAATATAGTAGACCTATTGCATACAGTATAAGAAAAACAGACCAAAACACAAAAACTTAACTATAACCACTGAACCATGAAAATGAGGTCAAGGTCAGATGACACCTGCCAGTTGAACATGTACACCTTACAATCCTTCCATACACCAAATATACTAGACCTATTGCTTATAGTTTCAGAGATGTGGACTTGACCACCAAAACTTAACCTTGTTCACTGATCCATGAAATGAGGTCGAAGTCAAGTGAAAACTGTCTGATGGGCATGAGGACCTTGCAAGGTACGCACATACCAAGTATAGTTATCCTATAACTCATAATAAGAGAGAAATTAACTTTTTTTTCAAGTAGTCACTGAACCATGAAAATGAGGTCAAGGACAATGGACATGTGACAGACGGAAACTTCGTAACATAAGGCATCTATATACAAAGTATGAAGCATCCAGGTCTTCCACCTTCTAAAATATAAAGCTTTTAAGAAGTTAGTTAACGCCACCACCGCCAGATCACTATCCCTATGTCGAGCTTTCTGCGACAAAAGTCGCAGGCTCGACAAAAACTAGAAGTAGTCAACTAATTCTGGTGGAGAAATGTAATTTTCCACTTAAAGCAGAAACAGATTATATATATTACAAGAAGACAAAAAGACTACAGCTTATTTTTCATGGTTCTATTTATAAGGGAAGAAAGATACACATCCCCACTGTTGTTCATTTCCCTGTCAATATATGAATCTATACAAATATCCACTTATCCAAACAAAAATTTTGCAAGGTGAAGGTTAGTAAAAATGGTACTATATTTTGGAAAGACATACTAATAAATTATGTTGAATGAACATTAACCAATTTCCTATTTAAGAGCGAAATAATGTTGCATGAACATTAACCCTTTTCCTTTCAAGAGCTTAACTTTTTCTGATACAGCTTTTTATGATGCAAATAATCTAGATTTATGACAACAAAGATCAATATGCATTATGTTTTAGTTACTTGACTTCATTATTTATTCATAGCTTAAAACCACAATCAATACAAAATTAATGGAATAGATTATGTATGTTATGCATGCAAAGAAAACAACACATTAAATTCCAATTTGGCTCATCCACATTGATTTAAACTGAAATATCTTTCAAAACTGATGGACTAGTATCATAATTTTTTTGGAAGATTTATGTAATACCAGTATTGGATTTCATAAAAAAAGGGGATTTTGTAATAAATTTTACACAGTAAAATACTTATTTTAAATCCAGAGTTATCTCCCATACACTGTGTAAAATTTTAATGTCAGATAATGGTCCAAAGTTGTAACTTTGAAATGCAACGATAAAAATATATCTAAAAATATATTAAATATTTACATGTATTGACCTGAATCATTTTCTTTTAGATGGTATGAATGAAATCAAAGAACACTTATATCATGTACCTTATCTGTGACCCTGGTCAGACAAAAGACTTTGCAAATGTCTATGCTTTTTTAGCAAAGATATATCCCTTTATCAGGGTTCACTTAAAAAGTCCATTTAATTTCAATCTGGTATTTTTTCCAGATAACCCTATACCCCTTTTTTGTTTTCTTTAATGGGACTTTCCCATTAGCCTAAAGGATCATGTCATTCATGACATCTATGTTGAGAAACTGAATTATGTTTCACATACAAAGTAAATATGAAGTAACATATGAAATGCCTATAAGCTAATTGGTAAAAGTTACCAACAGATCTCTAACATAGTGTTACTCAAAAGTATGCGATCCTATAAATGGAACATAGAATCCCAGTTACAGGATACCCGTCAAGCACCAACGAATAAAGTCCCTTTATAAATAAAAAGGGATATTGTACAGAGATGAAAATTATGTAAAGATGTTTAAATTTGTAATATATTCATAGGGTATTTATTAAACTTTCAACTTCTGTTAAATTTCATGTGATTCTGAAATGTAAAGTGTGGATGATTGTCTCATTAAATAGTCCAAATATAAAAATTATGAGATGTGGTATGATTGCCAATGAGACAATTATCCCCAAAGCTCAAATGAAGTGGATGTTAGCAATTATAGGCAACAGTACTGCCTTCAACAATGAGAAAAACCCAATCCGTATAGTCGGCTATAAATGGCCCTGACATGAAAAATATGAAACAATCAATTGAGAAAACTAACGGCCTAATTTATAACAAAACAATTTACGAAAAACAAATATGACAGACATGAACAATTGACAACCACTGAACTACAGGCTCCTGACTTGAGACAGGCACATAAAGAATGTGGCGGGGTTAAACATTTTTGTGAGCGCTCAACCCTCCCCCTAAGTTTGTTTTAGATTTCAAACAGGAAGTGAATAAAATGACCCTTTTAATACTCAATACAGTTTTCCTCTCTTAAATCTGGTCATGACCCTTCCAGAATTCTCCAAGAAACAATGAAAGGGCTACTAGTATAAATAAAATGATCCGCTGGGCGCAGCTTGATACGACCGCAGAGGTCGAACCCTGAATAGTTGGGGCAAGTATGGACACAACATTCAAGCTTGATACAGCACTGAATTTGGATTGTGATTAAATATTTGACACAGCATAGGTTTCTGATACAGAATGAATGTGGTCTAAGAACTTAAAATTTTTTAATTTACCTATTCAAACCATATCATTATTATTTGCTTTTATATATAAATCAGAAATAACCAATTTAAAATGGAAATATTAAAGAAAAAAAAAGAAAAAAAAAAATCCCCCCTCAAATTTTTTGAACCCCCTTATGATTCATCACCCCCAAACTCAATCCCAGCCTTCCTTTTGTGGTATGGTACCTTGCAGTACAAAATTTCAGAGAGATCCGTACACTTGAACACAAGTTATTGTTTGGAAACTAGAAAAATGCTTGTTTTTGGCCCTTTTTTGGCCCCAAATTCCTAAAAGTTTAGGGCAATTACCACCAAACTCAAACCCAGCTTTCCCTTTGTGATATGGAACCTTGTAGTACAATTTCATAAAGATCCATACACTTACACACAAGTTATTGTCCTGAAACTAGAAAAATGCTTGGTTTTTTGCCTCTTTTTTGCCCCTAATTCCTAAAATTTTGAGGCTATTACCCCCAAAATCAATCCCAGCCTTCCCTTTGAGGTATGGTACCTTGCAGTACAATTTCAGAGAGATCTGTACACTTGAACACAAGTTATTGTCTGGAAAATAGAAAAATGCTTGTTTTTTGGCCCCTTTTTTGGCCCCTAATTCCTAAAATTTGAGGCAATTACCCCCAAAATCAATTCCAGCCTTCCCTTTGTGGTATGGTACCTTGCAGTACAATTTCAGAGAGATCCATACACTTGAACACAAGTTATTGTCTGGAAACTAGAAAAATGCTTATTTTTGGCCCCTTTTTGGCCCCTTATTCCTAAACATTTTGGGCAATTACCCCCAAACTCAATTCCAGCTTTTCCTTTGTAATATGGAACCTTGTAGTACAATTTGAGCAAAATTTTTTTGCGGTCGTATAAAAAGTAATTGAAATTTGGCAGTCAAATATAGGGAATAAAAAATCTCCCCTGCAATTATGATAAAATTGAAATAAAGTAAAGGGGGAAATAATTGGTGCTGTTCCATATATTAATTTAACCTACAGATCTATGTTGTGTCCATTCATTTGGATCATAAACCAAATCTCCACCCACTTCTTTGGTCAACTGTTGAGCGTCTATATGTTCATATAACTCATTTGGTTCATGTAAAAGAACAACCTGAAAAGAAGAAAAAAAGAATGAAATAACAAAACTATATTTAGTAAGAGGTTTATTCTTTTCTTCTTGTTAATGGTTTTGGACCTTTACCTCGTATTTAAAGTCATAGAAACATCTTATTATGTTCAGACATACTAAATACTCATTTAGGACTACACTTGAAACATAATACACTGCAATCAGATTTGTTATATGTTAAAAAATACAAATTGATTTATGAAAAGAAAGATATTTAAAAAATATTCTGAAGATTTATAGCCAAAAATTGCTTCTTTGTGATTTATGAAAGTTTGTTTACAAGACCCATCAAATGAGATTTTGAGGAAGTTAAGCACTATTTTCAAAGTGTGGAATTCTCCAGAGGTAGCAATCCACTATTAGGCAATAAACCTGGAATGACATTTTTTGTAGAAAATGAATTACATGTATGATTCAGGATATATACCATATCAACCTCGTTAAATTTAAGGTTAAACAGCTACTGTGAATTTATTTATTTTCGTGGATATCAATTTTCATGGATGAAGGAAAACTTACAATTTTTGTGGAAACTTGAATTCGTGGTTTTACCTATGTCTGCATACAAGCCTATGAAACATTTGCAATTCGTTTGACATTTAAATTTATGGGTCTCCACTCTCCAGTATCCATGAAACCTACGAAAATCGGTATCCCACAAATAATAATGAATCCACAGTAAACTGTTTTGAAAATAAGAAAATTTGGTTGTACAATCTATTTAAACAAATTTACTACTTAAAATGCCTAGTCATTATTATTCCAGCAATTTGTGTATTATGAAAGGGTTTTTGGTATAGTAAGATATGGAAGGGACTTACTTGACATTTAAAAGTGCGAAGACCTTAAACCTATACATATTTGAACCCTGTTACGTGGATATATGTTTAATGCCCTGAAATTGATTCAAAAGAAGTAAGATTATTTTACTTTTTAATAATTTTGGGATATGCCAGAGCCTGCAACCAGAAGAAGCAGTTTCATAGCTATAAATTCTATATCCGAACCAATATATACAGTTTGATTATTTTTTTCTCTCTCTATGAAAGTAAGAATGAAATTTATATTAACTTGAGAACAAAAATTTGAGAAATCGTTTTTTTTATGCAAATTCTTTTGTCAAGTATCTTTAACATTTGTTAAGGATGTGACATAACAAATACTTACCTTATATTCTAATTCTTCTTTGATAAACTTTGTTTTCATATCAGAAAATGCTCTTTGGAAAAACCCTTTTGGTTGCAGCAGAAACACAACTTGAACATGTTTGGGAAAATATTGCTGTTAATGAGAAAATACAAAATGTGTAAAGAAAATATTCCAACTTCATCTCAAAGTAGCTTTTATATCATTTTATTGGAAATATCATATTCAATATTAAATGCATCTTATATAATAAGACGTTAATATATATTCTGAGTATATTTCAAAATAATGATTGTACCACTAGTCCATCCAAAACAACGTCATTCCAAAAATACATTGAATAGAAATAGTCAGAAAAGAGTATCAGAAATAGTGTGTCTTGTATAATGCACTAACTGGACAGTAAGCTACATAATTGAAGTGTGATTCGAATAGACAATAAAATAACATCCAAGATCTAAATGAGCAGGCAAACCTTAACTTTTTTAATACTGTTATTCATTTAAAACAGCCATGGTTTTCCTACTTTGTTGCAACACTGAAACAGCAATTGATTGACTATGCCATAAAAAGTGCAATGTATATTTGCTGTTATGTTTGATGGTAACCTTTCATTTTTTTCGTGTAAAATACAATTATTCTTTCAAATTACTTTTGGTTTTTGGTTTCTTTCAATCTTCTGAGCTCTTCATTCCCAATGAAGTAGTATTCCTCAATATTGTGTGATTACCCTTTTATGGTTTTAAAACATCAAATATTTCAGATGAAACAAAATAACGATATACACTGATGTTTTTCATCATTAATCATCAGAGATGTGTTAGTTCTGACACTTAATCACATTATAATATAACCAGACACTTTGCTCAATTCTTTCAAACTAGTTTACATCAATAGCAAAAGAATCTCTCATTCCCCAATGCTTTTCTATTGTTTACTTGCAAAAAGTGATATTGGTTTTTAGATTCCAGGCCTCCTTAGAGCCTACTTGATGTTCAGGGCCAAATATGTGTGAATATATTTTTTAATAAGCAATATATTCATGTTTAAAGTATTGCTTACATGAAAGACCAATACAAATATCTGTATTTCATTTTGAACCAGTATGTTTGATTTTACAAAATAATCTCTCGAAAAAAAATCACCACTATATTATAAAAGCTGTTGTAAGTACATTGATAGTAATTTTTTTTAACAATATGCTTACTAAATTACTACAGTTACTAGTATTTTAACTTATTATATGAAATTCTTGTATTTGTGAACTGGAACTTGTGATTTCAACAGATACCAGAACTTCATAAAAGCTTACATTTATTTTGAGAAGTAAATTTTTCACATCACCCCAGCTTTCATTTCTTCTGTCTATAACTATAACAAATCCAAGTTCTGTTTCATGTAACCTGCAATATTACAAATTAACAATTAACTTACCAAGCATGTGTATTATACAAACAAAGATAAAGGGGCTCTTTTTCATATACAATTGTAGAATCATGGGCTCAATGTGTTTCTCATCAGATAGTTCTTTTGAGATAATTCTGTAACCAATTTCATACAAAACAAGCATTCTGAGAGTATTGCATGACCCCCTACCGGTTAAAAAATCATTGTATTGGAAAAAAATGCTAACTTGATCTAGAACTTGTCATGGTGTAAACTATATAACAAATATCAAGTCAATATCTTCAAGCATGACGAAAAAAAGTGTTGAAAACTGATTATATAAGTAAATTTTCTAAGTCCAAGGACCATAACTCTGCACAAAATCATTACATCGGAACAAAATTGGAACTTGATCTGTAACTTGTCACGATAAAACTATATTCCAATTATCAAATCAATATCTTCAAGCATGACGAAAAAAAGTGCAGAAAACTAATTATTTGAGTGAATTTTCTAAGTCAAAGGACCATAACTCTGCACAAGATCATCAGACCAGAACAAAATTCGAACTTGATCTGTAACTTGTCATGATAAAACCATACATCAATATCTTCAAGCATGAAGAAAAAAAGACAGACAGACAGACAGACAGACAGACAGACAGACAGACAGACAGACAGACAGACAGACAGACAGACAGACAGACAGACAGACAGACAGACAGACAGACAGACAGACAGACAGACAGACAGAGTGCAAACCTAAAGTCCCCTTCGACTTCGTCGGTAGGGGACTAAAAATGCTAACAAGAAGTATAAAAGAGTTTTGTTCACAAATTTTAACCCCATCTCACATTTCCGACAGAGAGCCAAAATATGTATAACATCAAACACAATATCACATTATGTATGCATCAACTTGAGAGGAAACTACAAGCATCTGGCAAATATGATAAAACTTTCAGTGGTACACAACTAAGATAACAAATAAACTTACAGTGGTTCCCATAAAAGATAAAAAAAACTTGCAGTTATACACTTACAATACAACAAACAACTTTCAGTGGTACACAACCAAGATAACAAACAAATCTTACGGTGGTACAAAAAAAACTTATGATGGTACACAACAAAGAGTACAAAAAAACTTACGGTGGTACACAACAAAGAGTACAAACAATCTTACGGTGGTACACAACAAAGATAACAACCAATCTTACGGTGTTACACAACATTGATAACAACCAATCTTATGGTGTTACACAACATAGATAACAACCAATCTCATGGTGTTACACAACAAAGATAACAACCAATCTTATGGTGTTACACAACAAAGATAAAAACCAATCTTATGGTGTTACACAACACAGATAACAACCAATCTTATGGTGTTACACAACAAAGATAACAACCAATCTTATGGTGTTACACAACAAAGATAACAACCAATCTTACAGTGGTACACAATGATAACAAACAATCTTACGGTGGAACACAACAATGATAACAAACAATCTTACAGTGGTACACAACATTGATAACAAACAATCTTACAGTGGTACACAACATTGATAACAAACAATCTTACAGTGGTACACAACATTGATAACAAACAATCTTACGGTGAAACACATTATTGAACAAAGATAACAAACAATCTTACAGTGGTACACAATAATGATAACAAACAATCTTACGGTGGTACACAACAATGATAACAAACAATCTTACGGTGGTACACAACAATGATAACAAACAATCTTACAGTGGTACACAACATTGATAACAAACAATCTTACAGTGGTACACAACATTGATAACAAACAATCTTACAGTGGTACACAACATTGATAACAAACAATCTTACGGTGGTACACAACATTGAACAAAGATAACAAACAATCTTACATCTCCTTATTTTTATATTGCATTGTTTCACAACAAAGATAACAAACAATCTTATGGTGGTACAATAAAATAAACAAACCTTTAGTTGGTGCACCATAAAGACAAAAAAAAAATAACATGCAGTACACAACAAAAATAACAAATGAACTTACGGTGGTACACAACAAAGATAACAAACAATCTTTTTGTAATCTTCATCGGATATCTCTTTCTGGTCATGGTTTTCTGGAATGGTTAAAACTGGGGCTCCATTTATTGCTTTACCTCCTGAAAACATTGAAAAAAATGTCTTCAATAATTTAAGTTTTTAAATTAATCAGTGTAAAATAAATAACTGTTAATCTTGGCAAAGCATCCTGACAAATATGAGATATAAGTAAAAAAACATCTGATCTAGGGCTTGCCATAGAAAGAAAAGTTGAAACTCTGGATGTCTAGACTGCTTTCATTTATAAAATCTGTAAATGGAAATGAACACTAAATGTCAAATGAAAGCTGTCAGAAGCACATGTTTATGGACACATAATAAACTCAAACCCAAAGAGTAAATTGAAATGAGTATAGAAATATGGTTATCTCTACTTATACTGATCAGCATTACAGAAGACTTAGTTCCCTGTGAAGGGTGTATAAATACACACACATTTCCAGTCAGAATGGTAATATTAAATCTAAGGGTGTGTTATGCCAAAATCATTGCTGGTTAAAGAATCCATGCAACAAGTTCTCTTTGTGGGGTATTCATAAGGCTTGTTGGAAGGCAAAATTAAAATGTCTGTCCCTATCCAATATTTCCTTTTTTCCAGTAGCAGTCTTAATTTTGTATCCTGTATCCCAAAAGTCATATCATTAAAAAACTCTGCATTGATTTTTGTTTCAATTTGTGTTCATTCCTAATATACATGAAATATTTTCCACTGGACATTAAGCAAACAACAATCAATAAATGCAATGAATTCACATGTAAAATAATTTCAACAGAAAGATTTTAACTGACAGCATGAAATAAAGTGATCGATTGATTATTGTTTGTGTTTGCTTCTGAGGTAAAGACCTAACCACTAAAGAATGAAACTGAAGTCAAGGCTTTGTGACAAATGTCTTGACAGACCTTTACTACTAAAAACTAATCCACATACCAAATGTATACTAATTTTTGTTAACCTAGGATAAAGTAAGACTAAGTCATTATAAAAGGATTAAAAATAGCTTTCAAGAAGATCATCAGATTAATAATATTTCAATGCAGTTTAGGCATTTAACACATGTACTGGCATCTGTAGTTTTCATTATAGTATTTGATTTTTGTTTCAATAAAATATCAGTTGTTTTAAGCTAGTTTGGTGATTGTTGATGACAAGCAGCTTTGACTGGTTAAATCTGCTGGGTCAATACTTCTTTAAAAACATTTTTTTTTTAACTCTGTGAAATTTTATAACTTTAGAGGTCATTACCTGATACAAAAGCAAATTTTGATTGCAGCAATGGTGCCACATCCAGTACACTGTAGGGACAGAGGGCTTCTCCCATTTCATCTCCTGAAAAAATACAATGTTCATGTGCTTAATTATCATTACTTGACAATTCAAATTCTCAAATGTGTACATAAAAAGCCAAATTTACCTCCACGAGAAAACAAATAGCATGGAAGGAAATAGTGAAGGAGTGCGTACTTTAAAGTACATCTACAATTTGAAAAAGGGAAGACCATTTCCTTTTACAAGGATGACATATAAAAAAACAAATAGTAAATAACTGTCCTAAACATACTGAATTTGTACTTTTGTCAAATGTACTTATTTGTAATTTAGAAAATAACTACATGTAAAGTGTCTTCTTAAATTCAAAGTACCTGGTATACTAAATGTTTTATACTAAAAATATGCACAAAATAACTATCTTTAACAGTAGTTATTGAACATATATTTTGTGCTTGCATTTGTAGCATATAAGTGAAATAGAAATAAACAAATCTAACTTGACAAGAACAATCTCAAGAAGCTCATCTTGGTCAGGGCAAGCAGGATGCAAATAAAACTTTTTGTAATATTTGGGTCAACCAGAAGTTATCACAAGCTTGAGCTGAAGTGCATTATTATTCAATACTGTATAGGAAGTCACAACAAAATGACCACAAGTACAAAATATGTACAATTTTCAAGAAGTCCAAAGGCTATAATTCTGCCAGAAGTGGGTCAACTGGAACTGCAAATCATCATTATATACATTAATATACCAAAAAGTCAGACCAATATTTGGAGGAATAAAGAAAAAGTGTTGACAACTGTTTGATTTCATAATGACAGAAGGACAGACATGGGTAGCACTATATGACTCAGTGGCAGAGGCATAATAAACCACAATATTAAAACAGAATTACTAGAAGTAACAACTAAAAAATCTAGTAATGTATAAATAAACAGAGATATGTCTCATCTGTCAGCATAAAATTCAGAAAAAGACAATCAGATGGACAGCAACATTGCTTATTAATTCAGTCCCTGTACTTAGTGTATCGGGTCTGAAAATGGTCGACAAACTGAGACAGTAATGAAACTTGATAGAAAATATCTTTGTCTATTGTAAGTAGTTCCTGTCAATATAACTTCAGCAGAAAACTAAACATTGAAAATTGCTAATTAATTTAAGGTCACTGGACCATGTCCTAGGGGGCAGGGCCTCAAAATAGTTGTCAAACTGATATGTACTGATAGTAATGCAACTTCATACAAAAGATCATTGATATATCACAAGTAGATCCTATCACAAGAACTTCAGCAGAAAACTTAACATTGAAAATTGCTAATTAATTCAAGGTCACTGGACCATGTCCTAGGGGGCAGGGCCTCAAAACAGCTGTCAACGTGATATGCACTGATAGTAATGCAACTTTATATCAATGATCTATCACAAGTAGGACTCATCAAACTAACTTAAGCAGAAAACTAAACAATTGCTTTGTCGCAGGTGAGACAAAAAAAAACCCTTGTACAAAAGCAAACTTTTTTCAGAACTAGTCTTGAAAGCTAATTTTGATTATTTATGATGTTGGGTTGCTGTCTAATTTTTATATATACCCCACAACTTCATATTGAAATTTTTTTGTGTTTTTCTTCCAAATTCCATGTAAATTTTTGTAGATTGAACAAATTATAGTTCCTTGAAACTGAACATGTATTTCCTTTTCACTGCTTTTCAAAAATAGAAATCTTTTACCCCAATACTACATTTTCCACTTATTATATCATATATCTTAATTGAATGGTATTTGAAAAATAATGGAAATTTATCAGCTGGTTTTTGCTTACCTACGTGCTCAGAAAGCATATTGCTAAACTAAAATCCTCAAGTTTCACAACAACAAACCACAAGTATATGAAATCACATCTTTACTTGTCAATTCATACGTCAATACAAATACTTTGTATTCAGTTTCCTTTCAATGTTTATATTTACAAGTGACGATTCAAACTTCCTAGGTGTATAATTGTCACCTGAGCTGATATATGATACACCTGGAATCCGTTTTATCAGTATAGTTTATATAATACTTAAACACCTCAATGATTAAGATGTTCATACATGTATAAGTACATGCCTATGAATCTACATGTATATTTGGAATAGGATGTGAAGAAATTGCATGCTAATTATATCTCCACACATTCTTGAAACAAGGAACAAAACTCAGAAAATTTAGATCAATTATTGAAACCTGCTGAGGTGAAAGTTTATACCTGTATAAGGTACTTTAATAAGATATAAATTTCCTTGTTTGATAAATTTTCACCTTTTAGAATACAGGTTAAATTTAAGTCCCTGTAGTGTACAATTTATATTTAATGGCAATGTGACAAACTATCTTAAAAGGAATTTCCTGAACATTTAAGGAACTACTTCATTAATTTCCACTCATGTATATTTTTTGTATATGCAAACATTTTTATGTATTATCCTGTATTAAGAAATTATCTAATATATGTTGTAAAATTATGTTTTATAAAGTAAAAACAATATATCAGTAATTTCATATATATAAATAAAAGATCAGGGACAGACATCAATAAGACAGCAGCTGAGCTATCAACAACACAAAAATTTAAATGACATCTAGAGGTCAATATAAGGTCTACAACAATATATAGGTTTCTTAACAGTAGCTCTAGTCTAGAAAGTTGTGAATACATCAAACAGAAGTCTATCAAAGATCTGTTTAAAGAGACAATCTGTTATACTACACTCAAACACAGTACAAAATATATCATGTTGTTGTTCAAGAGGTAACAGTCTGCAGAACAACATGTCACCCAATACAGACACATTATTCTGACAAGGAGCTGACCATTGTTTGCTAATACTAACTAGCACTGTATGACACATTGTTAGCAAAGAAGCAACTTTAAAAGTCTTTGAAAATTGTCCGGGGCCATGAATTAAAACAAACGACCTCCTGTTCTCAAAGCAACCATGCCGCCAAAAAACCAAATAGGTGGTTTTACCGAAATAAGATAAAGGATTAGAACAATTAAAGACATTTTTCTCCATATATGCTCTGTAATTGCAGAGATAATAATGCAATTATCAATTGATGTTCTATTTAAAGCTGTGTCAGCTAGGTTGGTTAATCGGTGAGCAATTTTGTTAAAATTTGGAATCTAAACACCAAAAGGATGACTGTGTAACGGAAAGTAAACAGATAATAACACAATCATGTGACTGCAATATATGAGATAATAAGCCATAATATCTGCTGAAAGTTCATAATAAGTCACCTATTAAAGAATGCCTTGAAGTAAAGGTGAAATTCCCTCACTGTTTTCAGAGAATAAGAAGTGTAATTAGGACAACAGAATGATTTTGTCAATTGAAAACCCTTACAATTCAAAACAAAGTTAGGAATAAAACAGATAGAGCAAATTAGTATACACAATACCATCTTTATAAACATTAGAGTGTGTCACTGACACCCATTCATTTGTTTAGTAGAGTATAGTGTAAGCTTGGATAGGCAGAGAGAAGAAAACATCCTGATAAAAAAGGAGCAGGAATAAAATACAAAACTTTCACTTGATACCTCTGTTCAGTGTTGTGGATACTGATGATAAGTCTATTTCTAGAGGTAGCAATAAATTGCATTTCTTATTAAATAACACTGTACTAATTATACAGTTCATAAAACATATGTTGTTGGAAAATTTGACAGAATTCTAAATTTGATAGCTGTTAAAATATATAAGAATGATAATAGAGCATATCATTAAAACACTGTGATATCAGATGTCTGGACAGAAAAGCATCATCTTAAATTTTTGTTCACTGGGGAAAATTACTGATGAAAACATTCCTTCTTTCAGTTTGATATGCAAATCCATATATCTTATACTGCATCATAATTCTTGTTTATTCATTGACAAGGGATATCTATTGATTGTCAATAATATAAGTATAAGTAAAAAAACAGCAATTTTTCAGATGAGTCACACTAATTCTGACTAATCGGACAACATGCTCTCCAGTGTTTAGCGGAGGGTGCACAAATAATCGACAGAAATTTGCTACATGTACAAATACAACCCAATTTCAAGGCAAATTGCTGCATAACAATACCAAATATGAAAGTTTACAAAGAAATTATTAATAACAGATTTAAAAAGTATATTGATCTTTACTTTAAAGCATCAAACATTCTTTTTTAACCACTGTTTTGCATCAAAGGGACCAGACATTTTGTTAAATGAGTATAAAACTGAAATATAGTTTGCATTACTTCAGAACTATTTTTAATGATATGAAAACTTTACAATAGATAAAGAGATTTGGTTTTGAAGTTTACCTGTAGCAGTATAGGAACCTAATATAACGAATGGGTAACACATACTACTTTTACAGTGATGTTGTTTAGAGAGCCCATAAATTTAAATACAATCAATGTAAACTTGTTGATCCTAAAGAATAAACTTTTTCTTAAAGTTATCAATTTAACACTGTTGTAAGATCTTTAAATTTTGTCTTTATTGGTACAATTGTAATAACATTGGATTTGTTTTTATTAAATTAATACTTAACTAAATATGTATATCTTGTCCCATTGTTTTTCATTTATTGTTTTGAGCATTAAATTTTTTTTTTTAATTGTTTTTCGTTTTGTTGTGCAGGATCCTTTTGTAGCTAACTACAAGGTATGGGTTTTGCTTATTGTTGAAGTCTGTTTGTTAACCTATAGTTCATCACATCCACAGCCTTTGGTCTTTGGGATAGTTGTCTCATTGACTATCATTTATGTTGATATATTCTCTGAGAATTTCAATCCCATTATTCATCTGGTCAAAAATGGAGATGCTTAATCAAATGCCCTATGTTGTAATAAATAGTCCCTCTCTTCTAGTTACCAAACCCTTGCAACATCTCTTTGAGGAGTGACCTGTGGCAAGGCAAAATATCTTCCCTCATACCTTGTTTTCCCCATGGCCATGGCTATTTACATTTTTTTGTCCCTCATCTGTGTCAACACATTTTTTTAAATCTTTTGTTTATTTTGTTCCCATCCTGAACTAGCATGTAATATTTGAAGTTTAACAATCATAAGATTGTAAGCCAAGAAAACTCATCAGATTCATATTGCTAAAAATGCATGCTATTTAAACCTCACTTAACCTTCTAGAATATAGGACTACCGGTATTGCAATATTCAAGTTGACAATTTACAATTTCAGAACCTAAAGGACTATTGATAATTCCATTGTTAGTATATCATTGTTATGCAATTCATTCTTTGTGAAATAAAGATTTGACAGACAACTCACATCTGCACAATGAATTGTTGAAGTAGTATCCATTCTATGTAAGTAGTAATGAGGATTTTATTTACATTTGAACCAAACATTTTTTGTTCAGAAGCCAAATAAAAAAAACGCACAATGCTACCCGTGCTACTAGCAATATGATGCTAGGTGGTTTTGTTACACTTTTTTTAAACATCTGTACTGCCTACTGACAACTCAGTCCTAAGTGTAAATGGTCATTCACTCTGTAGAAGAAAAGGACAAAATTCATAAGGCTTATCTGGCCTAATTTATTTCTAAATTTATATTTCATTGTTCAACATTATCATTCATTCGTTAATTTCTTAATTTGTGTGAATTAACAGTAAATGTTAATACAGCACTGTTCACTTTCATACCACAACAAAACTAGCTTACTGTACTGGTATCACTTAAATTTGTATCCGTATAACAAAAAATTTTGAAACGAATAATTTTACAATACCTTTTTAATTTTGAATACTAAAACTTTTTAGATAATTAGAACATATAAAGTAGATGTTCATATCCACAAGAAATTTTATCAGTTGACTTTTGTGGGAGTTATGAGTCTTTGAAGCATGCTCTCAACGGTTCCTTTGTTGATATCATTTTCATACTGGTCAAAAATTTTTCATTTACTTTGACCAGGCTTTGGAGAAGACATTTTCAAAGGAAGAACTAATAAAAAATAACACAGAAGTTTACTTTCTAGCTTATCTAGCCCCAGGCATCATGTCATGCATTGTCATTACTTAAAACCATTAAATATCTTCTGAGAAACAATTTCGACATTTAAACAAAATATTTTTTGAATGATACTGGGAAGATCCTTAACTAATTTACAGTTTTTTGTGGACAAACCCAAGTAAAAAATGACCACCACAATGGAACATAAATAGAACCATAAAAATAGTACATGCATGCATGTTCTCATATACCATCTCCCATATTAAAATCACATCAAGCAGAAATGAACCTAATGTGTTCCTCTCCTAGCTATCCAAAATCAAAGATGTGGAACATATTTTATCATAATCATTTGGTAATCTGACAATGCAATTAGTGTCTCCTCCATGACAGTCTTAAACAGTAAAACTAAATATTCAATAAACAACACTGCTAATGTTTAGTGTTTGGTTCAGGTTGGCTGTCATTGTGCAACACAGTTTAATATAGAACCCAAGGGGAAATACAAAGAACTCTTTTTGTTAGAAAACACTGTCAAACATCTACACATACTATCCACACTGATGTGTGTCCACACTTGTTAGTATTCTAAAATAAAAATAAACTGCTTCGCCGAGCGCAGCTGGATACGACAGCAGAGGTCCAACCCTGAACAGTTGGGGCAAAAATGGACACAATATTCAAGCTTGATACAGATCTGAATTTGGATTGTAATTAAATATTTGACACATTATAGGTTTCTGACACAGAATAAATGTGTCTAAGAACTTGAAATTGGTTGTATGATTTGAATTTATATTCAATTGAAGATTTCTGGCTGCTGTGCAATACACTGTGCTGTTGCGCAATACTTAGTAAATCTGTTTTCAGACTATATACAAAGAATTAGCAAAAAAAATTGTGACCCCCAATTTTTTTCTTTGGAAAATTGACAATTTCTTAAATCTTGAGGAAAAAAAATTGACTCCAAAAAATTTTACCCCCCCCCCAAATTTTTTTTTACCCCCCCCCCCCCCAATTTATTTTTACCCCCCTCCAAAAAAATAATGTTTGAAGAGAATTTTCTTTTGAGGAAAAAAAATTGCCCCCCCCCCCCCTTCCAAAAAAAATTAATTTTGAAGAAATTTTCTTTTTGTAAAATGTATTACAATTTCAGAGCAATCAAAATACTTATACACAAGTTATTGTCCTGAAACTAGAAAAATGATTGTTTTGGTCCCTTTTTGGCAACTAATTCCTAAATGGTTAGGACCATCACTCCCAAAAACAATCCCAACCTTCCTTTTGTGGTATTGAAGCTTGTGGTTAAATTTCATAGAGATCTATACACTTAAACTAAAGTTATTGTCCGGAAACCAAATGTTTTCGGACTATGCTGACGCCCACGACTTGATACCAATATACGACCGCAAAAATTTTTTGCGGTTAAAAATTTTGCGGTTGTATAATAATGTCATGTCATTGGTTGAATAACCATAGTTTAAGACAATTTTGAAAATATTTCCAAGAATGTGTCAGTTTCTGATATGGTGAATTCAATTTTTTTAAGTAAAAGTAAAAATAAAAGTGATTTTTACCTCATCTTCTAAGTTATATGACTTTGTTTGTCTTGTTCAGTTTATCTTAAGTCAACAGATTTTTCCCTGTACATGTATACAGTTATCAGATCACTAAACCCCCAAACAGTCAAAAAAAGAGAAATTAAATAAAAATGAATCTTACCACATATCCATTTATATTTTAAAATATAAATTAGGACAAATCAATTTTACACATCCAGGATATCAATTTAATATTGTTTGAATAAAAGTATTATAGTTTTAATCATTAGAAAATAATTTCATTTAAATCAGGAGTTCATACAAGTCATTTTATAAATCCAGGATATCACTAATAAATATCGTTTGTTTCAAAGTATTAATAATTCTAGTTTATATTAAAAAACTGAAAAATGTAAAGTACAAATACTTTAAAATGTGATAAAACACCCAATATGTCCCGAAGAAATAAGTATAGTACTTCCACATCAGGAAATATACACTTATAATTCAAATTATGTTATTTTGAATGTTCACTTTCAACAGTTTTCATTAATTATATTAGGGTTGAAAATATAGCAAGTCTGAGCTCCTAACCTTTTTTAATTCTCTTATTGACTCCACTAGGAAAATTACTGAAAAGACACAATTTTATCAATTGTTGAACTGTTCAGTCAAATGTCCTCCTTATTTTTTTTTATATTAACACCTAAATGAAATTTATGCAATACCAGTAACTATTTTTTTTCTAATTTCATAAAATAAATGTTAAGCAATAGTACTCGACCTGGCAGAATTTCTTTTGGACCTATGTAATATTTTCTCTGGAAAATCATAGACCTTATAAAAAAATTCCTGTTCCTAAACATCTCTAAACTGTAGCATAATGACTCAATGCTTATCTAAAAGATATTTGTCTTGACCATATACATGCTATTTTTAACCCCTGTGAATAAAAATTAGCTAGAGAAACAAAAAAAAATTTGTAAGGGTTCCGTGGAACACAGTGTCTCACCTACTTTTGCTATTAGTCGCAGGCTCAACAAAAGTGGGGAAAAAATTATTAAAAATTTTCCTCTTGATACTATCTTTTGATTGTAAGAAGCTTCTATCCAAGTTTGGTAAAAATCCATGATGGTTTATGAATCTAATAAATGTTTTAAAAACTGTAACTGCAGACTGTATGTAATGTTAACTGGAAGAAAAACTAAGTCCATTTATACGTAATATACAGAAAAACAGGAAATAAATTTTTACAAAACTTCCTTCTAGATACTAGCTTTTGATCATAAACAAGCTTCTGTCCAAGTTTGGTACAAATCCAGGATACGTAGTTTCAGAAAGTTATTAAAATTTTAAAACTTTAACCACAGAGTGAATGTAATATTAACTGGCAGAAATACTAAGTCCATTTATAAGTAAAATACAAATATACAGGATTTTTTTTACAAAATTTACTTCTGGATACTATCTTATGATCATAAACAAGCTTCTGTCCAAGTTTGGTAGAAATCCAGGATAGTTTAAAGAAAGTTATTAAAATTTCAAAAAAGTGAATATTTGTGGACACGCCGCCGAAGATGACGACAACGGAATGTTGGATTGCTATGTCTCGCTTTTGCGACAAAAGTCGCAGGCTCGACAATAAAAGCACTTTTCATTCTACCTAATGAAAAAAATTAGAATAAATCTGAACAAGAAAATATATGAACATTGTATGTGTATTGCATTCAATCAATTAATAGGGAAAGGAGTGGTCTTAAAATGGGGGCATCAACTGGCCTTTTTAAAGGGTTAGGAGAGCTCTTTCACATGGGGCATCAACTGGCCTTTTTAAAGGGCTAGGAGAGCTCTTTCACATGGAGAATCAACTGGCCTTTTTAAAGGGATAGGAGAGCTCTTTCACATGGGGAATCAACTGGCCTTTTTAAAAGGGATTGGAGAGCTCTTTAACATGGGGGCATCAACTTCCCTTTTTACAGGGATAGGAGAGCTCTTTAGCATGGGGGCATGAACTGCCCTTTTTACAGGGATAGGAGAGCTCTTTAACAAGAGGGCATCAACTGCCCTTTTTACAGGGATAGGAGGGGTCTTTAATATGTAGGCATCAACTGCTCTTTTTTAAACCGATTTTGTCATATGCATCTGAAATTCTTATAATTGTGATTTTTTAAACCTAATTTTTACCTACCATCCAACAGAATTTTTCTTTTGTTACCATTATTTTTAGTCTTTTTATTACATGTAACTTCACTTCTAATTTGAGTACCGGGTATGTAACATGTACAAAATGTAGGAGTACATGGATGTACCCTTTCTTCTCTCAGATACTTGTTTTAAACTTTTTGTAAATAATTGGCTGCCTGTTTAACTTCAAGCCCCACAAATCCTTCATTTCTTTTGAATGATGAAAATCCTGATAACTTGTGCTTTTTATGCTGTTTATAAGATTACTTGGTCTAATTACCACCAATACTGTACCCTATAAACTTGACAACCATGATGTAAGAGGGGGTGGACAGGGGGGTACCCTTCTCCCACCTCCCGCCCCCTATCTCCCACCTCCCACTTTTAGAATCTTTTTTTCTCTCCCACCTGTTTTTTGTCTCCCACCTCCCTTCCTCCCACCTCCCAACCCCCTCCTCCCAGCTTTATCATAGGATTCTTGACTATAGTAAGTAAAAAAAAAATTTTTCACTTCTTCAGAGCTGTCTTTTTTTTTAATTTTAGAAGTCTTAAATCTCGTCAGATATTATATTTTGTAAATGTAACAGTTATGTTAGTTCAGATTGTCTCACGAAGTCTTACACTAAAAAATTCAATCACAACATAGAACACATATCGAGAAAACGGAGATCAGTGACAACGTCCAACGGGAAACGAACTGATTTGATACGATTAACGATTTTCTGAATTTCATAGAATGTTCACCTTTATTAAACCTTTTATTCATAAAATTATCTGTGATACAAGCTGCTTTCCTTTTATTAGACATAATATTGCTGTTGTTATTTAAATTCATCAACAATTTGCCGCTTGAAAATATACTGCTAAATCGTCGCATTTTAAAGCGCTCTTACGATACAGATACAGACACATGGTTTATAATTATCACTTCCCCTACTTTGGAGGTGTGCCTAAATTGGCAGAAGATAGATCTATACTTTAACGCGGACCTCGACGAAGACACCTATAAACATGCACATGAACGGCGTAGAACGGAGATTATTAAGGAATGAAAGAAATTAGATTTGAACGATCTTCAAAAGAATTTTACACATTTTTTTTTTGTATTTTTATTTTTTCTGCCGGTACCAGACGCTTCCGTAGGCGGGTAAAAGTACCGGGTACCGGGTCTTAATGAATGCACTGATTAGTCATTGCTTTACGCCGCATAAGCACAAAAGGGCTATATTGCTGTGACAAGATTAGTCATGAAATATTTAGTACACACAATATAAGGCAACAAGAGCAACTTCTCTAAATGTCAATAATCTGGCACTCAAATCAAACACGATTATATTTGCAATAGTAGCTGTAAGATATTTACAAACTTTACATGAAAAAGTTGATGTCAAAGATCAAAGATAACCCTTCTATTTGCAATCTTTAGAACTAATGTTAAATGAATGACATTTACTCAATGTTTGTACACATTTTTTCTATTTGAATGCAACCAAAAAAATTACATACTTTTTATTTTGTATGTTTTAAGATAGTTTGTGCATGCACAAACTGAACTGTCTGTACTTTGTTTGTTCTATTGGGGTTTTCTAAAAACACAATTCAGTATTTATACTTATTTCAAAAATAAAAAGACGAAGTGGTATGTCATCATTCAGTCAATTCAAATCTGTATTCTTTTATGTTCATAACACTTCACAACATATTTCAAGCCATTCAGTTTAGGGTGAATCTATTTATCTATCATCCAAAAACCACAAATTGAACAAATGTTTGGAAAACCAAGGGCCATAACCCTGGAAAAGTAAAATGGATAATGATAATCTAACTTAACCTGAATTTCCTTGTGAGATTAACATTTGAATTTCATAGAAATTCCTTGGTTTAGAAGTTTGCTACCGGTACTGTAAATCCTAATAACATTATAGTCATATCAGTAATAATAGATCAGAGTAAGGGGATCTATATTTATCATCCTTAAACAACTAGGAGCAGAAGGAGGATCAAGAGGATCAACTCTTGAATAGCACTATTGAAATCAACAAAAGAATCAAACTCAACTTATTTTATTTCCATAAAAATTAATAAATGATTGGGTTTGCTCAATTTATTGTTCAATCTTTTTAAAAATGAAGGGCTTAAACTCTGAACGGTAAAAGTTAAGTGGATGAAAATCAGAATCTTCCTTAAGTTATTGGTGTACATTTCAACAAAAATTCAATCATTTTTGTCTGACAATTAATTTTATATCATCCACACCAATGGACAGACATGCCCATCAAAATGCATCCATTTAGGAGGGAGTAAATACATACAACTTATAATGTATAATCATACATATAACTACATCCTTACCAGTTGTCTTTATTTCAGACCCAGCATTCTGTAAAGAAGCATTGTCTGACACAGGAGACACAATAAATTTATCTTTTATTATACCATCCTCTTCATAATCAGGACCCCATTCAGAATCACTAGTCCCCGTTGTAGTTGTTGTAGTATTACTGAAATGACGTTTGTGAGTACGGTGAAATGTTAGGCTATTTCCTAAGTAATAAGATTTGTCTGTGCAAGGACTGTAATCGTCTGTAAAATCTTCTGTGGAACCCTGGGAAGAACTATAACCAGGATGAAGTGCAGGAACCCCTAAATATTCTCTGTACTCTTCACTAGTTTGACGATCAAGAATCGAACTTTTGCGCTTAAAGTTTTCCAAAAAATCATCAATTTGCTTTTCAATTTTTGCTACTTGATTTCCAGGTATTCCTGGAAGTTTAGATGATGTTATTCGAGGTTCTGCCATACTGAAATGTTACTATTATCCAATTATAATAGATGCATCCTTATATTGCATGAATTCTAATTTGGTTGCATAACAGAGTCAAAATAGATCAATATTTTTTTACATCCAACATGATCTTTCAGATTAAACAGTTCTTTTTGAAAATCCTGTTTGAGGATTGTCACATGGCTGTGACTCATTGTGCACACCTGTTTACATGGCAATAATTGTTTTAATCCATACATAAAAATTTGTTGTCATGTCAATTCTTTTATATTGACAATCATGAATTACTATATAAATCTTTTTTTTTTCTATCTTTAGATATATAACTTGGTAAAAGCCAAAACTAATAACAAAACTTCCTGATAACAGTTTTCTATGCTAATTTGATCATATCTAACCTTTAATTGAGTTATCTCCCCTCGTTAAATCAATAATTACGGACAGTATTAATTTTCCTCACTTGATTTCACTGCAAGTGTCAAATATAATTTCTGCTATTATCCTAAGCTAATGATGTGATATAATAATCAGACAAGTCCAAGGTTTCATAAACAAAATCCTGTAAAGTTGTGAAAATTACATCAACAAGATAAATAGCCATTTCCAGTAAATCTACAAGTAAAGATTCTCCCAAAAACCAAATATCAAATATTGATAAGAAATAAAACACATCCACTTCCATAACAAAATAAAAGGCTATTGTTTCATACAACGGAATGCTAACACCAAAAATCAATCCAAACCTATTTCTATGATTCAGTAAACAGACTTAATTTCTAAATTTGCACAAAGTATCTACTATCTGCATCATAGCTGCATGTAGGATAAAACGAAAAACGTAACTGTTGAATCAATATCTGGCGAATTACAAAATCCATTTCATAGCAGTACTGTCCGACAATTGTAATTATTCAGTTTTATCATTAATGAAAAATGACAGAATATATCTCTGGTTATTGATTTGATCAAAATTCCCCAAAAAATAATAAATCTCCGCTAGTCCCGATGAAAGAATTGGCTGACACGGCCATGTTTTATGAAGTCATGAAAACATGTTGCAGAGACACAAGGTTAAACTTAAACCTGTCCAATCAATGAATTTGTTTAAATCAATAACAACATATTTGATGGGTTTTCTAGTAAAATTTATACAGGTAGCGAAAAATAAACACATTAATTATTTATTTTAAATAAATAACTATTGCTAATGGGGTTGTCATCATTTGCAGGATGTGCAAATACGAGAGTTACGTATTCATTTTTAAAAAAAATAATTCTAAAAAAAACTTCATGAAAATAAAAAGAGCAATTTTTGCAAGATACAATATGATAGCATAATTTTAAAGAATGGTGCATGAATTTACAGCTTTAAATAATGTTTTAATGTATGAATTATCTACTTCTCCAATGGAATAAATAGTTAAAATCTCAATTTAATTGATATATGTGTTAATTTCAATCTTACTCTGAAATTGAATATTCTTATTAACAGACCTTTGGTATAATTCCAGAAATTATGTTTTAAATTAATAATTGTTATATTGCTTATTGTGGCTGCTATAATCAAAGCCATAATTATTCCACATATCTATAACTTATAAATAAATATCAATTTCAAAGTCGATAATTGCCAAACACAAGCAGATGAATAAGATAGTGGATAACTATATATAATGGACCATTTTACATAATAGTACTTTGCATAATATCTACATAAATATGGTAAACTGACCATTTAAAGTTTACTTATTATAAATAGATTAATTATTCATTGCTTAGATTATCTCAAGGGTCTATTTATCTGATTTTCTTTCAAAATTTTATTTTTTTATCATTAGATTTCTTGGTTTCCAGAAACAAAAGATGAAAATGTAATTCTAATTTTGATAATCAAATAGGGGTAATATATTTAAGAAATAATTCATGGCAGCCGTAGATTTGTTTTCAATTAACCATGGGTTGGGCATTTATATTCGATTATTTTACCCTGAGCGTTAGCGAGGGGTAAAATACGAATATAAATGCCAA
This sequence comes from Mytilus californianus, assembly GCF_021869535.1. Classification (NCBI taxonomy): domain Eukaryota; kingdom Metazoa; phylum Mollusca; class Bivalvia; order Mytilida; family Mytilidae; genus Mytilus; species Mytilus californianus. The sequence goes on from NW_026262690.1 coordinate 68,351,151, forward strand.
ACCCATGGTTAAATGAAAACATATCTACCCCTGCCATGAATTATTTCGATTCTAATAAGACAAATTCGGTAATTTTGTTAACCGTGATTGAAAGCCCTATACATACGATACTGTTTTGGCTGTTCCGTTTTACCCAATTTTGATAATATTAGTAATATTATATAATTCAATGATTATTTTTTTTAATCGCATTTTTCACTTAAAAATTTTCTTCCAATGTAGTTTTATTCGTTCTGAGGCGTACACGAAGCTTTAAAACGCCCGGTATTTACATTTGATTTTTTGTTTACGGAAACATATTTGTGACGTCACCTTGTTTCGTTGCCATGTCAAGACATAACATCATTTCGCGGAATTTTTGTTTTATGAAATTTTACCATGAAAAATAAATTGAAATGGACTGATTTGTTTATTTTGCTGTAGAATAGAGATAAATATATTGTATCTGAAGCTTGGCCTTCGTAAACTGGGGATTTTGATGTCGAAAATTGAGAATATCTGGCAGTATAAATAAGTTGGTCATAACGCGGAACAGCCGTTTATGTGTATTACTGTGTTTGCGCTAAAGGTAGATATATTATGATTATACTGGTTGACGATAATAGGTCGTCATATTAGAATTGATTACAGACCACCATGTGTAGTTGGCTTTTTTGTTGGCCACTTATTCCTAAAGTAAGCTTAGACACTTCCTATTGACAGATAATTGTTATATTTGTTTATTAGATAGACTATCTATATCATTTGGAAATATAGATTTTACCACAGAAACCCAATTGATTAAGAAATTCATTCACTAAAGATCGTAAAAAATTTGAACATTTAAAATGTGAAAATATAACTATTGAGAATGGATCAATATTATAATCAATGGGGTAAAGCAGTAGAATATGTTTCTCTAATGTTTAAGCAAAATGCCAAGTACAATGTGCCAAAAAATCAAGATGCTTGAAGACTTATAAAGACAAATTTCAAAAACATAAATACTCATGCACATATCTGTCGGACAGACTAACATTTTTTTTTCTGAATAACTGAAGGTTTTTTTTATAGATTTATGACACTTTTTGATTTTCAAAATGAGAGGAGTAAAATATTATGGTATTTATCATCCCTTCTCGTTTATGTATATACCCATCAACATTATGGTCCAATTTTGTTTCCTCATATACTTCAACTCCCTTCTTCTTCCCTTCAATCCCCCTTAAATAAAATGCTAGGTTAAAAAGTTATCTATCTGTAAGTATTAGAATCAGAATGAAACATTTTTTTTTACAAAATTGATTTTAAAATGTAACTCTTGATAGACAGATAAAAAACCTACTACATGTATTCAAATCATATCTAAAATCAACTACTGTGACACAGTTCAAGTGAATAAACATAAATTTGAGAAATGTTTACCTCTGGATTGAAATCTTATATAACATGCAACACAACTTACATGTTAAATTTACCAAAAAGGTTTCTTCTTTGTATATATATATACAATGGCAAGTGATAATTTCAATCCTTTTTTCATTAAATATGTATGTATTACTTTTCCATATGGTTTTTTAACTAATAAAATACATGTCAATAAACATACTTAATATGGTGTTTTGTTATTCTAGAAGACATATTTTATCATTTCAAGGGTACATGTATTTTTTGACAACACCTTTATCTTTACTGATATCAGAAAAAAACTGAAATTTGAAATAATACAAGTACATAAAAATGTATTGTCCAGATTGTTTACCCTTAGGTAGAGATTAATATGGTCATATGCAAATAAAGTATGTACCTAGAGCTAAATATATATCTTATTAAACAGAAATTGTTAAAATGTAGATTTTTTTTTTGTACATAAAAAAATTATGCAGTTTATCTCTGCAATATTACCTGTAAGTGGTTGATTTTAGTTTACAGTATCACTGGGTTTTTTTGTCCATTAAAAATTTAGCTGTTGACAACATATTTTTTTACATAAAAAGAGATCTGAGGTAAACAAGTTGATGATATCTTAACCCTAAAGGCTATGATACCATCAGAAAAGTCATCAAGAGGGCAACACATTGTCCTAAACAATACTAGTGTCTATACCATATGTCAAACCTTAAATCATCCTGATCTTTGACAACCTTTGAATAAATTAAAGACTACCACAGATGTGCAACTCTATCTACAATGGTTGGTTTGAAGCCCATATGAGAAAGGTGGAGGGTTGTACATAAGGTCAGTTCCCCTGTCACGTAAAAAAAAAACTAGCTGCGGAAACCAAAAAAACAAATCAACAGAGATGAGCCATCAACAATAAATGTATATCTTTAAAGGACTAAAACATATCATACATGTTAACCTGTAATAAAATTTTGATTTTTGTTTCATTAGCAGAGGCGGATCCAGCCATTTTTAAAAGGGGGGTTCCCAACCCAGGAAAAAGGGGGGTTTCCAACCATATGTCCTCATTCAAAAGCATTGATTGTCAAAAAAAGGGGGGGTTCCAACCCCCGGAACCCCCCTGGATACGCCACTGATTAGGTTGCTTTTTATTGACATACATTTCATTTTATTAATGATAATCATTGATGAAGTTAAAACAACCTTGAGAAATTTTTGTAATTTTTTCAACTTTCCACTTTTGCCCTTTCTTTCTCAGATCCCACTTTTTTTACTCAATATTTCCCACATCTCCACTTTTTTTACCCAAAACATCCCAACTTTTTTTACCCTCGTAATGCCACGTCCCAAAAGCGTGTCATCCCCTCACTGAAGATTTTACATTTTTTTCTTTTTTTTTTTGTTATCTAGGTGTTCTGAAAGAGTGACACAAACAATTTTCACAATACAATTTTCTTCAATTAGGTCCGAGTACACAGTTATCGTCCTTTGATTTTCGTTGTCCACAAATATAGTCCCTAGTGTGGACAGTGTGTTACTTGCCAATTTTTTTGATACCCCTTCCAAATTTATTTCTCCATGTTTTATGCCTCAAATAGCAAGTAGGGGGATGAAATTACACTGTAAAAAAATTTGGGTCATGAATTTTAAAGTAAAGTAGTGATTTGGTCCAGCTGAAAAAGGTTAAAAATAAGCACTTCGGAAGCTGTCAAAAGATTTCAAGACCCCCTTAACATAAAATTGTCCATATTTTGAGTTAGAGCCGATGAAGTTTTCTATAATTTTGATATAATTTGTCCCAAAAGTAGTACAACACACTGTAAAAATATTATTGAGAAAGCGCAGGTGGGATTTTTTTAATTTTCATTTATTGTCTAAAAGAAATGCACTACGAAATAACTGTGTACTCGGACCTAAGAGGTGAAATCAGGAAATATAGAATCTGTACTTTGGCAACTTCCCTGAATGATTTAATGGTGTCAAGTTGTCAAATAGCATGAAACTAAAGGATTTAAACTTTTATTTGATAGAATTTCTGCAAAAATGACAAATTTTGGCATTATATGGTCAAAATAAGCATTTCATAGCTTTTTCAATTTTGATGCATATTAGTGGCATTCTGACTTTCTATCTGACAGGTTTTCATGTGTCAATATTTGTGTTTCTATGCTTTAATCCAGTTGTATTACTCATTTGTGAACTCTGAATGTACAGAAAAGAAGATTATCTCAGACAATATGTGCAAAATGTGTTGTATAAATTACCCTCGTCTAACGCCCTGTTTGGATCAAGTTAAATGTGAGGAGTTTGGTACATAAAAGTGGAAGTCCATAATAAAGACCTCACTAAATTTGTATAAAAAGCACTTAACAATGTCTTTTGTAACTGTTTCATTTCACATAATATCTTTCTTTTCTTCTGTAGGATAGCAAGTGGTTCAAATATAAGCCTGTTGAGACTAAAATTGCCTGCAAGTTTTTCACTAAAAAGTGAAAAATCTTTGTATCAGACCGTACCGTCTGCAAAAAAAGTTGAATGCAAGAGTCTTTTTGTGCTCAGATTTATTGTATCATGTCACCTGAGTATAGAAATGATAGAAAAGACACAAATTTTTATTTCCTATAGCTTCAATATGCATTTTTAAATGTAAATATGTGCTACGGCCTAAATTGACCCTAAATTATTTTCAGTCTTACTTGGCCTAAGACCCTTTTAAACTAATCTGATATGTTATTTGTAAGTTTTCTTTCCATTTAAAGTACATTAAATACATATGTAAGGATTATTTATAACCAAAAAGCTTCACCAATTTAAAATTGCTGGAAAATATTACATCTTCATGTAAGGCCCACCTTCATTGGAAAACCTCCATTTTTAGGCACAGGCTCATATAAATTTGACTTTTGAATAATTATGCTAAGTCTGATATATCAAATGAGTACTCTATTGCTTTTAATACATGATATATTATATATTAAGGCATTTTAAAAGTATTTTTTTGCAATATTTTAATTTTAAAAGCCCCAAATGTTGATAGTTGAAATTTTTCAATTTTAACGTCAAAATTTAACACGCAAAGTTGAATATAGAATTTATCATACTGTCTATAATATATATCTTATTGCCATGAAACTTTGTAAGCAGTCTCATAATTTATTAAGCTTTGGTCATACCAAGTTTTATTAAGATTGGTCAATTTTTTCTATCCTATTAGGTCCGAGTACACAGTTATCGTCCTTTGATTTTCGTTGTCCACAAATATAGTCCCTAGTGTGGACAGTGTGTTACTTGCCAATTTTTTTGATACCCCTTCCAAATTTATTTCTCCATGTTTTATGCCTCAAATAGCAAGTAGGGGGATGAAATTACACTGTAAAAAAATTTGGGTCATGAATTTTAAAGTAAAGTAGTGATTTGGTCCAACTGAAAAAGGTTAAAAATAAGCACTTCGGAAGCTGTCAAAAGATTTCAAGACCCCCTTAACATAAAATTGTCCATATTTTGAGTTAGAGCCGATGAAGTTTTCTATAATTTTGATATAATTTGTCCCAAAAGTAGTACAACACACTGTAAAAATATTATTGAGAAAGCGCAGGTGGGATTTTTTTAATTTTCATTTATTGTCTAAAAGAAATGCACTACGAAATAACTGTGTACTCGGACCAATTGGGTTTCCATGAAATTTCAGAGTTCATTTTTAAGAGCTTTCTTAAGAACACTTTAGCTATTATTTTTCATCCACAAATATATGCAGCTTCAATTAAAACCATAACAAAAAGTTTCAAAACAGTTGCTAAACTTTCAACTGAAGGTACAACCATTTGTCTTCAAAAAATTTTGAAATACATATCTTAACTGAATAGAAATCATTTGACAATATTAGAGCTGTTATTACAATTTCAGTTTGATGTAATAACCGAAAAAATGGGAAGGTTCAATTATCTCCCCTTCTATATGTAAGAACAAGGAACTACTTTGAAACAGGTGTATCTTAAGGTGTTTGATTTTGTTTGAACAAAGATAGTTAAACTTTGAACTGAAAGACAGGGGAAAAAATATGTAGCAGATGTCCATTATGTGCATGGAAAAGGGAATTTTCTATATTGATATTTATACTTTTACATTTTGTGTAAATCTAAATTTGTTTCTGTATATTCTTCGATTCAAGTATAGATATTCCAAAATAAATTTTATTTGGGTTAATGAGAACATTTGAAATTTGTTAATGTCCTTAACAGTCAAACATCAACAACCTTTTTTTTCATTAATTTGCTTCATATATGTACATCATGTAACTGATTTATTTGTCCAAATTCTTAAGTCATTATGGTTTTTAAATCTGACATTATATGTCAAATTAAACAAAAAATTAAAGGTTCATATTTTAGCCAGATATCTAACTTGAATTGTGATATTTCATTGTGAGAAATCAAATCAAATTTGAAGTTAGATGTTTATATATCGCCAAATGTATAATACAAAGGTAAATGTACAATGTATAAATAATAAACAACTACCTCAGTTGTGTTGTATTTGTCTTGTATGAGGAGGATATAGAGAGTAAGAGATACAATGCTGCTCGGGTGAGACAATAAAATATTTGGTATTTGCAGCTTCACTGCCAAGCACACAGCGCTTAGTAGTAACAGCACAGACATGGCAGCTTGAAGTCAGAAAAATGGGTCTAGATTGGGTGACATATCATCCTGCTGACTGTCAGCTAGCACTCAGCATGTTTGATTCATAAATGATGATATTAATAGTAATTCTTGTCCTTAATATGATGCTGGAAACTGAACATTCATAAATTTCATCAATTAATTAATGAGCTACTCTAATTACTGATTGGGAGGAGTGGTATTCTTGATGACTAAACTACCTTCATTTCTGGTAAGTGTCAATATTTCATCAATTGTGTTTAGAAACTCACCTGCTTAAAATTAGTTTAGAATTAATCTTATAGATCATAATTTTTTGGGGTGTGTTTGGTTTTTCTCTCGAAAATTCATCTTCGAAATCCCAGATGCCACTTCCGGTTGCATATGTCACGGTTGAAAAATAATTCACCTGAATGACCGACTACCTGTCATTACAGGTAAAATCAACTAAATAGATATTTTTAAGGTAATTCTTTGTATGTAATATCTATAAAATGAAAGAAAATGAAATATTATCATTATTAAAATCGTAAATTATGTCATTATAGTTGTATTACCTATAATTTCCATTTCATATACCTGTCATCACCAAAGGTCAAAGTTGAAGTTGCATTATCACCGATAGACGGCACTGCAATGTTGTTAAGGCCGCCATATTTGATGTTTTGATGCCTTCGAAAAATTGTAACCTGTAAATCTACGGTTGTTTAAATTAAAACAATGTCAGAAACGGCAGTTGAAGAACCACCAGTATCCACAACAAGCAATACATATATAATTCGTCCTAATTTTCAAAATAAGTAAGTGTTCACAGCTTATGAAATAAATGAAAACGTGCACTGGTGTAGATGGTGGACATTCTAATGGCAGGGGAGATAATTTCCCCATCATGGATTGAATTTAACAAGTTTCATTGGTAAACCATGCAAAATTCTATGGTTCAGATGATCACAAAACTGACATATATGAAGAACAGGCTTATGGAAGATTTACCCCTTTTTATTTTCTTATCAGCACTGTTCAATACATCATATACATTCTATAAGTATGTATATATCATTATTGTATGTACTGGTAAATTCCTACGATATCAGAAGAACCCCTCGAGAGCTGCGAGGGTACAGTAGAATCCATGTACACTTCCTCCTATCTGGATTAATGGAGATGTGTCTCTAACGTATTTACAAAGTTCAATATTTACAAGGACAATCCCCACCCCAACACCAGGGAGTGTTAGGACACTGGGCAGAGTCTGTTATTATATAGGCACTGGCTACGGTTACATGGAAATGTAACAATAATAAATATATTATTGTTACATTGGAGACTAAATGCCGGAATGCATGGTTGGGTAAGGACCTGATTAATTACGAATGTAACCATAATTATTGAGGCTACGGTTACATTGCGTTATTGTTACATAAAAACAGCAATGTACGATGGGACTAGTAATATGTACTAAATAATAAAAGTTGAAGACATTTATTTTATATTTACAATACATACAATTATTACATACAATTTCTTTATTTTTTTATTTCGTACAATGACATTTTCTACATATCCAGTAAGTGGTTTTTGGAGCATGTTTAAGTCCGACACATAAGTAGTAGGTGTGCAGTTAAATATTTAGAAGTGAACACTTTTCTCAGCCCGAGTTCTCAACAACAAACCATTGAACTATATTTTTCGCCTTTGGCACTACTAATCTGAAGTAGTATCTTTAAGAACATCAAAACCATTAATACGTAAAACTATTTAAACACCATTTGTTGAATAATAGTATTTATTATTTATCATTATTACAAGTATTATTTAGTACATATGAAAGAATTAAGCATCAAAACTATAGAAGATTTAAGCTTTATAAATCTAGCGTACATCACTGTTTTTCATGTAACAATAACGCAATGTAACCGTAGCCTCAATAATTATTGTTACGTTCGTAATTAATCAGGTCCTTACCCAACTATGCATTCCGGCATTTAGTCTCCAATGTAACAATAATATATTTATTATAGTTACATTTCCATGTAACTGTAGCCAGTGCCTATTATATAAGACTATATATCCTGGTGTCTTTCAGATATCTGAACATGTGATATTTTTAACAAAGATTATCTTTGAAAGATATACAGAATTTTTGAAAAATAAACAAAAGACTTTAAAGCTCAAATTAATGTTTACACTAAATTCTCATTTGGGACTAATAGATTTACTGTTTTTAGACCCAGATTATCATTTGACCCATGGAACAATAAAAATATCCATTTAACAAATATTTCCATCATCACAATTAATCTACTTGATTCCTTATCTCATGTTAAAATAAGATATTATCACAAAATAGAGCAGGTCACAAAAAACACATTTGATGTAACATTTCCTTTCTAAATACACATAAAAAACTGAAACAATTCATGGCCTTGCCCAACACATGATTTATAAAATTGGGGCAAAATGACCAGGATTTGTGACAACTGGAAATCCAGTGTTTAGGAAACATATATGAAGTAAAGAAACTTTATTATCCACACAGTTGGGAAAAATTTGAAATACTTAATCTTGGCTTGTTATAAATATGCCACATATTATATATACATGTAGTGTCCTAGCTAGCCCAAAATAGAGGAGCTCAGCTCTTATCTGCCCTCTGTGTGGTCTCCTCTGCATATTGCCCCTTTCTGTGCACCCCTCTGCCTTTATACTCCTGTTCTCTGTTTTTTTCTTTCTGAAGGAAAATAAATACTTTTTAATGCAAACTAATCATTTTAAGTATTAGAAAAAGCTTTTTACAAGCCCTTGAATACCATGGATCTAGCAAATATTTGTTAATTATTTCAATTTTTCATTTATAGACATGATCAAGTTTGTCCTTTTTCAGACAAACAACTGTGCTAAATGCTAATATGCCTTTCATCATTAAATTGTGCCCTGCTGCTCTAAAATCCTTGCTGTAATACTGTATCATATATATATATACATTTATATTACAGATTTAGACCAACTAAGACCAATTAAAAAACTATGACATATTAATATATTTATTTTACAGATTTAGACCAATAATAGTAAAAGAAACAATTCATACAGTATTGAATGATAGACTGTCTGGTAAAGTTTATGATGTAGATGAAACAACAGACTTGTGTAGAGTTATATCAGATGAAATTAAAACAAAATTAAAAGGTATTAAGATTCAGCTGTAATTAAGATCACACACAATACAAATGAACCCTTTCATCCCCAACGATGCCTTGAAGCATCGCCTGGTATCGTAGAATTAATTGGGCAATACATGGATTGTGTGGACAATAAAACGTAACGTAAATGCATGTTCAATCTTTTAGTAATACCGATTAGTGCATAGATGTCGTATGAAGCGTAAAAAACGTGTTTAAAATACTGAAGCAGGTGCAAAAAAATATCCTATCTTGTAGTTTAATCCAAGTCTAAATTAAAAACAAATGCTAATGTTTTCATTCTTCCAGGTGTTTCCCTGGTGCACTAAAGTCACATTGAGGATTCTTGGAACTCATTTGCACACTGTTACGATTTTATTTTCACAAATGATAACTTATTACACTATATGTGTGATTAAAACTGACAAACAGAGTATGTCTCTCATAGATCTTTATATTTTCTTCAAATTTTCTAATAAATACTCAACAATTTTTTTATTATCTACTGGCATTGAGTGTTGGAATGTGTATTCACATTTCATTTTATTTATAACTCTGACCTTATATCGTCCAATTAAAACTCGGTTGTTCCCTTCTTAATACATGTGATATATCATGTTATTAAAAAATTAAAAAATGTCGTCTGTAAACAAAGAACAAAATTGAAATGTCCGATTCCTCAGACGAGGAATTCTTAGGTTTTAAAGCCAATGATATTCAACAGGCTGTTCAACGGTACGAACAAATATTACTAGATCAAGGAATTGGGGATGATTTTGAATTCAATACTTCAGGAAACGAATCTGAGGGCTCAGAAACAGAACCGACCATTCCTATTTATAATGTCAATGACCAAGTAGTCCCAGATATAGACAATGTTGCAAACACCTGGCATAACAATTTCAATATTCATGAAAGGGGTTTACCTCATTTATTCGAACCTAGAGGTCCAGATGAAAGTGCAACAGGCCCAGCTACCATTTTAGCTGCTGATAAGGGTCCAATAGATTTCTTCAAACTTTTCTGGAATGACATAATTTTTGAACAGATAATAAATGAAACTGAAAGATATACCAACCAACAAATTGATGAAAACCCAGACAGTAATAAATATCCTTGGTCAAAACCAAGTCTGCCAGAAATATAAGCTTTTATTGGTCTTTGCTGTTTGATGGGAATTGATGTCAAACCAGAAATCAAACTTTACTGGTCAACTGACCCCTTCATGGAATCTCCAATATTCCGTAAAAAACAATGTCCAGGAATAGGTTTATGCAAATCATGAGGTACCTTCATTTCAGTGACAACCAGGTCATCCGTCATATGATGTACTATATAAAATAAGAAACATCTTGAATATGTTTAATACATCATCAATGAAAAGAGAATTTGTCCCTACACGCCAGGTCTCAATAGACGAATGTATGATCCCCTTCAAAGGAAGGGTCAAATTCAAGCAGTATATGCCAGCCAAACCAACTAAATGGGGTATAAAGATATGGGCATTGGCAGATTCCAATACAGGATACATCTGTTATACAGATGTTTATACAGGGAAAACTGATAGACCACAAGGCCAGTTGGGTTCACATGTATAGAGGGGGCTGATATTGTTGGGCAGGGATACCATGTGTACATGTATGTTGACAATTTCCTTTCTTCACCAAAACTCTTCCAAGACCTATTTGATAATTATAACACTGCTGCATGTGGAACAGTCCGCAAAAACAGAAGCGGTCTACCAGCTGATTTTTTGTTAAAACACCCTGTTGGTATCGATAACAGGGGGAAATGAAATTCTTTCAGAGGGACTCAATCTCAGGTGTCTTATGGAAAGACAAAAAAAATTGTAACAGCAATTTCAACAATTCACAACCATTCTAGCTCTGAAGTTCAACGTTTGGTTTCAAATAAATGGACAATTTGATAAAGCAGATATACCATATCCAAAAATTATACCAATTTTAAAGTCTTTGGTTTGACCTAACGGGGTTCGAACCCACGACTTCCCGCATTAGAGGCTACCACGAGACCACTGAGTTGGTTCCGTTCTTATACAAGTAAACACGATAACTAACATATTTTAACAATCAAACAGACCTAGAAAAATCCAATTGCACGTGTTCTCTATCTATTTATATCTATATTTATGTTTAAGTCAGGATATATGACCATCGACAATCTTCGGAGGTCACCTCATAATACATTGGTTATTTTGATGGCGTCCTCTAGACTAAAATACACATGAAATGCTGATACATATTATCAAATCCATGAATCGTAAATTGTTTATTTTAGGCTTTTTATAATTTGGATATACGTTTTAGTACCGGTATGTTATAAATCAAACATGAATTTGACAGCTAATGCCCCTTTAAGCAAATACATAACATAAGACATTATTCAAATTATTATGTACAGGTGGCTGTAAACTGAAACATCATTTAAATTTTGACATATACTGTATCAATGCAACAAGCTACTGTTGATAGAAGTGTTTTTATTGTAATGCACAAAAATGAATTTACATTCAAATCTATTCACACTGGCTTAATCTTCACAAGGAACACTCAGCAACAATAAAAAACATTGGAATCCAAAATATACTTTTACATTGGAAGCTTTTTGGCCATAAAATACCCAAGAAGAATGTCCAGAAGGGTCAAAGGTCAGATTTACATGAGGGAGCTGGTGTCATTTTTGGAAAAATTACAAATTAAATGGACTCCACCTAGGAAAAAAAGCTACTGCTCAAGTAAAATATTTAATATTTAAGGGCCATCCCATGGTAAAAACTAAAATCAGTATGAATTCAAGCCCCCATGATTAATTTCTCAAAGAGACTCGTGAGTTGTTTATCAATGGCCTATTCTTATACAAGTAAACACGATAATTAACATATTTTAACAATCAAACAGACCTAGAAAAATCCAATTGCACGTGTTCTCTATCTATTTATATCTATATTTATGTTTAAGTCAGGATATATGACCGTCGACATTCTTCGGAGGTCACCTCATAATACATTGGTTATTTTGATGGCGTCCTCTAGACTAAATCTATTCACACTGGCTTAATCTTCACAAGGAACACTCAGCAACAATAAAAAACATTGGAATCCAAAATATACTTATACATTGGAAGCTTTTTGGCCATAAAATACCCAAGAAGAATGTCCGGAAGGGTCAAAGGTCAGATTTGCATGAGAGAGCTGGTGTCATTTTTGGAAAAATTACAAAATAAATGGACTCCACCTAGGAAAAAAAGCTACTGCTCAAGTAAAATATTTAATATTTAAGGGCCATCCCATGGTAAAAACTAAAATCAGTATGAATTCAAGCCCCCATGATTAATTTCTCAAAGAGACTTGTGAGTTGTTTATCAATGGCCTATTCATATTTTCAACATCTTTTTTCAGAACAGTGTATGAAGTGACTTGATTAAAGTGAATGAAATGATGTTTTCCAAATATTAGACTTTTGTTTTACATTTACAGATTTAGGTTATGACAGATATAAATTTGTAGTTCAAGTAGTAATTGGTGAACAAAAAGGAGAAGGTGTCAAGTAAGTATTACCTCCCTTTACCCAATTTGTGTTTAATTAACCACAACCAAGCCCTGTGTCTCCCCTCCAAATGGAACAAAACTTGAGAAATCCCTGATAAAATCTATTATCTGACCTATACACTTCTAGATATATCATTGGTTTAAAAGCGAACTTATAGTAACCCTGTATATTTGAAATTAGGTCAGTTTGGAATGGTATTCCAAAATGATATTTCCATATTCCTCAAAGTAAAATCAGTGTTCTCCCCAGAAATTTTGGATAGCATCACATTTGGCGTAAAAAAATAAACTGTTTTTTTTTCAATGTTATTTGTTGCGTTGTGGCGATGCTCTAACAGTTGTTTCAGTTTATGTTTTCTATATTCATTTATAGTAACAGTATTATTTTTTTCTTCTTGGACCAAACAAAAATATATGTGTGGTTCCAGTTACCCTATCTACCCAACTAAATGAATGAATGAATGGTTTATTTTAGTGCAACCTGTATATATATACAATACTAAATATCAAGTAAAAAAAAGAACTGTTTTTTTATATAAAAAGAGAAGAGAAAGTTCAACATATAGCAATAAAATTTCAATCAACAACTTTTTTCTTTATCATGTCTATGAAATTCATTGTTTCATGGTTCTCAATGAATTAATCAACCAGTTGTTGCTTTATATCAAAATGATATTTTTAACAAAGTTAAGCTACTTTAATCAGTATATTTAAACAATGCATTTTCAAAAAGAAAACATTGAGCAAGGAGATCTAACAAATAGTCTGCTAATGCGTAGTTTTCTCTTTTGGGATTATTTTTTCTGTCCACTGTGCCATTTGTGCATCTGTAGTTATTATCGTAAAAAGATGATTTTTATCATATCTGGTCCGGTTCCGATCCGTAGTTTACACAATTATTTCAATGGCAGCCGATGAAAAATTAACGAAAATAAACAATGTTTGACAAGAGATAGGGAATGAATATGACACTTTTAATGCATTAAATGGATGAAACATTAACTAAAGCAAAGTATGATCACTTTCTAAAAAAGTATCAAACTTATTAAGCTCAAAATAAAAATGTTAACTATACGTTCTCGATTAACAAGTAGTACCGGATGGGAAAGAAAGTAATTTTTTGAAAGTTGTAAAAATATACGACCAAACCTCTTTTCTAAAAAGATAAATCGTTTGTATCTTTGAATTTCCATTATGCAAACGTAAATTTCGAAATTGATTTTCAGATTACATTTTCTCATTTTCAAAATTTGCGATCGGACCATGTGGTATATCATGTGATAAGTCATGTCACAAGTGTCAGCTTGGGGTATTCGTATCCAAACAGTTATCACCCAAAGGGCAATTAACACCTATTTAATCACTCTAAATTGCCTCTATTGTCCGACTTGAAGGGTTACAATAAAAGGTGATATAGCTTTATGATCACAAGCGGTAATTAGATGAAAGTTCAAAATTTTGTAGATGGTTTTGCGATATAGAGACAAGAACAATAGCATCCTCAAAATAATTATAGCGTTGCGGAAATATATTATAGCATCACGGGAAAAAAACATAGCGTCACTGTGCCGCGACGTTAAAACGCCCTGGGGAGAACACTGGTAAAATGCTAGATATGAGCAGTATTTTTTTTTTTTTTTTTACAAATTAAAATAAAGAGTACAGCTACATTGTAGCTGTTCACAGTATTATTGCAAACCAGCAATTGTCTCAGGTAAAGAATATCTGCATTATATCCAGACAGCTGAATATCCGCATTATCCAGACAGCTGCTTGTTTCCAGGTAAAACAAAGAATGAACCATCAATCTGATGAGATCTTGTTAATAATTTTGGAAACATCAAAATGTATAAATATGTTGAAGCGCACACAATTACTGTTTATATGAATTATGATATACATCAGTTGAATAACACTAGCTGTAAATGTATGCAATAACAGTTTTTGTCCAAATTCAACTTTTTGTCTAGATAACACAAAAAAGGATTTGGAACACACTAGAATTAGAGCAAAGCAATAACAATGAAACATTTTTAATTAAACACCCATTTATTTTACAAAAGAGAGTATTATAAAGATTAGTAGGTATACATGCACAATCTTGACAAAATCATTATATGATATCAAAAACATATTTCTTTATTTTTAGAATGGGATGTAGATGTTTCTGGGATTCTGATACTGATAACTATGCACAAGATATATTTATGAATGTAAGTAACTTATTATAATATTTATGAATGTAAGTAACTTATTATAAATTTACAGTGTATCATATAAAACTGCAGTGTATCAATGCCAATGAAGAAATTTATCCTTCAATGTTTGACTGATCTGATGTAACTAAGGACGATGAAGTAAATGTTAGTTCACTAAATGTATCAAGTCTTTGATAGGGAATTAGAATTGACATGACTTGTCACATTTGAATATTACTCTAAATTGCAAGTGGTAGTGGTAGGCATCATAAACATAGTTAAACTGTGAGAAACAGATTTAAGGAAATGACCATTGGTCAGATTTATTTTAATTAAAACAAATCAAAAATAAATATTACAAGGAATCAATGAAAACACTCTTCCAAATGTATTTCTTCATGTTTTATGACTCAAATAGCAAGTAGGGGGATGAAATTACACTGTAAAAAAATTTGGGTCATGAATTTTAAAGTATAAAGTAGTGATTTGGTCCAGCTGAAAAAGGTTAAAAATTAGCACTTTGGGAGCTGTCAAAAGATTTCAATACCCCCTTAACATAAAATTGTCCATATTTTGAGTTAGAGCCGATGAAGTTTTCTATAATTTTGATATAATTTGTCCCAATAGTAGTACAACACACTGTAAAAATATTATTGAGAAAGTGCAGGTGGGATTTTTTTTATTTTCATTTATTGTCTAAAAGAAATGCACTACGAAATAACTGTGTACTCGGACCTTATGTTCCATATCTCCAGAAGGACAACATTTTAAGAATATAAAAGAATTGAAAGGGAGATTACTCTGGTAGCTTTGTAAGATTGTTATAAAAAGTCATGGGAATAGCTACAAGTAAATGGATTTTAAACTTTGCACGAAGGCACTGAACATTGTCAATATGTATTTTTATCTTGTGGTTGCTTGCTCACTCAGGGTCAATCAAAACGCTTGAAGGTAGGTATTTGCTGCTTCTCCTGTAACTTTTGATGTCATCATTTAGGATTAAGAGCAAAAACTGGTTGGCTAGTAGTTATCTGTCTGGGTAGAGTGACATATCTTTCTACACACTGTTACCTTGTGAACTAAAAAATGTAACATGTTAAAAAAAATCCAGCTTAATATATCTAATACAAATCAGGCTTCATATTCATATGGCATCAACATGTTCTCGTAATGGTATGTATGTAATGTTTGCCACTGAATGTTTAACTATAATCCATCTATCCAGCTTTGATTTAACAGATAAGGTCCTATACATATTGTAACCCCAGAATTGCAATTTAAAAATAAATCTCAAAATTGAAAGGAATTTTTTCTTTAAGAAACAACACATTGTGTAAAATTTTTAATAATACAGCCATCCTGAGTTTTTATCAGTCTTGTTCCAAACTATCAAATTCTATCAGTTAAAATCTCATTACTCTGGAGCAACTAATCTAAAGATTATAAAAATCAGCAGTTATACAATGTATCACAAAAATTGTTTGTTTTTGTCTATTGACTTTCTTTTCTAAATTCAAGGAAAACATGAGGCTGGTATCTCGGAAAGTCTGACTGAATGTATCAAAGATTTATATCTTAAAAAAATTATTTATATAATTCTGTGTGTAGAGGTAAAATGCACAGAAATAGTCACTGTGTGTTAAGCAAGCAAAAATCAATCAATCACAGAAAAAAATCCAACACAATGTTTTTGTCATCAAATTCTTATTCAACCAGAAGTTCAGATGTTTTGTCTGAAATAACAGCAAAGACAAATGGATCTGCTTTTGGAATGATGGGAGGACCAAACAAAATTTTTTGATTTTTACCAACGCTAGAGCAAAATATTTAAAGTCTAGTGTAAAAAAAGAACTGTCATATTAATTGTAATTTGAAACATAATATTGTTTACCCTAATATAGTTTTGTGCTTATACATATATAGATGCCAGTAGACTTTGTACTTTCACAATAGCAATTAGCCAGACTTTTTTTCAATTTGTAATTTGAATTCATTTCTCAACTGATCAATTGGTGAACAAATTTAGCTAATTGCTAGTGAAACCTTGTTAGTATAAGGCAAGTACAGTGTAATAAAAATATTTTTACTATCAATAAGATCAAATTCAAACTGCAACTTTTAAAAAAATTGGGTAATTGTTATTGTGAAGTGATTATGCCTACTGTATAAGCACACAAATATGTTTATAAAAAACAATTGATTTCCTCTGACTATTTATATTCTATGCTAAGCCACAATGGGGCTTAGAGAGAGACCCTTATCTGTCTGTACATATGTAAATAATTATTACAGAGGTTGTTAAGATTTGCATTTAGTCTATTTTTCTGAATTAACAATGTTAGTTTTCTTATCCTTTCTCTTTCCAGGATTCTTTATTCTGTGTGGCAGCAGCTTTTGGATGTTTTTATTATTGACAGTGTATCATTATTATGTTGGGTTCATTATCATTGAAAAACATCTTCGCCAAAGATACAACATATGAATAGTGACTGGGACCACCTGTTAGAGAACTGTTTTGTTATGAGAAAGTTTACATTATAATTTACCTTCTAAGTTAAAAAAAAAAGTTTCATGTACAGTGAAAGATAGAATCTTGGCATTCAAATCTTAAGAGCAATTAAACAAAAAGGGAAAAATTATTAACTTTTTTGATTTTCTAGTTGAATTTTAAAGACATAATGTTCTTTCAAAAAATGAATATGCAAGAATACTATCGGATAAAAAAAATCATTTGATAATATTCAAACTGTGATATAAATTATAATAAATATAAATGTACTTTGTTGATATTAAATGGAAATATTTATTTAAAAATATACTTGTTATACCCCAATCTAAGAGTGAGGGGATTGTTGCAATCACCTAGTCTGTCTGTCCAAGAAATATTTTTGTTACACTTTTCTCAAGTACTTCTCAACAGAATTACTTCATATTTGGTCAGCATGCACTCTTGTTTGGTTTCTCTTTTATAGTTTCATGTAGGCTTTAATGATTTTCCTGTGTTTTTCATATGAATCAGCTTAAACACATACTTACCAACATGAATACCTGTTTGATAACTGTTTGGTTGCTGTCTTTTCTACAATTCTGATACACGTGTTGAAACAACATTGTCAATTTTGACCAAATAGTGGAAGAGTCCCTTTGTACGTCAAATTGTCTTTTTGTTCCACTTTTGTGTCTGCAACTGCTCCTGAACTGCTTGACAAAATTATTTGAAACTTTCACAGATTCTTAATCATATTTCTAATATGAACTTCTTCAAGAGCTTTGAGTACACTACCTTGGTAAAATTTGAATATATTGTATGTCAGCAGATCCACAACTTCGTGATTTGTTTGGGCTATTCCTATCATACTCCCATGTCATATTTCTAGTTTACCTGGCCGAAAGGCCAAGTGAGCTTTTCTCATCACTTGGCGTCTGTCGTCCGTTATCATAGTTAACCTTTACAAAAATCTTCTCCTCTGAAAGTACTGAGCCAAATTTAACCAAACTTGGCCACAATCATTATTGGGGTATCTAGTTTAAAAAATGTGTATGATGACCCCGCCAGTCAACGAAGATGGCAGACATGGCAAAAAATAGAACATAGGGGTAAAATGCAAGTTTTGCCTATTATTTTGAAAACCACTTTAAATAGAAAAAATCTTGACAAGAGCAAAAATGTTCAGATTGTATAGCTCTACCTAATGTTAAATCATGTCAAAACTGTTGAATGACTTATAGGAGTTATGCCCTTAAAAGATGAATTTACCATTTTTAAAAGTTTTTGCCTATTATCTCGAAAATCATAATAGACAGAAACTTTAAATAGCAAAAATGATGAGCAAGACAAATAAGTCTACATGGCTGAAATTTTCAGTTGACACCTTATTAGAAATATTGCCCTATAATGACGATATTTACCAATTTTTTTGCATTTTAAGGCGAAGTGTACGTAATATAACTACTCCACAGAATTTTTTTATATTTTACATGTAGATTCTGCTTGTAAAATTACATCAGAATATAAAATAAAAAAAGGGGGTAACCGTTTTCGTTTTTCAGATACAAGCTGTTAAAACTAACAGCATGATACGCCAGAAATACAAAGGATATATAGGGAAAATCATAAAAAACGGCAGATATTTTTACTTTATCATGATTTTCTAATTCGTTGGTCCACAGAATTTTTTTTAAGTTCGAAATGCGTTTAAAAAATAAACGACGAATCCATTGGTGTAAAGAAAGTCCTTAGCAACCGTGCTAGTTTTCAAGCTATATTCTCTTGAAGTTTGATATTTAGCGGAAAATTATAAAATATTCGGGGACGTTATTGACGTTTGCAGTAACGTCACCACAAATTCTACTCTATAACGCTAGTATACCCATTGTACTGTACAGCAGTACTGCAGACTGAGTATTGTCATACAAATCGTGAGTGCGTGTAACACATTTTCCTAAGTATTGGAAATGCTAAAAAAAATAAAAGCGTAATCGGTTGACATGGTTGATAATGATACAAACTGAAAAATGTTTAAGGATATTTCTGCTGCCAAAATAATGCAAATTGGCAAATAAATATACTGCAAGTGAAAGAAAGTTACTGTATAGATTTTAACTCCATCTTTTCTTGATTAGACAGGGTTCCACATCTTTTTTTTTTAAATATTTGTATTGTTCTAATAATTTTAAATAAAATATCGAGTTGTCCAGATTAGTACAGAATGATTCTATACATATTTGAAAAATTCGGTTATAATATTGGGATCGCTTCTTTTCATCCTCACCATTTCCGGCACTATGCGAGGTATTGCGTACACAACCCATTCTATTTGTCAAGTTCACACACGTGCACGTGATTCTACAATTTTACTTGGAAATTTCCTGTCTCGATAGCTTTCCCTTTTCTTTAACGACACGACAAGGCATTATACATGGTATAATGATTGCTGGAGATTCATTAACAAAGGAAATAATTTTTTGTACAATTATTTCTTAAATTTCCACATGTACGACTCATAAAAAATAAGAAATCTGCAAATGCATATTATCTTGAGAATGGCTGTAATAAGGTCAAAAGAAGAACCCGTATATGAATTTCTGCAAAATAAAACAGATCGGAGTTTTTTATATAACTTCCCGTTGCATAGATCACTGCCTGTGTTATGCCTTAGCATTGTGTATATTGTAATGCTAAAGCCGTATTGTTAAGTCTAAGTCTAAAGCTTTGTGTATTATAGTTATATGCTGTAAATGTGCTGGTGTCATGATATAAACTGGTGTCATGATATAAATGTACTGGTGTCATGAAATAAATATACGTATGTAATGCTATACGAATGTACGTATGCAATGCTATACGAATGTACATGTACCTATGTAATGATATACGAATGTACCTATGTAATGCTATACGAATGTACGTATGCAATGCTATACGAATGTACCAAGGGCGATGTTGTGAGAATGTAATCATCCAGTATGATGCTAAAAAAATGTTTCTAGTGTAAATTCATTAGATTGTATCCAGTACAATGTAAGGAGACCACTTCTAAGCAAGGAACGAAGCTCATAAACTCGGCAATAAAATCAGGACCTCTAGAAAGTTCGGAGAGCCGACAACCTTGCTTCGGAAGTTGGCAAGGAAACTGTTCATAATGTAATGCTATACGACTTTACCTTGCGTATTGTGCCTGTATCCAATGCAAATACATAAAAAAAAACATAAATTGGGTTTTTTAATGTGATATAAAAATTAGGAGATGTGGTATCATTGCAAATTGGACAACTATTTGCCACAGTTTAAGGTAGATCTATCGGGTATATTTTTTCTGAGCGTCCTTTCAGGTCATGTTGCAAAATTACTTATTTATTTTACAAATAGTTTACCAAGTATCATTCAATATACAACAAAATACCTACAACTTGAAATCTAAAGATTGAACTATCAATATGTTTTTTCAAGAAAATTAGGCCCGTGATCCCCTTTTTATATATACATATATATATATATTTCAGAAGTATTAATTAATGAAATTATCTCTTCGAGTTTTAGACAATTCTATCGTTTAATGTTTCTTCAATAAGGAAAACTTAAGTTTCCCCTATATAAACAAAATAAAATACCCTAAATGTGGTTAATTTTAATGTATTGTTACGAAAAAAACAATGTCCGCGATCCCCAGTTTTTATATTGAAATTTGAAATTACTTTGACCGAAAAGTCTTTTACAGAAGCTTACGAAACATTTATCGCCGAAAATTTTGACACCCCAGCTGCCTTATTGAATGAAGTGGATATAAGCAACTATAATAGGCAACCATAAGGCCATCAACCATGAGAAAAATCCCTAACGTTTAGTCGGTTATAAAAGGCCCCGACAAAGTAACATTATTTTCTTCACCCGCACCCTTCTTCCCTATACCTTATACTCTATAATTCTATAATACTAGTAATCTTCAATATTGAGACTTGAGAAGAAAAAAATACTTCAAAATTGTATTCTCTACTTCTGAATGATACACAAAAGAACAACACAAGAATGCAAATTTCGCTATCCTTTCGAAATTGGAATTTGATCAAGAAAAAAACTGCATGTTCTATTTTTAGCATTCTCAGATCTGCAGTGACATCACAACATGTAACTGACCAATCAATGATTAGCATTTGTGTTATGTAAACAATGTTGAGAGGTGATGCCAATAAGAATCCTCTAGATTTTCCATATACTTCAATGCAAATTAATTTAATTGATATATATTGACACCAGTTGAATATAGTAATTTTACTCTTTTAATATTGTTAAAGACACTATATAATATCTCCATTTTTATTTTTATCATACTATATCCTCTGGTTAAAAAATAATCGGCAATATAAATAATCAGTAATCACCTTCAAATAGATGAAAAATGCATGTGTAGTTTCAGTTTCAACCATGGTTCTAAATTTAGATTTTACTTTCCCAAAAAATTGCGGACGGAGTAGAAGACACCTGTTTATTTTCTGCTCCTTGAGAACTGAGATTTGGATGAGATAGATGATTTACTTAGTCTGAGATAAATGTCACAGTGCTGAATTCTTATAGTTTCTGTGTAATGTTTTGTAGACGGAATCTGATTTTTTTGTTCGTTTTTATTTTCTGTAAGCTTTGTCCTTCCACGTATAGGCCTACATGTTAAAAATGTTTCACTTGTGGTCGATTACCCTTTATCATTGTTTATACTTTTCACACAAATATAAATTATCCTAAAATTTCCAATTGCTTAAAAAACGTGACATGCCAACGCCTTTCTAGTTCAACATACATATTTACATGCAATTTACCGGTAATTACTGGGTTACCTTCACTGAAGATTACGCTAGACTGACACTGTAAATTTCTTTCAAATAATATTGTGGGGTCAATTCTGGATTGATTTTAACGAGTATGATACGACTAGAAGCAGAATTGTCACTAGTTTATTTGTTTATTTTTTATTTCTGTTGAAATAAATACGAGCGGTATTATGTACCCGCTCCTGCGTGAGGCTAAAACAAAAACAGTTGCAGACTAACACACAATAGGATACTAAGATCTAAGATTTCTGATTGGAGTCATCTAATTTCTTTGAAATTTTGACATAGCACAGGAATACTTGTTTGGGTTCATGATAGACCGCACAAAGTCATTAAAATTATGATTTCTCTCTCATGTGCCCATTTCCCGTTCTTGGAGTAGGGGAGACAACTTGCGTAACTAACGACGCACGTTTTGTATCCCGAATTCCGCTAGAGGCGTGCAATTACGTATACTTCGCCTTAACCTAATATCTTAAAAACTATATTAGATAGATAGAAACTGTAAATAGCAAAAATGATCAGCAAGACAAGATCTACAAATAAGCCTAATGGCCGAAATCTTGTCGACTCGTTATTGAAGTTATTGCTCTTTAATGATAATTTTTCCCATTTTTGCCTAATAACTTGAAAACGGTAATAGATAGATAGAAACTATCGCTCAAGGTAAAATATATATGGCATAAAGGACCATCCATTAGTAAAATCAGTATAAGTTCAAACCCCCATGAATTATTTCTTAAATACAATTTACTTTTGCATCTTTTATTTCATTTCTTCATCTGAATGATTTTTGGGGTTTCCTTTATCAAAGCATGAATGTTGCAAAGGCAGGGCAATCAAACCAGATACTTAGGAATCGGTATTTGCTAATTCTTCTCAAGCATGCACATTTAGCAACGGCAAAAACTGGCTGGATCAGAATTGGAATTATAATGTGTCCAGACTCCAGAGAGGATGACAAGTTATTCACCAGACTCATCTCTTCAACTAATTCTTTCAAAATAGGATCAGTATGACAGCATTGTACAAACCAGCATATAATTCACATTTCATAGACATATTTTTGGATTGAATATACATGTAATATTTGCAGCTGAACATTAATCAGTCATTTACCAACCTATCAATCTCTATAGAAAAGTTTAACATTTATATGGCTTCAGATAGCCTATAGTTACTATATTATGTACTACATGAAATTGTTTCAAAGCTATATTTAATGGTAGTTTTTCAATAGTGTCTATTTAGTCAAGATCAGTAGGTTGGTTATTATGCACTGTCCCTTTTTGAACAATTGGTATAAGTGGCAAATTCTATAGGCTCAACTCACATTGATGTCCATTATTATTCTTGTATGGGAGTGTCAGGCTATTATACAATTGGCCTTGAATCCCACAAAAAAAGATAAACAATGTTCTGCTCCATATAAAAGGGAGGACATTTATGGAGGGAATCCATCATTTTGGTATTGCCACTCCATGGCTTAACAAAAAATTATAAGCAATCAAAAAAGGTACTTAATTTTATAGTGATGTAAAGTTTGAATATCAATGTCACTGGGAAAAAAATAGAGAAATGCTTAACATTAAATGATGGAACACCTGAAAAAGGACCTACTTCTAGGTAAACACCTTTAAAGACACAGTCTTCCATTAATTGTTTGTTTCATTTCAATTTACCTGTACTTGATAAATAAAACTAAAGATATAAATTCTCTGCTGGTGACACTTGTAGAAGCTTTCAAAGGAACATGTCCATCATTTGGTTTCCTTAATTTCGCAGGTTCTTTAGGATAAAGTATTTGAAACTTGGATTAATCTTAGCTTTTTAGGCCCCTTTTGATTGTGAATTACTTCATCATGGCCATCTAACACATTTGGTAAGTACCTTCTAAAGAACAGTCCTGCATGGTTTGATTTATTTTAACATTGGGATTCTTGAAAATAATAAAAATCTTCATTTTGCCTGGGACCTCTAATACAAATAAATTTTGTCCCAGATTTGTATTGGAATTCAGTGTAAAAAACGAAATCCACAGGCGGCTACTGTGAAGTTTAGCTCGGCACCACAGTAACAACTCTTAAGGAACATATCTGTGAAGTTAAGTTTCAATTGTTTCATCTGGTTTTTATGCCCGCGCCGTAGCGGTGGGGGCATTAAGTTTTACCCTTGTACGTACGAACGAACGTACGAACGTCCCAAAATTGGTTTCCGTTCTCTAAATTGAGTTTGCCTCAACCAAATGTTATGACACATATACACAATGCTTATTACCACAAAACACAGATCGAGTTTGAATTTTGGGGGCGTCACTTTTACCGTTCTAGAGTTATGCCCTTTTATAAATGGAAAAATTGCAAAATTTTTAGTTTCCGTTCTCCAACTTAAGTTTGCCTCAACCAAATGTTATGAAACTTATACACAATGCTTATTACCACAAAACACAGATCAAGTTTGAATTTTGGTGGCATCACTTTAACCTTTCTAGAGTTATGCCCCTTTATAAATGGAAAAATTGCAAAATTTTTATTTTCTTCTAAATATCAAGTAATTTTTAAAATTGGAGTTATCTTCCTTTGTCCATGATTATAGTTGAATCAACTACAATCAATGCTTTATACAATGCAATGTTTAATTTTGACTTCCACTGATAAAACACAGATCAAGTTGAATTTGGGTAGTGTCACTTTAACCATTATTGAGTTATGCCCCTTTATAAATCGAAAGATTGCAAAATTTTTAGTTTCTATTTTGTAACTTAAGTTTGCCCCAACCAAACATTATGAAACCTATACACAATATTCATTACCACAAAACTAAGATCAAGTACACATTTTTTGTTATCCGTTTTCGAACTTTAGTTTGCCTCAACCGAATGTTATGAAACTTATACACAATGCTTATTACTACATAATACAGATCAATTTCAAATTTGGGTAGCGTCACTTTTACCGTTCTTCAGTTATGTCCCTTTATAACTATATGCTATGCAAGCGGGGGCATCATCTGTGTCCACATGTGGACACTATCCACATTTATTTTATACGAGAGTCGGGTCAATCTAACCCATTTTTTGGCACCTTTAGGTTCTTTATCAGAACCAAAGTTACAAAACTTGGAAAGTTACCTTCTTAAAAAAATTCATGAATGGTTTGATTTCATACAAATAAAATGTCTTATTTTGATTTCAATGTAAACTTAATATCCCCTTTCGGCTATTTGGAATTTCTAGTTAGTGAGCATCGTAGTTACAACACTTGTCGAGGGTCTTCAAGGGAACATCTGTCAATTTTAGTTTCAACTGGTTGATTTGATAAAGAGGCAGAAGATACCAAAGGGATATTCAAACTCGTAAGTCGAATACAACGCCATGGCAACACAACGGGAAACGACCAAAAGACAACAAACAGTAAACAATACACAACATAGAAAACTAAAGACTGAGCAACACGAACCCCGCCAAAAACAACAGAAATTCGGTTAGCAGATTAAAAAGATTTTAATCAATGTTTTACAAATTTTTTTTCTGTATTTCCTGTCTATTTGTAATACATCGGCACCAAAGTAACAATTCTTTTAAAAGGAACACATCTGTTAAGTAAGGTTTCAATTGGTTCATCGTGTTTTTTATTATATGAGAATCGAAAAAAAATCCAATGTGCAGATAGTAAGTAACTTGCACATTGCTAGAAAACAAAGAAATTTTGATGCCAACGTTAAATACGTTAATAATGTAATACAAATAGACGGGAAATACGAAAACAAAATGAAAAATATTGATTAGAAATGTTAATCTACTAACCGAGTCCCTGTAAACCAAATCGTGATGGCATCTGTAAAACTTTCGAAGAGATGACTTCAACTTCACCACTTAGACCCTTGATATAATAGCTCAGTCTTGTAAGCAGCAAACCACTATCAAGAAAAAAATATGATAGGAAATACATGCTCGGGAATATTTTATCAAACTGGGAGATATATACTCCATATGCAGGCGCTGCTGGAATGTTGCTACATAGAAATGGAAAGTTCAAGAATAGACGTTTAAATGAAACCACACTATGCAGAGATATCCTTTCGAAGGTATTTGGTACATGTGTTTTGGGTCTTTTGTCCTTAAAAAAGTCCAAGGTATAGCTTAAAGAAACCAAATTTGCTTGTTTGTCTTCAATTTTTCTTGTTTGTCTTCGGTTTTTCTTTCTAAATATGGTTTGAAAGATTCGACACTAGACGTTAAACAAAATGGCAATCAATCTTATTTTTAATGAGGATGTAAGAATTCATAAATCGAAAATGTGTAATTTATATAGACGGTTCAATCACACATTGTGTCGTTATAATCATTGCTTTTGTCAATGTCAGTTTCGATATTTCATGATCAGAATTTGGTGTTACTGACCCAGGATCCAGGGGGTAATAATAGTGAATTTACTTCTGGTCATTTCACATGGTCAATTGAAGGCATTCTAAGCCTAGATGTTTCTCAAATTGAATATCTATTTCTGATTAAAATTTGGAAGTGCATGCTGGTCAATGCCAGATTTAAAGTAGCAGAAAATATTTCGATAACACCCCTGCGTAAAAGTAATTAGATGGTACATTCCACTTATTTTGTTTTAGAAATTAAAAAACCACAGAATTTTAGAGTTCTTATCAGAACCAGATACTGTACCGTAAGAGTACAATTTAAATATCAACTGCCTGATTAATTTATGAACTTCATAATTTCGTTGCAACATTTTTTCTGCATAAACAAAAGAAAAGGCAGATATTTGATGAAACATGAGCACCAATGGAATAGATGTTGAAGGTAAGTTTTTTTTTATTACCAGTAACCATAACCATATCGGTAATTAATCATAAGGAGAAAAAAAAACAAACAATATACACATTTTATTTTAAATATATTTTTATATCATTCTATTTGCGTTAAGTTATTTTTTTACTGAACATATTTTGTTATTAACAAGAAGACTTGTCACCCATCTCTACTCAATTCTTAAGAGCTGACCATGCCCTTATCATCTTGACAGTAAACGGCTTACACGACTGTGTTCACATAGCCAGATCAGATCGAAACATTCCGTAGCGTTATCAATTTGAAAGCAGATATTCTAAATGTCTGGCCAGAAAAGTGTCAACTGGAACCATGAAGTCGAGATTTAAACTAGTGTGTAAACAGATGAGAGCATTAATTTCGAGGTTTTCCAATTTTTCGGATAAATGGAAAATTCTATTCTATTCACATATTCATTGGAATTTACAACGCCTTTAAAGAATTCACATTGATGTCTATATATTTTGGGACAGATTATCAGACGATGGGAGTCTTTCTTCACCAAATAATTCAATGCAGCAAGTGTCTTCAAAAATTTATTTTATCTCAATCTCCAACAGTTAACAGCAACTGGTAGTGTTATCAGTAGAACGTATTAAATCATATCTTCTTCCTGTTGAAGAAGCGTCGTTTATCTTTTAGATTATGAAATGCGAGACATTAACATTAAACATGATGTATTTATTCCATATCATCGACGTTTTGTGGTTTTTCAAAGAGTTATGAAAACCAGACTATTTCACGACTTTTTAAACATGAAATAGTTACATATTGTAAATAAATTTAATCAAAAGAAAAAAAAATGTTTCTCTCGATTTATTGCTTTAGTGATTTTTAAAGGATGTTTATGTATCGAACTGCCAAAGATCTTTTTTTTTTCTTTTTTATCCAGTTTTTGTTAACATTTTGAAAACAACGAGGTAAAACAGATGTAAACCTCGGATACACATGGTAGGCTAATTCAAATAGATAAAAGATGCAAAAGATCAGATAGCAACTAGTTTAACGATTTAACAAGTAAACACAGTATCCGCCACTTCAAATTATTTTTCAATATCTCAATATCTTTAAACGAAATAAAGTCTGACCACAAACATTTGTTGTAATATCTATGCTTCAGTTTATGTATACTTTACATTGCCTTTGAAGCACTCTTTGCGTTTGATTTTGTTACTTTAAGCTCACAAAAGCTACCAACCTACTGCTCACGTGTGCTTGAGGCCTTGTAGGCCCCCTTTTCTGTAACAGACTTTTCTACAAAATTTCTTTAGTTATTATATCAGCTTACTTGCGATATTTAACGTGTTCTTGCTATCCCAAACACAATCTAACATTGCGAGCAGTTTGTATGGGCCGAACATTCATAAGAACTAACTTTTTACGCAGTTTTAAAGAAGAAACTATTGCATGTATAATTCACAGTGTCCTATGTTAAACTATGTAATCACAATGTTGACAATCTTGGTTTTCAATTCCATTTTCATTATAATGCAACTTTCTAAAATACACCAATTTGACATGTAAGGAATTGATTAAGGCAATTAGTCTCTTTGCTCGATAATATTTATTTTTTGTTTTGAATTAAAAATGTCTGAAGAAAACTAACTGGTCGCCTCTTATTGCAGATTTGTAACTTAGGAAATCATATGAAATTAGCAATGTATCTCCCTGATGCATAACTCTCCCTGATGCATAACTCTGTTTGCGTATCTGGTTTTTGCTGTATTTACTATGGTCCTTTTTTTTTATTGTTTCCAAAAAATTTGACCTCGAGCATCACTGCCGCGACATTTATTAACGAAATGCGCATCTGGTGCAGTAAAACTGGTACCGTTAAATAATGTTATTCGTAGATTTTGCTGTTTACAGAAGTCATCAATCTTCTTTTTACATTTATCTAAAACACATTTTAATTATTTTTCCTAACTGGCAGAGAAAGGCACAAAAAAGTGTAATTATACCAACTTAAATTCAGAATCTAAAGCTTAATTTTGCTTGTTTATTTTGTTAAATCGAGTTGAAAGGAAAAAAGATAAACCATATTTTTGTTAAAACCACAAAACTGTCAAAGACTGTTTACTAGTGTTTGCACCAGTTTGTATAATCATTAGTACATCATTACTGGTTAACCAGATAAGAATGAGAAATATATTAACAGTAATTTCAGGCTATTGATCGTTAGCTTGCAAAGAATTCCGCTCAAACCGGTGCTAGGGGCCGCCTTAAACTTGCAGTGAGGTGAGAGCTTTTTTGCTTTGTGTTGAAGGACTCACTGCGACTTTGAGACGACGAACAGCAATAAAAGCTCTGTCCCTTTGGTTTTTGTGTTTTTTGCTGTGTACATACTGATTTTGTGTCATGAATGTATACCCCATATCATCTCTTTTCTATTGAGAAGGAATCAAACTAAATCAGAATATCTTTAATATCAATATTTTGTTCATAATTGCCCAGTAAATGAACTTCAAACCAGTTCGATAAACATGGAACCTATGAAGTTTTATGTGTCCGTTTTTAAGTTTCAATCTGCATTTATTATGATTTAGTAGGGACAAAAAAAATATCGTAAATCAACTAATTTTCGCGAACGATATATTTTCGCGAGTTTCGCGAGTACAAAAATAACGCGAATATTAGTCGTCGCGAATATGTAAAACTTGGATCTTTCCTTATTTAAATACATCAAGTAAATTAGAAAATCGCAAAATTAAATTGTAGCGAAGTGGACTAGAATGGGCTATACACAAAATAAAGTATCGCGAAAATAAGTTGGTGTACAGTATAATTTTCCACCAGAAAACAATTCTAAACAGAGCAAACGGTTAAACTCTGAGCAGTGAAAATAACAAAAATAAAATGTGGGATTTAAATTATCAAATGAAAATTTATGCACTTAAACATATATATAAGAGCTGGCAATAAGTTATGTTACTATTCAAAATATATGTTTCGGTTGTTTTTTTCATAAAGATCAGATGAATTCATTTGTTTATCCAACCATTATATATACCAGAAAGTGGTGCGAACCGATTTAAAGGACCAAAAAATCAATGAAATGTGACCGAAGTTTATTTATTCTTCGTCGGGTTCTTGAAGCGAAAACACTATTGAATAATATTGTGTACATGTGTGTATTGCTAATCCTGCACGAATCGTGCATGTTGCGGTGGCATATTTGCATCTGCGCAAGGTGCAAACTGTAACACATGTTATTGCGGTACACAATGTGACTATAAGAAACGAGGTCTATCTTCTTTGATTTTCATATGTTATGCAATATGCTTTGCACTTATTTTTTTTTTACAGAAGTGAGAGAAGTATTTGATTTGTACGATTTTTGGGACGGTCGTGATGGTTTGATAGATGCTGAAAAGGTTGGCGACCTCTTACGGTGTTGTGGATATAACCCGACAGAATCTTTTGTTAAGAAAGTTGGAGGAACCAAAAAGGCTGGTATGTTTTAGTCGCCGATTTATATCGCAAAAGTATAAACTAACATAAAAGAACAGAGTTCCAATGTCCCCCGCGTTGCACATATTTTATCTATCCAGGGGCAATAACTTAAAAAAAAACTTTTTTTGTTGTTCTTTAAAACAATTTATAAATAAAAAGCCGTGCGGGGAGGACAAAAAAGTTTTTTTTATTGAATACTAAATATTTAAACAGACCTTCAAGGGCTTTACTTATAGTCTACTATAAGTTTTATAAAAAATTGTACCCGCGAGAGCGCTAACGAGGCCATTTTCACAGGCACTTGTCTCTGAAAATTTTTTTCCTATATACCTTAATATAACACATTTCCAAGGGGCATAACTCTTTTAAAAAAAAGTCGATCGGCCACCATTATAGAACTTGTCCGAGATATTGCTGATATTAACCTATAGTATAAGTTTTATAAAAATCTAGCAAGAATTGTACCTGTGAAAGCGCTATCAAGACCGGACGGACGGACAGACGGACGGACGCCCGGTATTTCCATGAACCTGCATTGCCCACCATTCATTTGAATGCTTCATACATCCATCAATTTCAACTTTAAAAATTACTTTTATATTATTATCGTAAAAGAATTGATGTTTGCGCCTAAATTGATACACAATTTTTTTTCATTGCGCTTAGTGGTTTGGTATATATATTTCAGAGATATTGAATTTGGTAGAGCAGGAGAAATAAAAAAAGCATGAAATTGCAATTTAATTTTTTTTTATTGAAAATTGGAGACATTAGGTCGGCGGATCCGTAAACCAACAAATAAAAAAATAACTCGCCTTAGTAGAGCCAAATTGATTATCGGCGTCTTTATTTTGAGGTAGATTTTCTAAAGCAACGTCATAAACCGATGCATTACATTTGCGCGCATTACCAAATACATTTGCACGCAAAAATCATTACGTTCGAAAATGTAATGCGCTCATAAACAGTAATAGAGGGTGCTATGCTCAAAGTAAACCTTTACGGAATTTAAACGTCGAAAAATGAAACATTCAATATAAAAATAAGAAGATGTGGTATAATTGTCAGTTAGAAAACTCTCCACAATAGACCAAATGACACAGAAATTAACAACTATAGTTTTATAAGTCTTGTTTCAAACTTTTAATAAACGAATAGAGATTATTAGTCTCCAAAATGCAAGAATTAAAAGAATATTTTTTTTTGTGTTTCGTGCCGATCTGATATTGGCAACCATACCATACCTCCTCTTTTTATATAGAGGCATTAAGTAAGATTTGACGGGCAACTCCGAAATCTTGATTGTTTTATAAATAATATTATTGTTCTTTTGTAGTCAGTTAATCATATAGCATATTATTTCCAGGAGAAAAACAGTTTTCTTTCGAAGAATTCATTCCAATAGTTAAAGCAATAGAAAAAGAAAAAGACACTGGAACAATACAAGATTTTATGGAGGCATTTAAGTCGTTTGACAGAGAAGGCATGGGATTTATCTCCCTTGGTGAAATGAGACACATGCTAACAGCCATGGGTATATTTAAATGTTATATAACCTGATCTTAACTTCACGTTAAGTGTTGAATTATATTCTGATTTTTACAGAACTTATTAAGAAACTAACATCTGTTAAATGTAAAATTTGAAAATGACCATAGATATATATTAAAATGATATTAATTCTATTTATTGGAAATAAGATATCTTTATTTATTATCATTTTTGTTTGAGCATTTAGGCCTTCTTGGGATAATGCAATTGCATGTAGTGATTTAACTCAATACGATGAAACAAAAGGAGGGAGAACATTTCCCTTTACTCTCAATATAGGAAGATGATGATGGTTATTATGAATTGGTGTTTTATGGTCAGGGACAAATATTTCATGCATATCAGGGCGAGAATATGTTAATGAAAGAGAGGAGAGACGAAAGATATCAAAGAGAAGTTAAAACTCAGATAATTCGAAAGCAAACTGACAATGCCATGGCAAAAAAAAACGATCAAAAGACAAACAACAGTACTAGCATACAAAACACAACATATAAGACTGAACACGAACCCCACCAAATACCTGGGGATATAAATATTAGCACGACATGCTGGACTGGATTTTCAACGCTGAAGTTCACAAACTGAACAGGCCGCAAGAAAAGATGTAGCCCTACCCCGACTCCGAGCCGACCAGTGTTTTCTCTTACTTCAGTAGAACAAACAGAATTAATAAATCGCCAAATCTTGTACATTGTACAATGAAATTCACTTATAAAAATTTTTTGACTTGAAGATGTAACCTTTTCCTGGTAAAATATCTTTGTATTTGTCTCTTCGCCGGTAGTTGGTATAACTTTTTTGCACTTTGATTTTACAGGAGATAGGTTACAAGACGAGGAGATAGACGAAATTTTGCTTGAAACTGATGTACAAGAAGATTTAGATGGGAACATTAAATTCGAAGGTAATTTCTTTCGAATAACAGTATGACACAGAAAATCTTACAGTTTTATGGTGTTCTATCGCAGAAGTGGAATACTGATTTAAAACTATAAGTCATCAACCATTTTTTCGTTATCTTTTTATTTAAACAAAAATTATCGTTATATATCTTTGTTAAAACAAACATATAGGGAAATGATTTTCATATAGCGCACAACACGCGATTTAGTTTGACCCGGCATCAGACACGCTCTAGACAAAAAGTTTGGAAAGTCAATACTGAAAAAAAACTTTGAGAGCATAACAATCAAAAGAGCCTAACATCATCTTACTTTTCTTAAGCCTTAGTTTTAGCACAATTACATTGACTTCTGTGTCAAAGACAATATGTCACCACCAGTGGCCAGATGTTCACACAGATAGCCTCAGTGGATTTGTAAAACAATCCGTAAGTTTCAAGATATTACAGTTTCAAAAGTCATTCGTGTTTGGATAATTTAAATGTTAATGATAGTGTTAATATTATGAAATTGTAATTATTCACTTTCAGATTTCATCAAGAAAGTATTAGAAGGACCTCCAGAGAAAAGTTCCAAAACTTAGTGGAAATTATTGAAACCTGAGGATTTTTTCTACCAATTCAATATATTTTTATTATGGCATATATATGATACGTATGATTAGTGTCAATATTGTATCATATTTATCATCTTTTTGCTTCTTCATGGTTGTTTCCCATATAATTAATTCCGAAAAATAAGCCATGATAAGGCACATCATTTCATAAATCATCATTTCGATATGCAATTATTTTTCTGTAGATAAGTTTTCACTTACTCGTATAGGTCTATATATAGAAGATGAATAGCTTGTATAATAGATATGACATACTTTTTAAATGAACATTCTGATATTGTAAAATTCAAATGGACAGTCTCTTTTCTGACAGGTCCATTCTATTCGTCCCCACATTGTGCACGTTTATATGTATCATTGACAAGGGAATTTGATTTCTTCTCGTCTCTGCTTTCAATAGCAAAGCCTATCGTTGTAGTAAACACGTATAAATCTTAATGTTTATAACATACACACGTTCAGTTCTAATAAAACTGTGAAAAAAGTAATTGTGTAAATTTGTACTGTGTAGAGGCGAGGGACATATCAGAAGGGGTTAGTTGGGACACCGAATTTAATCAGCAGGCGTAAAGAGGCGAAAAACTTGTTATTTTATATTTTGCAGACTTTTTATAAAAAAAAAATAAATTTCGGTTGCGTTAGTCCCACACTAAAATTTTTGGTTGTGTGCAGTATATAGAGACTAGCAGAGTACTGAAGCCATGAAAATTAAAGCAAGAACTCGTTATGTAGCGGCACTGGTTGAGGAGTCCATTGGGAGCGGGGGGAGGGATGCATGAACTTTTACAGAAATTGTAACAGGTGTTTAAAAAGGTTAAGTATAACACACTGCGTATATGGGACCCTTTGATTTTGGGCGTATTTTAATCAAATAAAAACATGGTCCTGTATAAAAACGAAATTTCATTTGTAACCTGAAAATGACCAGTAGTACTCATTCCATGGTGGAATTATCCGCATATTCGTAATCGCATTATTAGTTTTGACAAGGTAGTGTCTGTCACTGTAGTCATGTTCTATCATTGAAGTGGTAGCGGACAAGATATTTGACAAAATACTCTTGCTGTCATACAAATTCAATACGTAGGCGACACATGTATATAACTACTTTGGACCGCTGATATTGTGTTTTTCCCAGAAGGTAGAAAATAGACCTCTCATTTTACAGAAGAATTGGTCACTCTTCGCTAAGAAATGAAAGATTTTGCACAATACACATCTAAAAACACTGAACAGCGTTTGTATGTTTTAACAGTGGTTTTTTTTTCTCACGGAGAAAAATATTAAAATGTTTTACCACACAAGTGAACTATATCAGCAAACACTAAGTAGTATAATCCTTTCAACGTTCCAAGTAAATGTAAATCTTCATACATATATATGTACATGTAAATGTACATGTAAACATATATATGTAGATGTAAAAAGCTGTTCATACAGTTTGTTTAGCAGAAATGTTATGGTATCTTATAAAAATGCTGTTAAACCATATACAATTGTCTTAAATATATATTAACAGCAACTGAAAAGTGATTTAAGTAGAAGTGCTCTGCTAAGTGTTTTGCTCCTAAATCTATTTCATATCATGTTCATCCCTGCACATTTTCAAACGCATCCTATCATCACGGTCAAATGGTCTAAAGATGGTCCCAGATTTTAATATTTTCGAGTTGTCAAAATCAAACCAATTTTTAAGGAGAATATTTATAGCAGATTCATCGTATCTATGACAATCTGCATACTCTTTTCCTGAAAAGTCGAAATCACACTTCCATTTGGCTGATTGTGGAGCTAAGCACTTTGGTTCCATCGCACAGGCAACCAGTAATTTCATAAATTTTTCAATGACATTCTCGGAATTGTGAAGAATTAAGGCAAATATTTCCATATGTGGCGTGTGATACAATTTCTTTCTATCTGTTGGTAAATATTTGTACATCTGACGATGGGTTACGGCGTGTGTCGTGTGTGGCGAATTTTGACCAAGAACTCTCACATGATGATCAGCCGCTGTTTTAAACACATCCATTATAGCAGGCGAAATTGCCACGAAACCAGGATTTATCCACATTATATGACCAAACTCCGCCAAAGCAGTCTGAAATAGGTATATTAAAATTAACAGCATTTTTTTCTTGTTTGAATTGTTTCAACCTTTTATAGCTGACTATACGGTATTGGATTTACTGAAGGCCATATATAATGACCTGTAGTTGTTTACATCCACAACTGTGGTCTCTGGTGGATAGTTATCTCATTGGCAATCATACCACATCTCAACATTTTTATATTTCCTCAGAATTTATGGAAATCTATCCTCAGGTCAAAAATAAAATTTGAATTGTTTGATGTTGCCTACAAACCTCCTAAAAAGCAGCCTACCCGAAAAAAATTATGACACAAAGCTATTTCCCTGCTCTTACGTCGTTTTCTTGTCTTATGTTGTTGGCTAAAAAAAGTAAAATCCCTACATACCTCTCCAACCCTACAAGGCATGGGTAGGCTACATCAAACAAGGAAAGTTTTAAGGGTGGCCTCAGAAGTAAATAAAGTTCTGTTGTAAACTACGACATAGGCATTTTTGTGGGTTGAATATTTCATAAAATTTTCTTTATTATTTCAACTTATATTCATTTATTTTATGTGGTCTTTAATAAAAGATCTTAAACACACAAAAAAGAAGGATCCATGCCACAAGCGTTTGATGTTAACAAACGACAACGGTTATCCAACAGCTTCTCACCTGAATAATAAGTGGCTTCCAGTGATAATGATTCCAAACGGAAACGAAGTCAGGGAACAAATTTGACCAAAACTCTCGTATTCTCACATTGCATGCTGCCATCAACTATAAAATATTAACATAATAAATAGAATAATCGGTAAATATTATTTTTTCATAATTGAAAGGGCTAAATTGGGAAAATTTTGTATTAACGTTTGGTTTATATGTAAATTCTGAGGGTGTTGCATGGTTGTATTATTAAATTGTTAAATGATGTAAGTGCGCTTTATTCACTCAATTATATTCGACCTTAGTCGTTCTTTCCATTTCTATTTAGGGTAGTTTTACGTAATACCAGCTTCATTCATACTAATTTTACTTTCATAATTTCTGGCCACGTTTAAACGTTGCAAATAAAAGCGGACTTAAAATTGATATTTTATGCTTTTTTACAATACATGTTGTCTAAATTTAATTAAGAAAATGAAATTAAAGTTCCACTCTTCAACATGTGGCAGCAAATATGGAAAAACATTTTTTTAAAGAGTCTTTTGATGTTCACTTTATAGAATACTGCGCTTGCAGTAATTGTGGTTGTATTGCTTTTGAAACGTGTTTCTTGAGTGTTTTTATTATTATTATTAATTGGTAATATTTTAAAAATTACATGTCTTCTCTGTCTATCTGTAAGGTCAAGGTCAAAAATGTAAATTTTCTTATCTGGATAGAACTTCTGGAGAGATACAACCAACTGTTTAACTGCTTCGAAATCTTTGTTATTTGCTGCAGTGACTATTTCTGGGATACCATGTTCCTCGTGCACATCCATAGAGGCTTTATTTTCCACTTCCATCTTTTCGACGACTTTATTTGCTTTCTCCAAGAAAACTGGGTTTGGTGATGGTATTACGGCTGGTTTGTTGTCAATGAATTTCTCTGCCTTCTTCAACTCTTCCTCTTCCCTCTTCAGTGCAACGAGATCTACCTTCATTCCGTCCTCTATCTTTTCCTCTGACACTAATTTCACTTCATCCAAAATTTCTGCTATTTTGCTTTCAATATTATGTTCTCTTTCCAATTCTTTTGCCTCTTGTTGCTTATCTTCAACAATTTCTAATTGTTCTAAGTGTACTATATCGTCTTTATTTTCTTGTCTTATATCGTCTGTATTTTCTTGTTTTATATTGTCTTTATTTTCTTGTTTAATCTCATCTTTGGACTGGTCTGATTTGTCCAAGTCCACAATGTTGTTGGTATCAACAGCTCTTTCAATGTGAATTTCATTTTTAGCTTTGTCTATTGATTTTTTAAAACTTTCATATCTTTTTCTTTTTTCTTTTAATCGAGATATTTCTTGTTTTTCTTCCTTCAATGAATCCTGATATAAATGTTCATTGTTACCCGATCTAGCTTTGAAGTCATCGATTTCTTCATCTACTTGTTTCTCGTGATCATCTTTTACTGTCGGTCTAGTTTGTGGTACATCTACAACATTTTCGTGACTCTGAAAAGGAAGGTGTATTGTTTATTTATGTATGCATAAGTAGACAGACATTCAACTGTGTTGGCTCAAAACATGTAGCATTTTATATCTGATATTTCTTTATTTTAAAATACAAAAATTACATAGCGGGATCACAGTCTATGTCGTACGTTAGTTGATTTTGGTTAGGTGGCAATGAGGGGTTTAAACTAGAGGCTCTCAAGAGCCTGTGTCGCTCACCTGTATTTACTGATGCTTTGGAAATCATGTAAAATAAGGTTAAAATCATAATTAATAGTATTAGACATTAGATATTATACTGTGGATTCATTATTATTCGTGGGATACCAATTTTCGTTGATTTCGTGGTTACAGGTGAACCACGAATTTAAATATTCAACGAAATACAAATATTCTCTAGGCTTGTATGCAGACCTTAATAAAACCACGAAATCAAATATTCACGAAAATACAAAGTTTCCTCAATCCACGAAAATTGGTACCCACGAAAATAAATGAATCCACAGTAATGAAATCTAAGATAATAACAAAAAACTGCAAAATTTTTGTAAAATTACTAACTCAGGGGCAGCAACCCAACAATGGTTGTCGGATTCGTCTGAAAATTTCAGGGCAGATAAATCTAAATCTGATGACCATTTTTGCCACCTGTCAGATTTGCTCTAAAGGCTTTAGTTTCAGAGATATATATACCAAAAACTTCCATTTTACCCCTATGTTCTATTTTTAACCAAGTCGGCCATGATGGTTAGAAGGCGGGGTCATAGGACAAATTTTTTAAACTAGATACCATAATATTGATTATGGCAAAGTATGGTTAAATTTGTCTCAGTAGTTTCAGAGAAGAAGATTTTTGTAAAAGATTACAAAAATTTACAAAAAATTGTTAAAAATTGATTATTAAGGGCAATTACTCCTAAAGGGGTCGACTGACAATTTTGGTCATGACAATTTATTTGTAGATCTTACTCTGCTGAACATTATTGCTGTTTACAGTTTATCTCTATCTATGATAATATTCAAGATAATAACCAAAAACTGCAAAATTTCCTTAAAATTACCAATTCAGGGGCAGCTACCCAACAACAGGTTGTCAGATTTGTCTGAAAATTTCAGGGCAGATAGATCTTGACCTGATAATCAGTTTTACCCCCATGTCAGATTTACTCTAAATGCTTTGGTTTCAGAGATATAAGCCAAAATCTACATTTTACCCCTATGTTCTATTTTTAGCCATGGCGGCCATATTGGTTGGTTGGCGGGGTCATCGGACACATTTTTTAAACTAGATACCCTAATGATGATTGTGGCCAAGTTTGGTTAAATTTGGCTCAGTGGTTTCAGAGGACAAGATTTTTGTAAAAAGCTAACGACGACGGACGACGGACGACGGACGCCCTTCGGGCCAGGTGAGCTAAAAAGGAACAATGGGATATTTTGGATTATATACATGTAATATGCACATTTATCTAGACAGGAGAACCAGTCTAACGTACGACAGTTACCGACACGGGCACTTCTTTCTGTTGGGGCATGGACGCTGGACCCCCGTAATTATTTCCGTTCAACATTCAGCACAGTGCAAATATGGGAATCTCCCCGTGCACAGATATAGCTACGCAAAACTAGACCTATACAACGGTCCTTAGATAAGGATAATGGTCTGTTATATCAACATATTGAATATAATACAATATTTGTTTCAAATCCTCGCATTTGTACGAGAATTTTAAAGGGAAATCGGTAACGTTTAATGTTATATAGCCATTTTTTCCTACGCGGAAATTTCGGATCATTGCCATATTCTTCCCCCGCGGAAAGTTGACAATACATATACATGTAGCTATTTTTCGCCATGCCACTATTTCCCCCCACAAAATGGATATATATCAAAATTGCACGTTCATTTATTGCATATATTTTCCATATTTTCTCAAAAAATTAATGATCTCTATAATGCTATAATAATCTGTTTTTCGGCTTGGGTTGCATAGAAGAAATGTTTGAGAATTGTGTTCGTTTTGTCGACACGCGTGTCACTAGAAATATCTAGGTGTGGGGCACCTCTTACAGGGGTGCCGTTTGCATTTAAAAAATACCCCATTCATATATAGACTATATCCAAAAATTCGATTTATTCGTATGTCTTACATGAAAATGTGTTCCTATTCACATTTACTGTGGATATTAAACTGCTATTGTAAAAGTTGGAGATTAACACTTTCACCGCAGGAATAAATTTATTTAATATTCACCATCTATTCATATATTTAACATCCTGAAAAAACGGACATCAGTATAAAACTTATTTATAGGAAGTGACCCTTCAGTAAACATTGAACTTATGTTTGTGCAGCCGTCTGTGTAAATTAGCATTTTCATGTTAGATAGTATAGTGATTTCATCACTCATCCACAATTCTGAGTTCATTTCTGCATGGCCACTCGTCTGTCTACAGTCCATTAGTCTGTCATCATGTCCTGTGGTCTGTAACTTGTTCACCATATTGTGTATATACTCACCAGTCTGTCTACATGTCTACAAGTCTATGTCCAGCAGTCTGTGTGTGTCCGCAAGTCTCTCTACATATTAGCCAGTCTGTCTACGTCTCTACAAATCATTCGACATGTTCACCAGTCTATCTACGTGTCCGCCAGTTTGTCTTCGTGTCCACCAGTCGGTCAACATGTTCACCCACCGGTCTAGCTATGTGTCCACTAGACTTTCGACATGTTCAAGTCTGTCTACGAGTCCACCAGACTGTTAACATGTCCACATGCAGCCTGTCTACACATCCACCAGTCTTTGTGTGTGTTCCCTAGTATGTCTATGGGTCCACCAGTCTGTGAACAATGTTTATTGGTATGTTAATGTGTCCACTGTGATAATGGAAAATCAATTTCCAATTGACGTCGCCGACGTTACTACAAGGGGGAAAATGCGCTTCTCATGTTACTAGGGGAAAGAATAGGCCTGATCCTGGTCCCCCCATCACACAAAGGTGGAAACGTGGGATCATGCCAATATTTCGGGGGGGGGGGGGGGGGGGTTGGTGGACTGGATCGATCAAGTCCTTCCCCCGGAATAATTAGCATGGGGGGGGGGGGGGGGGGGAATGGATAATGGACGCCGGCCTGGTTTCAACGTACTTAGTACATTCTTCACGCACTGGTTTTGTCTTCTTAAAGGTTTAATATTCTCACGCTCTGTATATCTTCTACAGTGGTATAATTACTTACCTTCCAAAAAAGTCTGTAAGATGTGTGAATAAGTACTGCTACTAAAATCAAAATTAAGTATTTAACAATTTTCATTCTGGTTAATTTTCGCATAGGAATTGATCCTGATAAATTTATTTGATTTCCAAGTTCAAGATTGTCCATAGGATCTCGACCCCTTCGTCTTTGCATTTTTTAATATTGAATCAGTCAAACAATCACTTCATGTTAAAGTCATCTTTGTTTTCCACCCTAAACTATTTTTCCTGTACTATATATATTTTGACGTAACTAAAAAGAACGTGGCAATACGTTCAATATTTCTCATCCTTTCTGACAACAGCTGTTCGGGGGCTTTGTGATTTTGTCCCAATAATTGATGAAGTAGACCTAAATCAATTTTAATATGTCAGTGTAAATGATTTTTAGAATTACAAATATGCAGTTCAAAGCAGAAATACCATTACCTATAATAAAACGATGTATTGCTCAATTTTAAAACAATGTAATTAGACCTATTTTAATTTTCAAAAAAATAGTGCTTTTCCAGACCATTAAAGTAATTTTAACTTGCGGTACATTTACTTTGGCTGAACTTAGAATTTAATTTTTAATAGCTGGTGAATCTGAAACAATAGGCAAGACTTAGTTACACCATCTTGTGATAATGGTAAACAAAAGTCAACGGCGTGTTTACTTTGATAACAAAAGGTTTGAAGGCAAGCTACTGTGAGTAATAGATTTACAAAAACATATCTGTTGAACCTAGTAATCTGAAAACGGTTGGACAAATTACAACAGGAACTGTTAATCTTGGTTAACCTGGATAACTATAAACACAGAGAATCTTGAGTTCTTTACATATATCAATGTTCATGATTAGTTTTCCTGAAATATACGGATTTTTAACGACTATGTTTTCGGACACATCGATCTAGTTCTTGCATATATATTTATATTGTCTGTGTGTAAATTTGTCGATTTTAAGTTATGGCTGTTCACATTGATAGAGATAAAGAATATAGATCTTTACAAAATAATAAACCCTTGAAATATTTGACTTTTTTTAAAGATGGCCTTCAGAAATACTGTGATGAGGTATATTCAACCAGCGTTGTCATTCAGATTCTTCAATCGCAATCTTTACAATTTGCAGTAATATCAAGACTTTAGATTTTTCTTCGCTTTACACAACTATGTCCAATGGTCAATTGAAAGAACGAATACATCGTCCGGGATGGATAAAAATTCTTTTGTTTTGAGTCTTGACATTTCTAACTTTGCAAAGAACCACAATGGTTTTAAACAACAAATACACAGACGATGATATTATAACAGGGGTTTTGGACGACCCTGCTATAACAACTGTTCTGGGGAGTAGCTCACAGTATAAGTAAATAAAACATTAATTCGGATACCAAAAGTTATATTAATTCAAGTTCAAATACAACTACAAGTATTGTTAAACACAGTATAAAACATACATGTAAATACACGGCAAAGTCCAGTATACATGTTTTGTTCACTACGGGTTTCCGTATGCATATCAATTCAACGTCCGTGCCTTAGTCTGTCGGGTTCCCAACTAAAAGTCACACTAAATCTTAATTGAACTATCTACTACACGTAATATTACATCATTAGCTATAAACCAACAAAATACAAAAGCATCTTAATTGTTAAGATAATAAACTTATCGTGAAAGTATTTAGACAATGGACAATGACAAACGGATTATAAGGTGCGTAATGTAAAAAGCGTTGTAATTTTTTAACATACATTTGTACATGTAGTTAAAA
This sequence comes from Mytilus californianus, assembly GCF_021869535.1. NCBI lineage: Eukaryota > Metazoa > Mollusca > Bivalvia > Mytilida > Mytilidae > Mytilus > Mytilus californianus. Next base: position 68,394,074 of record NW_026262690.1, read on the forward strand.
GTCTTTTAAAATTAACATGACTGACATGAAAGAAAACAGAAGAATTGTCTGAAAGATAAATTAAATGAAATAAATAATTCTTAAAGTTTCTATATGTTCACACTAGATGTAAATGAAAAATATCACTGTCACAAATTCCCTCCCGGATCGAATAAGACTCTGTCCCCAGAGTCTGCGCATTACTGTTCCCAATTCGGCTTCACGTTTCCTTTTAGAAACTCTTCCCGTAAGTCATGTCCTATGTTAGTGAAAAGCATAAAATGGGGAGGTCCTCCAATTCTTATTATTTTGTCTTTATTGAAGTCAGGATAATATTTTCCTTCGTTCCATAGTCTGAGAGATCCGTCCTTTTTGCCGAGGAAACTAACATCATTGTCCACGATGCATTTTTGGAGTTCTTTGATATAAGTTTCACGGTCCCGCACAATAGTTGCGAAACGATATTCCTCGCGTAGAGTCTTTTCTAGCTCTGATTTGAAGCATTGAATTAAATCTGTGAGTCTTTCCGTTTCTGATTTTAAACGCATAATTTCTTTTTCGGAGGAGCATATTATCTTTCGGTCTTCTGCCAATTTTATCTTAAATTTCTCAAGTAGTTCCTTTTGTTGATTAGACTGTTTTTGTAAACTTTTCTCCCTTTGAATTAATCCTTTGATAACGGTTTCTTTTTCTGTGTTCAAAACTCTTTCTTTCTCCAATTCAGTTTCGACAGTGTTAATTGAAGAAATGTTTTGTCCAGAATTATACGAATATGAATTGTTAAGAGCCCCGTAGAACTTTGCATTGTCTATTTCGGCAAAAGGAAAGTCAGAACAAGTTCGTTTTTGAATAAACTGCAGCAGCCTTTGACGGTCCCTCTCTATCTTTTTCGAAGACTTAATCTTCCTGTCGCGCGTACAATTCTTAGCAAAATGACCTATTTCTCTACAGCGATAACATTTGATTTGATTAAGGAAATTCCTTTGACTATAATTTGGAGATAGATTGTCCGAAAAATCACTGTTCTCACCGGTAATATTTCCAGTTGAATTTGTTAAATTTCGTTGACACTGTTTCCTAAGTTCCGGCGGACACCACCAGTTAAATCTCGTACTCATTTTATAGTTCGTCATTATTGGTAGAGCGTAGGTACGAATCTTCTCAACAGTTTGTCTGACAAGTGTAAAACTAAGCAAACTGCCCGGGTCCTCCACCAATTTATAACAGGGGTTTTGGACGACCCTGCTATAACAACTGTTCTGGGGAGTAGCTCACAGTATAAGTAAATAAAACATTAATTCGGATACCAAAAGTTATATTAATTCAAGTTCAAATACAACTACAAGTATTGTTAAACACAGTATAAAACATACATGTAAATACACGGCAAAGTCCAGTATACATGTTTTGTTCACTACGGGTTTCCGTATGCATATCAATTCAACGTCCGTGCCTTAGTCTGTCGGGTTCCCAACTAAAAGTCACACTAAATCTTAATTGAACTATCTACTACACGTAATATTACATCATTAGCTATAAACCAACAAAATACAAAAGCATCTTAATTGTTAAGATAATAAACTTATCGTGAAAGTATTTAGACAATGGACAATGACAAACGGATTATAAGGTGCGTAATGTAAAAAGCGTTGTAATTTTTTAACATACATTTGTACATGTAGTTAAAAGTCTTTTAAAATTAACATGACTGACATGAAAGAAAACAGAAGAATTGTCTGAAAGATAAATTAAATGAAATAAATAATTCTTAAAGTTTCTATATGTTCACACTAGATGTAAATGAAAAATATCACTGTCACAATATCACCAAAATGCTGGACTTATTTTTTTATCGACAACATATTTGTTGAATTGGTGGATTTATATTTCAACAGACAGTCAGTATTCCAATGGGTGCTAATAGTGCATCCCTATTGATCGACTTGTTTTTGCACTTATATGATGCAGAGCTCATGCAAAACCTTCTCAAAGACAAAATTAGATAGAAATAAACTTCTGTCAAAAGAGCACTTTCATATATATTAATGTGTCCTGTCACTCAATAACACACATTTCAGGGAATGCGTGCATCTCATATGTCCTAGTTAACTTGAGATTAAGGATACTACCGAAAAGTTGAGTACCGAACGACATTAGTTTAACATCGCTATAAATTAATGTTACTTGTACCGAGTATGGTGACACCTACTCATTTTCTTACTTTTTCCGTGCGGTTTTAATGGGTGCTTTCTGATACATACTTTTATGATAGAGGACCCCATCCATGCAGCCACAATGATCTTGTTGGAGTCCAATATAAAGCATTATTCAGAATAAAGCATAAATAAGACTGAGTTGAGCAGCGTTCTTGGTATATCTATTTTTTTTGTGTTAAAACTATTAAGAGGTAAGGCTTCGACCACTCATCTTTTATGGAGGGGAAAGTTTTTGCCTCGGGGTAAGGAATTATTTTCGTCTTTTATCAAAAACAAACTATTTTTTCAACAACATACGGTATCAAAAATTCTTTTGGAAACTCAATTTTGAATTTATTTTTCCATTATTTTCTATGGAAACAAACTTCCTTCTTAAATAAACCTTTTCAAGACATTTAGAATCAAACATTTTATCCCCCCCCCCCCCCCCTTAAAAAAGTAAAGTTGGATCATCGATGACTTGCATTTCTTTTTTTTACATATTAATCATAACTATGGCTATTAACCCGAGACTACTATGACACAGTCAGTAAAGTACTTTTGAATATTGCAAATCTCGAAAGGGCATTAGAATCGATTTTGACAAAAAATAAGTTACGATTCTTTTTGTTTCAAGTATCAATAAAAGCGGAAATTTGAAATAATATTTCGTTGAAAGCATTCAGTTCGGCAAAAAAAAGTGTCAAAATAAGCTGAAAAACATTTCTTATGTATTATTGACTTGCAAGTCAATAATTTAACCTCAGTCAATCCGTATTCGTGTGACCTTCAATTTAACCCCTTAGCTGAAGATGAATTACACATGTACTAGGTGTGTTCAGCAATTAAAAAGGAAAAGAATGTCAACAAAGAAAGTGAAACTAAGGTGAACCATTTCGTTGACTGATTCGATCCACACTGAAAAAATCATTCTTATACAGGTCAAAAACGGTGATTAACATTTTTTATCCTATAACATGAAATCAAACAGACCTAGAAAAATCCAATTGCACGTGTTCGCTATCTATTTGTATTTATACTTATGTTTATATCGGGTTTAATGACCGCCATTAGTCTTCGGAAGTCATCTCGGTGGTTAACTAGATGTCGTCTTGACTAAAATACACACGAAATGCTGATACATATTATCGAGTCCATGCATTGTTCATTCTTTATTTAAGACTTTTTGTAATTTGGATATACTTTTTAGTATGTTTTAAATCGCACGTGAGAATTTGAGTCAAATCGGTGATCATGAACTTAAATTGATAGGTAATGCCCCTCTAAATGACACTTTCTGAGTTTAATCACTTTTACATAATTTACTATACATAGAAGATAAGTGTTTATTTCAAATCCAAGTGTGTGTGGTGTTTGAGACAGGGATCTATATTACCAGCGCAATTATAAGTCCTTATTTAAGATAATTATTGTCACAGACATGTATACATGTCTCTGTTATTGTCTACTATTATTTTTGAAGAGAAACAAACACGGAATTTTTAGTCTGTCCGTTAGTGTTTTAATTTTATTGTTTCGTCTCTGACTTTTTCCTTGGCGTCTAAGAAAAAGTCAGAAACCACCGAAATAGTTTACAATGCGCATGACAAACATGGAAAGTTGTTTATGAATTTTTGTTTGACAGTTTCTTCCATCCTACCGTCCTGAGAATAGAATGAAATTCATCAACAATTGACAATACTTTTAATTTAGACAGAAACATAGTATGTGCTTTCCCTTAAACCGCACATATCTTCAAAAACCGTTAAACATTTCTGTCGATTTTTTGAATAATTAGTCGTGTTTCTACATGATTCAGTCATTATTTGTTAAAAACTTGGCGTTAGAATTTAAATTTATTCACGTGCAGGGTTCACACTAAACTAACATCAAATGAGTCCAGATACATAGGGAGTCCACAGTTTTCTGCCTTTCGATTGCAGTACTGGATGAATACCTGGATTGCCATCAGTCATGTCAGTACTGGATCTATAATATAAACATTTCATATCAAGATTCAAGAACAATCCCTGCTGTAATAGAAGTATTTACACTTATATGCAAATGTGTCCACTAGTACTTCAAGTCAAACAAGTTCCCACAAAAATTTTGCATCACAATTTAAAACATTTGACATAACTAATCAAAGTACTGAACATCAGATGACCACAAGTTCTTGTGGATGGTCAAAAGCACTTGTCTCAGAAAAAAATCACATCTCTAAACCTGAAACTGAGGTTAATGTACATAGATATATTTTTTTCTGAGACAAGTTCGTGCGTGGATGATGAATAAATGACATGAAATTCAACCTCACCCTAACAACTATTATATTGTAGTGATACAAATCAGTATACACTGGTTTATTGTTATATACTAGTATTAATATAACAGTTACATGTATATATAGTTTTCATCCATTTGTATATCATTCTATTCTACTGTTCTCATAATGTGCAGTGCAAGTGCATGGCGGACACTCTTCTGTAAAAATTCAAATTTTTCTAAAAGATTGGATATGAGTAGGCATTCATATTTTCCCGCAAAAACAATCTTTCATGCAGAGTTACCGGTCCTTGCGGTGATTGCCGAGATATTCTTCCGGATGTGTTAACTTATATATATATATCTAACAACAAAACACTTTCATATTATTAATTGATGTTCTAAACAAAAATATTTTTATCAGTATTCATTGAAGAGACGTATTCAGTTTATAACAAACAATAAGGAATGTTATTTTGCACTCATTAATGTGCGTGTATTTATCATGTTTATAGATCGGTTACAAACCCAAAACGAAAGTTACGTAATGGAAATCTAGGCGATAGCAATACATCGGAATGCCCTCACGGTCATCTCGATGTAAAAAGGTGGTTGTTGCATGATAACAGAAGGTTATTCAGAGACCAATCTAGGGTCATTTGGAGTAGCTGTATCTAAATACCCTTATAAGTGTAAATATGTCTATTGGGAGCACAGAGATTACAGGTGCTTATTTCATGTGATGATAAAGGTCCCCTCTCGCCCTTTCTGCCTTTACCATCACCTGAAGCAAGTGCCTGTAACAGAGATGATTTTTTCATTGATTTGACTACCAGTAAAAACCCTGCTCAAAAATTTTAAAATTTTAAAATTGAATAAGTTACTGTGCAACAATTACCCAAAAACTGATTAATATTATTTGAAAACCGAATTTTATATATATGGTTAAATATAGCTCACATTGATAACAGAGACTATAATTTTGAGATGTATGTTACTTTAACTCATTTAAAATAAACTTATTTACACTTGTATGCCAATTTCTCTGCCATAACTTAAAATCGTACAAGTTCCCATAAAATTTGACATCATAATTAATAAGTGGTTGCTTGACATCAGAAGGTTAATCAGAAACAGATCAATTGTCATTTGGAGAGAAACTTCAGCTAAATACCAAAAGTGTAAATACTTTTATACAATTTTACTTCGGGAATACTATTTTTCTAAAATAACAATATGGCAGATGTAATTATTTAAAAGGTAGACAATTCTACAAATTTCATGCCATATTGTTGTACAACTAATGGATGTTAAATTTATAAATAAATGAAAACTAATTATAATTACATGACCGAGTGAAGTACACACAACAATGTATGAAATTGATTTGTCAATTTTGGTATATATTTTTTATTTTGTATCTAATTCGTGTAATTATAGATTTAATAGTACATGTATTATATATTTTTTTATTGTACATCTTGCCCATTGTTGAAGGATTATGGTGATCTATAATTGTTTAAATCCACACCATTTGGACTTAGTGGGATAGTTGTCTCTTTGGCAATCATACCACATCTTATTTTATATAATTTTCAAAATTGTCCATTCTATCATATATCTTGTTATCCATTTCTTAAAATGTATATAGTTAATGTATAAGTAGTACAGTAAGTTTGACACAAAATTTCTTATTTAATTTTTTAGCTACTGAGGGTCAAATATGGAAGGCCATTTTAACCAGGAACTAACTAACCGTTTAATACATGGCTTGCAACAAACAGGCCAGGATGGACCATATGAGAATGATCAACAACATTATATGGATGAGGAGAATGCAGTTGACTTTCAAAGATATTTAGAGCCAAATTCTCAATTTCTTGGGCAAAATTTTGAAGACATGGACCCTAGTGATTTTCCAGGACAGTCATTTATGAATAAAGGTGATAGATTGAATTCACAAAATGAAAGTATGCAGAGAGATGAAGAGCTCATTCAAATAGGTAATAACCAACAAGAGCAAACAGGAAATAATGCAGCATATCAACGATCCCGTCCAGATGGAAGCCCAATGTTTTCACAGAGCTCTGGTTTTGTGGCTGGTGATAGTGAATCAGTCGTATTTCGTCCAATAAAACAGCTAGATTTCTCTTCTCTTGATGAAACTGCTATGACTGATGTTATTCTTCCAAGAGGAATCAATCGATCTGCATCAACTCCTGAACATAATAATAGAAGTATTTCAATGATCACTAGAGAACAGTTTATTGAAAATTCAGGAATGAACCGTAATGACTCCCCTGATGGAAATTTTTATGAGTTGAAAACTTCCCCAAATCAAAGTGAACCAGATGAAGAACTTGATAGTAAGGTGATTTTCTCCCCTCTACATGATCTTAATAATTTTCAAGAAGAGCATTTTGATGCAGGTATGAAATCACCGTCCTTGTCAAGACAACAAATGAGACCACAAGTCTCCCAGAATGTAAATTATGAAAACCAGCAAAAACAAACTGCACATGAAAACTTTGAACTTACTCAACAAACACTTGATGAAACAGATATTTCTCCATTTAGAGATAATTATGAAACACATGGACAGAATACACAGAAAATGGTTAGAAATTCACCACAACATTCTATTCCTTCATTTGGTGTGGATAGAAGGTCACCAAAGTATTCACCAAGTCATGGGCAGTCTCCCCACCATCATAGTATAAGTCCAAGCCTACAGCATTCACAGCTATTTGAGACAAGAGAAATATTTGTGTCAGTTCCACAACAAAGTCAGTTTGGTCATAGTCCCCAGACTCCTGATAGTTTAAACCAGAGTGGCGGATACAGCCAGAAACTAATTGACTTTGATGAACCAAAAACCCAAAGGTTTCTTCCTTCACAACAAAATTTCCAAGCAAATACTGCCATTATTCATTCAGGTCAGGACACAGTTTATAACCATCATCAGAATAAAGTACAAGTCAGTAGGAACCAGCAAGTACAGAACATGGCTCAGACATCAGCAGTAGTAAATCAGCATGCACCCAGTGGTGGAAGAGGACAGGCAATGGCCAATCCATCAACAACACATGATGTACAGATGAAGGACACAAGTAGGTCTCAGATGGCACCAAACAACAAACCAGAGGGCAAGCCTGTGGATAAAAAACCATGGAACTATGCAAAAGGACATGGAAACAAAGATCAACAATCCTACTTGGAAAAAGGAGTGCAGAAGAGGGAAGTTCTTGCTCAGCATGCAAAATCTAGATTAGTAAGAGAGGAACCAAAGGGAAGAGCACAGGAAAAGAATGTTCAGCCACCTGTCAAAGCTAAAGGAAATGTTAGAATGGGTAATGGACAATCAACGGAAAGTTTAAACAAAGTTGGAGATTCTTTTCCAGCAAGCAGGAATACTAGGCAGGCTGTACAGGGCCAGAGCAGAGTTCCAGTATCTAGAGGTAATATTGATCAGTCCAAGGATGGACAAAGCAGATATGGTGGTGTGTCAGTGTCTAAAGGAGGAAACAAAGTAGACCGTGGTAGGACTTCAGAACAGCACAAGACAAAGGAAGAATACTCACCTGTCACACAAATGGAACAATACTCTGAAGCTCATGTAAGTTTTGATTTACCAGTAAACACTTTCATAAGATTTATATTTAAAGAAAGCTATGTTACATTCTCTGATGGACTCTTATATAAATTTATCATCTTGTAAAAAATCAGTTTGGGAATGTTATTATTAATAATAAAAAAGAAGTATAGATAAAAAAAATTTTTTTTTAATAATCTCAAAAGTAGGTTTGATATTTACTTTGTGAGATTGAAAACAAATTAAGTAAACTTGGATTAGTTTTATTCAGATCCATGTAAGAAAACTGCAATGATAATTGAATGAAATAATAAATATGGGTAAAAAAATTAAAAAAATATTTTGGAGATTAACAACAATTTGTCATATTTATTTTTTTATTCCAAAGAAATGTAAAATTATGGATCATTTTCCAGGTTTCTTTTTTCATAATTTAAACTTTCATTTTAGGATAGTAGTTTGGATGTGCAGGGAATGGAAGATGTCCGTAGTCAACTGAAGAATATGTTGAAAATATCAACGGGTGAATCTAATTCTATGATGGGTAAGTGATCTAGAAAATATCTTATTTCATTCTAAAACATGTTTGATATAGTAAAAAGGTTATCATAGAGAAGTTTATTGATGAGTAAACTCAGCAGACTCAATCATTGGCCATAATGTTAAGTGACTTTGAGTGAAGAGCCTATTTTATATATCCTTGACCTCCATAAGGATAACATTTATTACATTTAGATGCACTAGAATTATGTCCAGATACGAAATATTCCACCACACCTAAAGAACTATTTTAACCTGTTTAGAAATACATACTTAGGAACAAATAAACTTTTTGGTTGCCATGTCACTCACCAACGAAATAAGACTTAACAATTTTAACGTACACATATAACATGATATTTAAGTGTTAGGTACAGTTGTATAGAACAGCAAACTAACTTCATCTTGGTATTTTAAATTTCTTGTTAGTAATTGTCTAAGTTCCTGTAAACAAGAATAGTTTTTTATACAATATTTTTTTTGGAATAATCAGTAATGGTTTTAATTCTATTCATGCTTCAGTGGAATTTTGTTTGAATGAAACAAGTTTTAATGTGTTTAAATAGTAATATCCTCAATAAAATTTTAAAAACTGTGAATTGAGAAATTAATTTTTCTTTCTGATTTGTAGGAGCAAAATCATTTGACTTCAATGAAGATCCTGAAGCAGTTCATATTGAACCATACCCAGGAAATGCAGAATATTCATTAATGAGGTAACAAGATTTGTGTTTTGTGTAAATATGGCATCTATGGTGTCTACTAAATCCATTTTGAAGGAGTCCTGATTGGTAGTCCCATGTAATTGTACATTGATAGTCTAATGCTAGATCTATTTTAAGACTTACTTAGTCTTAATTAGAGTTATGTAGGGGTTTTCTTGTGAAATAACTTTTCATAATTATGCACATGAAACTTTGGACCATCAGAAAGTTCTCTTTCTTTTAAAACAAATGAATATAGTGATGAAAGACTCATCTGACCAGCAAGATGACTAGGTATTTAGTAAAGAGAAAAAGACCTTATAAAAAAGAGAAAAAAGAGTATAGGCCCAAAAAGTATTTGTTATTCTGATTAATTTTATTTGCTAGATTATCTAACTACATTGTATTTCCATTGCTGTTTTAGTGGAAATGGTCAGGACAATGTATCAGAGTTACTGGAGAATTTTCCAAGTATAACTGCCTGTATGTGGACAGATAACTCTTCTATAAACAGAAACGATGTGTCTGTACATAATGAAAATACAAGACTAAGAGAAATTTTAGAGAAGGAAAGATATAGAAGGAAGGTATAATATTTTAAAAAGGTGGGGAAAATACTGATGATGGGCAATCAAAAGCCATATGTCTAAGAAAAACAGGCAACACCATGAACAAAAGAAAAAATATTAAAAAAACAAACCAGTGGCAGTCCATAGAACTTGAGACAATAAAAACTAAAGATTGAGCAATGTAAACCCAACCAAAAACCAGGGATGAGATTGTGTGCTCTGGTAGGTTAAATACCATTCCAATGTACATATAGATAGTGATGAGGAAAACAAAGAATATACATGTTACATTTACATTAAATTCTTATTTCCATTTACAAGCTTTATATGAGGAATAATTAATTAATAAAAAATTTGCAAGTTGTATTATGTTGTGGATTCATTATTATTTGTGGGATACCCATTGTCATGGAATTGTGGGTAAGGGAAAACCACAAATTTAGATGTTCAATTAAGTACAAATTTTCTATATGCTTGTATTCAGACTTTGGCAAACCAGGAAATCAAATATCCAAGAAAAAATACAGTTTTTCCTCAATCCACGAAAATTTGTATCCACTAAAATAAATTAATCCACAGTATTGGATTTTTGTTGGTCATAGAACTTCTATGGTAAGCTGTATGAGATGGGTAGCGTGATTCATGAATTTCTATGGCAAGCTGTATAGGATGCAGAGGATGTTTTATTATTGGTTAATTCATGTCATCCTTAAAAAACGATTAAGTATTACTTGTTACTATTTCAGCATTGTGAACAACAAATACAGAAGTTGAATATAAAGGTAAATACTTGATTTCAGTGAATGAAGTTAATTGTAAATGGAATTTTCTTCATAAATGGACATTTTTATAAGAAAAAGTACTTTCACTGTACTTGAAATATTGATACTTTTTGGTACTTTTACGTCTCATAAACAAAAGATAGCTTATTTTATACATTTGTTTATGATTTTTGTCGAGCCTGCGACTTTTGTCGCAGAAAGCTCGACATAGGGATAGTGATCCGGCGGCGGCGGCGGCTACGGCGGCGGCGGCGGCGGCTTTAGCTAACTTCTTAAAAGTTTTATATTTTAGAGGGTGGAAGACCTGGATGCTTCATACTTTGTATATGGATGCCTCATGTTACGAAGTTTCCGTCAGTCACATGTCCAATGTCCTTGACCTCATTTTCATGGTTCAGTGACTACTTGAAAAAAAAGTTCAGATTTTTTGTAATGTTAAATTCTCTCTTATTATAAGTAATAGGATAACTATATTTGGTATGTGCTTACCTTGCAAGGTCCTCATGCCCGTCAGACAGTTTTCACTTGACCTCGACCTCATTTCATGGATCAGGGAACAAGGTTAAGTTTTCGTGGTCAAGTCCATATCTCAGATACTATAAGCAATAGGTCTAGTATATTCGGTGTATGGAAGGACTGTAAGGTGTACATGTCCAACTGGCAGGTGTTATCTGACCTTGACCTCATTTTCATGGTTCAGTGGTTATAGTTAAGTTTTTGTGTTTTGGTCTGTTTTTCTTATACTGTATGCAATAGGTCTACTATATTTGGTGTATGGAAGGATTGTAAGGTGTACATGTCTAGCTGGCAGGTGTCATCTGACCTTGACCTCATTTTCATGGTTCAGTGGTTATAGTTGATTTTTTGTGTTTTGGTCTGTTTTTCTTATACTGTATGCAATAGGTCTACTATATTTGGTGTATGGAAGGATTGTAAGGTGTACATGTCTAGCTGGCAGGTGTCATCTGACCTTGACCTCATTTTCATGGTTCAGTGGTTATAGTTGAGTTTTTGTGTTTTGGTCTGTTTTTCTTATACTGTATGCAATAGGTCTACTATATTTGGTGTATGGAAGGATTGTAAGGTGTACATGTCTAGCTGGCAGGTGTCATCTGACCTTGACCTCATTTTCATGGTTCAGTGGTCAAAGTTAAGTTTTTGAGTTTTGGTCTTTTTTTCTAATACTGCATTCAATAGGTCTACTATATTTGCTGTATGGAATGATTGTAAGGTGTACATGTCTAGCTGGCAGGTGTCATCTGACCTTGACCTCATTTTCATGGTTCAGTGGTCAAAGTTAAGTTTTTGAGATTTGATCTTTTTTTCTAATACTATATGCAATAGTTCAACTACATTTGGTGTATGGAAATATTTTATGATCTATATGTCAGTCACGCAGGTTTTATTTGACCTTGACCTCATTTTCAAGGTTCATTGCTCAGTGTTAAGTTTTTGTGTTTTGGTCTGTTTTTCTTAAACTATAAGCAATAGGTCAACCATACTTGTTGTATGGAAGAATTGTTAGCTGTACATGTCTGCCTAGCATGGTTCATCTGACCTTGACCTCATTTTCATGGTTCATTGGTCAATGTTTAGTTTACTTGGTTAATGTTAAGTTTATGTGACAGTTGTATTAAAGCTTTATATTTAGGACTATCAACATAATATCAATGATTAGTAAAGAAGGCGAGACATTTCAGCGTGTGCACTCTTGTTTAATACAGTTGTTTTAATTTATGTTTTTAAATTTTAGTATCTTAAAAAACATGCAAATATTTTAATCTGGCAGTTTTGATATTACAATATATAGCGAAATATATATATTTTATATCTACATAAGGCAGGTAACTAAAAAAGCTTGAATTATCTCCCCTTTCTGTAAGTATACAGTGCATTTTAATACAATTCATACTTCTGCATTCTTTTAACAGCATTTAGAAACACAACAGCAGTTAGCAGTTGCAGTGTCTACAGATAAACGGAAAGATATAATGATCGAACAGTTAGACAAGGTAATTCACCATATTAAGCTTTTGAATAAGTATTTTTAAGTTATTCATTGTAAGTTGGTATAGATGGTTCTTTAGGATTCTGTCGTCTCTTTTACGGACTAGCTTTATCAGATTTCAATAATGCAAAGGAACAGTTATGATTAGACCTTTATGTTGCCTCATATTTTCAAGGTTTTCAGCATTTAGTATACATCTTTGGGGTATTTTCATTTTATAGCCTTGGTGTACATGAAAAAAAGATGATTATATAAAATTCACAAATTAAAAAAAAAAATTGTTGAATGATTGATTACCTTTATGATAGATATAAGAAGATGTGGTATGAGTGCCAATGAGACAACTCTCCATCCAAGTCAAAATTTATAAAAGTAAACCATTATAGGTCAAAGTATGGTCTTCAACACGAAGCCTTGGCTCACACCGAACAGCAAGCTATAAAGGGCCCCAAAAAATTACTAGTGTAAAATCATTCAAACGGGAAAACCAATGGTCTAATCTATATAAAAAACGGGAAACACTTATAAACCACATCAACAAACGACAACTACTGAACATCAGATTCCTGACTTAGGACAGGTGCAAACAATTGTAGCGGGTTTAAACGTTTTAATGGTACAGTAGACTCCGGCAAATCGGATACCCAAAATGTCAGCTAAAAATATCCGATTGCCCGATATATTCAATTAGACGATGAATGTATATTCATTGAATATTCTGCAATAATGAGTAGATATAATCCTGAGATGTTACTAACCCTGACAATTGCTAAATATGTGAAAGGGCTGGAGGATTGATAGAGTGATTTTTATCAGTTACATCTCCACGATGTTTGTGTAAAAAATTATCAGCTGATTATGTAATGATTAAATTTGTTTGCAGTTTTTAAATCCTTTATTTATTAAAATAAATCAAATGTCCTGAAATATTTATGTGAATTATTATCTACCATCCATAGTTTGTCTTTATTTGTTTTGTAAGTAAATTAATATCCATTATTTACATTATCACACAGGTAAACTAATTTGGCTATAAATAGATCTGAGCATGTCTGTGTAGAATCTCCAAACTAAAATCGTATTTGTTATAATTTTATTTCTTTAAATAATCAAATTTAAATTTATTAAAATAATCATGATTGATAAAATATTATTGCATAAAGTTTACGTTTTCTGAAGACTATTAATATTTAGGTCATAGTTCTAGAGGCTTCCTAACAAATTTGTAAACATCCAAAATGGCGTCCATGACATGTGGTTACTTTTGCACATGTGAAAAAATATATCTGACAAAAGTCAGATTTCTCTTGTCAAAAGGGATTTATATTTATATTGCAATAAATTATTCAGAAGGAGGTACATTCAGTTTAGATCATATTTCTGATTCTGTGAACATTTAGAGTTTAATCAAAATTCTCCAAACAGCAACGTCAACTTGTCAACTGAGTCTTGCATACTTTATAAATAAATTCAAACCATTTGAAGTAAAAGGGCATCTAATTCACGTCACAAAGGAAGACAATGATTAAAGACAACAATTTATTAAGAAATAGTTCCTTTTATTTAGTAAAAACAAAATCTTCTTGTCTGCAAGATTGTAAATTCGTAACTTCTGGGTCCATTTCCTGTCAGAAAAACATTGAAAATATCCGATTGTGCATGGTTTTGAACAAAATGACCTGAATATTCTTATCCGATTTGCCGATATATTCTTATATCCAAGATCGATTACACGATAAAATTAACATTAAACATATAGGGAAGGGTTTGGTGTTTTGAAATAATATTACAATAGCCGATATATTCGTTTAGCCGATATCCGATTAGGTGGAGTCTACTGTACCAAACCTTCACCCTTATCTGAAACAATAGTGTAACATCACAACATAGAAAGACACACTATAAAATATCAATTGAAATGGCTTAACTCAATCAAAAGACATATTAACACCAGTGAACATACACTGAACAAATAAATTTGATCTATGATACAATGTAAATACAAAATAAATAAACTAAGGGAAGAATAATTAAAGTAACATGTTAAACCGCTGTGAAATGTTAAACAATTTAAGAAAAACAATATGCTTGAACAAAAATATCAGCAATTTGCAATTACTTTAAACACAGGTAAATGAAAAAATTTTGTTGTTAGGTATACGTGTACAGTTCAAATGGAAAAAAAAAATATTTTTACAAAATAAATAATTTTGATGTTCATAGTACGAAGAAGTGAAAATTTATAGTAATACCAAACACTTATCACAGCTGGTATATAGACCAGATATAACCCCGAATAACATTAAATAACAAAAAAGCATTACAATTAGTATCAACAGGAACTTACTTATAACTATAACCTTTATTTTGTAATTAACAATTAAAAAACAATTATTTTGAAACAAAGTGTTTATTATTTGCATTATTCCTGCACATGGGATAAACTGAATGTCAGACCCACTTTGTATTTTCTAGCAATTAGGTAAAGTATTGGAAGGATGGAAGGTTCAAGATCACGAGAAGACTATATCACTAGAGAAAAGTAGACAGGAGAAAATGAAATTAGAAGAAACTATAAACAAACAACAGAAGGTATCTTTTAAACTTGCTTCTATTTATTTGATTATGCTTATAATTATTTGAAAATATTGGTGCAGGTGAGAAATTTTAGTGTGTGTCCTCTTATTATCCCAGTAAATTAAAAAGCAAATTATAGGTCAATATTTACCGAAAATGCTTAATATCAAATCAATGACTGCTGCTGTTTTAAATCATATCAAGTTTGAAATTTGATAGTCTAAATGGTCTTCATGGCAAAAAAAATGACAGAATGAAGAAGTCTTTTATTTTTTAGTCCAGTCCTAGGTAACTATGAGGTTAAAAAGAATTGACATTTTACACTCATCTTTGATGCCATTTAAGGTCTGAATTAAAATTGGTTATTTTTTGGCACAGGTGAGTCTTGTGAAATATTGACATGAGGTCCTATAGATAGTGTATGATACATATAAAAAGAAGTTACTAAGACTGATTGCAACTTGTAACTATATTATTTCGTTATTATACTGATATTTTATACGACCGCAAAAATTAAAAAAATTTTGGTCATATATTGGTATCACGTCGTCGTCGTTTGAAGATGGATGATTTCCGGGGATATAATAACTTAAGTATAAGTAAATAGAAATCAATCAAATTTTAACACAAGGGTTTATAACCACAAAAGGAAGGTTGGGATTGATTTTTGAGGTTTTCGTCCCAACAGTTTAGGAATTGGGGGCCAAAAAGGGGCACAAATAAGCATTTTTCTTGGTTTTCGCACAATAACTTTAGTATAATTAAATAGAAATCTACGAAATTTAAACACAAGGTTTATGACCACAAAAGGAAGGTTGGGATTGATTTTGGGAGTTTTGGTCACAACAGTTTAGGAATTAGGGGCCAAAAGGTCCACAATTAAACTTTGTTAGATTTCATCAAAAATTGAATTATTGGGGTTCTTTGATATGCCGAATCTAACCGTGTATTTAGATTCTTAATTTTTGGTCCCGTTTTTAAATTGGTCTTCCTTAAGGTCCAAAGGGTCCAAAATTAAACTTAGTTTGATTTTAACAAAAATTGAATTCTTGGGGTTCTTTGATATGCTGAATCTAAACATGTATTTAGATTTTTGGTATTTGGGCCCCTTTATCAAATTGGTCCACATTGAGTTCTAAAGGGTCCAAAATTGAACTTTATTTGATTTCATCAAAAATTGAATTCTTGGGGTTCTTTGATATGCTGAATCTAACCATGTATTTAGATTTTGGATATTGGACCATAATAGGTGACTGTCCAATTTAAATTTTTTAAGTTCTTAGACCACATTCATTCTGTGTCAACTATTTAATCACAATCCAAATTCAGAGCTGTATCAAGCTTGAATGTTGTGTCCATACTTGCCCCAACTGTTCAGGGTTCAACCTCTGCGGTCGTATCAAGCTGCACCCTGCGGAGCATCTGGTTATATGGATGTTAGAAGGCAAGACCTCTTGATGAGTAACACTTGTTACTGGAAAACAATTTGATTTTGAAGGGAGGAATAGTGTATGGATTTGGGCTAGAACATTCTGTATAAAAGAGAACTAATGTGAAACACTAAAGAATTTGTGTTCGCACTGCTTTACAGGTGATAGATTCCTTTGAACAAGATATGGCTCAAGCTTTAGAAGTGGTGAGAGTGGAACGAGACGAAGCAGAAACTACTGTTGAGGAACTTAGATCACAGGTAAATGTTGTCCACCTATGTCAGTATCTTTTATAGACAATAGAAAAGAGTCGCTTTGATGCCTTGTCAACGATAGTAGGCGGGCATAATGTTTATTACTCATTGCCTGTGTCAGTCCATAAGTCCATCTGTCCATTTATCCCTCCTGTTAGGTTGAAATTTTGGTTGAAGGTACACTGGCAGACCTATTTGGAAAATCACCGCGATTTTTGTAAAAACTCCGGTGTTTTTTGGCTAATCTCCGTGAAACGGATAAAAATTAGAGGTTCATCGTAAATTTGCTGTATTTCAGGATATTTTGCATGTTATCCGGAGATTTTCCGTGTCGGCGGGAATTAGCCGTTTGTCCGATAAAACTGGTGTGTATTGAGTCATTGATAGAATCACTGATGCGTGAGCGACGGTTATTAATAGGTCGTTGTATAATCCGTTATGCGTGAGCGACGGTTATTAATAGATCCTTGTAGTGTGGTACAAATTATGATATATAGATGTTTACAGAATTAAAAACAAAGTAACTATAATCATTTGAGATATAAGGAATTTTCAAAAATATTTTATATAATGTTTCTGTAAATTTAGAGAGAAACAGATTATATATATCTGGGGATTAGATGGTTACTTTTTTAAATTATATGTCAGAGGCCGCAGATCATTTAATTGCTTCTAGAACCGTTTATTGAAACAAAAATTAAATGAACGGCCAGGGGAAAGTCTTTAGTAACCTTAGTTGGTATCAGGGGTCAACTGGGTTGAGTTCAATATCGTAGCAGCTACGTAGCGGCTATGTAGTTGCTATCAATATCTATGTAGCAGCTTATCTATAGCTACACGTTCAATAGTAAAAATCTACATAGCACTACGTAGCCGCTACGATATTGAACGCAACCCTGGTAATACATAGAGTCAGACCGTCGTTGCATAATATGTATATGTATTTACACACAATGCAGTGCATTCAAACTCGATTTCGCAAACTCGTGGGTTGTCTTTTAGACAAAAAAGTTCAATTTAAAAGATATGAAAGTTACGTACATGTATACAAGCATAGATATAATAGCCATTATATCTATGATACAAGGAATTGTATATTTAACGTCAATGCCTGTCTTGTAAACTAATCTGTTACACTTTGAAATGTAAATAAGTTCTTTTTAAAAGATTTGACGGTTATTTCACATGAATAAAAGTTCTTCTGATCATTTTTGTTTTACAATGATTTTTGAAAGTGCGATCTTAAAACTAAGTTTGTCCGGACTTGCATGGAATATTTGCCACTGGAAGTTAAGCAACCAACAATCAATCATCTTAAAATAAAATAAATATGCCTGAGCGATAATATTCTTAAATTTTTTAATGTGAAACACAGTTTCTTCATTTATTAGAAATCACTTTCAGGTCTAATGGTAAAGTGAATATACATTCCGGGATGAGATTAATTTACTATAATTGCCAAAGAAAAAGAAATGATATTACGTTTCTTTTAATTAAATTTTAGACTGCAACAAATGTAGATCGAACATTTTTAATAATGAAATAATGCACGTCAAAAATTTCGCTCACAATAGAGATGTTAAAAATAGATTTTATCAATTGTGTCACTGCACGAGATCTTCCAACGGCGGGAAACATCATGTAGCTATAAACACAGGTGATGTTACTGACCGATTGTGGAATGTCAATTTAGGGTTAAATTTGATGTGTAATGATTGACATTATTGTGCGCGTTAGGTTGAGGCTCTAGAAGGTTCATTTCAATTGATAACCAAAATTATAAAATTAAGTTTTTTTTTCAAATCAACGTTTAAGTGTAAAATTTTGTGGGAGGGAAACTTTATTTTGTTTGTTTTTTAGGGGCACAGGGAGTTACCATAAAAATCTATAGGAACATTGAATAAAACAATTTCGAAGGTCACAACTTGTAAACTAATGAAAACAATGATAAACACTGCTGACAAGCGTAAACAGTTGTACATTACTTAGAAAATAGAGAGAGTGAAAAAAAAGGACGTTGATGATGGTTACTGTTCATGTTAATTTTGAAAGATCGTGGTAACTGATTTCTCGGATGGTGGTACTTGCCAAAAGGTTGTATAAAAGGACAAACTAAGTACAATTTTAGCCGTGATATATGGGGGCCCCTCACGCTTGAATTAATTTACGTTACGTATTTCGTCCTTTATTATGACCTACAGTTGATCATAGTTGAGTACTACGTATCGGTCAGGGGCGGATCCAGACACTGTAAAAAAAGGAAGGGTGTGCTAGCCAGGGTTTCTCAGAAAAAAGGGGGTGCTAGTACAGTTGGCCTAATGTATTTGAAGGCCAGGATTGGAAGATTATCAGACATTCTGTGGCTCAATTTTAATTTTATTTTCTAACTGTGAAGTGCTACCTAAGCCGTGGCCTGGAGAACCATACCCAATTTTTTAAAAGGGTGTTCCAAAGGCATATTAAAATACTTCCAGCATTATACAGGTCCTGAGGTACAATTTCTTGGGGAGGAGATTTCAATTGCTGTTATGTGGGTTAATTTTTTGTTACTAGGAATTTTCGTTTTTTTTTTTCATCAGATTTGCCCCAATTGTCTATTCTGTTAAGGTTCACAAAAGTCAAAATATATAACACTTCATAAACATCTGAACTTTGCCTGTATTTTTCAACCTATAATGAATAAAGTCCTAAACTATATGCAAATATCTTCATTTAAACATACTTAAACATATGCACACCGTGTAAATTGTAAATAAAATTGAAATTGTTATGTTGTGGCCAACCCGGTTCTTGGGGTGAACACCAAATTTTCCAAAAGAAGTCTGGAGGCCTATTCTGATCATATTCTGATCCCCAATTTGATGAGAGAAAAAAATATTGTGGTCTGGCAGTTGACAAAAAAAATCGGAATTCCAGAATTCCCCATACCGTTTATTTCAAGAAAAAAATGTTTGGTGCATGGCAGTGGGGAATAACGTTGTGTTCCGAATTATTTCCGACTCAGAACAAACCCCTAACCCTTTGAATTTAAATGTTGCTCCTATATACCTTACTATCGTGAATTTTCAATGTTTCATGTATATTTCAGGTCAGATCCCAGGGCATACTATGTGTTCAAAATTATAAAAACGTAGAAAATTCATGATTCATGTACGTGTAATATGTCTCAAGAAAATGGATTGAAGGCATATTAATTATCAAATTATTTATTTGTACAAAAAAACACATAGGCAATGAAAACCGTGTGTGCGCCAAGAAAGGTCAATACGTATGACTCAACTCGGAGGCTGATTTAGGGGCAGGCTGTCCAGATCCCTCCTTATGGAACTACATATGGTTAATTTTGACTTTTATTTACTTGTTTCACTTACCCGAATAATTCAGTCGTTATATTCCGCTGATCTACGATTATTTCATTAACAAGTATATAGAAGAGATCGATTACGGAGAGAGACTGAATTTTTCGGGGTTAGTTCCACTCCGACCTTTTTTTAGTTTATACAATAAAGCAAGTCTATTTAATCCATTTCTCCGCTGTTTTCGTTATATATAGCACTTTCGTCATACTAAGGTTAGGTTTCAAAGAGTGGATCATTAATATGAACATGTCGGGGTCTTTTAGAGCTGACAATGCGGTATGGGCTTTGCTCATTGTTGAAGGCCGTACGGCGACCTATAGTTGTTAATTTCTGTGTCATTTTTGGTCTCTTGTGGAGAGTTGTCTCATTGCCAATCATACCACATCTTCTTTTTTTATATATAATAACAATATCATAATTACAAATACTAATTCTCCTTACGTCATCCGAGAATACACGTGTCTTTTCTTTAGGCTAAAGCGCGAGTAGATGGTCAGATATATATATATGGAATTTAAAAGGACCTTGACTGGCTACACAGCCCTTGCACGATCTGATCGATGGTCAGAAAGATGACCGTCAAGTTCTAAGTGCACACAAATGGTCACATGTCATGAATATCCATGAACGTACAACGAACTAAATTTTATATATACGAATCCTTGCTGTACCACAGGTGTCCTTGTGTAATGAAATTTTAGGGTATTGGTGCATAGTCAAGTGATTAGATAAACTTGGATAATCAATGAGAGAGAATGAATGACCATTTTAAGTTAATCCAGGGACTTTCTATTGATTGTTGTTTGCTTTACGCTGCATTAGCACAAAAATGCTATATCGCAGCGAGAGCTTATTCCAATATTTTTACAATTTAAGGTATATTTTTAAAATCAGGCAATAAGGTCCTTCAATAAACTAAAAATCTAGACTAAAGGGACTTTCTATACTAACGGGATAAGATAAGATAAAACTTTTTTTTATTAAATAATGAAAGCTTTTTCAGATAAAGGGAGTGTCGGACATAGTTTTAACTCTAAATGAAACTGTTCTTTAATTCATAAATAATAAAACATAAAATTAAAGGCATTTTAGACCCTTCCTACAAACAAAAAAGATGAGCATGAAAAATAAGTGAAAGGGGGGTGGGCATAAGTGACTGGTTACGAATTAATTTTAATAGTAGTTCACCGTGCAAGAAGTTTTAAAGTACTAATGGAATAGTGTGACAGAAGCGGATTTAGAGGGGGCCAGGTACCCCTTTTCTTGAAAAAAAAATGTGGTTGATTATACATGTATTGGGAATCACTGAAGCATGACTGAAGCGACCCCCTCTTAGGCAGTCAGTGCATATGAAAATTTCTGGATCCGCCACTGGTGTGCTAGCTTATAAATGATATATTTTTTACTTCCTTTATTTTTTTTAATCCTTACTCCGTCTTTGTAAAATAATCGAGACTTCATCAGGTATACACGCGGAGAAATAAAATATTGAAGTGATTTGAGTACCGATATATGAAATGTCTCCTTGGTAGCTGGTATCCCTTGTGGGATTAATAAATTGAACTCATGTGTGCCGGAATAGGTCATTAATATATTTAATTTTTATTATTTGTCAACTAATGGTACGGTAATAACTTTTATTTTTTTATTTTCCTTTTGTTTCAATTTCAATTTGCCCTTCGTTCTGTGAACAAAATAACACGGCTACACATTTTAAGACAAAACACACTAATAGTTCGACTAACACGTTGACTTATTGTACTCACTTAGTATCAGATAAACGAGATGCATGCTCCTTAAAATCATTTCAGATATTCTATGGAATTTTTAATTCACCAGAAAATCAGAAATATCCATCTTAAACATTTCTTTTTCATTGGATGTTATATCATTTTAAATATCTAACAAGGCACATAAAAAATTCTAGTTTTTTTGCGATGTCCAATATTACGTGCGATGATGCGTAGCTGCATGGAAGTTACAACATGAATTACATCATTTTGATTATCTTTGAAATCACTCACACGTGGCGGTGTACACATTACACTCAATATACGACTTAAAATACCTGGGGCAATTAATACTTCCGTTTATTGTCCCTTTACTAGCCAGTGTACCTGTGTAAGGTTATAGATGTAATTTTACATCTATGGTAAGATGTATCTCTGACTCCAAAACAGTTGAGTGCGAATCCCGGATTTTGACAAAGAATGTTGGAGGACGAAAAGACAACATTCGAAATGAGATTTATGTATAAAGTTTATATTATGCATATATACCATTGAAGCAGCCTCTGATAAATTGTCATCTAAAACGGTATAAATTAAAATTCTGTTGACATGGCACGAAGAGGAGTTGAGAAATATGCGACACATTTTATTCAATGTCCTCACAAAGGTAGTTTATTTTACATGTTCTCGGACATTAAATATATTTCTTGTGTGACAGTTTGCTGACTGTTAACACCATGTTCAATTTATCTTAATTGACAAACATTTTGATAAGGTTCCATCATTTGAAAATAAGTTATTAAAATCTCAGTAGGTTCAAAACTACTAAATTTTATCACACAGAATGCAACAAATAAAGGTTACAGAAATGGGCTCTACCACTTCACACTTTGGCAATTGAAAATAAAATCTAATCAGTCAAATTCTCAGTATCACAACTTCATTTAACTGCAGTAGATATTGTCTTTCAAGATAACTGAATAAAATAAATATTCTTTAAAACAAGAGTGTAGGGAATCTATTTCCTACCGACTCGCATGAACAATTTTCATTTTTTTTATATACTGCCTGAATGACATGACTCAAGAAATATTTGTCACTGGACATCAATTTAAAAATTAAAAAGAAAACAAAGAACTCGAAATTAAGGATCTGTATGACACCGTACGGCCCTTCTCAGACAGTGAGCAAAACTCATACCATATAGAATTTATAAAATGCCCCGACATGACATAATTTGGAAAAATTAAAAAGACAACACCTTTAAAAATTACAAGCTCCTGACTTGCCAGGACAGTCATAAAATGAGGAGGGTTTAAACCTATTTGAGATAGCTCAACCCTCATGCAGTCACCAATCCTGGAATGTAAGACTGAGAAAATCCATATCCTTTGCTTTATAGGATAGGACTGGGCCTCTCCCAACCTGGACAGTGAGGTAATACCATGCACAAATTGTGAAAATTAAAGTTAAAATCAATAAGAATCATTGGATCTAGTGTAACGCAGTTATAAACAGTCAGAGAAAAATCATGAACTTGTGTGATACCAAAATATACGTACATAAAATCGAGAGAAAAAGGCACGACCATAAGTATGCATTAAAGCAATCTATGTATGTAGCAGGGAATTTATGTTTTTTTTTTGTTCACATCTCATCCTTTTTTTTCCATTCATTTCCAATGTTTGTCGACTTGATATATAGCCTGGTTAAGGATGTACTTATGTGATGTTTATGAATTTGTGTATAGCTTGTTATGTTTCTTTACAAAAGCTTCTCCGACTTATAGTATCTATCTATCTATACTACTTAAACGAGAAGACCTCATTTTGTTAGTCGCTTCTCTTCCTTTCATAATAAATTAATCATCATGACTCTGTGTTCTATAGGTTCCATGCATAGTTGCATTTGTCATCTATTCTTATGATTCTACTGTTTGGGTTATTTTAGGAGAAATCAATTTAGCAGTGATCGCCGTGTAGAAGAAACTTGGAATTGATAGTTTATATCAAATATACTTTATTGATAATAAATGTATGTTCATAGTATACAGAAACGCCAAAATAATGGTATTTAACAGAAAAAAAAAAATAATGCACTTTGGAGAAAAGGGAGAGGGCTTGAAAAAAATTGTCCCGTCTCCAGGAGTCCCTATGAATTTTGATACCTTTTCTGAAATTATCCAGATTTATAAAAAGAGATGGACCATTTTGTACATATACCAAGGGGAAACTTCGTGCAAAGCATTATTATTTATAGTTTAATTGAATTTAGTAGAAAAAGAAAATTTGGTGAAAATAAAACCAAGATTTTTTTAGAAAATCCACAGATTTTAAGACCGAGATTTTTATACGATTCCAATTTTTTTTTTGGGGGGGGGGATCGTATAATGGTATGATGTGGTTGTTGTCGTCTACGTCGTCCGAAGACACATTTGTAGTTTCTGGACTATTATTTGTGTGTAAGTGTATGGATCTCTCTGACATTGTACCACAAAGTTCCATATCACAAAAGGAAGGCTGGGATTGAGTTTGGGGGTAATTGCCCCATTCATGAAGGAATTCGGGGCCATAAAAGGGCCAAAAAACATTTTTTTAGTTTTTCTAGTTTTTCAGGCAATAACTTGTGTTTAAGTCACTGTATGGATCTTTCTGAAATTGTACTACAAGTTTCCATACTACAAAGGAAAACTGGGATCAAGTGTTGAGGTTATTGCTCCAAAGGGCGGGGGGGGGGGGGGGGGGGGGGGTTGTTGTGAGTTCAAAAAGTTTGCAGGTTTCCAAATTTTTAAAAGGGGTTTAATTTTTTTTTCAAAATTTTTCAAATTTTAAAATATTTCAAAAGTTTCAAGAAGAAATCTTTAATTGCACAGTATTGCCCAATAGATTTGAAAGACCTTTACACATGTTTTTTCAGAAACCTATATTATGTCAAAAATTTGATCACAATCAGGGGTTAAAAAATCCACTAGCCCGACGCCCGGGACTAGACTTTTACACTTCGGGCAATTAAAACTTGTAACCGAATATGCCCGACGGACTAGTAACAAACAATTCTTGGCATTTCCAAAATAGTAAGTGGAAAATCCCCTCAACGCTATTCTATCTTAGCCAATCAGATTCAATTACGTACGTCATCCGGGATTCCAAGAATTTGAACCGATTTTGTACATGTTTTAAAAATAGAACAACTAACTCTGGGTGGACCGGTATCATGTATTGATCGCAATTCACGTACTTTCAATATCAATTTCTCAGTACAGGGGGTATTGTACATTGCTTATGCCGAGATTTTCAATTAATGGTACTTGGTTGTATGATGTAATGATCGATATTGACCTGTCTTGTCTAACCCGAATAATTCAGTCGTTATATTCTGCTGATCTACGAAGGCTACATTAACGCCTGAACGTCTTCCTCGATAAAGACCGTCAACCGGAAAATTCACACCGCTATGCAATATGGGAATTTTGATTTAAGTTGGCAGCTAAAGAAGGAGGAGTTTCGGATGTTAATTGATGTTAAATGATGTAAACTGATGTTAATTGATGTTAATTAATTATTATCGGATTTGTGTTAATTGAACACACGTGTTTAGTAAGACAAATGTGGAACAAATGGACAGTCTTAAGTACGTTAATGTCTGGATTAATATTTCTGCAAAGACGTTGTCATTTTATTGTTTCCATTAACCGACTTAAATAAAAATCAAATTATAACTTTGTAATTATTATAAATGTTTACCTTTTGAAATAAATTTTGGTTTATTGAATATATTTACGGGAAAAACGAACTCAAATGTTTTATTTCCATGTATTTTATGACATATTAAAAAACATCTTTGTGTAAAAGAAAAATCGAATCACATCAAATTTTGATCGGCCGTAAAATAAACTTCACATCACTTTATTTATATCACAAATCAATTTACAAAAACTTCTAAAAGATGTCATAATAGAAAGCACGAGTGATCTATCTGGCGGACCAACTTGTGGCTAATGATTGACAGGTATGATTAGATCTTGAGGCTCCTATGGGGAACGTGGTGTCGAAAGGAAAATAGAAGATTATTCAATTATAATTTTTAGGACTCGTACGAAATGTGATCTGATATGGAAAATTTTGAGTTCTTTTAATAGCACAAAGAAATAAGACGTTAGAAGGGTTACAAATGTGTAACTATAAACCAATGACTCGTATGTAATTTACGGGAAAGATTTTATCAAAAGTTTGTTGAAAACTTTCAATTTCAAACCTTCTTGGTTGGAATGAATATGTTCGATTTATATGCAAATAGGTCTTTATTATATAATATATTTAAATTATCTTCATTAATTACAATACAATATATATAACATGTATCTATGATATCCTCCGTAACGACTAAATATATGTACAGGTAAAATTAAATTCTGATCAATCGGGTACAGATTGATTTACGACCTTCCACTGGTATTGCACAAGCAATATCACAGCAGGTGTTAAATACACTAGGACAAGTGTCAGATCAGTTTGACATCCTGCCCGATTACGGTATCTTCCGGAGACTCTATAAGTACAAGGACTGATTTTTTTTCTAAACATGACAATTGTGAAGAATTTTTTTAAGTGAGAACAAAGTTTCTGACCCAAACTATCGATTCACATTATGAATCTATCATGAATAGTAGATTAGTTTACGTTTTTTAACGTAAATACGATTTCCATTCATATATTAAAAAAATTGTAGTTGTCTTTTGCAAAGATAACACATGTATTCATCTTGTTCATTGGTCACATTAAAATAGATTTTTCGTTAATGAACAATGACAACATTTGATATTTATATCGTAAGTAACTTTATTATCAAAAACACCGTTTTATCTCGACCGAAAAGGGAAATAAGATAGTTTTTTTAATCTGACTGTAAACATTGTATATATCACAACGATCTATTAATAACCGTCGCTCACGCATAACGGATTCTATAATCATCTATGTACAACGATCTATTAATAACCGTCGCTCACGCATCACTGGTTCTATCACTGACTCAATACACACCCGTTTTATCGGACAAACGGCTAATTCCCACCGACACGGAAAATCTCCGGATAACATGCATAATATTCTGTAATACAGCAAATTTACGATGAACCTCTAATTATTATCCGTTTCGCGGAGATTAGCCAAAAATCGCGGGCATTTTCCAAATAGGTCTACCAGTGGTAGTTCACATTAAATTTGTGGTGTCATATCGACGTGACACTAAGTTCAATATGATGTGAACATATATGCCAGCCTGATTTTGCAGTTCGTTGTATATGGAAATATGATTTTAATTTATGAAATATGAATTGGATTAAACCAAAAGAAGAAATGTCTTAAGTCACAGAAAAATGCAGAGTTGGAATTTGTTGATTTTATTATTATTATTTTCTTCTTTTTTTTGGGTGGGGGTATTTTTAATTCCAAAAAAAGGGAATGATGAATTACATTCTTTGTACACTTAAAAGTTTATGATTCTGGTTTTATGATTCAGGCTGGTGTGATGCATTTTTAGCTCACCTGGCCTTTTTCTCATCACTTGGCGTTGGTCTTTGTTGTCGTTAACTTTTACAAAATCTTCTCCTCTGAAACTACTGAACCAAAATTTAACCAAACTTGGCCACAACTATCATTGGGGTATCTCGTTTAAAAATGTGTCTGATGACCTGGCCCGCCAACCAAGATGGCCACCATGGCTAAAAATAGAACATAGGGGTAAAATGCAGATTTTGGCTTATATCTCTGAAACTAAAGCATTTAGAGCAAATCTGACAGTGTTAAAATGTTCATCAGGTTAAGATCTATCTGCCCTAAAATTTTCAGATAAATCGGACAACCTGTAGTTGGGTTGCTGCCACTGAATTGGTAATTTTAAGGAAATTTTGCAGTTTTTGGTTATTATCTTGAATATTATTATAGATAGAGATAAACTATGAACAGCAGTAATGTTCAGCAAAGTAAGATCTACAAATAAGTCAATATGACCAAAATGGTCAATTGACCCCTTAAGGAGTTATTGCCCTTTATAGTCAATTTCTAACAAATTTTTTGTCAATTTTTGTAATCTTTTACAAAAATCTCCTCTGAAACTACGGAGACAAATTTAACCAAACTTGGCGACAATCATCATTGGGGTATCTAGTTCAAAAAATGTGTCTGATGACCTCCACTACCAACCAACATGGCCGACATGGCTAAAAATAAAACATAGGGGTAAAAAGCAAGTTTTGTCTATTATTTTTTGAACCGTTATAAATAGAGAAAATCTGAAAGGAGCAAAAATGTTCAGAATAATGAGCTCTACCAATTGTCCATATACGTCAAAACTGTTGATAGGAGTTATTGCCCATAAATGACAAATTTTACCATTTTTTTTTCATTTTTGCCTATTATCATGAAAACTCTGATATTTATAAACATTTTTTTTCCGTTATGCCTTATATGATTTAAATTATAATAGATAAATAAACACTTTAAATCACAAAAATGATCAGCAAGGCAAGATCTATTAAAAAGTCAAATTTTGACGATATAGTTAGTAGACTGTCACTCTTCATAGGAGTGATTGCCTTTAAATGTGGATTTTTTTTACCCTCTTTTGTGTTTTGAGCAAAAACTAAAGAAGAAAGAGAGAAAGTAAACAGACTAAAAGATCACTTATACAAGATCAACAAAATAGGGATTTTTGTCATGAAGTCTATTCTCGTCTACAATGTTGGAGAGTGTCCTTTGTTTGATATGCACATAGACCAAGGTGAGCGACACAGGCTCTGTAGAGCCTCTAGTTTAAAATTTTAATTGATTTTGCAGTTTGAAGAAAAAGAAAGGAATAGAAGACATGCAGAGGAGATGTTAGACACAGAAAGAGAGAAGTCAAGTTTGATAAAGCAAGAGTTAGATATGATAAAGGATAACAGAGATCAGATGGATAAAAAATTCCAACAATTACAGGACAGGATGTATCAGGTAATGTATTCAAGTTTTCTCAGATAATGTAGACAAATGTTTTTGAAGAGAAGGAAGTACTTTCTTTGAATGTTGTTTAATGTGGTTGCACTTACATCCACTCTTATATAAGCATTAGAGTTAAAGTACAGTCAAGGATACTTATCCCTGTTTTATTGATGGTTTTCCCAAATTTTATCCTATCATATTAAACCATTCACATTTTTTTTTCTAGGAACAAGACAATTGGTTCAAAAGAGAGCAAGAACTGTTGAACAAAATAGACCAGGTGTCAGAATCAAATGTTAAAGTAGTTCAACAAGAAAAGGTTGGTACATGTATCATGATTATAATACTGTGGATTCATTTATTTTCGTGGGTATCAATTTTCGTGGATAGAGAAAAAAAGACGTTTCGTGGTATACGTAAATTCGTGGATCGCTGATTACAAAAAAAAAAAAAATTCAGATACGTAATTCATGGATTTCTTTTTGATTTAGGAGATCATATAACCTCCTTGGTTTGATCAATAATAAAACAAACAAAAACGAAGGCATTCATTGAAAAAGTTTTGATTTGTCAAAATCCTCGCTTGGTCATTCTAGGTTAAAATGTTCATTGAAAACTTCTATTACAATAATGGACAGAGACAACTAATTATTTGTTTGTTTTACAATTTATAAATTCTTGTCGGAATTTTATAAGGCATTCAAAACTCTATGATTGAAAGCTCATTTCCTCAATCACGATATAATATATAAGTATAAGTAAAAGGTGTGAAAAAAAATGTTCCTGTCATAAACAATATTACCTACGGGCAATATCCCCGTTCTTAATCTTATTGATTTTTAATCACCAGTAAACCAAACTATGACACGGTAATTAACAACTTGCAGTTATTTTCCATGAACAATTTAAATCAATTTTAAAAAGTAATTTATGACTGATATTCGATATATTTATTACTGATTTAATCAAAATACTTGTATCTTCTTTCAATAAAAACACGTGTTATGTTACAATGTTTACCGCTAGTCAACACTATACTAGAACTGCATAACATAACCGGAAATAAACATGCGACTCCATACACATTTCTCGGGATTATTTTTCGTTGAATTCTTAAATTCGTGGTTCGCTGTGACCCACGAAACCCACGAAAATTGGTATACCACGAATAAAAATGAATCCACAGTAGATTGTAGTACAAATACAAAATTACCCTATATATCATAGTTTAACTTTTGTTTGTTTGAGTCTTGCTTTGATACATGTAGAAAAATCCAAGACTTTCTAGCTTTTATCTCAATCAATAAAACTGATCAAAAGAATTTTGGACAGCATAAAAGATCTATCTATACCCCTGCTTTGTACAATCATGAATAAAATTCTAAGAAAAGAAATTGTAAACATCACAACCAGAGCTATATAAAGGGTAAATTGCTGTGTATCCCAAATATTAATATAGTCAGATCCATTTGATTGTGAAAATAGCATAGTTGAAGAATTTACCTGTGCCCTCTTTGTTTTGTGGTTAACGTTAAATTGAACTGCCTCATTTGAGTTTGGAAAGTTATATAAAATAAAATGTAAGAAAGTTGAGAAATCATAATTTTCTTTTATTTCCAGGACAAAAATGAAGAATTGTCTAACCGTAATAGAGTGATGGAAGAAGAGATACATGAAATACAGAAAATCATAAAGAAGATGGAGATGGAACATGATGCTGTTCTGAGAGAAAAGGTATATTTTATGTAACTTGAAAACCATTATAAAAGATAAGGTATGTTTTGGGCCCAAATAAGACCTAAAATCAAATGTGTTTCCAATCTTCTCTTATATGTAAAATTAGATGTTATATCTATGCAGATCAAAAAACATCTATATTTGAATGAAATATTTATTTACAGTAACATCATCATGCAAAAAGTAAATTCAATGAAATTGCAAAATTATTTAAAAACCTTGGCCGTTTGGCTCCTATGAGTGTAAAAGTTATAGCCACCAAAACATTACTTACATCGAAAAAGGCCATAAAAAGTAAAATAACAAAAATACCAAACTCCATGGAAAATTAATAAACGGAAAGTCCTTTATCAAATGGCAAAATCAAAAGCTCAAACACATCAAACGAATGGCAAACAACTGTCATATTCCTGACTTGGTACAGGCATTTACTTGTGTAGAAAATGGTGGATTAAACCTGGTTTTATAGCTAGCTTAACCTCTCACTTGTATGACAGTCGCATAGAATAAGTTGTTCCTTATGATATTATCCTTATAAATAGTTAATTATTTTTAGAATTTTTTTTATATAAATAAAGGGAGAATCATAGATGAGATAGCAACCCAATAATCTTAAGACACCATTGATGAATAATTTGACAACCTTGAACAGACCACATACTAAGCCAGTTGCATGCTGGTTAGTTCTATTGAAGTCATAAACAAGTAATGCTTAGGGATAACACCACTGTCTTATAACAAGTAATCATTTTTCTGGAGATTTAGCTGTGCCTTATAAAAACCCATAGCAAAACTTGATCCTCTGATGAAAGGTTGAGGTGATTAGCCAACTATTTAAATGATCAAGCTACTAAAGTTGTAGTTATTTCTTGTGTAGTTAGTGATGCATGTCAATTATTCAGAGTAAATATTTCTGTTAAACCATTGATTATTATTATTTGTTTCAGGAAAGCCTTAAAGTAGAGATGGGTATAATGGAAGCAAAGTTTGAAAGTTCACAGAGAACATTAGAGGCAGAGCTAGCTTCACAGATGGAAAAAGAGGTCAACATCAAATATATTTTTCTACATTGATTAAAATTTCTAAAAAAGATACATGCATTTGTAAAAATGTCAAATTAGAAGTATTTAATGTAATTTATTGAGATGAGATGAACCACAAAAAAAATTATGACATGCTCAGATTATTGATGATTTTTTTCTAGCCTGCGACTTTTTGTTGTGGAAGATTGACATAGTGCTCCAACATTCTGTCAGCACCCTCAACATTTAGGTTCAGTTTGTGGTTTAAGTTTTTTTAAGCATCAATAACATGGTCAAACCTGCATGGAACTTTGGGCAGCAGTTTCTTCAAAATCAAGAAACAGCATTTGAAGAAAAAAATATAATTTTTTAAAGATTTTTTCCATATTTAACTGATAAATTGAGCTTTTTGCAGTCAACATTACACTTCTATTCTGACAGCAGCAATATCACCATAAATGATGTAGTGTAGTTATATTCATTCAAAAGAGTTCACAAGTAGATACATGATTTACACTACAAATGGCATATATTCTGTACATATCTCAATAGTCCATTTATGAAACAGACAAACATTGGAGTGAAAAACAAAGATGAATTACATAATCTCTAAGCGGAATGAATCTTTATGTTTTCAAAGAGTAATCTTCTCCTGCTATGTGTGCATCATCTAGAAATGTTTTAGAATGCTTCAGTTTAGGGGTTGAAAGAGAAATCAAATGTCCACATTAACACTCAAATTTATTATTTTAATTACACATTATATTGTACAGTATGGCAAATTACAAGTATTAATAAATTTTTACATGCTTAGTATCAATCAAGGGTGTTTATTAAACTTTGGTCATTTCAGATTTCAGATCAGATGTCAGAACTTCAAAAACGTGTTGAAAAAGCTGATAGTGAAATGAGAGAGAAACATTATGAACATACAAAGGAGTTAAATCAACGTCATAAAGAAGATTTAGAAAAACACCTGGCTAACTTCCATAGACAGCTAAAAGATAAGGATGATGAAAATCGTAGACAAATACAGGAGTATGAAGAAAAGTAGGTCTTTATTTAAAGGCATCTTTGTTTAATAGTTTACTTATTTTGAATATCTAAAATGCAACAACATAAAAACATAACTATTTAATTATTTATTAAAAATTTCATAAATGCTGGAAATTTTCATTAGATCTTTAAATTTGTTTACCTTTTTATGTTTGTTTTCCCCTCCAGAAATTAACGAGCCAGTTTCTGAAATTAAAGGGGCAAAATAAAACTCTTGACACTTTGATAATAAATCAATTTGACAGAAAAGTGGCATAGTTATTGCACCATGTTGGCCTGGAAAAACAATGATGCTCATCAGTTTTATGATTTACCCTTTGTTATAACTGTGGAAGTCTTTAGACTTATTTTGAAGAAAAATATAGGTTAAAGCAACTGGAACTGAATAAAGTTTTAAATGGAAATAATGTTATTTGGTTTAAAATTGCAAAATGCATTTTTTGACATCTTTTGCTGCAAAAAAAATATTGATCTTAAGTCCTAACTTGAAGAGTTTTGTATTTTTTAGGCTTCAAGCATACAGATCAGAAATAAGTAATTTACAGGATACTAAACAAAAACTAGAGAAACAGAGGTAAATAGAGAATATTGATACTTACACGTCTATTGAATTAATTATAATATTATATAAGTAGCAAAAAAAATTGGATATATAATGTAGCTTTAATGATATATATTTATCATATAAGTTTTATGACTTCAATTAAAATATTACACTAGAGTAGATTTAAGTCAAATTCAGTTGAAAACTCGTGGCATGTTTACACTAAAAAATAAATGTGGAAATCAAATATTAAGCAAAATTGATCTTTCTGTATATAACAAAACTTTATATTCAGTACAACACTTGAAATGATGCTCAACTATTTACAGCACCTTTCTTTTTTGTTCTTAGGGAATAATGGTGGTGATAAAAAAAAATGTTTAAAGTTAAAGGATCTAACCAAGGATTCAGAAATTTTTTCACACAATTTTAGTCATTTTGAGATGACTTAAAAGTTGGTCCCCTTTTTTCAAACTGTCGAAATTATTCACACTAGATTCATAATATCAACGAACTTGTTTCATCGCATTAACTGCATAAATTTTCTTACCATTTTTTTGAAAAACATTCAAGAACAGTTAATGGAATGCAACAGTTTAAAATTGAAATGATTTTAATGACTCAAAATGGTAAATGTCTCAAACATCGCTAATGTTTCTTTTGATTTTAAAGACTAAATTAAAACCAGAAGCTTCAAATTGATTTCCAGGATTCGTTCTGTTTTATATCAAATATTGACAGGAAATCACAGGATTTTTAATTTTATGACCTTTAAATGTGTTTGAATACAGATAGTAGTTGCATTTGTTTAATTTAGCATGAAATCATTTTCAGGATAATCATGCTATACTATTACTGGAGAGGCAATTTTATTACAGGAAAGGGATTACAAGAAAAAACAAACTGTGCAAAATGGCGATAAAGAAACCGAATCTCAATGAAATGACCGAAATTATTTCTGTAAAAAAAAAAAAATTTGTCCTGATTCCCAATCTGCCGTTTAGGACAAATCGCTTTCAGTTTAGGACATGACTGGCAAATATGACCGTTTCCCGACCCTTGGTTCTAACATTTTTTCTTAAATCTACTAATCATTTTGTTGTTTAAAACTTGTACCTGTCACCCAAGTTAATAATCAGCAATCAGTCAATTCTTGCATTCCTTACCCACTGACTCATTCTGTGTTTATTTTTAGAACTGATATATTGTTGAAGCTTCAACAAATGATGCAGTCACAATGGAATGAAGCTCTCAGTCTGCTGGCTACTACTCCTCAGCGAAAGGTACTGTTTAGTATAAAACACCATTTTATTTTCTTTAACTTTGTCATCTGCATGTAAATTATAAAAAGTATAGTATAATTTTATAAAAGATGTAAATGTTAAATTATCTCACACAGTTTTACAAGAAGGATTATAGCATCAGACAAGTTTTGCATAGTGATGAAAACGAAGAAAAAGTTATTTACTTCTAATTGTTGTATGTTTTGCATAATTATGAATCCTTTTCTATGATTGGTACCAAGCTTTTTGGTAATGATTTTTGTGGGAAGTTAGTTTTTGATAGACTGTGTTCACAGGACTATTTTTGTTGCAAATATAAACAACTTGCCTGATTGAATTCACTTTACACATACAAAAATTGAAACATAATTTATAATCAATTTTTGCTGAAAAAATTAAATAGTTAAGAATTTTAAATATAAAACAATTTTTTTTCTAGTACTTTACATTTGTTTGATAGTGAATTGATCCAG
This sequence comes from Mytilus californianus, assembly GCF_021869535.1. Taxonomy (NCBI): domain Eukaryota; kingdom Metazoa; phylum Mollusca; class Bivalvia; order Mytilida; family Mytilidae; genus Mytilus; species Mytilus californianus. The sequence goes on from NW_026262690.1 coordinate 68,429,153, forward strand.
TTTACACATGAACTCTAGAAAAAAGTGTTTCGTCCAATATATGCAACAATGTATTTGGATGTTTGTATATGTTACAGAGAGGACAGTTCAATGGCCCTTCTAAAGTTGTTGAGTTTAGTCTGTCTCAAAATGGAACTGATTCTAGGGCTAGAGAAGACAACACACTTCAACTTTCTGACCTAAGCAGCAGAGAAGTGTCATCTGCTGCACAAAGGGGAAATAACTCTCATATGACAAGAGATGATGTTCCTGTTTCCACTGAAGTAAATTTAACAGATTTTCAGACATCTTTACATATGCAACAACTTTTACAAAGGTAAGCTACCATTTGTTGTTGGGTTGCTGTCTATTTTATGTTCACCAATCCCTTTTTCTCATACATTATTTAACAACATTGATAAGCTTTGAAGAATTTAAAATGCAGTTAGGACACAGATTCTATATGATATTTTCAAATTGTATATACCTTATGTGTAGTATTATTCATATTGATGATAAATGGAAGGAGGGTTGTTCTTGTAACTTACATAATTTTGAAAATGAATTTTCCAGAAATCTTTGAACTACAGGTAATTACAAATATGCAAATCTCATGTATCTTGAGTCACAAAAGTTATACAGTGTTCTACTTAAATGCAAGGAATTAACAACTTAGTATAGTTATAAACAATTATAGTTGTATATTTTTTTCCCAGTTCAGTACTTAAAGGAAAGTAATAGCACTTTTATATTGTACATCAAAAATACATTTAGATAGGAGATAAAATATTTTCGAGTGTTAACACATTTAAACTTGAAAGCATGCTTCATTGTCCTTTCTATTTTAGCTTCCCTCTTGGCATTACTTTATTCCTTTCACTTTGAGGATTCCTAGAGTCTGCAAAAAGAAATATACACTACTGTGGATTCAGTGATTTTTATGGGTACCAATTTTTGTGGATTGAGGGAAAATTGTAATTTCATAGGAATTTTAATTTGTGGTTTTGACAAAGTCTGCATACAAGCCTATAGAAAATTTGTACTTCTTTGAACATTAAAATTCATGGTTTATCTTTACCCATGGAATCCATGAACATTGGCAACCCACTAATAATAATGAATCCACAGTATGTATTCACTGTACTGGTTGAACTATATTGTTACTATATTTCAGTCTTTCAAGCTTCACAACACAACCTTTCCCAGCCTATGGTAATGGACAACCTGCTACCCAACAGGATAATGATGTTTACCCTGATCCTCACCAGACCGTTCCACTTAGACCTGAAATGGCATACAGTACACAGGAGGAGATTAAACCTACATCATATCCATCCTCTCCCAACCCTAAGAAAGGTCATCACCAAGCAAATGTATCTCAAGGTCATCAAGTAGGAAATGTATCTCAAGGTCATCAAGGAAATTTATCTCAAGGTCATCAAGGAAATTTAACTCAAGATCATGCACCTCAGAATCCCGTTATGAATTATTCACATCCTCCTCTTAGTTATCCAGTAGATGAAACAGACGAATTTAATAATCATCTACAAATGTTACTGAATGCCAACAAACCTGACCCTCCAGTTTTTACTGGGTCAAGGAATGATTCTGTTAATCAAGGACATGCTCTAAATATGAGCCAGATGTCTTCTGTGGTGGGATCTAAAAATGATTCACAGAACTATGGACATGTTCAATCAAATGCAGGTCAAGTTTCAGAGAACTATGGACATTTTCAATCAAATGCAGGTCAAGTTCAAGGTCAGCAACACCCACATAGACAAACTTATAGTGAATCTGTTGATCATTGGCTTGGACAGTCATTGAGGTCTCAGGACCTTCAGTCACATGATTTAAACAAGTCACATACTAGTCATATGAGTAGTCATCAGGATGATTACATTAGCCAAATGGGAATGGCTGTGCCTATCCGTCCACCACAACAGCAAGAGAGTTTTATAGCTCCACCAGATTCTGAGCTATCTAGTCATCACCCAGGTAAAAATAATTTCTATTCAAGGAAGATTGGTATCCCTGAATACATTTTTAATATTTCAAAATGTGACTTTCGTTATTTACCTTAGTATACAGTGTTCTCCCCAGGATTTTTTTATAGCGCTGTGGTAAGCACGTGATTTTCGACTATTCTCAGTAACTTTGTCGCGGTGCGTGCAGTTCGTTTGTAATGGGTTTGTTATGATGTTTTTATAGGACATGCTGCTGATGTTTGCTCTTGTAATGTTGTTCTGATGGAAGTTACCCCTTTGTTTGTAAATGTTATTGTTTGAAAATTGATGAAGAATATTTTTATATCTCCATTGTAAATTCAGATAATCAAACAAAAATAAATTTTATTCATTATCATGATTTAACTGTAGCATACATTTACCATTCTCATTATCTGTGGACAAAACCCAAGGAAAAGTATTTTTCCATGAAGGGTCAACACCAGACTGGCGATGTGAAGATTTCTTAATAGGTGATGCTGTAGAAGTAGCACATGTAGGTCCCACAATCACGTCATTGTCAGTTTCTGTGTTGGGTTTTGTAACCCACTGGAGCAGTGTACTATTAACCTTACAACGTTTGACAGGAGTTGACATTTTGGAACATTATGATTTCTCATTTTTCTGATCACCATTTTATTGGTATTACATTTGTATGGCTTCACCCAAACTGGACATCGATAAAAGTGAATTTCTCAAGTCTAGTATTGGCTTGGGGTTTGTTTTTGCGGTCGTATATTGGTATGACGTTGGCATCGTCGTCATCTTCGTCCGGAGACACATTGGTTTTCGCACAATAACTTTAGTTTAAGTGAATGGATCTCTATGAAATTTTACCATAAGGTTCAATACCACAAAAGGAAGGTTGGGATTGATTTTGGGGGTTATGGTACCAACAGTTAAGGAATTGGGGACCAAAAATAAGCATTTTTGTAACTTCCAGACAATAACTTGTGTTTAAGTGTATGGATCTCTCTGAAATTATACCACAAGTTTCCATACCACAAAGGGATGGTTAGGATTGGCTTTGGTGGGTTATGGCTCAAACCGATTAGGAATTAGGGGCAAAAAAGGGGGAAAAACAAGGGTTTCCTGTTTAATGGACAATTTAAAAGCAGTGTAAGGGAGGTAATCCAAAAACAAAATTGTACAATGTTGGGGGGTAAAAAAGAAATTGGGGGTGGGCAATTTTTTCTCATTTCAGATTTTGCAAAAAAAAAGGTGTGGGGGGGGGGGGGGGGTCAATACGCAACAGCATGGTGTATTGCACAAAAGCAAAAAAAAAATGGGTTAATTTTTATTTTTTTTTTTTTTTTGGGGGGGGGGGGGGGGGTCAATTCGCACAGGCACAGTGTATATAAATTCAAATCATATAACCAATTCTAAGTTCTTTGACTACAGTTATTATGTGTCAAATAATTAATTACAATCCAAATTCAGACCTGTATCAAGCGCGAATATTGTGTCCATTTTTGCCCCAACTGTTCAGGGTTCGTAAAACAAGTTTGTGAGTGTTGTCGGTAAATGCGGTCAATTTATTTCATCTTATATCATACGTATTGGGCTTCTTTATATTCTTTTTAAATAAAAAAATGGATGACAATGTTGATTTCTTCGTTTATTTTGATCTTTCAAAGACGCCATTTAGTAAAATTTATTAAACGGGTCCCGCGATGTTACTTTATACAATGCAATAATGCAATCAGAAATAGTAAACCAGACGATCACGTGATCGAAGTAAAAGAAAAGCGGGAAATTTTATAAAATCGAAAAAAATATAGCGACGCGATTGATTTGGATAGCGCTGCGCTCAGTTTAATAGAAAGCGGAGAATTGCGATAGCGCTGAATACCGCAGCGCTAAAACGGCCTGGGGAGAACACTGTATAATATATAGTGTAGTTTGCATTTTTATACTTTAAGGACCATTTATTTTGAAAGTTCTAACATTCCTGGGCATCAATTTTGAAAGATTTTGTTGTTCAACACAATATCACATTTTTTAACACAAAGAAATTCCTGTTAAATGAATGAAAGGAGGTATTGGGTATACACCAATAAGACAGCATTCTAGACATAGAAAAACTAAAGACATTTAGGTCTGACAACATACAGTCTTTTGCAAAAGACTAGGGTCGTTATAGTATATTAAGCTGTAAAAAGAAATAGTTAAAAAACATTAAATGAATAAGAAGAGAGACTATCAAAGATTAGTATTGTGCAAAGCCTGAAACCATAAAATGAAATATTCAAGAATAGGTAAATTTATTTTTAAATGATAAATATTAGCATTTTTAAGTATTAAAAGCTACCTGCACAGTTCTATTTCAGTAGTATCTTCTAACCCTTGGAGTAAGATTCAGTATTTGAAAAATTGTAGTTTTTAAAGTAATCACAAATTTTGTCAAAAAAATAAATTGCTTACAAATAATGTCTTACTGTATGCATCCATTAAAATCAACACTGAAGATCTGCAAATTCTATAAAAATGAAATTTGTGTAACTAAAGATGAGTTTGATAGTTGTAAAGTAAGTGTAGCAGTTGCCAGAGAAGCTAAATATTTGAACAAACTTTAATTCAGCTTATATGAGATAGTAGCTTTGTTGGTAAATGTATGTGAAAAAATGACACTATATCTTAGAAACATCACAGATAATCATGCATCAGATTAACTGAAATAAGACTTATAAATTGTTTTTACATATTTGTTAATTATCTTTTGAGATTTTTTGCTAAACTACATATTAAAAGTTCATGGACAGTTCTCTATTCTTTTACTGTCATGTTTTTTCATCCTTATTTGTATTTGATTACAGATATGTCCCATGTTCATCATCAGCCTCCCTCCGCATGTTACTCACCGCCAACCAAACAGACAAGAACACAGGCTTTACAACAGGACCATGACCCTTTACTCAATGAATCTGTCAGGTAATTATTTACCCTGAAATAAGAAATTAGTATGACATTGTTGTCAATGACTCTGTTTGTTGTCCATAGAATGTGTGAGGGGCGTAATAGGAATCTTGGAAAGGAAATTGTCTGTAAAACTGTAAATAAAGCAGAGTGGTGTAAGGCAAAATACTTTTTGATGATTTTATGCAAGAAATAAAAAAAATGTCTGATCAAACCGTCTAACCCCTACCCAATGCCAGAATTAGCCACTAGATGTCATCTAAACAAAAATGGTGTAACATGTCATAACATAAGAAAAAGAAATAACTGCCTCTTGGACGGACATTCACTATTTGGGATCAGAGGGAAAATTGTTTGTGTCATTTAAATACATGTTAAGAATGTGTTTAAACTTTATATTATAAGTGATGTTTAAAGATGGCTAGAATGATATTAAATTAAGGTTTAGTAAAATTCATTATACCATTTAATTGCCACCATCTACATTTTAATTACATTTTAATTATATTTTTATACTTTATATTATGAAATAGATATATATAGATGGCTAGAATTATCTTAATTTAAGGTTGAGAAAAATACATTATACCTTTTAATATCTAAATTAAAGTAGATATAAAACTTCTTTTCCAACTTTTAGACTTGCCAAAGAATACAATGAGATCTCAGATAAAGTGGAAGAACATGAGTACAGACAGGGAGAGTTACAACATTATATACATATGGTAGGTAATAATTTGTGTTGAACCTAAGGAGACGATGCTTTGCTTTGTTGTTCTCTTGACCATAGGGGTCACCACTTGGTGTTTGTCATCGTCTATAGTTGTGGACCATTAAATTTTACAAAAATTTTCTGTTCTGAAACTACTAGGCCAATTGGCCACAGTCATCAATGTGGTATCTAGCTTAAAACAAATGTCTGATGATCCCGCTTGTCAACCAACATGCCCATAATGCCTTAAAATAGACCATAGGGGTAAAATGCAGGTTTTGTTTATTATCTTGAAAACCACTAGGCAGACTGTTGAGATCTAATTACTGTCCATTTATACCAAAACTGCCAGAAGATGCCTTACAGAAGTTATTGCGCTTAAATGATTAATAAAATAAGTGTGTGTTTTTGCTTATTATCTTGAAAAATATAATAGATAAAGAGACACTTTAATTAGCAAAAATTATCTGACAGCTGGACAAGATCTACAAATATGAAATTGTCTGTCAACTCCTTTTAAGAGGAATTGCCCCTAAACCAGGAGGTTGATCGTTCATTATTAGGTAAAAAGTTATCACCCCTGAATCAGTAATGACTCCCCTAAAATAAGTGATGCACTGTGAAATACAAAAATGGATATCGTCAATAACATAATGTTAAGTTGTAATTACAAATTGAATCTTTTATCTATCTTTACAGCTTTTACAGAAACCCCCAGGTGATCCAGTGTTAGATCAAGATGAACATGCATCAATATTTTCTCATGATCAAACAGGTATGTAGTGTATATTTATTAGTAGTGCAATCAATAAAAGACCTTTTACTGATCAAGATTCAACATTCATTAATCATTTGTGGTGAATTTTTATTTTCAATACATTATATTTCAAATTTCAAAACTTTAAAATAAGATAACACCTTAACGCAAAAAATATTTATTACAGTATAAAAAGGTGGTGTGCATTATATTTAAGGTCTAGTATTATGTATTGCAGTTATATCATTTGTCATATTTTTTTTCAATCCTGGTTTTTTCAAGAAGGATGTGGTCTATTATTATATTGATGCTGTAATTATATAATAACTAATGTTTGCTTATTTTACTGTAGAAGATTTAGATTTAAATGATACAGCACAAGCTGCTCAGATACAGAGAGAATTGTCACGGATACAAGAATTACGGGAGAAACCAGCATTGCATGATGAAACAGACAGGAGAGCTGTTAAAGTACCAACAGCACAGGGTAGTAAAGGTGTTGGTATGTATATAATAGATTATAAGGGTCCCACCACTTAATTGGGTGTGAAGGCCTAGAGTAATCAGCTTGTTCATGCATGCATGCATTTTTCCGTCACAATTTGTTTCCACTCCCTTACTTTCAATCCCCTTAGAGTTGGGTTATGTAACTTGGCATAATTATTCACTACTAGAAGGTGTGTAACATAAAAAGAAGATACATGTAAGCATAAAGTGAAGTTGTGGTAAAAAACTTATTTCAGCTAAGTCATCCCTGAGCAAATTGTTTCAGCCCTCTTTGAGTTTGGGGATAAATTAGTGGTGAATCAGTAAAATTTTTGCCTTCCATGGTATAAGTTATGTTTAAATGGAGAAAACATGATTACTTCTTAATAAGATTTAGATAACAATTTACTTTGTTACTAAAGCTTTGTAATTTTTATGCCCCCGCCGTAGCAGAGGGGGCATTAAGTTTTACCCTATGTCGTCCGCTGGTACGTCCCAAAGTTGGTTTCCATTCTCTAACTTTAGTTTGCCTCAACCAAATGTTATGAAACTTATACACAAAGCTTATTACCACAAAACACACATCAAGTTTGAAATTTGGTGGCATCACTTAAACCGTTGTAGAGTTATGCCACTTTACAAATGAAAAAAATGCTGAATTTTTCGTTTCCATTCTCTAACTTTAGTTTGCTTCAATCAAATGTTATGAAACTTATACACAATGCTAATTACCACAAAATACAGATCAAATTTGATTTTTGGTGGTGTCACTTTTACTGTTCTAGAGTTATGTCCCTTTACAAAAGGAAAAATTGCGTAATTTTTCGTTTCTGTTCTCTAACTTAAGTTTGCCTCAACCAAATGTTATGAAACTTATACACAATACTTATTACTACAAAACTCAGATCAATAACAAATTTGGGTAGCGTCACTTTTACCGTTCTTCAGTTATGTCCCTTTATAACTTTATATGATATGCAAGCGGGGGCATCATCTGTGTCCCATGGACACATTCCCCATTTATTTTTTTAAGTTATTGGAATTAATATTCTTACAGGCAATTCTTTCCAAGGAGTACTACAACCAGAACACTTGGCAGAAATATCACGATACCTTGAGAAACATAAGGATCAATTATCAGGGAAAACTCCAGAGGATGAACATTTAGTGGAAATTGTCAGCTTACTAAGAAATATGCAGATACAGTATGTATTATATTATGTGGAAAGAATATATGTTTAGGGTCTAGGATAAAAGCCCCCCTCCTAGTACATTGATGAAATAAGTGTGAAGTAGGTTTGAGGCATGGTATTTGACACCTATTTATAAGTTTTTCCAATTTTATGTCCCCGCTGTAGTCAACGGGGCATTAAAGTGTAACCATTGACCGTCTGTCTTTCAGTCCCATTTTTGTTGCAAAGATTCAGCTTTAATTTCTTTCATTAAATTGTTCTGGACACCTTATTTCTTCTACAGCTTCCATATTGCATAGTAGCAGGGTTTAAGCTAGGATTTTGAGGGCTTTAGTCACTTTTGCGCGAGATGAAAATCAACATTATTTTGGGTAACAGCAAGGGACCAAGGATGTATGTATATTACTAGCTATACATCTTTGTCAGACTTTGAAGGACTAAGGCATCAATTTACTAGGCAGTTGGGTTCCTTTTTTTTAAAACCAGGAATCACAGTATAAATGAACTTGTTGAACTTTGTAAGACTATTACACTGCATAATTATTATCCTTATAAAACGTTTAAATCGATATTTTGAATTAATTTCTATAAAGTTGGAACCAAGGATTTGTACAAATTCACATGGAACGATTTCAATTTATGTAAATTGTAAATTAATTGAGAATTGATCACGTTTACTTTCGATTTTCAATTGAAATGTAAATGGGAAGTGACATGTAGATAATAAATTCAGAATGAATCCGGATTCATCTACGGATTGGTTTGTGTTTAAAAAAAGGCAGGAAATTATCATTTTTTTATTTCAATTTGCTTAGTAAGAACTATATTTGGCTCTTAATTTATTTCGTATTTTACGTTTTAGTGTCTATAAATTCATAGGAATACTTTCACACATGCGCAGTATATCGTAAAGGAAGCACCTGTTTGACTCGTTGATGATGATGGAAGTTTTTACGTGAAAACATTTCTGAACGTTTTGAATGAAGTTCTATCTTTTTAATCGAAATTGAAGGTTTTATATCAAAGATGACAAAAATACGATCATTTGACGAAACTACGACTAACGAACTGCAAATTATGATCGTTTAAGAAATATTGAAATTAAAAAGCGAACTGTCTGGGGAAAAACAATTTTGTTCAAATGACGAAACTACAACAAACGAACTGCAAATTGTGGTCGTTGACCTTCCGAAATATTGAAATTAAAATGCAGACTGACTAATTTTACTGGGGAAATTAATTAACCGGATTAGTGACCCATCCAATGGCGATAAGCGGATTAGCTGTAATCACAACTTTATAACACCTGTTGTAAATGTTAATTAGCTGAGGGTCAGAAACTTGTCAGAAACATGTAGACAGGTAGAATTATAGTATTTTCATGCGTAAATATTTTTACACTTTCCTAATTTAAGTGACGAAATTGATTTGAAACACTTTCGTCATTTTGAAAACAGTTTCGTAAATTACGAAAGTGACGAGCACTAGCAAGGGAGTAGGGATTTTTGCAGGATATTTGTACATATCCCAAGTATTTACATATTATCAGAATTACCTTTATCTTCAAATTTTACAAATGATGGATAGTCGGATAGTTAATATTTGTATCTTTATCTATGTGGAAAATAGTCAAATTTTACTTTCTGTTTTACAACTGACTTTTTTAATCTTTTAGCTTTTATTGATCTTTTTGGTGTTCAAACAACAGTGCATACATACATTGTTACAAGACATAAATGAATAAAATATATAAAATTGTTATTTTACCACTAAGAAATATTAAGGATTTACAAGTCTTCAAAGTGAATATACAGTATTTGATATTATCTTAAGAATACTTTGGAGTTTATTGAATATACAATCATGTTCAAAATAAATTAAATAAATTCAACTGATTAATGGACACATTCTTCTTTAATAAATGAATGAAATAAATGACACAAGAATTTTTTCCTAAAAATATGATATTACAGTTTGATGTTACTAAACTTACATCATGGACAAAAATGTTGGCATTCATGAGTTTTTATTGTTTCTGTTAACTTAACTACTTAGTATGTGAAGGAAAAATCATAAAAATTCAACAAAACTGAATATTCAGAATTAGATGTGTATATTTATTTTTACAATCTTAATCAACAGACAATAACGCAAGATTGATAAGTACAAATCTAGTATATGATGCAGATGATTAATTATTAACAAATTACTACCAGTGTTTCCCATCACATTTTTAGCATTATAAAGATATTGTAGTAATTTGTGATTTTCTAAATGTTTACATCATTATTGCTTTATTTCATTACAGATATTTGTTATTGTAATACTTTTGAAATTATATATTTAAGAAATCCTCAAAGAACTGCAGATGTTAGACAACAACTTGAATCACCAAGGTCACCTAGGGATAAAGTGAAGAAAAATCTGAGAGGTCAGATGTCAAAGGTGAGCACATAAACACATGAATTGAGAGAGTGGTCATTAAGAAGCTTTTTTATAGGAAATTGAATTGTGATAATTTCTCTGATGTTTTAACAATTTGTATGTCTTTTGCACCAATTCTGTCATCAAAGATGGGTTTAAGCTTATTACCCTTTCCTGTCAGAAATGAATCTGTTCTATACTCAACAAAATATCTAGAATTCAAAACTAAACCCTAGTTTTATTGTTGAGCCTGCGACTTTTGTCACAGAAAGCTTGACATAGGGATAGTGATCTGGCGGTGGCAGCGGCGTTAGTTAACTTCTTAAAAGCTTTATATTTTAGGAGGTGGAAGACCTGGATGCTTCATACTTTGTATATGGATGCCTCATGTTACGAAGTTTCCGTCAGTTACATGTCCAATGTCCTTGACCTCATTTTCATGGTTCAGTGACTACTTGAAAAAAAAGTTAACATTTTTTGTAATGTTAAATTCTCTCTTATTATAAGTAGTAGGATAACTATATTTGGTATGTGCGTACCTTGCAAGGTCCTCATGCCCGTCAGACATTTTTCACTTAACCTCGACCTCATTTCATGGATCAGTGAACAAGGTTAAGTTTTGGTGGTCAAATCTATATCTCAGATACTATTAGCAATAGGTCAAGTATATTCGGTGTATGGAAGGACTGTAAGGTGTACATGTCCAACTGGCAGGTGTCATCTGACCTTGACCTCATTTTCATGGTTCAGTGGTTATAGTTAAGTTTTTGTGTTTTGGTCTGTTTTTCTTATACTGTATGCAATAGGTCTACTATATTTGGTGTATGGAATGATTGTAAGGTGTACATGTCTAGCTGACAGGTGTCATTTGACTTGACCTCATTTTCATGGTTCAGTGGTCAAAGTTAGGATTTTGAGTTTTGGTCTTTTTTTCTAATACTATATGCAATAGGTCAACTATATTTGGTGTATGGAAATATTTTATGATCTATATGTCAGTCGCGCAGGTTTTATTTGACCTTGACCTCATTTTCACAGTTCATTGCTCAGTGTTAAATTTTTGTGTTTTGGTCTGTTTTTCTTAAACTATAAGCAATAGGTCAACTTTATTTGTTGTATGGAAGAATTGTTAGCTGTACATGCCTGCCTGGCATGGTTCATCTGACCTTGACCTCATTTTCATGGTTCATTGGTCAATGTTTAGTTTTCTTGGTTAATGTTAAGTTTATGTGACAGTTGTAATAAAGCTTTATATTTAGGACTATCAACATAATATCAGTGATTAGTAAAGAAGGCGAGACATTTCAGCATGTGCACTCTTGTTACAATGCTTATGGAACCCATATACACGATAAATAGGTTCTCGTACCACATATATCAATTACACATATATAATTGACTTGTTCTACTCAGTGTAATAAAACTCTTCATTAAAACAAACCAATGTAACAAGCATCAGGGCAGTCTGATGAAGTTATCTGAGTATAGCCATGGACTAAATATCCTTATACTGTATTTTATATTGGCACAAACCAAAACAAACGCAGTCGATTTGCAGAAAAAATGATATCACGAAAATCAAAAACATTTTCTGCATATTAAGGAAGGCTCCCACACAAAATTTGTGGAAAACATTTTTTTTCACTGCTATTGTGAAGGATGGATAAGCTCTGTATTTTGAAAAAAAATGTATTTATTATAACTGTGTAATCTGGTTTTCATATCATAACTTTAAACAAAATAATAGATCAATGTTTACAAAAGATTTTTTTATAGTGATGTGTACAATGGTGAAATGGAAAATGTCTCTAAACATTAAGTCAACATTTAAAGTTATTTAACTGTATCTAAATCATCCATAGCTGCAAAGCTGATTTCTGTTGACACATCATTATGTCATTATCAATCAATAAGTCAGTTTATTTGGTCCATAGTGTATCATAATTATTTACTTGTATAATTCATAAATCTTGTCCTATAAAAAGTAAAGAAATCTGTGATTCCAAAATTATATTTTTACAGATATCAGATAGTGCTCAATCAAGACCAGATACCAGTCATGGTCAAAATGGCAAATCTCAAGGGCAGCCAAAGAAAATAGAAAGAAAAGTAGCATCTGTTGGTCCTAATAGACACATTCAAAATAAAGGGAAGAATGCATGGAAATGATGTAGAAGGAATTTTAGATATTTATTTTAAAGATCTGAATAAGCTGTAAGATCTGTGATGTGTATTTTAGCATACAGTTCATATCAATTTGTGAAATGATTTCAAAATTTGTACAGGTAAAAATCTTATAACAAAATATCTGATAGGAATTGCTTTTAATATGTTTGATTAAATCAATTTTTAGTTCAAAAATTACACTGCCAATTTTGAACCTGGACAGTATAAAGCGATTAATGTACACATTTATCTTTGAAATGAAATGGATAAAGCATTAATTATCTTTTCTGTAGTGGCATAATGAAATTGGAGAATTTATAATGATATGGTTGTAATTTATATGTCTGAAATATTTATTTATTTTACAATTTATCTATGACTATTTATAATGTTACATAAATCTATTTTTACAAATATATGTCTTAGTAGTTAATTAAATCATGGACAAAACAATTAATTAATTTGATATTAGGTCTTGTTCATGTGCCATAATACTGTTCACATATGGGAGTATACATCACTGACAAAAGAGCTTTTAAAACTTACCTGATCAAAAAAGTGATAACATGCATTTCTGTAATCATTTATTTTTATATATTGATTTTTGTCATTACCAATGGTAAACTTGGACCATACCAGTTCGATAGGGCAAAATTTATTAAATTTTCACAGTAATGGAACTTGACAAACATTTCACACAATGTGTAGTTGTACACCTAAATGTTCAGTTTATTAAATGATTTTTTTGGGGTTTGCAAAATATGAACTGACTAATTTCTACGTATGCCAGGGATTTTTTCCACTCCTACAATATACACTATATGAATAAAAGTAGATGTGTGGTTGACATCAATGAGACAACACTCCAATTCAAACAAAAAAAAAGTAATTTGGCGGAAAAAGAGAGGCGAAAGATACAGAAGGGATATTCAAAATCACGTCGAAAACAAACTGACAATGCCATGGCAAAAAACAAAAAAGAAACAATAGCACACAAAACACAGCATAGAAAACTAAAGACTGAGTCAAGAGAACCCAACCAAGAAAATGGGGGTGATCTCAGGTGCTCTGGTCAACAGAGAGTCTTTAAAAATAGAACTGAGAAAAAAATTTCTGGCCAATGTGAACTATTCTCACCACTGGTCATCTGGCTCCATTGTTGTCTGTAAAAAACTTTTAACATAAATTTTCTGCTTTGAAACTACAAGGCCATATGAAACCTATGATCTTTAGGGTGTTTATTTTCAATTTGTCCCTGGTGTTCATGCAGATCAACCAACATGCCTGCTATCACTAAAAATAGAAAAAGAGTAAAATGGAAGTAATTGTCTAATAAATTAAAAAACCATAATTAACATCAGTGTTCCCGCCTGCCCTAAATAGAAGGGCGGTCCGCCCTTGGTGCCCTTACCCCCGCCCTTCTGCCCTCAAAAGTAAAAGAATGCACCCCTCTGCCTTTTTAAAAAAATAAAATTTCAAAATTTTATGCATACCGGCGTTTCCGGTAAAACTGTTACCTGATTGTGTAACACTAATTAACTGACAATGGGATTAAGTTAAATACCTAATGCTTTGGCAGTTTTATCACCTTTGTTAATGATTGTTTACTGCTAATTAGTGGATTTAAGATAATTGAACAAATACTAGATATTTAATACAGAATGAAATGTCCACATGTTATCCATTTGTAATGTTTATGTACAGCATGTACACCTGAAAAAAATTATTTCAGAAGGCATAACATAAAAAATAAAATCTTAAACAATTTTAAATGCATACATAGTTTTGACTTAATTGGTGAAAAAATGTTTTGTGTCATTACCATGAGTATGAAATTTAAAGAGGAATCAAAGAAATTTGTACTTTAAACATAACAAGATTCACTTCCTATTTTTAATACTTCTTGAATTTTATAATCCTCCTGACATGGAGCACTTAACAAATTTATTTTTAACAATGATGGAGAAAAAAGTAACTGTTTATACTTTCTGCAATATATTATTGCATCAATATAAATATGATCATCTCCTGTCTCACCTGTTATATTTATAAAACTCCTCACTGAGGAGCACTTTGGTGTGCACTTAAAAATACTTTTTTGTAACAATTTAAAAGATAATAAATAACTCTCAATAACATATATACTATATGTTTGAACAAGTAATTTAAATGTAGATAATTTAATTACATTCAGCCTACAATTTTGCATGTATAACTCCATCTTTCAAAACTACTTGTTTATTTTGGTATAAGTTATAAAACATTGAAATTTCTGATGATTATTTTCCATACCAAATGTACAAGTTTGTTTAGATTAACATCAGAATGATATGCTTTGCTTCATGGTATGATAATTTGATGAAAAAAAATTCTAACTAACCAACATCAAGAACACATTAATTTCTGAATATGGTTTAAATACAACTAATGTTCTCCAGATGAGCCTAGCAATATTCAAGGTAATTTATACACTGTCCAACATTGCCCTTAAAATCTGGGTTATAACGCTAAAGTGCCCTTTCAGACAACTAGCACCCTTCTGCCCTGAGATTCAAGCTGGAACACTGAACATAATTATAGAGAAAATTTGAAATGGCAAAAAACACTCATAATGTCAGATTGATTTTTCATTTTTCCTATTGCAAATTGTGGAGTTACTAGCAGGAGTTGGATAATGAAAAATATTCTACTCGGAAATATTTATTATCTACCTTTCTATGCATGATTTGTTCTTATAATGTTGAGTTGCAATTCTGCATGCAATGATAATACCAACCAACCTATATGAAATCCATTACTATAAGGAGATAATTTTGTCTGCAGTTATATAAGTTATGTCTTGTGTGTGATAAACAAATGTATCAAATTAATCCTTTGTCTATTAATGGCCAGGGTCATCTTTGAGAATTTTGTTTGATTAATGTCTTTATCGCACTAATTATTGCGAGGGAAATAAAACACTTCCCCAATTTGACTTGTTTTACCTGTGTCGATTTAAATATTGGACAATGTACTGTCCCATTGAAAGAATACAAAAGGTATTATTGTTCTCAGTGGAGTTCTGTCACTGGAACCTTTAAATTTCTTCTAACAGAAATGCATCACTCATTGATCAATTAAAATTATCTACAAAATAGATGAAAATACATGTATCAACTCTGACACAAAACTGCATGGGATGTTGTATTTATTCAATATCAATAACTTATTATCAATCTGTTAAATATAAATTGGAAAGATATATTTATTTTGAAATTAACAATCTTACTTAAAAAGTAAAAAAATAAAAATACCAAACTCCAAGGAAAATTCAAATGGAAAGTCCCTTATCAAATGGCAAAATCAACAGCTCAAACACATCAAACAAATGGAAAACAATTGTCATATTCCTGACTTGGTACAGGCATTTCCTTATGTAGAAAATGAAGTAACTTCTCTTATAAGGTACAACTGTACTCTGTTAATGAGTTGGCTATGAAAGAAAAGAGGCTATTGTGTTTATTTGGATTTAATAATATAGTATACCATTGTTCCTTTGGATATAGATAGACAATGAGCAGATACTTGGAATCCATATAAGATTGGCTATTATAGGTGCTATGTTTTACATACATCTTTAGATATATTTTGCCTTTATTTATGATGGTGTAAATGTCAGTTGGTGGGCAAGGTCATAAGACATAAATCAAGTTTTTGTTTTCAATAAAGCAAGTGGTTCCAATAACATTTCCTTTTATGATTTAAATAGGACATTATGTGATTTCAAAATGTAAATTAAGTTCAGCTTCTTAGTATCAAAACTATTGTAAACATGTGAAACATGAATCTATCAATGTTGAATTATTCAAAACATTAAGGTTTTCTTCCCAAGGCATAGGTTGCCTTAGACCTATTTGGCACAATTTTTGTCAATTTTCAGTTTTAAATGCTCTTCAACGTAAACCTTGAATTAAATTTCCAACCGTTTGATTCCAGCGTCACTGATGAGTTTTATGTAGACGAATCCTGCCTCTGGCGTTCCAAATTATAAGTCAGATATCTTTAATGAGTTTTTATTTCGCCTGCGATGAAAGTCGCAGTATGCGAGACATAGGTATTACAATCTGGCGACGGCATAACTATTTGTTTAAAACTTTATATTTCAGAATGGGAGAAGACCTGGATGCTTCATACCTTGTGTCCAGATACCTTATGTTTCCGTCTGTCATGTGTCCATTGTCCTTGATCTCATTTTCATGGTTCAGTGACTGCTTGAAAAAAAATTACAGTATTATGAGTAATAGGATAACTATATTTGGTATATGGGTTCCTTGAAACGTCTACATGCGCGTCATGTAAGGTTCACCTAACCTTGACCTTATGCCATGGATCAGTGATCAAGGTTAAAGTTACATAGTCAAGTCCGTATCTCAGATACTATAAGCAATAGGTCAACTATATTTGGTGTATGAAATGATTGTAAGGTGTACATGTCCGACTGACAGGTTTCATCTGACCTTGATCTCAATTTCATGATTCATTGGACAATGTTTAGTTTTTGTGGTTTGGTTTATTTCTCAGATACTATAAGCAATAGGGCGACTATATTTGGTGTATGGAATGATTATCAGGTGTATATGTCCGTTTGGCATGGTTCATCTGACCGTGACTTCATTTTCATAGAGCATTGATAATGTTAAGTTTATGTGATACTTGTAGAAAAACCTTCATATTACAAAATTTAACAATTTTTAGTTTTTGCGGTTTGGTATATTTCTCAGGTATTATAAGCAATAGGTCAATTATATTTAGTGTATGGAACAATTGTTAGGTGTACATGTCTGTCTGGCAGGGTTCATACGACCTTGACCTCATTTTCAGGTTTCATTGGTCAATGTTAAGATTTTGTGGTTTGATCTGTTTCTCAGGTACTATTAGCAATATGACCACTATATTTGGTGTTTGATATGATTGTAAGGTGTACATATCTGTCTGGCATGGTTCATCTGACCGTGACCTCATTTTCATAGAACATTGATAATGTTAAGTTTATGTGATAATTGTAGTAAATCCTTCATATTACAAAATTGAACATAACTTCAATGATAAGTAAAACCGGCAAGATATTTAAGCGTATGCACTCTTGTTATAATGTATACGTTGTTCTCAATCTAGACTTCAATTTTATACAATCAATAAGTGAATGCTTCCTGTTATCATGTTTCAGTTTATCTAGGAAGTGCACACTAGTATTTAACATGAAGAATAAAAAAGATCAAACGGAAGTGAAATATCTGAGACGCATCTAACAAATATGGCGTTCTCTCAGTCAGTAAGAAAAGGTCAAGTTTCTATTAATTGTAAATTATGTGAAACAGATAGACCAATACAGTGGAAATGCATGGACTGCAGTATTCTAATGTGTGGTCATTGCAAGGACAAAGTACATTCCCAATTCAAAAACGCACAGGATCATAAGATTATAAGTATAAAAGAAGTTGGACTGCATACTGAAAAACTGGATTTTACAAATATGAAATGCCATGCACACACTGGACAATCATCATGTCTGTACTGTTATAAATGTGAAATTCTTGTGTGTCCAACCTGTATTGCTAAAGTTCATAAGAAGCATGATTTAATCGAAATTAGTGATGCATACAACTTGAATGTAGAAATATTGAAAAAAGGACAAAGTAAAATGCAGAAGAGTAATTCTAACATAAATGTGAAGAAAGACCAGCTTGATAAAGTAGGTTCAGAGGAAATTTCAAAGTATTCCAAAGCAAGAGAAGATATTTTGAAGCATGAAACAACTGTAAAAGAACAAGTAGAACAATATTTTCAAGAACTCATAATTAAATTGGAACAGAATCATGACGCTGTTTTAACATCAGTCAAATCTGATCTTCATGCTATATCGTTAATCGAAACCCAGACAGAGGATAAAATCAAAGAAGTCCAGGACTTGATTCACATTTCCAATGCTCCTGAGTTCTTCAAAGAGTTCAAGAAGGTGAAGAAAAACATGGAAACCCAAGAACCACGAATCAAGACAACTTACAATTCTTCTACAAAATTTGTTCTGGGTAATATTACTCAATCAAACATTGGATCTTTACAAGATGATGAGAGTTTTTCAGCAGAATCAGACATATCCCTAGTCATCAATAATGAATACCGGACTGAACTTGAGAAAATAACATATGTATGTCCATGCATTGACCAGTCCATTTGGTTACATTCTGGTAAATATGGAGTGTTACAGAGAGTAAAACCTGAAGGAACTAATCTGAAGTTAATGTCTACATATAACTTTATAGTGTATGGAATGGCAGTTACACCATCTAATCAACTCCTTCTGTGTGTTAAAGGTACATCAAGGATACAACAAATCAGCTGTACTGGTAAACTGACCGATTCAGTTTTTGATGTAAACCCTTACCTTCCCACAACCATCCACGTGATCAGTGAAAACAAATTATTAGTAGGAGCTTATGAAGGTAAACCAGGAAGAAATGCTGTAATCATAATGGACAAGAAAGGAGACAAAGAGACTGTATATGAACATTATAAACATAATCAACCTTTATTTTCGTATCCTTTGTGTATAACCAGTACCAGTAATGGAAATATACAAGTAGTGGATAAGATTCCAGATTACTTCACTGGTAAAGTTGTGATCCTAGGACAAGATGGACATATAAAAAACGAGTATGCAGGTCATTCAACCATCAATAAGGGTACACCATTCAAACCAGTAGACATTGTCACAACACCCAGTGATAATGTTATTGTGATAGATCTGGATACCCAAATATTGCACATCCTCAATAACAATGGTCAGTTTGTTACATATTTCAATATAGATGAAATAGGAATAAGAACTCCCCGTTCTCTTGCCTTCAACACAGCAGGCCAACTTTATATAGGATGCCCTAGGGCTGCAGATAGTAAAACTAAGGAAGCAAAGCTATACAAAATAAACATAACAGGATTCTACAATATAGCCAAACTTTTTTTGGAACAGAAACATATGAAGTAGTATATGACAATCATTATTTATTTCTTCTGACAACTGGACTAAAGAAGTATAAAGGAATATATAAAGGCAACAGTAGTATACCGCTATTCAATAGTCACAAATCGATTTAACTGAAACAAATCCGGGTTACAAACCAAAACCGAGGGAAACACATCAACTATAAGAGGAAAACAACGGAACAACATAAACACTGAATATACCAGAACTGATGAGACAGATATCTTATTTAAAACAGTATTGCACTATATCTCTTTTTTAAATATTACTTTACAAAAAACATCCCATTAACAGTGAAAGTAAAAATAACAAGTTGCTAGATGGAAAGTTTAATGAACTCAAATGTTACTTTATAAAGTTTCTGCTTCAAAATGTGGTAACGAAACATTTCACATGTAAATATGAACTAATCAAATAATAAAAACGATATATGCATCCAAACATTTTCTTTAGAATGGTGGAGTAAATCGATCAAAACTGGCACACAACAGCGACAAAAAATGCTAAAAAACAGGAAAACCAATCGTTGCGACCAGAATTTTCACATGTAACTTTTCTGATTTAGTCTTACTTGTCTGAAATTTTGAAAGCCATTGTCCCAGTAGAAATACAGAGAAATACGTTATCTCAATGTCAGATATTGTATTGACTGTACAATCGCTTGAATGCACGTTTACTGTACAATCACTAGGTCTTTTCCTGTACGATCGCTTGTCCACATTCATAAAATATATTGCATATGTATTTCATTGATTGTTCCTTGTCTGTCCTTTTATATTAGTCTATACAACAAAGAAAGTTTCACCAAAAGACCGGGATATTCTGACTTGATATAGGCAGTCGAATGTGGAATGGTGGTAGCTATTTACGGAATCAAGAAAAGATACGTATATGTCAACAAATATTTAGCATGGGCAGGTATCAAAATATCAAAATATCAACAAAACAAATGCAGTTGATTAAAAACCACATTAAATTTCTAAATTAGAAGAAGCTACTTCCGGTTTACTCAAAATTACTAATGGCGTCAGTATGAAGGTTTTTTCATACTGATTGGAAAAATATATGGTTTCTAAATACTTTTGTCTGAAATAAGGGAGATAATTTGCTACTTCCCGTTTAGGAAAGGTCATTTCCATTCTCATGTGATTTATTCACACAGATTCCGAAAATATATGGGTAATATATACTTTTGCCTGAAATAAGGGAGATAATTTTCTTCTTCCTGTTTAGAAATTGTCACTTCCGGTTTCATATAATAAGTCTATTTACACTGATTCCATAAATATATGGTTTCTATTTAATTTTGCCTGAAATATTGGAGATTATTTCCGACTGCCGGTTTAGCAAATGATTCTTCCGGTTTATAAAATTTCACCTCCGGTCTCAATTAACCTTAAATTAAAAATTTCAGGGGCAGTAACTCCTATAAGATGTCATCAGATTGTTTCAGACCAAATGTATCATATCTCCATCACAATAAAGCAAACATTTTGCACTAGTTCTTTTATATATATCTTTAAAAAGTGTCAGAAGAGGTCATATAACAAGCAAAAGTCAAAATTGAGAACATGACCTTGACATAATTTTGTAAGTTATCAAGGACCTCAAATTAAAAGATCCTAGGTCTATACCACGTACGGTTTATGATTTACAAAAAATGATGAGGGTGCAATAATTTCAATGAAATAATTGATTTGACCAATTTTATTTGTTTTTACCTCTTCTAATGATCCTTGCCAAGTAACTAACCTGACAATTTTTACTCTGTTTACTATATAAGGGTAAACGATTTTTATGAGTATCTCTATACAAAATTCAGAAGATACCTAGGGGGAAATCTAAAACAACAGGGTGAAGAAAGACGGACAACACTTGCCAATTGAAGAAAAAACATACAACAGTCCACAAAACAATGTACAGAAAATTAAAGATGGGGCAATAGGAACCCAACCATAAAAAGCAGTTGAAATCAGGTGCTTAAGAAGGGCAAGTAGTTCTTGCTCATCCTGTTGTGTTTCCCACAAGACGTATAGATTTGGTTACAAGTGGCATTTAAAGTATTAAGTTGATTCAAAGATATCAGGTAAAGATAACATGAATTTTAACCTACTTTAGACTTAATTCTGACCAACAGACTTTAAGAATGCTCTGAAAGCAAATATTTCTCACAATTTTCTTACACATATTAATTATATAATTGAATAACAAGAATGAACAGATATCATATGAGTTTTATTTTTGGAAGGGTTTCATGAAGTTCAAATCTGACATTAAGTACATGTTTTGTGAATACTGGGATGGCAGGCCGATTTGTGATTTTGGAAAGAGGAATACTTGTTTTGTGTAATCAACTCCTACATATTTCATCCAAGAGTAATCAAACCAGAATATTATGATACACATAGATGTGAACCTCACTCTGGGTATTCATTGGAATTTTAATAGATTTTCCAAATGGCGAAACCATTTTCAGTAAAATTCTCGAAGGGGGTAACAATTTAATGTTTTCAACTTTTATAGTTTTCATACACGAAACTTTATTAAATGTTTTATTCAAATATTGAAGATGTGCACCTGACTTTTTGTAAACATTTTGATGATTTGTACAAATTTATTTTCCAGATGTGAAACTTGGTAACTGTTCAGCAACTTTCTTGATCACGGCGCACATTTTTTTATACAATATTGTCTGATTTAGCTAGTTACCCTTTTGAGGTTATAGATTTCCTCAGCTTTCTTCATTTCAAGGGAAATTTTACTATTGCAATCTTGACATTCGAATTTTTCAGTAAGAGCTTGCATCTAATGTATCCCACTGACTTCGTGATTAAGGATACTACCAAACCAGATAGTATGTTTCCTATCTTGATCTTTTCCTCGATATTGACACAGATGGACGTCTTCAAACAAAAATCTATGAAAAACGTGATGATATAACTTCCAATTTTTCAGCAGTAACATACCCTCTGCTCCCTCGGAAAGTGTGTATATACCCCAATTAAACATTACACTCGTGCATATTCAAATTTTACGGACTTTATTAATAGGAGCGTGCCTATAACACAACAAACTGCTCCAACATAGTTATAAGAAGGAACGACTAAATTCGAAAATTTACATACAAATTTAAATACATAAGTTTTAAGGTCACAATCACGAATTTGTTTACCAAAACGATATGTTTGTTTCTCTTCTCACAAGTAACATGTGTATGCGTCTAATCTGTAAATTTACCAATTGTGTTCTATTCCCGGTTGTGGCATTTTTACTTAGTGTAGATTTGCATGTCGGGTGATGCATGCATAGCAGTAGATGCTTACTCTGTCGACGCACCGGTTAGCCTCCTTTTGGAGTTCTTGTTATTCCCTCAGTTTTTGTTTTACCATGATTTGTATCTTCTTAATGGATTTATGAGATGTGAACAACGGTAAACTACCGTTGCATCGGAACTTGACTTATTTTGTTTACCTTCTTTGAAGTTCATATATTTTTGTTGTCATACTAGTAGTACTAACATTTCATAAAATAGAAAGTTGTCTTTGTTTCGCTTCTTAGGATTTTTAATTTTTCCTTCTCCTTTGAATGGTTGCTCTCTTGTTGTTTTGTTTCTTTTTTCTCACATATTTGAAATTGGTATCTCTTAATAATTTCTCAGAGTGAGAGGGCATATTCCATATTTTAGATAGAAACTGTTTTCTCTTCTAGAGCACCCGAGTTGGTTTCTTATTTGTGTAAATGTGTAAAAATTAGATGTGTCAGTGGTACAACACTGCGAGATGGGTTAATTCCAGGAAAAATCAACAAAAGAATTCAATTACTATAAACTTTGACCTGTCTGTTACAATACATTACAAGTTGTACAACTATAAAACATGTATACTAATTCCTTTTAGTTCTTTTGTTGATTTTGCACCATCTCGTATATGTCTTGTTTGTTATACACATTTCGATTACAATGAATTATTAATCCCATGTACTGGGTTTATGGAGGAACAACAGAAACAATTGAAAATGAGCAATGCAACAAACAATAAAAAACCCACTTTTTAAATTATACCAGTATATACAAAGATGAAAACACATCTCCATAAAGCATTACTACATAACACTGTCTTTCAAAGTTTTGGCATTAAAAAAAGTAGCTTAAATTAATGTTGATAACTAGATCATGCTTTCTTAAACTGTATTTTTCAGTACAAGGCATACTACAAAGGACCATTACTTCGTCTAAAAGGTTATATAGTCAAACTGAATGATCAAATAAAAACCATCAAATCAATTTGCAACTCAGCAACACAAAAAATCGAAAGACATAAAGATCTATATCCGGTTTTTAAAACTAGACAATGGGTTGGAAACGTCTTTACTATATTATATAGTATAAAAACTCATCAAAGATACCAGGCTTTAAAATATGTTATGATGTGATTCGTTTTTAGTATAAGTGGAGTGATACATCGTAGTAAATGATCAACACATTTCAAATGCTGATAAACTGGAGTAAATGTGATTATGTTCTAATCAGAGGACTTGTCCATTGATAAACCACTTAACTGTTGTACAAATAGGCTATGTCCAAATAACAATAGTAGACCAAAACATCTTCACAGGTTCAGAAGGACACATAATTGACATTTTTCATGTTGTTTTGAGATATAAGAAAAGAGATATGCTCTGTTATTTTGAATATTAGTTCTTCTTACAAATAAAATGAAATTAATTTTCAGATTTCTTACATGAAAAATTGCATTTTGAAAAAATTTCTTCAGTAATTTATGAAAACTAAAAAAAAATAAAATATTTGCCAATTTTCACAGAAAATGTTTTAAACTTGTTGACGAAAAGGTAGCCCAATAGAGCATTTCAGTTTTACTGAAAATAAGAAATGAACAAAAAATCCACGTGAAAGTTTATTTTTTTTAAACTTTCGATGTTGCGCCTACTCTGCTCCTGGTAAATCAATTTTCTGCTTTCAAAAAGGGAAAAGTTTTTTTTATTTGAAAGCAGAATAAATATAGTGCTCCAAAATCTTCCAAACCTTATGTTAGTTTTAAAGGCTCTAAAAACCTGGTCCTGGTACCTAGGTCCATGGCCAATCCTAGGATATTGACGGCAGAAGTAAAGGAATTAACTCATCATCTTCCTTAAATTCCGGTTGGGAGTGGTAACTCATTTCTAAAGAAACGAGAAGAATTAATCACATAGAATTGGTTGTTGTCAATTTTTCTGATGATATTTAACCTTTCATTTCAAGATTTTCTAAATGTCTTTCGCACATCAAAGATACTCTGAAATGTCAGCTTATTTCCATGAAAGAAAAACAAATGTAAAGCTGAAATCGAGGAGTTCTTTATTTTAACTCCGTCTTAAGAGTTCTACTCTCGACATTTTCAAATCCCATAGAAAAAACGGTGAGAAAATTAGACAGATCATAGACTTTTCCATACTGAATACTTAAATGGTAGTTCCTTGTTTCAAAATGGAGACCAATAATTTGTTCTACTTCTCTAACGTTTTTGGTGTGTATTTTCACATGCCTATGTCCCTCCACTGGCAGGAAATACTTTCATTTTGTCTGGAACAATGTGTTCCAGTTCAAAATGGTTTCTTTTTTTCAAACCACAGATTCTCTTGTTTTCACCACGGTTATACAGGTAAATACTGCTCACCTCAGACTGTCCAAAAATTGTTTTATCAAGGATTTCTGTCTTATATACCTGAAAGCTCAAACATAATTAATCAATTAACTCATTCTGTAACTAGGTCTTCTTGTTTCTTGGGAAAAATCATAGATGATTCCTTCTCAAGATCGTATACGAGAAAATTTTCACGGCTCTTTTAGACTAGTTCTCTTATTTTCATCTTTTTCAGAAAATTTATCTTTTGCTGAAGTTTCAATCAGTGTATGCGCGTTAATTCGCGCACTTTCTGTGTCTATTAAACTTTTTGAAGATATAGTTCCCTTTGGAACTACTACATAATTGTTCACTTCAGTTTTATATGCTTTAACATCAACTCGAGCTTCCAAAGAATGCATCTTCAACTTAGCATAGGTCGCTGGTTCCTTCTAGATTAAGCTTTAGTCTTGTCTGTCTTGAATCTTGTTTGTTTTTTAACCAGTAGATCACGTTTATGTCAGATTTTATCTTAAAAGTGCATGTTATTTAAGCCTTGAATTCTGGTATAAAGAGATGTAAAATCCATTCGTTTCGGTGACCGATTCCTGTCTCAGTTTCAACAGGCTATTTTACTAACCAATATTTTTTCTTGCCAAATTAATCCGAGACAGGAGACAGAACATGTGGTTATTGACCAGGTACGAAACGACCAGGTTACAAAACGACTAGCATTCCTTAAAATCCTTTCAAATTCTGACTCCTGTGTTTAGTTCGAATTAAGTCTCTTTATCTTAGTAGAACTAGTTTCTAGTTTTAGTACTCCCAGTCCATTTTGTCGACTGTGACATCCCCCAATGTAGCTAATCACCACGTTTTTGTGGGTTTGTGTTGCTCATTCTTTAGTTTTCTATGTAGTGTTTTGTAGATTTGTTTGACTTTGCGTCGTTTTTCGTTTTGTTTTTTTACCATGCTGTTGCATTAAAACATATCAGAACTCATAATTATATGGATATTTTTCTATTTAAATTTGCTGTAATAAAATTTCAAAATCATTTTAAATCAATGAATGTTTCCCCCGCAAAGCACTGATTTTTTGTTCGGATTTGGCCTTTACCGTGGTCCTTTTTCGTTTAGAACTTTCAAATATTTTCCCTCAAGCATCACTGAATCCTTGAAATGCGAACCTGATGCAAACAAGACTGTACCTTTAATGTTGTTACGTACAAACGTTTTTTTTTATATTTTCTAATAATACTGTATACACCTAATAACTTGGCAAGATTCAAACAAAACTAATAACATTCTCACTATCAAAACAATATCACCTAACTTACTTATGTTATTTTCATGGAAATCGGTTAAGAAATGAGTTTACAGCATGTGTTTGAAAAGTTACAAATGTGTATGAAATAATAGGGTATAAGTTAAAAAGGGAAAATTTTGATATAAAAAAACTATAAAAAGCGATTGAAAAGGTTTGAGAACAAAATATATTCTGTTGCACCGTTCTTTAAAAATCATTGTTGGTTTATCATGACATCTCTCACAAATACATTTATGTATTTGACTGATCTGCATAAAGTACAAGTATTAATCTCCCGTTTAAGCACCCCTCTTTGTACTTTCAACTGATCAAACGCAGCATTGGTTACACAATGTAATAAACAGTAAGGTGTTTGACTTATTTTGATCAGGTATAAGTAAGAATACCTCCTCCTCAAGTACCAACTGTTGATTCTTTCTGCAGATGAGTCGCGATACCCTTCTTATGTGCAATTGGCCCAAAATGAAACTTAAAATGAATGTGCACTGCATTTACCTGTCACATGATTGTATGTTTAAATTGTATGTAAACACAATACACTCAATAAACTGTTGATTTGTAAATGTTGGATTTCAATCATTATGTTCTAGGACCCCCAATTCTTGTTTATATTCTTACCTAAGAATCAAAGTGGGTCAACATGAAGAGAACAATGTAAACCATTTTAATCAGTTTTGCAAACAAATGTTTTTGCTAATAATCCTCATAAATTTACATATCATTCTTAAAATGAATTAATTGTTTTTACAAATATTAGTATCGCGGGAAACTCTCTCTTCGTTGAGATACAATTGAATGTTCGATTCATTTATAGAAGCAGCTTCAGGACTTTGCAGACATATGAAAAATCTAGAGAGAATCATATCCCGCCAAATTTCAAATGGCTTATATCTCTAAAACAAGCACACGGACCCTTCAGTTTTTCCTGTTTTTTTAGTTCCTTTATCTAAAAACTATCATTTTATAACAGTCTTTTGAAAAGCTTGTTATTCGGAAACAGAGAGTAGGGAACATCCTTAATTTTTGGGGAAAATCAAATTTGGAGTCGAAAAATGTAGATTATCACATCGAATGCTATTCAACAATGATATCTACTGGTGAATTCTATACCTTTTTTTACTATATTTCTTCGCACATTATTACATTCTACAAAAACGAAATGGTTGAACGTGTACCTTATGTAACAGGTAGGTCTATATATGAACACATCCCTTTGCTTTATAGCAATGATGTGTTTTAAATGATATCTGATCCCTAAAACAAAATCATTTCTTTTAAATTCCTTTTCCAGCAGAACCGAGATAGGTTTTATTTACAATTTTTTTGACTCGTGCTACTTTATTGAAAAAGAAATCATTATTTTCCTACATGCATTGAATGATTCATATAAATTTTACAATCTAATCAAAATATCGATCAATCGTAACTTGAGTCGAAGAGTATAACGAAATCAGAGATATATTTTTTAATTAGATTGATAATTTAAAAGAAGTTTTATGTAAAAGACCCTGAATTCACTGAACTGTAATGCCTGAACAATTCACTGAAATCTGTATTTTCTAAGAGTAAGATATCACAGGAATTTTATTTAGATATTTTTTTGATTTTGGACAACGCTAACTGATTTATGAAAAATCTACTGGAACAAAGTAAATACGTACTTCATTAACATACACAAAAACTGCTCCGACGGTAAAAAGGACTCAAATCGACAATCCATACGTAATACGGTCAACATCACGAATTGTTTGACCGATACGATGTGTCGGTTTCTCAACTCACTATATAGCTATCAAATCGACAATCCATACGTAATACGGTCAACATCACGAATTGTTTGACCGATACGATGTGTCGGTTTCTCAACTCACTATATAGCTACATGTTTTTCGCATTCATAGATCTTTAGATACAAGAAAAGTCTGATCTGTAATTTTACCGATTGCGACATTTTGACTGAGTGTGAATTAAGATGACGGGTGATGCATGTATAGCAGGATACGCTGATCCCGTCGAAGCACCCGGTCTCCTCCTTTTGGAGTTCATGCGATTCCCTCAGTTTTTGTTCGTTTGCTTGATTTGTATCTTCTTAATCGATTAATAAGATTTGAAAATCGGTAAAGTAAGTGTTGCCTGAAATTAAGCACACATTTCCAAACAGCTATGGTATTATTGGAATCATAAAATAAAAGAATGCATCTCATGGTACTTAAAAAGCTCATATTTGAAAATGTAAATTGATTGATTGTTGTTTACTGAACAAACCAAATCGACCAGCAGCTTCTGGAGAATGTGTCGACCCGGATTATGCACCGGAAATATTGGCCAACACTGGTGAAGAGTATAGGACAGTATATTGGTCTACTCGCATGCACGTTCACATCATACACACATTATTAACAGGGATGGACTCGTTGTGCGAAAACTTTTTTCAAAGAGTTGATGAAGAACGACTGAAATTGACACTACGTTAGTTTTATGGTCACCATCACGAATTGGTTGGACAATACGATGTGTCTGTGTCTCAACTCACTACGAAATGGTTTAGCGGTATTAGATACCAGAATAGTTGTTTGATCTGTGATTTTACCGATTGTTTTTTTTATTCCCGATATGGCATTTTTATTGATTGTGGATTTACATGACGGGTGTTGCATACATAGCAGGAGACGCTTACCCTATCGAGGCATCTGGTCTCACTCCATGTGGAGTTAATGCAATTCTCTCAATTTTGTTCGTTACTTTTATTTGTATCCGCGCAATCGATTTATGAGATTTGAACATCGGCCAACTACTGTTGTTTGAATTTATCCGAGTGGACGTGTTTCCGTGTTTATATAGTCCACAGGAGCCAAACACAACACCCCTTCAGCACAGGTCCTACTGTCGGACGAGGGTTTACCAGATAATCATATTTCTATTCTCAAGTCATGCTATGATTGTATTTTCAAATATTCCATCATATCGTAAAAGTGTTAAATCTTTTCCTTAAAAAACATGTAAATGCAGTGCCTCTTCATTACAAATAATTGAACTTTTTGGAATGTCTATTGCAATTAGCAAACAACGTCCACGCTGTTTTGACAACAAAAGAAGAAGTTGATTGTTTTTATTTTGGATAACAATAATAACAAAACAATCAGTATAATAGATTAAATAACACTTCACCTTGGTTGACAATGTTTTCTTTGGGTATAACCTGCTCTATCGCCCTTTCAGCTATGTATTATTATATATAATTTATGCTATCTCTGTTGTCTACTTAATATCCTGTCCAAAGGAAGACGAGCGAGTCATATGGCAACAGTCATTTTATTCGGTATAATATATTGATTAACGATGTCTTTAATTCGTTACGTTTTATTTTCAAGAAGCCTGTTTGAAATGTGACCTTATGATAAGATAAGAGTCTATGCTAGTCGTTAAAGACAGTGATGTCATCTGTATATGCTTTCTCTTTCGTCCTTTTGACTTTTTAGCATTTATAGCAAAGTTGCCTCATTACCAATTCGCATTTTCTTCTAGAATAGATATACCTAAACCATATTATTAGACACAAACTTTTCAATTTGTGGTGTACACTATATAAGTTTATTCCTTGTTATTTCCTTACAAACATTTCACCAAACAAGTTATTCACTAGTTAGAGGGATTATTTCCACTACTTTTGCTTGTCTAATGTTATCTCTAGAATCTGAAAATTGATTAGGTGAAAGAAACCCAGATCCGCGGAGTGATATTGATCCACCAAATATTTCTGGTGCTGTCATAAATCCGGATCCACGGAAAAATCCAGAGCCTCTAAGGAAGCCCGATCCCTGCATGGCGGGCGCTGTTGGTTCTGAAACATTGGAATCTATGCTCAATGAGATATTTCCATTCTGTGTAAGGTTTGTTGGGATATTTGGCTTATTTATTGTGGCCATTAGTGTCAAAAGTGCTGATAATATAAAGGATATACCTAAAATATGAAATTCAAGAGATTATTCGTAAAAAGTATTAATGCAAATCACAGCAACAGAAAGTACAAGCACGCTAGGTTTGTGTAATATGAAGGAAAAAAACATTGCTTTGAAAGTACTCCCGGTATTATCTACGAACAAATTCTTTTAAAACATTTAAAGTGAAAGTTTATACAGAAACACATGTCTTTGCATTTGTTCACGTCATTAACATAACGTACTAATTTTTACTTAACCGTTTGCTGAACTTCTTAAGTAACTTCTTTATCTTAGATTTCTCTACTCATTAGTATGTTTTTTTGGTTTTACTGATATGTATAATGTGCGGATATGACATTTTCAACTTCTTATTTTGAGCGTTTCTGAAAATGTTTGTATAAAAATTCAGAACCGTGTGTAAATTGCTATAACATTTGTACTTTTATTACCTGAGATATAAAAACTGTGCTCATATGAACCACCATTATCAATTATTATACCTAATGAAAATTAAAATAAAAAAAAATATATAGACGCTGTTTTCAATGCATACCAACACACACATGCACACACGAATATGGTTTTTAAATTTGTTTGGAGGGTTTATACACGTATTACGACACAAAAGTAATTTAAATTCAATATTTCATTATAAACGTCTATACTTTTAAGGCTAGGAGAAAAAATAAATAAGAAGTTGAATACAGTGAAGTAAAGAAAATATGTGGAAAACACTATAAACAGTTGACACCAGGTTAAGTAGCTTCTAACTATACATAATTTCACAGTCCAATGTATCTATTGGTTTCAAAAGGGTAGAGTTCATCAAAAGTTCTCAAGAAATAAAAATTTCATCTTATTTGTGTGAAAAGCTTGATTTGAGTGTATTGGTTATTTGTCTTTTAAGAAATAACTTTTAAAATCATGGGTACAATTTTGATCAATTACCATAATAATAATTTAATAATACCTGCTAATGGAGGTCCAATTAGTCCACCAATACCTATGGCACAGAAATAAAGTCCTATGGCGGTGGGCAGATTATCTAATCCTACCATTTCGAAGCATATAGGGTTAGTCAAGGCACAGAAAGCACCGCTATATAATCCAAATATAAACGAATAAATACACTGACCGATATAATATGTAGAAAACAACGGAAATACTAAAGTGGTGACACCAGTTAAAGCAAGTGATCCAAAATACAACAATAAAACATCAAGTCCGCCGTCTCCGCTGGCAACACCTACTAGTATTCGGTTCAAAGTGCTACCAAGTCCTATCATGGCCACGAGAAAGGCACCATCCTCGTGTGTATAACCTTCAGTTACAGAGTAGTTTGGTAAATGTAAAAGTACTAGACTATATGGAAGTCCTACAAATATAGCACCAAACAGTATAAACACAAATGATATATTTTTGAAAACTCCGAAATGAAGGAACCTTTTCAAAATACTGCTTGCATCTGTATTCTGCTTATTATGTTTTAAGAATTTCTTGTGCCATTCCTCAAGTCCAGATGGCTTCATCAAAGCACCACATACAAAAAAGTTACTTGCAATTCCACCTAGAAGAAGAAAAGCTCCAAGTACAGAATAATTGTCGACAAGAGACTGTACCAATGGTCCACAAGCAAACATTCCAGCACCAGCGAACGCCATACTTACACCAACAGTCGCACTTCGGTATTTTTCAAATGCGTATCCTAGTATCACTATCGACGTTGTAACAGTAAACGAAAAACCAGTACCTATAAATGATAAAAACAAGTTTGGCCATTTATGGAGAGTTTTTTCTAAGGCCATATGATAAATAACGTCACTTTTGATTGATTGACATCTACCGTCAATTCAACTTTGCACACAATCGAATAGTAGGTTTTGATATACTTAAATGTTTTATTTTAAACATTTTACAATAGGAACGTCAGGAGGATGTGTATTATTATTCTGTCGCTGTAACATGAAAACTCCTTGAGTGATTCTTTTCTGCAGTGAATAGTAAACCAGCTTTGTTTTTGAAACAGGCAGGCATAGATTTTAAATAACTGTGATGAGGGAAAATGAAGGAAGGATCACAAACCCCAATCAGTCAAAAGCAAATAGCCTCTATTTATCAAATGTAAAAGGGGGCCTCGGTGGCCTCGGTGGCCGAGTGGTCTAAGTAGTTACTACTGTAATCACTAGCCAGTCAACACTGAGGTTGTGAGTTCGAACCCCGCTCGTGCGGGTGCACTCGACTCCAATCTTAATTGACAAGGATTGTCAGTTTTCCTATCGAAGGTCGGTGGTTTTCTCCGGGCACTCCGGCTTTCTCCACCAATAAAAACTGGCCGCCACGAAATAGCCCAAAAGCGGTGCTTAAAAGTGGCGTTAAAACACCAAAAATCAAAATCAAATCAAATGTAAAAACAACATATTCAAGTTTTAAATGAGCATTTCTGCTGGTCTTAAATTAATGCGCGGAAACTATTCTTTCTAATTCAACAACGCAACCACAAGAGCCCTAAAGTTGAATATGTAAAAGTAACGAACATAGTATATACGTAAGGACTAACAGTACTGTGGAGAAATGACACTGTCAAATCACTGGCGCTTGTGGGCATGGATCCACCATTTCTATATACTTATTTGTTTTTGTGGGTTTTTTTTCATAGTAAATATTCTTTAATATTTTAACTTGTTTTCACTACTGTAATGTGTTCTTGCTCTTATACATACGGTATTACAGTAAAAGATACTTTAAAAGAAAAGTTTACAGCATGTTAAATGCATAAAAATGATTAAATGATTAGAACATTTTATTTCACAAACTGTATATAGTGTAGATTTGTACAATATCCATATTTATTCATTTTAGATTTGTTTTTGTTTTAGGGCCTCAGTGAATATTAGCTATAGTATTGCTTACTGTACAATAAAGTGTATATATATATATATATATATATATATATATATAATAATAATAATAATACATGTTTAGAAGCTTATAATGTGTTTAAGTATTATTTATTCAAGAGATAATCTATGAGTAGAGGTGTTTCTTGTCTTAGATGTTCCTAGTCTGCAAGAACTTCTATGCTGTGGGGGTCACTCAGCTGATTTGCACCTTAGTTTTGGGCCCTTATAAAATTGACCACTGGTCTAATTTCTCATGTCCCCAAGTAATTAAATTCACATATTTCTTTCTTCACCAATTCTCAACTCAATTCAATCCCATTTTATCGTAGCCTCCTGCTGCGAGATGAAGTATCGCTTCATCATCTCTTATGAACATCGATCCGGCTAGTTGACGGAGTGTCCTGTCCATGGCCATTTGGTTTTCACCAAGGTTGTCAACAGAGCCGACACGTCATAAACTCACTTGAATAACTAAAATGGAGTTAGGATAATTAGGATCTATTAAATCCCAAGGATCATATGTCCATGCTTATATTTCATGGGTTTTGCAATCACTAGCATCCCTCTAATCAGGGGCGGATCCAGGATTTTATGTTAGGGGGCGCAAAGTTAAATTTTCGCCGAGCAGAATAATTTTTTGCAAATTTTAAGGGGGGCGCACGCCCGCCACGCCCCCGCCTGAATCCGCCCCTGCTCTTCTTTAAAAAAATGAACAAATACTTACTTATCCTTATTTGTGAGCAATATCTTGAAAATCAAAACACTGAAATTTTATTTAATTTGTTTATAATTTGTACTGGTATACATATATAGATACCCTTAGAGGATTGTTTATTCCCGAGCGTATACGCCATAGAATAGAGAATGGAAACGGATTGCAAGAAGTTGTGACTATAGAGCACAATGAAGGAGACTGGAGAATAATACTTTCTGTTGTTACAGTGCGAGGACTTTAGAACCGTTCATAAGGATATTTAATTGAATTTCAAATATGATGAATGGAAAAATGTTTATCTGCAATTTGACATCTCCTGACTTGTTTCATTGTATAAAGCAGACTAAATAAAGTAAAAATCGTAAGTGTTTATACCATCAAAAGCCTATACCTGAATATCAATAACAGAAGATGAAACCATACAAATCGATCGCAATGCCTATTTTTTTTTTAAATATGTCTCAATATTCGAAATTCGGAATGACGTCCAAAATAACGAACCAAGTGTTTAATTAATGTAACTTCAAATTTGATTAGTATAGTTTCTGTTGCACTCGAGTAGTTTTATATGCACTGAAATTTAAATATAAATGAGAAATAAGTAGCCCATGATCGATGATTCTGAAAAGTCTAAACTGAAATGAAAGCCTTTAAAAAGTATGAGATAAAAATGTCATCTTACACTTATCCGTTAACTTTTTGATAAATATATATGTAATGCTGGTCAAATAAATAAAGTTTTACCTGCAATGATGCCGTAGGTTACTAACAATACATTTAAATTTTTGGCAAAGAAACTGGCACCAAATCCAATGATGATTAAAGAACTACCAATCATTATGGAAACTCTGCAGCTTGTCAAATTGATAGCTATACTTGCAAGTGGCCCTTAAAAACATCATAAAATTGATATTTGTAATAACATATACAATCTATGAGAAACCACAACACAAATTCGTTCCAAATTGTCTTTTCTCTTTTGATATTTGTGTACCGATCTTGTGAGTCAAGCCTTTTTCAACTGATTCTTGTGTTGTTTCGCAACTGTCCCATGAAAGGGAGAGTGTTGAGCGCTAGCAAACATGTTTAACCTTACCACATTCTTAAGTGACGGTCCAAAATCAGGACCCTGTAATTCAGTGGTTGTCGATAGTTGCTATTATCTGCTGTAATCGTTTTTCGTTTATTGTTGTTGTAATAATCAGGTCGTTGGTTTTTAATAATTCAAATTGTTTCACGTGCACGTGTTGTCATCCCTGGCCTTTTATGAATTACTATACGCTATGGGTTTTGCTCATTGTTGATGGCCGTATGGTAACCTGTAATTGTTCACGTCTTTGTCTTTTGGTCTTTAATGAATCCTATAGTAGTTGTCTCATTGTCAACCATATCACATCTCCTTATTTTCATACTTATAACTTAGTATTAAATGCATTTCTATAGAATTCAAAGTAAAATCCCTTAGTAAAAAACAGCAAATAAAAGAAATCAGCCAGTTATACGTATACATATTTTGTAGAAATGATAAGATATCTCATTTTGCATACAGCAAGGGTTAACTTTATACTTTCTTATAATAATCAATCTAGGATTATGATTGTAACTAATTGTTTCTGCAAACTTTTGTTTAGAACTCATCATATATTCTTTTCGTCATTTTAACTATTGAAATACTATATTTAATCACCTCTTGGCGTTCATTATGACTGAATTAATCTTATTTTTTCATATATCTTGAAACCTTGAAATCTTATACTTGAAACGTAAAATTAGTCAATATTTACATTGGTAATTTAAACAACGGAAAAAAGATAATATTTCATCCCATCAGAAATTGTATTTGTCGTTGTAAGAAGAATAATCATTAATTTTGAAAGAAAATATATCATTCATTGTAAAAATTCTAAATACCACAAATGAGATATTTAGTTAGATATTTTCTTTCAATTATGTTATATGAGTTTGAAAACATAGTATTGTTATTTTTCAACTATCTTTGTAATTAATACATTAAATCGAGTTTGAATACATTTTCGAAGTAAAATAAAATTATATTCGTACCAAGTAAGCAAAGTATATTTGCAAAAAGAGATCCTATTAAAGCTGTCTTTGCCACATCTTCTTTGAAGTAATCGAGGAGACCGACGTGAATTATTCCTGAAGCATAAGTCATGGCTCCATTCAGAAACTGTGCTCCGATTGCTCCAATTAAACACAACCAAGCGTGCCCTTGATCAACATCTCTCATTGTGTGGCACCTAAAATGAAAGCGAATAAAGATAAGGTTATCTCCTGGTCCTCCACCATGAGTATAATCTTACACCTACAACAGACCATATGAAGGTCAAGAAGATTCCATATACAAGGATAAATGTCTCTCTCACTGCAGAATACAATCAAAGTACTGAAGTGCTGAACATCGGATGACCGCAAGTTCTGGTGGATAGTCACAGGCACTGGTCTCAGAAAAAATAAAATATCTCTATACAAGTTAGGTTAAGGTACATAGATTCATTTTTTTTTCTGAGACAAGTACCTGTTTGGATGCTGAATAAATGACAGAGAATTCAACCTCACCGTAATAATTA
The DNA here is from genome assembly GCF_021869535.1 of Mytilus californianus. Taxonomy (NCBI): domain Eukaryota; kingdom Metazoa; phylum Mollusca; class Bivalvia; order Mytilida; family Mytilidae; genus Mytilus; species Mytilus californianus. The sequence goes on from NW_026262690.1 coordinate 68,465,902, forward strand.
TTATATTGTAGTGATATAATCATGGGACAATCATTTGTTATCAGTATAATCTGGTTTGTTGTTATATATTAAACACTGGACACTTTTAATTTGCAAAACACTCATTTGCAAATCCGCCGCCGCCTCTCCTTAGAGCTACAGTGTCGTGTATATAACCAAAATGTGCGGAATTACATGGGATTCAATAAATTCATTGCTTTTCTGCTGTCATTATTATATATATTTTTTTATTTGATTTAGAAAAACATGGGATTTTCAATATCCCATGGGATAAGGCAAATCCCATGGGATTGACCATTATCCCATGGGATTTTGGTTAAATCCCATAGGATTTTTTTGGGTCCCATGGGATAATTGTAGTCCCATGGGATATTTGTTGTCCCATGGGACAAAAAAAATCCCATGGGACTATAATTATCCCATGGGATTTTTAATATCCCATGGGACAAAATAAAATCCAATTAATCCTATGGGATTCAAATTATAAATATACAGTAATGTGTATGTTACAATGAATTCTGTTTGGTAGTAAATTGTTTTAAGATGAATCTTTTTAGTTGAATATCTTTTTTTCCTTGGAAATGTTAATGCAATCATATTGTTCTATAATTGTTCAAAACTAAACTTTTAAACAAAAAAGCAGATAATGTAAGTATCAATATATGTTTATTTATGAATTCTAGAATACTTTTTTGAACACACAATTTTTTCCCATTTGGAATCAATGAAAACTCTATTATTAGGCTTAACATACTAGTAGCTTTTTACATAAATCTAATTTTTTTTCAGGATATCCCTCCATCCAAAAAAATTAATAGTTTCTTATCATCCAGCATTGTTTGATCTTAATGTATAGTCCACTTTTTTGGCCATTCAGCACAGAACATTGTCATTATTGTAGTTTTAATATCTTTAGATATTTAATAGAACTTCGATTCATTGACTGAGTGATGAAAATAATAACTGATCTGACATTTGTCTTTGAATTTATTCTGGTCTTGTTTCTGTGTTTTCTCCTTTTATTCTAAGTGATGAATTTCAATCCTTCTGAAAAAGAACCAATAAAATCCAAAGTTATGCATTATAAAAAATTGTTTGCATACATGTAGCAATAACATATGATTTTCAATAAAAATAGCTATGCGGTATGGATTTTACTGATTGTTGAAGGTTGTCCAGTGTCATCAGTTGCTAACCTCCTACATCCTTTGGTCTCTGATGGAGAGTTGTCAAATTAGCAATATACCACATCTTCCTATTCTAATATTATATAACAATCAATTTATGTATTCTTCTTTATAACATTTGGGTATTTTCCCCAGTTATATATATATATATATATATATATAGATCAATGTTAAAACTTTAGGCAATTACAATAACATTCCATTTTTCACAAGAATTTGCAATATATTATACAAAACGCCAACAATAGAAACAGCACTTCTTTAAGCTTCTGAAGTTCTGAAAGAGTTCCACTTGTGTTTTATTTCAATGAGAAAATACCTTGAACTCTTTTGACATGTTGGAAATTATAACATTGATACAAAAAATTATATTGTTTTTTTTTCTTATTTTTGTGTTGTTCGGTTGCTGTCTCATTTTTATATATGGTTATACATATATCCTAAATCTTCTTTTTGTTAACACTTAATTATTAATAGTAAAAATGGGATATTTTTTATTTTGATAATCTCAAAACATTATTATTCTATCAAATAACTTATTTCCAAGTTCACAAAACACCAATGTGTCAGATATTAATTTTAAGACGTGTATAAACATGATCAACAAGCAGTTGACAGGATGTCATGCAAAAATCTCACTAATATTAAACTTTCACAAAAACTCCATACTCAGCGAGTACTATTAAAGTTCTTAGTACAGGACAAATTCCTAGTACAGGACACCATGCCTGGCAAACACTAGCATGTGTCAATGTCTCTACATCTAGTCAATCATGTAATCAGGCTCAAAATCTTAGTTTGGCACTGAATTTAAAAGTTCACCACATAATGAACATGTGTATGAAATTCAACTTCATGGTAAGCTATGTACCTTAACCTAAAACTTTAACCTAAGAATGTACTATAATTTCACATTATGACATTTCTATGTTCAGTGATCCATAAAATCAGGGTAAAAACAGTAAATGTGGTGTATAATGTATAAACAAGAGAGCACACGCTGAAATGTTGCGCCTTCTTTACTAATCATTGATATCATGTTGATAGTCCTAAATATAAAGCTTTACTACAACTATCACATAAAATCAACATGATCCAAGAAAATGAATTCAAGGTCATATAAACCCGACAAGAAATACATGTACACCTTACAATCATTCAATATACTAAATACAGTTGACCTATTGCTTATAGTTTCTAAGAAGCAGACTTAAACAAGAAAACTAAACATTGACCAATGAACCATGGAAATGAGGTGAAAATCTAATGAACCATGCCAGGCAGACATGTACAGCTTACAATCCTTCCATACAACACATATAGTTGACCTATTGCTTATAGATTAAGAAAAACAGACCAAAACACAAAACCTTAACACTGAGCAATGAACCGTGAAAATGTCAAATAAAACCTGCGAGACTGACATGTACATCATAAAATGTTTCCTTACACCAAATATAGTTGACCTATTGCATTTAGTAATAGAAAAAAAGACCAAAACTCAAAAAATTAACTTTGACTACTGAACCATTAAAATGAGGTCAAGGTCAGATGACACCTGCCAGCTAGACATGTACACCTTACAATCATTCCATACACCAAATATAGTAGACCTATTGCATACAGTATAAGAAAAACAGACCAAAACACAAAAACTTACCTATAACCACTGAACCATGAAAATGAGGTCAAGGTCAGATGACACCTGCCAGAAGATGTGGTATGATTGCCAATGAGAAATCTCTCCACAACAGACCAAATGACACAGAAATTAACAACTATAGGTCACTGTACGGCCTTCAACAATGAGCAAAGCCCATACCGCACAGTCAGCTATAAAAGGCCCAGAAATGACAATGTAAAACAATTCAAACGAGAAAACTAATGGCCTAATTTATGTACAAAAAATGAAACGAAAAACAAATATGTAACACATAAACAAACAACAACCACTGAATTACAGGCTCCTGACTTGGGACAGGCACATACATACAGAATGTGGCGGGGTTAAACATGTTAGCGGGATCCCAACCCTCCTCCTAACCTGGGACAGTGGTGTAAAAGTACAACATAAGAACGAACTATAATAAAATGCTTTGCTGAGCGCAGCCTGATACGACCGCAGAGGTCGATCCCTGAACAGTTGGGGCCATTCGGACACAATATTCAAGCTTGATACTGTCTGAATTTGGATTGTGATCAAATTTTTGACATAATATAGGTTTCTGACACAAAATAAATGTGGTCAAAGATCTTAAAAATCTATTGCGCAATACTTTCAATTGAAGATTTCTTCTTGAAACTTTTCAAAAAATTTGAAATTTCAAAAATATTGAAGAAAAAAAATTGGGAAAAAAAATCCTCCCCCCCTTGGAGTAATTACCCCCAAACTCAATCCAAGCCTTTCCTTTGAGGTATGGAACCTTGTAGTACAATTTTAGAGAGATCCATACACTTAAACACAAGTTATTGTCTAGAAACTAGAAAAATGCTTGTTTTTGGCCCCTTTTTGCCCCTAATTCCTGCATGTTTGGGGCAATTACCCCCAAACTCAATCCCAGCCTTCCCTTTGTGATATGGAACCTTATGGTACAATTTCAGTGAGATCCATACACTCACACACAAGTTATTGTCCGGAAACTACAAAAATGCTTCTTTTTAGCCCCTTTTTGGCCCCTAATTCCTAAACTGTTAGTACCATAACCATCAAAACTAATCACAACTTTCCTTTTGTGGTATTAAATCTTCTTGTAAAATTTCATAGAGATCCATTCACTTAAACTAAAGTTATTGGCAGGAAACCAAATGTGTCTTCAGATGACGATGACGCAGACGACGACGACAACATCATAGCATTATACGAACCCAAAAAAAAATTTTGCGGTCGTATAAAAATCAGTTGAAAGAGGCTTAACTCATCAGATAGATAAAAATACTACAAATACAAGTGGACGTGGCCGGGTACTTGTACATCCAAACAACAAAAAGACACTAAGTACAGATCTGAGAGTATTCACAGTTACTGACAGCTAGTTCAAAACCACTAACAACTAATAAAAAAATCATGCATCTAAGACTGTTCTTGTTTACTGATCCATGAAATGAGGTCTAGGTCAAGTGAAAACTCTCTGAAGAGCATGAGGACCTTGCAAGGTACACACATACCAAATATAGTTATCCTATTACTCATAATAAGAGAGAAATTAACATTACAAAAAATCTGAACTTTTTTTTCAAGTAGTCACTGAACCATGAAAATGAGGTCAAGGACAATGGACATGTGACAGACAGAATTCGTATCATGAGGCATCTATATACAAAGTATGAAGCATCCAGGTCTTCCACCTTCTAAAATATAAAGCTTTTAGGAAGTTAGCTAATGCCACCGCTGGATCACTATCCCTATGTCGAGCTTTCTGCGACAAAAATACATGAACATTTTAAAGTACTAAATTTTTAGTATATACATGTAAAACCACAAGTTACTAACTGAAGTTCATGGTGAACTGTAACCAAAAACTTTAAGTGAATACAATTTAGAGAAAGACAGATGAATGCACAAACACTATCAAAACAGAGCATAAAACTTACCGAACAAGATGTTTTACATTTATTCTTCAGAAGCAGGAAAATTGAAGTGTTTCTTTTCTTTCTCTGCCCTCCATGATATAAACTTCAAATTCATTCATGCAAAATATGAAAATCTGCAAAAGTAGGACCTTGTATCTCAGCTTATCCACATTTTGACTTTTGAACTGCATTGTTCTATTCATCTTGCTGGCAACCTAAACATGAAAAAAATGATAAACACATAATTCTGGATAAACTTCGTGTATTTATTTTTGTTGGTACAAACAATTTTTTCCAACTTTAAACGAAAACATCATCATTAGAAAGGACGTCATACTAACCTCCGAAATATTTAAACAAACCAAAATTAATACTTGATTAAGATCTTGTCATAAATGTATAGCATGGATACCTCTTATTTTTGAAGACCATATGTCTATTGCATACTTATATTCCTTTGTACAAGAGTATGCATATTAATATTAAAGATTGATTCTGAGGACTTTAAAATCAAAGACGTAGTGCCATTATCCCCTGAATTCATTACACTATACAATGCCATAAGGCTACTCCAAGTTGTATGCCAATCTTTAACATGTTTAATTAGCATGATTAATTTAAGTTTCATAACTCCATGTGTACACTTTGAGAATCTTACAATACTTTTTATTCTGATTTTCAGAACTTATTGTGAGGTTTTTATTAATGCGACTGAGAGCTGTATTGCATTCTTATATCTAATACATATTTATGAGCTGAAGACTACCTCCGGGTGCGTGACTTTCTCGCCGCGTTGAAGACCCGTAAGTGGCCTTCCGCTGTTGTCTGCTCTTTGGTTGGGTTGTTGTCTCTTTGACATATTCCCTATTTCCATTTTCAATTTTATGTATGCAGATTTTTCTTAAATCACAATAATCAATCTCACATTTTTGTCCATTATTCAAAATTAGCAAAAATTAATGCACACAAAAATTAACATTGTTAAAGCTTTTTTTTTTAATTCAAAACAGTTGCCCAAAACCATTAAATTCCTTGTTTGATTTATTTTATATTATTCAAAGCCTTTTATAGCTAGCTAGATGGTATAGCTTTTGCTCATTGTTGCATTTATATTGTTACCTATACCTAACTTGTGCATCATTTGGTCTCTGGTGGGGATAGGCCTACTGAAGAAGGTTCAACTTGGAATTTGCTGGATAATGAGTATTTATCCAAAAATGTAGAAGAAAGATATTCATAACCAAAACCAAAATTATGCTGAAATTAAAGATGTAAATTGTCTGTAACATGTTGTTTCATTTTCATTAGTGAGGTACTGGTGACCTGACAAAATTTATAAACATGAACTTTTGAACTATAGGAGTTACCCTACTGGAGTTTGGATCTAGGCCCATTCGCCCTGATTCACATTCAACCTTAATTACTTGTTAGCCTGAATAAGTTAATATCTGTTTGCCCTGGGTCCATCCGCCCTGATTTTAAATTTTATTTTGTTATCTTGATGTATAATGTTTATTTTTGAATAGAGTATGGTAAAGTTTGTAGAAATTTTGCTCAATATTTATATTGTATTGCTACTACCAGATAATTTACATTATTTTCCTTTGCTTTGTACTATAGAATACAGGTATAAAATTTTTAATATAATACAACTGAAGACGATTTTACAGTGGCGGATCCAGAAATTTTCATAAGTGATTGCCTAAGAGGGGGCCGGCTCCTGTCATGCTTCAGTGATTCCCTATATAATCAACCAAATTTTTTCAAGAAAAGGGGGCCCCAAACTCGTGTCCCCCCCCTCCCCCACTTAATCGGCCTCTCCTTTAAAAAACAACTGAAAACCATTATAAACTGCATGTATTTATCTTAATTGAAAACAATTTCTTGAGTTTCTCATTTAGTGGATCCAGGACTTTTCATAAGGGAGGGCCGGCTCCAGTCATACTTTATTGATTCCCTAAATAATCAACCAAATTTTTCCAAAGAAAGGGGGGCCCGGGCCCCCAACCTCCCCCCCTGGATCAGCCTATGATATATGTGTTTATATATCTCTCTGATATCCCATTTCAAATCAAATGTGTATTAATAAAACTTTACACTAGAAAAGTAAGGGATAGTTACTCATTTGGGAAACTTTCAAATTCACAGCATGCCGGTGCCCGTGTTTTCATCACTGGCCCTCGTTGTATTGCGGAATAACGATGTAGGCAAATTGAGAAAAACATCATGTCTGTGGTTGATAGTAGTGTGTGTGCATTAATTTTCTATACCTTCTTATTTAATATTTTTCCAATTTTGAGTACTGACGGCAAGTGTTGTAACGTATATAGTGTACCAATGTCTTGAGACCAATGTGTTATTTACAAGTGCGATCGAGGAATGCAGGGGAAAGAAACTTATCAATTATGTTTATTCTTAAGACAAAAATGAGCCGCCGTAAAATGAACCGTGTCGAGGAGGTTACTGACACGTAATAGGGCAGAGACATATATACACATATGTGTATATATGTCTCTGTAATAGGGTCATCTCTCGAGAACATTAACTAGTACATTGATAATTTACTATGCAGTCAGTATCCCGAAAAAAAAACGTATGGATGCAAAACGCTTCAGTAGTGGTTTCGGCTGACTACTAATACGTGCACTTTGTCTCAAAATATCCCGACAGCGTTAAAGTTGGTCAGGATCTTGGGAAAGGGGGGGGGGGTCTTCTTTTTCTGTGTTCTTTATTTTTTTTAGCTATATTTCTACAAACTTACACTTTTTGATCATTACTCTCTTTCCTCGTATTTTAGCATTTCATTGTTCTTTAATCTTTATTGTTTGCCCGTTAATCTCTATTCTGTTAACCCCCATCCATACCCTCTTATGTGGACTTAAGCTTTCGGTAGTTTATTTTATCCTATTTCTGTCTATGTGAATGTAAATACTTTATTTATCACAAAACAAAAACTTACTAAATATTTTTTTATGAAGTCCTCACCAGTTGCGGATCCAAAAAATGTCATAAGGAGGCACTTACTGTCATGCATAAAGAGGGGGCCCGCTTCAGTGATTCACTAAATAATCAACCAATTTTTTCCAAAAAAGGGACGGGCCCCCATGTCCTCACCTTAATCCACCTCTACCCCTTCCTACTTCGTATCATTGAATTCAGATTCAAGATCTCTCTGATTAAAGTAAGTAAGTAAGTCACATTTGCTTATATCAGGTTTTTGAATTGAACTGGCGGATAGTTGTTTCATTACCAATCATACCACATCTCCTTATTTTTTATATATACGAAAGCTTTATTCCAATTTTTAGGTGTATTGATGAATGTATAAAGATGCAGCAACTGTGTAGATACATTTTAACATACAGCACAAGAGATGCAGATTATATAAAACTTATAAGTCGAAGACATACTGACAACGCCATGGCAAAAACTTAAAAACGACCAAATGACGTACAACAGTCTATAAAACTTAACTATAGCATACAAAACGCAAACATTTAAAACACATAAGAAGCACCCAGACAGTCAAATAGAAATTTAAAGAATAAATAATTTGTAAAGATTTTCAACTAGGCCTACAGCTATATTTTCTTATCATCTAACAGTAAACATAGTTTCTGGTACTATGTGATAAGTCATTTTTTCATGCAGACCCAGTTTCATTGATACCTTGAACTTAAAGTGGTTTTATGCATATCAGCCCAGATTGTGTGTGTAATTTTATTAAACAATTCAACAATACACGTTCTAAACAGGTTAAATTCAATTTACAAATTTACAAATTCAGATCTACTGGCATTCAACACCCAATTACTTACTTGCTGTATATTGTCAATCCCTCAACATCGTGAATACGCCATGCGAGGTGTTGGCTATGTTTGATACAGGGTGGCGGCTTCGAAGCGTAGAAAAAAATCCAGGTAAATGAAAGTGTAAAATTTTGTTGTTGAAAATTTTAAGTACTAAATTCCTAAATTTGTACTTAACTCCGTTCTACGGGTAACATGGTTGTTTGATATGAAAATAGGATAAAAAGCATCCCGAAAAATTATCACATTATAAGTATTCGTAAATGGATATGAAAAAACTTAACAAGGAATAAGTATCGGTAAACGGACAGAAAGTCGCAGTACAAAAGTTTAAATTAATTATTTTACAATTGTTTAAATATATGAGAGAAAGTTCTTGACGAATTGACTTTATTTATAGATGGTTTTTAGTTGAGGAAATGATTAATTCGCTTTCAAATAGTTTTTTTTTATCATTAACTTATAAAAAGGAGACATTTTTGACAGCATGAAGCCAGTTAATTACCAAACCACTTTGGCAGATTGTTTTCTTAACAATCATTGTTCAATATTAATATTCAAAAATAAATTTTGTTTACAAGTCCGTTTCCTTTTAAAAATGTTTCAGAAAAATACTGAAACGTTTTTAAAATTAAGTTTATTCAAAGAAAAAAATATCCCAAAACTAAATCGTGACTCAAAATTTCCTAATGAAATTGTTAGATTCCGAATATTTAGGAGAAGATTGTATATGTACTTTATGTAATGGTGGTGATATTGGAGACGCGATTCATTATATTATAGCAAGAATTTGTACAAATCCTTGATTATAGAATGTTCGGCAATAGACGAAAGTAGACAAACCCTATTTAAACGGGGTTTTGATCTCCAAGGACCCCACATTTTACATCGAATAAGATCTATATTTTTTAACGTTTTCAAATGAAATAACTTGAATTGAAAATTTCCCGACTATGTGAAGATTTCTTATATTTCTAAATGGCTTCAATTATTACAAACAAAACGAAAAAAATAACTTTTTTTTGTAAAAACAATAATCATGTATTATTATAATTTTTCCAAGGAAACGCTTTCTTTTTTTTTTTTTTTTTTGCAAAGTTTACTTGTATGTGTTTATAACCATCACCAATCAGTCCTAATTATTAATGATCAAACGACCTAATCAAAATGATGATTGGTATTGAATATGATCATCGGTTATGCATGACGTATCCCAAATAACTTCTTTAATGTTGGTTTGATTTTATCAAAACCAAAATTATAAGATCAATAAACAGCATGCGCCATGAGCGCATGATACGCCCGTCGTCTTGTGTGTGAATTTTTATGCAATAAGCATAAATAGTTTCTGACATACGGCGTGACATGCGAAAACCACTTTTTTTTACAAAAAACTCAATATCTCTAAAATAAAACAACGCTCACTAAAACCAGAAGTCCATTACTAGACGTAAAACATATATACATGTCCTGAGTGACTTTTTATGTCCTGTCTGCACTCAGGAGATCCTGAGCGATTTTTAGACGTACCGTTAATTTATAGGCATATATTTGAAGCTGTTCTTAATTATGTACATTATCTATAGGTATACATGTATCAGACAAAAAACTTTCCAAAGAACTTAGTTCTAGTTATCTTAGGTCCTAGTCACAGGCACTTGTCTCAGAAAAAAAATGTCCTATATACTTTTAATGTTATATTAAGGTATATAGGAAACAAAATTCTGAGACAAGTGCCTGTGGTCCTAGTGTGAAATAAATCCACTGGGAATTGGCCATTTTGAACACAACTATATACACGTTTTCTCAAGGGTTTGTACATGTAAAGTGAAATTATGTTTACTAAATGCGTAGTTACATAAGTTTATTTGCTACTTTTTTCTTCTTTATTTTATATAAATGATTTTTTTTTTGAATTTTAACATTTTTTTCTACGAAAAATTTGTAGTGTTGCAATAGGGAATGGACACAGATACTTCACTACATGCATTTAACGAAAGAAATTTTGTGTAATGTCATCAATCTGTATTACACATAGACAGGATGTTATCTAGATAACTATGGTATTTCTAATACGTTATACACACCCCAGGGTACACGCACTGTCGTAATGGAAAATAACTGCATGCTTTAATTACCTGTAATCAGCCATGTAACAAATCAGTTGACTGACCATGTCATTACAGTTTAAAAAGTTTTTCCTCAGATCAAAACGGAATATTCATTTTAACTTTAAAATTTAAAACTTTTAAAGTATACTTTGACATAATTATGAAGTAAAAGAATTTAACAATTGACTAATCGGATTTTTCCAAAGATTAAGATACAATTATATTTATTATTCTGGGACTGACAGATATATCACAGGCACTTGTCTCAGAATTTTATTTCCTATATACCTTTATTAAAGTATATAGGATTTTTTTCTGAGACAAGTGCCTGTGAGACATAAACATGCATAAGTCCCAGACATATATAATTGTAAATCAAAATGATTTACCTAATTACTGGGAAATAATATAATGTTTCAGCTATGTTGATGTCACAAATACACATGAATTATTTGATGATGCATGCTGGAATTTCTTATCTAAATGCATGACGGTGACCACAGACATATATATATATATATATATATATATATACATTTACTGATTCTATAATTTCTTGAAAAAAAAAATCAGGAGGGGAGTCAGAGGGAAGTGAAACAAACATTTTAAGCTTTTATTAAAAATTGTTGGGAAGACAATAAAATACGACACTGAGTTTAAAAAAAAAAGTTTATGATTGGTCTTGGTTTTTTTTTTAATAAAGATGCCCCCTTTTTAGCCACACCGACGAATGGAGAATTCCAAATAGGGTCACAAGGTCACATTTTAAAACTTTTTCAGTCGCCCAGTCTCAAAAAGCAATTTTGACAGGCATTGTTTTTAGTCGAATTATATTTTTGCAGGTCAGGTTGCAAAGTGGCAGGTCGGATTTGACTATGTTGACAACGGTCCTAAAAAATATTTGATAGGGGGTGTCGCTGGGGTTCTGTTACCCCACCCTTTTCATATAATTTAGATCTTAAAAATGTATACCTTTTCATATATTGCGTGGGTAAAATTGTAACCTTTTCCCATATTGATTGGGTTTCGTGGGGTGTGTTGGAAAAGTGGAATATTTAAGGCTAAGATTCTGTGTGTAATGTTTACTTACGGCGAGACTTTCGGCTGTGAAAAAAATGACAGGGCTTTTCATATACAAGTAATTGGAACTTTATCGACCTTATCATATATTTCTGATAGTTTTCCCCTGCACCTATTCCCATATTTTCAAGCAGGAAAAAGTGACCTATTCCAGCGGCACGTCCTATCATCTTGTATATAGGAAGTGCCCCCCCCCCCCCCCCTCGAGTAAAATACACAAATGTATAATACCTTAATTCAGGAGCACAGTCTCTCTTTACCGTAAATAACTTCGAGATTAATATGTAAGTTTACTTTGCTAATCGATGTTCTTGAATTCAGATTTATATTTATTTGTGAGACCCCCGTCACTATTTATATTCACTCAAAGAAAAGGGGTTCTCCGTTACTGGGAAAATCTTATCTGATTCAGGATCAATTTATCGGTTACACTCCCCTATCACCAGTGATTCTTTGTTGTAAGCTGACATTCTGAAAAAAGGTATACTGTTGACTATCAATTTGCACGATTAGTTACAGATGTCGACTCGGACTACTGCAAAAGACAATAATTCAGTTCACTGATTTAGATTGAATAGTGGTTCGGTTAATCCCCTCTTCCCCAAACAAGTAAGAATTAGGTTACATCTTTTGGTAGTCCAAATAATTATGACGTCTTGCAAGGCTATTTTAAATTTTTTTTCTATCTATCTATCTTCATATTTCCGCACTCAGTCACAACTTTGACTATTACGTGCCCAGAAAAAAGTTAAAATAGCCTTGCAAGACGTCATAATTATTTGGACTAATCTTTTGGCAAATATGGTCTTACCACAGGGTTTGTTACAATTTACCGGGTTTTCTATCCTTACGAATCCTGAAAAACTAAACAGGCCAGGTGATAAAAAATCTGTCTCCCCTTTTTATCCCACCAGAATATCAAAAGGTTGTCTCCTTACACCTACATGACAAACATATATTCAAATATGGTATCATGACAATGTGACGGCTCTTCAACAGAAACTAAAGACGTAGAAGTTAACAACTATATAGGTCACCGTACAGATTTCAACAATGGGCTAAAAAGGCAAACTGCATAATAAGCTACAAAAGGCCAAAATAGATGGACAATATCTGACAAGGGTAGAAATGTCCAGAATGTTGAAAAAAAAATCTACTGTCCATTTTAGATCTTGGGTAAACTCCTTATATTATACTGCCTGGTCTGGTGGTAGCGTGTTCACCTCAAGTGCAGAAGGTTGTTTATTTTGAACCCAACCGGGTAAAACCAAAGACTTTAAAGTTGGTATTTGCTGCTTCTCCCTTAAGCACGCTGTATTATTAAGGTGTAAGAGCAAATACTGGTTTGTTCAGAGTCAGAATAATGTGTCAAGGTAAGGTGACATGTCTCTCAGAGAACTAGTGTAAGAGATAAATTAGTCCTGGTAAAAATAATGAAAATTGTCTGGTCAGACAAATATAACTAGTATTAAAAGTCAATGGATACAGAATTTACTAGTATATTTAGTCCGATGTCAGTAATTTATGTCCCCAGACTAATTTTCCTAGTCCATGACATCACTATTCCGAGGTAAAAATGTCCAGTTTTTCTAATACTGTATGCATCATGTCAAGTATATTTGGTGTATGAAAATTTTGAAGGATGTATGTTTGTCTGGCATGTTTTATTCAACCTTGACCTCATTTTTATGGTTCATTGCTCAATGTTATTTTTTTTGTTTGTTTTTTGGTCACTTTTTCTATTTCCTTATTTTCAAATTAGCAATAGGTCAACTATATTTGGTGTATGGAATGATTGTAAGGTGCATATGTCTGACAGAAGTTTCATCTTACCTTGACTTTATTTTCATAGTACATTGGACAATGTTTAGTTTTTGTGGTTTGATCTATTTTTCGGATACTGTTAGCAATAAGGCCCCTATATTTGGTGAATGGAATGATTGTAAGATGCACATGTCTGTCTGGCATGTTTTATATGACCTTGACCTCATTTTCATGGTTCATTGGTCATTGAAAAGTTTGCATTGTTTTGTCAGTTTATCATATGCTTTAAGCAACAGGTAAATTATATTTGGTGGATGTAACGATTGTAAGGTATGCATGTCTGTCTGGCAGATTCATATAACCATGACCGCATTTTATGGTTCTTTGGTCAATGCTAAGTTTTCTTGGTTTTTCATTTTATCAGATATTATAAGCATATGTCTACTTGTTGGTGTATGGAATGACTGCAAGGTGTCATATAAAAATAACAAGATGTCTGTCTGCCAAGGTTAATATTGCTGTGACCTCATTTTCATAGAATATTGATAATATTAAACAGCAAAAATGATGAGCAAGACAAGATATACAAATGATCCAAAATTGTCAGTTGCCTACTAGTTATACGACCGCAAAAATAAAAAAATTTTTGGTCGTATATTGGTATGACGTTGGCGTTGTCGTCGTCGTCGTTGTCGTCGTCGTCTGGTGTCGTCCGGCGTCTTCCGAAGACACATTGGTTTTCGCACTCTAACTTTAGTTTAAGTGAATGGATCTCCATGAAATTTTACCATAAGGTTCTATACCACGAAAGGAAGATTGGGGGTTATGGTACCAACAGTTAAGGAATTAGGGGCCAAAAAGGGGCCAAAAATAATCATTTTTGTAACTTCCAGACAATAACTTGTGTGTAAGTGTATGGATCTCTCTGACATTGTACCACAAGGTTCCATATCACAAAGGGAATGCTCGGATTGATTTTGGGGGTAATTGCCTCAAAATTTTAGGAATTAGGGGCCAAAAAAGGGGCAAAAAACAAGCATTTTTCTAGTTTCATGACAATAACTTGTGTATAAGTGTTTGGATATTTCTGAAATTGTACTACAAGGTTCCATATCACAAAGGGAAAGCTGGAATTGAGTTTGGGGGTAATTGCCCTAAACGTTTAGGAATATATAGGGGGCCAAAAAGGGGCCAAAAATAAGCATTTCTAGTTTCCAGACAATAACTTGTGTTCAAGTGTATGGATCTCTCTGAAATTGTACTGCAAGGTACTATACCACAAAGGGAAGGCTGGGATTGAGTTTGGGGGTGATGAATCATAAGGGGGTTCAAAAAATTGGGGGGGGGGATTTTTTTTCTTTCTTTTTTTCCTTTTTTTTTTCTTTTAAAATTTTCCATTTTAAGTTGGTTATTTCTGATTTATATTTAAAATCAAATAATAATGATATGGTATATAATAAGTATTGTGCAATAGCAAGAAATTTTCAATTGCACAGTATTGCACAATAGCAAGAAATCTTCAGTTGCACAGTATTGCGCAATAGCAAGAAATCTTCAATTGCACAGTATTGCGCAATAACAAGAAATATCCAATAGCACAATATTGTGCAATAGCAAGAAATTGTCAATTGTACAGTATTGCGCAATAGCAAGAAATATTCAATTGCACAGTATTGTGCAAAAGAAGATACTTCCTATAAATTGCTTATTTCTTGATCAATTTCAATGGGGTTTTATTCTTGAATTCTTGGGGTTCTTTAATATGCTGAATCTAACCGTGTATTAAGTTTTTGGATTTTGGGCCCTGATTTTAAATTGGTCCACATTGAGGTCCAAAGGGTCCAAAATTCAACTTTGTTTGATTTCGTCAAAAATTGAATTATTGGGGTTCTTTGATATGCCGAATCTAACCGTGTATTTAGATTCTTAATTTTTGGTTCCGTTTTGAAATTGGTCTACATTAAGGTCCAAAGGGTCCAAAATTAAACTTAGTTTGATTTTAACAAAAATTGAATTTTTAGGGTTCTTTGATAAGCTGAATCTAAACATGTATTTAGATTTTTGATTATGGGCCCAGTTTTCAAGTTGGTCCAAATCGGGGTCCAAAATTAAACTTTGTTTGATTTCAACAAAAATTGAATATATGGGGTTCTTTGATATGCTGAATCTAACCATGTATTTAGATTTTTGATTTTTGGGCCCCGTTATCAACTTTGTCCACATTGAGGTCAAAAGGGTCCAAAATTAAACTTTGTTTGATTTCATCAAAAATTGAATTCTTGGGGTTCTTTGATATGCTGAATCTAACCATGTATTTAGATTTTGGATATTGGACCATAATAGGTGAATGTCCAATTTAAAATTTTTAAGTTCTAAGACCACATTCATTCTGTGTCAGAAACCTATGCTGTGTCAAATATTTAATCACAATCCAAATTCAGAGCTGTATCAAGCTTGAATGTTGTGTCCATACTTGCCCCAGCTGTTCAGGGTTCGACCTCTGCGGTCGTATCAAGCTGCGCCCTGCGGAGCATTTTATACTAATTATGTGATAGTAGTTATTGTCATTAAATGATAATGTTTACCCTTTTATGTGTAGGGCAAGGACATTAAAGATAAAGGGAAACTATAAACAAAAGAAATTATCAACAAAAATAGATTTACAGACGTCAACAAAGCCTAAATGGTAAGTCCACTTCTATAAAAGTTATTGCCCTTGAATAATGATTATTATGAAAATAAGATGTGGTATGATAAATAAGAAAACTATCCACCAGAGTTCAATTAAGTGGATGTATTAAAGCAATGCAATTAGTTATTAGAGGCCAATGATGACCTGTAAATAATGAAAAAACCCATACCCTATACATGATATAGTCATCTATAAAAGACACCACAAACAAAATTTGGAACAAAACATCAATTCAAACTTCAAATATACCAGACTAATTTATAAAAAAAAACAAGTTATGAAAAAACAAATATGACGGACTTGAACCAACATCAACCAATGAACTATGAACAGGCTCCTGATTTTGGACAGGCAAAATATGGCAGGGTTGATATAAAGATAAGAAGCGGTATGATTGCCAATGAGACTTTTCTCCAATAGAGATCAAATGACATTAAATTTAACAAAATTTGTTCACTGTACAATGAGCAAACCCTATACTGCATAGTAATCTATAAAAGGCCATGAAATAACAAATGTAAAACAATTTAAAAAGGGCATGGTGTCTATCCATGCTAAACATGCTTGGGGGAAACACCACAAAGGCGAAAGCTAAGTGCCTGATTTTTGCACAAAACAAAAAATAAAAAACAAATATGATATATAGCAACAATTGACAACCACTGAATAACAGGCCCCTGACTTGGGACAGCCACTTACAAAATGTGGCATGGTTTAACATGTTTGCTGGCGCCAAATCCTCCTCTAATTAAGGACAGTGGTGTAAGTGTCAGTTCATTTAAATATAAAAACTATAAAATCAGTTGAAAAGGGCTATTTTCTGCTCTTTGGTCAGGTTATTTTGATACATTCCCGTTTTCATTTTCAATTTTATTAACTCATTAGAATGCAACAAAGCAGAAAAACAGCTACCAAAAACACAGACCGGATGTGGCTGGAAATTTATTCTTTCCCTTTAACAAAAAAGACTCAACATACAGATCCATTAGTACTGACAGTTACTGACAGCTAATTCAAAGCAAATATCAACTAATAAAATAAACATTTTGTGAGCACCCAACCCACCCCTAACCTGGGACAGTGGTTTTAATAACAGCAAAACATTTGAACAAACTGTAAACATTTGTTGCAATTGGCTTAACTCAAAAGACTGCAACAAGGCACAAAAAACAACTAATATGAAAACCATAGACACAAAGCACTGAAATAAGAGTTCTTACAATTTTAAATATTCAAATGAAAGTTTTATCAAAATGTACATAAACATGATAAAATAGCCATTTTATTGCTGTATTTCTCTTCATTTATAATTTTTGAGTTTTGTGTATTTGTAGGTCAGACATCTTGGTTTTCATGATCATCATTCAACAAGTCAATACTGAACAGAAAACTTAAAGTTGATATTTTTCTACATAGTGTGACTTTTTTTATTAATTTGAAATGGAATGTGTTTTTTCCTACATAAGAAAGAGGAAATTTCATCATAATGACAATAAACAAAAAGGCGTCATATCATCATGATCATAGATGCACAAGAACTTAATCATGTAAATGCAACAACGTAATTATCAATTGAAAGAAGGGAGGAATGAAAAAATATATTAGTATTTTGTTGTCCAATTGAACTTGCTTTGTCCACTCATTTAAATCGCTCCATCCAATAAAGATGTACGGTGGAAGATTTTTGAAGAACAGATTGCAAAAGAGGTTTTGTCTTAGAATTGTAGGAATATTCTAGTGGATGAAATAATTTATTTACTTGACTCTTATATAGTGGACTGAATAATTGTACATAGCAAGCTGAAACAAGAAAAACTAAAACTTAACAGGAAAAGTGTTTATTTTATAAATTTGCAAATATAAACGTAATATTATGAACACCACAAAGGTATAAGATTCAAATCGTTTGCATATTCATGTATTGCAATGGAACTATAACAAAGAAAACTTTTAACTCATGAAAAGAGTAAACTATTAACTGTGCTTTGTCAATTTATTCAGTCAGAATATGAAATATTTTTTTCAGTTCTATTTTTCATAATAAAACAAACAAGACAAAGATTTCAAATCAATATTTTTTTCTTTTATTAAGACATGTCATCATTTTATTTCAGTTAAAGGATTTTATTTTTTGACTTTAAATAGTATTATACTTTCCAAAATAATAATAATCTTTATTGTCATATAAACAAATTAAAAACATGTTTGTGACAAAATGAAAAAAACCAAAATACACTCATACATGTCATATATATATTATAAACTTTTTACTACCAAACAGAATTCATTGTAACATACACATTACTGTATATTTATAATTTGAATTCCATAGGATTTCATTTTGTCCCATGGGATATTAAAAATCCCATGGGATAATTATAGTCCCATGGGACAAACAAAATCCCATGGGACTATAATTATCCCATGGGACTACAATTATCCCATGGGACCCAAAAAAATCCTATGGGATTTAACCAAAATCCCATGGGATAATGGTCAATCCCATGGGATTTGCCTTATCCCATGGGATATTGAAAATCCCATGTTTTTCTAAATCAAATTACAGATTATATATAATAATAACAGTAGAAAAGCAATGAAATTATTGAATCCCATGTAATTCCGCACATTTTGCTTATATATACGACATTGTAGGTCTAAGGAGAGGCGGCGGCGGATTTGCAAATGAGTGTTTTGCAAATTAAAAGTGTCCAGTGTTATTATATTAATATTTGTACAACAGTTATATATATAGCATATCATCTTAATAACTCTACCGGCAAATTTTCATCCATTTATACCATCATTGTATATTATAATGATAGTGCAGTGCAGGTGCATGGTGGACACTCTTCTGTAATAATTCGTTTTTCTAAAAGGTTTGATTTGATTAGGCATTCATATTTCTCCCGCTAATGAATATGTATTGATGAAATTGATATATAACAAGCGATAAGAGATATTCATCCGCAAACACAATTTTTCGGTTCGTGTGCATAGATATTAATGATTTTTTACTTATATCTGGGACTATTATACTAACAGTATAATAGTCCCAGCTTATATATAACAAAACATTTTCATGTTATTTCTTTATGTTCTTAAAAAATATTTTCATGAGTATTCATTGAAGAAATGAATTTATAACAAGCGATAAGGAATGTTATTTTCACTCGATAATATCCGCGTATTTATACGAAATACGTTCGGTTATCAGTCAAAAACGCAAGTCACGTGGGTAGAAATGTCTTCCGCAACATAACACCGGAATGCCCTCAAGGTCATCCGCTGTAAAAATAGTAATAGGTAAGAATATAGAGCACGCAAATGATTTTTTTGAAATAAAAAATCCCAAAAGAACTTATAACTCCTGGCTTTGAGCAGAGACAATTAAACGCAACGGGTTTACAATCTCTACTCTCTTGAATACAAAGAGCAGAGAACTACACAAGTTCTAAAGTATGAAGGTAATACACTGATCTAATCTTAGTCAAGAAAGTTGTTTGAATGACTGGACTTTTACAAATGAAATCGATCGTGAGTTGATAGGTAATAACGATTTTAGGAGCAGAGAGTTGTAAAATATGGGAATGATTCTAAAGGGCGACTTTTGATTACTTAGTTGGCGAGCTGCAAGAGTAATGCCATTTTTTTTTTGTCAATTTGAGTTGATAGGGCAATGTTGATTTTAGGGGATTAGGTATAAGGCATCATTGTTATTATTAGAGAACATTTTGAAATAGAGTAGTGGTTTTTAGGGATGAAGAGTTGCAGCAATTGCTGTTTTTTGAGTAGCTTGTTGTTGTCTAGGTTTATAATTTTGTTTTTATAAGTGGCGAACGTCAGAGTTCGATAGGTTAAGCAAGGTTGTTAATAGATAGTGTTATGGTTTTTGTTTTAATAATTTGTTAGTGATCAGATGGGTGGATGATGGTTCATTATATGTGTTTAGTTTTATTTGGTACTGCTTTTTTTACCACTTGTATAAATAGTTATATGCTTTGAGAAAGCTTGCTTTATATTATTTTACTACAGAAAGATAATGTTCTTGCCAAATAATAAGATAATGACATTACATGTATATATATAATGCATGTTTTGTTTGTTATCATTATTACTCACTATCGTAGATATGATTTATTTTTAACCACAAGAACATCAAGGTTAGCTAAGTTATAACAAAGAAAAAATGTTCCACGTGCGCATATGCTAAGGCTACATATTATTCATGACAGAAACAGCGGGTTTTGCTTTTCATATATTATCGCTTTAGACCCATCCTACATGTATTATTGTCTAATTTAGCGTACATGACAAGCAATTGTCTCATTTTAAACTGAAAATGTCAAGGCAGTACATAGGAGTGTATATTCATGAACAAATACATACATAATCGATTGTTTGAAAATCTATTTAAGTCAGTTAATATTAAATGTCAAAATTGAGAACAGTGCATATATGTTAAAAGGGGAGGCGGGAAGTATAAAAATTGAAACGGGGGTATCGAAGCGAAAGTGTAAAGTCAATCAAAACATTGAAACACTTCGTTCAATACTGAGAAGACAATTAACACGGAACTTAAACAAAGAATTTATATCTATATATCTATCTATATACAAATGAAGTTAAACGACAAAACACTTACAACTGATCATATCTAATTATAACTTTATGTAACAAGAGTAGCATATATTACTGTTGTTGCTCCATTTGAAATAATTCCAAGTATTCAAACACACAAAGAAAGAAATATCGTCACTAGAGAGATACAAGATATCATAAGGATACCTTACAACAAATACTATGTTACTTAGCAAAACACAGTGCAATACTCTATCAATAATAAAAGAATACATTCGGTAAATCGAATATATTGGCTAAACCTGAATGTATGCACCTACTATTATCATCAATAAATTCAATAATATACTAATCAAACACATACAAATACCTTATAATGTCGTTGACCTGTGACACCGGAAGAACACTTTCTACATTCTAATATGTCATATTTCTATTCTTAATTAAAATTGTTTTCATTAGGTACCGTAGCTGTGATTTTTTTTCTAGGTTGTAAATATTTCGTTAAGATAAACTGTTTATATTATGAAATGATTTCAGATACATCTTTACATAATCGATCGATGGAGAATGTTGATAATCAAAATCAATAGTATACCGAAGACATATATAATACCATTGGTCTCCGATGATATGCTTTTTTGAAATATGGCGTGAATGTGTGAATGAATTTTCGCTTTTACATTGTTTTGTTATTTTTCATACAATATTAAGGATATTTGGTATGGTATCGAATGAGATATCTACCAAAAAGAGACTAAAAGGACGAGGATGATCGAAACAATTATATATGGAATTACTGTACAAACTTCAACAATGAGCAAAACCCATACCTTATACCAAGCTATAAAAGATCCCGTCATGATAAAATATAAACAATTCAAAAGAGAAAACCTATGGCCTGATTTATGCTAAAATAGCAAACGATAGACAAATAAGACAGATAGCTGCAAACGACAATTACTGCATTACAGTCTCCTGACTTTGAGATATAAAAAATGTTGCGGGGTTATAAACATGTTCGTGAGCGATCAACCCAACCTAACATGGGACAGCATATCCATTAGTTTGCTAATTAGATAAATTATGTGTCACAAATTCCTTGTGAACTCATCTGACTTTCTTCAAGGAACAAAAACTGTGGATCTCAAGACTTAAAAATTTTATTTTAACCTTTGTTAACATTTAAATATATTCTTACCTTAAACGAAGACAGTTCTCTAAAACGTCATTCTTTAATACCTTCGTAGCCAAGATTTAAATCATTTAATCTATAAAACGACTTCAAAACATAAAGGTTGATCAACTTTAAGTTAACAGAACAAAGATCACCGGTTAAAGGTTACATACAATATCATTAAAAAGAGGTAAGGACTAGTTCCTAGGCATCAGCATCACTCACATTGTCGAAATTTAAAGTTTCCAAACCCAACTGGAATATGAATATGAAAGAGTTTATACAATATACTTAGAATGTTTTTTCAACAATTAAGCATGGTTGTCATGAAATAAAAAAATATATTGAACGCTTCATGTTGCTGTTGAAGGCATTGTGATAAAATTTTTTACATGTTTTTGTAATATTTTGAATTGACGGACGTCAATAAACAAAATGAATTGATTTGAATCCGAAAAACTATATAACGCTTTACTACCAACAGAATTATGGTTTTGGTAAAGAATGTCCTTCTTGTACATTTTATTCATAAATACTAGTACGCACAATTCGGCAATATCTGACAATATTGCTTTCTTCAGGCGGTTTTAATTTTGTTATCCGTGAAGAAATACGCCAAAAAACAATTGTAAGAATCTCAAAGAACACACTTGGATAATTTAAGTAAAAAATGAATTTCTTTTGATAAGGGTGGTGTGAAATAAATTAAAGAAAATTGGACCTACCTCTTTGATTCAAGCATAAATTGATAAAACAAAGTTGACCTTTGGAATGACATATGGCCTTTTTTTTCTCGAACACTCATGAAATGTATGGAAATTATTGTCTGTACATAATAGTTGTCTAATTTCGCTTGAACTTTAAAATGGAGGATCTGTTTTGCTGATGTTGATAACCTTAACAGAATAGGTCATTTTCCTTTGCACATGACATTGAAGGAAAAAAATAATACATCCCCACCCCTTGTCATGATTACCAACTTCCTGTCAATAAATGCGATACACACTTCAATCATAAGTAGGTTTTATTACATCAACACATCATAAGAAATAAACATACATCATTGTAGACGTTCTACATCTTTACATATGCAACCAAAGATATATAGATCCTCAATGTTTGAATGAACACGTTAAATCCGATGCCTCGTTTAGTGTGAATGTAAAACACTCTCTGATCCTACAGCTCTTTAAGAGGCCCGTAGCAGTTGCATGAAAAATAGCTGCTCCAATCAAACAAGCCAGATGGTTGTTATATAAAGTCTACTTTCATTTATCTCGATCGACCTACTTTTCACAGTCTACCTAGCATTGTTTAAATTGTTATTTGTTATCGTCTTGGATATCCTTTAAAAATTTGCAACTGGACGCTAAGAAAGCAATAATCAGCACATGTACATCATAGTTTCTTTTAACACCAAGGATCTTATTTTTAAAGCTTCCGTTAACTCACGGACCCTTTTACTTGATTGATTGATTAATTGGTGTTTAAGGTCACTTTCAGCACTAATTAGATTTAGCTATTTCATGGCGGTTAGTTTTATTTGTGAAGAAAGCCAGAGTGCCCGGAGAGAACCACCGACCTTCGGAAAGTAAGCTGACAATTCTTGTCAATTAAGAGTGGAGTCGAGCGCGCCTTCCACGTGCAGGGTTCGAACTCACAACTTCACACAAATTTAGAATTAATGTATTTTGAGGCAAAAACTAAGGTTTTATCATAAATTCTCTGAAAATAGGAAACCGGAAAATTCGTCAAAAATCTATTTCAAATTTAACAGACATGAAAGTTTACAGAAATTGACAAAATTTCGTGACTAGAAATAACTATTTTGAGTCAAAATCTAAGATTTTTATCAAGAAATCTCCGAAAACAGGGAAAATGGAAAATTTGTCAAATGTAATGCAAATTAACCTTTTTTGTCTATTTTTTCAATATATATAAATACTGATTAAGTTAAAAAAATTGACCAAGTCTCATAACAAATAATACTTATTATATATATCTTGGTCATTATTGTTTATGTTTGTTCCATTAAATTTATGACATAACAAGTTTGAGTGGGATAGACAACCGATGAATCGATATATAACGAAAGTTCGCGAAAGAGTATCATTTCTCTAAAATGGGACTTGGGTACCTTGTGTTATATCTAGGTTTAGATGGGTTTTTTTCAGAGACAAGTGCCTGTGTTTAATGCTATAAAAACGGTGTTAGTCGTTCGAAGTCAATGAGACACGATGTTCAGAGGGGAACACAATGTTTTGTTCAATGTCACTTGGGAAGTCTCAACCAATAAACTATTTAGCTATCAAAATTCCACTGTCATGCATCAAATAATACGTTCAAAACAACAAGCACGGTTCAGATACATACCAACCATACCTGGTCCGTAGCAATTCGGAAAACCAGGATAATTCAATGCGAAACTTTTTCTAAAATACACGGGTGCATTTGCAGTACGAATTATGCCTATGTATTTCGGTTTACCAGCGTATTATGACCAGGTTGTTTTACTGGTTTGATATGTTTGCCTTCTTCATACCAACACAATCTTATGTTGGTATCTGCCCTTTGTTAGTCTTATACGTTTTTTTTTATTTTGGTTCATTTATATGTTTCGGAGTTTAGTGTGACGTCCATTTTCGCTAAACTAGTATACATTTTTGTAGAGCGTCAATTTTATATTTTCTGTCTCTATTGTTAGTGGAAAATTTAGAGTAGGCTGGCGGTCGTATTCTGACGTTTTTCTCAGTTTGTGGAATCGGTGGGTTGCTGCCTCATTATGTATACTCCGAACCTCATTTTACCAAATTAAATTGAGCTGTAAAAACAGAAGATCTGTGTAACACATACACACCAAGAAGACCGAGTAAGTTACTGAATATTTAATCAACAAGATCCGTGTCTGCAAAAATTTGTCCGTAATGTTCCAACACAGCAACACGAATTATTGCTGATCCGTAATTCATTGGTCCATACAGAAACTGTGCACAGAATGCTGCGCCATCTCTCATTATGCTAAAAGTGGTGATAATCTATAAAAAAGCACATTTTTATTATAGTTCACATAGCGTAAAGTTCTGCCATATGAAATGTTTGAAAAAAAACCTCAATATCATTTCAGCAAGGTATGCATGCAATTTTCCTTGAAATATCTTCCGTATTAATAATAATTATTGATAGAATATATGAAAAAATGCCAGTATATCAAATAGCGTAAGCTGAGAATTTAAGAAGAACAGTTAAAATATAGCACAAAAACTTAACAAATTTCTATTTCACAAAAAATGAATATGAAATATGTAAATGTAAAAAGCAGAAAATGTAACATCAGTTATTACAGAAGAAAGAATATGAATAAATCGAGAGGTGGAATAAATGTAACAAACCAAAAGTTCACTAACAGTTCACTAAAAAAGACAAAGCAAATAAAATCGATGTATGTGGTATAGAAAGAAAGGTTAACAGACCGAGAGATTTTAAACCAGATATGAACGACAGGTACTACGAGCCCAAATTGTTTAGTGGCTTAGAATAATTGTTATTATGCATGCATATGATTTATGTATGAGATAAAAATACTGAAATCATGCCATGAAGAGGTGGAAACACATTCTCCTAAATGTATTTTAAACCGGGGCTATGTTTTATAAAAAGAGACGGAAGATAGCAATGGGACATTCAAAACTCGAAGGACAAACTTACAACGCCATGACAAAAACGAAAGACGTATACATAGAAAACTAAAACATGAACAACAAGAACCCCACTTAAAACTAGGGGTGATCTCGTGCTCCGGAAGGGAAAACATACCCTGCTTCACTAGAGAAACCCCGTCTTGTTAATTAGAAATTAAAGTAAATCAGAACCATCAATGCAGTATAAGATTGTATGTCCCTAAAGGAACATAACAACAACTTATGAATACTTAACGATGATGAAAACTTTGTGAAAGATTTCAGAAAAGTGATGAGTGTTGTCACCACCTTTCTGATAAACTAGCTCTTTTATATTTTATACGTGGGTTTTGAGTTTCTGTAGAATTTAATAAAAACCGAAAAATGAAATCAATAAACTTCATGATTAACTGCTCTAAGGAGACCCGGGAAGGCTCATACACTGTACCCTAATGAATTGTGAACTATATTTACCGAGGCAGCTGCCTCAGATGCCTCAATGGAAGCTACACCTCTGTGAAATCGCTTTGTCCTTCCGTCCGTGTATTCGAAATAAAGTATTTCCGGATTATTACTTGAGTATCCCTTGCTTAAATGGAATTTAAAGTAGACAGTTGGAAGACTGAAGGAGGGCGAAGCCTACAAATTTCTAGGTCAATAGGTCAAAGGTCATAGTCACTGTTACAATGAATGAATTTTTTGGGGAAAAAAAGATTTCCGGATGGTTACTTAGGTTTTCTTGCTTGATCGAAACGAAACTTATACAAATTGAAGATGTAAGGAAGGAGAAAAAGCCTACTTGTATTTACTATTGGTCAATAGGTGAAGGTGAAGGTCATTGTTAATTAAAATAGAAAAAAAGAAAAAATGATTTCAGGGCGGTAGCTTGAGTTCCCCTTGCTTGATAAGAACAAAACTTCTATAGATGGAAGATAGGGGGTAGGGATGAAGCCTATTTTGGGGTCAAGAGGTCAATAGTCAAGGTAAATGTAATTAAATATAGGAAAATTTTCCCGGATGGTAATTTGAGTCTACCTTGATTGATTGCAATAACATTTGTACAGGTGGATAATATAGTAAAGTTGAAGAAACCTATTGATTATATGGTCAATGGGTTCAATGTCACTGTTACGAAAAGTAGATTAGATTTTGAATCATAGCTTTAGTTTCATTTTTGGCTTATAATGAAACTTTTATGGATGGAAGATATAGAGAATGAGAAGAATCCTGTTGATGTTCAATCAAAAGGTCAAAGGTCAAGGTCACAGCCTTTTAAAATAGACTGAAAAAAGGAAAAACTAATTGCAATTTGTTGTATCTGGGTGGTGTAGTATTTTGAATTTTAAATGTGTGGTTAAGAGAGCACCAGTTTGCAGTGCAAGCTTTTCACTTGTTTTTTCTGTTTTTTTTTGTAATGATATATACTCTTTCAAAAATAAAACAAAAGCTCAATTGCACGGATTGCGCATAATGCTTTTTTAAACAACGCGGAATGTCCTGTAATGTATGAAAAAATGAAATAGGGAAAAAAGGGGGGAATCTTTTAAATAATTTAAACTTTCTGTGAATTTTCATAGTTCTTGGTTGAAAGCTACAGGTGAAGTAATTGAACTTTATTGGTACTTTCTTCGGAAAAGTTCCCAAGTCAGGAAAATGGGAAAAATATGCTCAAACAGGTGCACAACTTGAATATATGTACTGTCCATGTAATTTCAAGGATATGAGGTGAAATCGGTAGAAGTTGACTACACAAAATGTTTGCCGTCTTTCAAAAATTTCCTAAAACAATGATTAAGTTCTCAAGTCTAGAACAAATAAGAAAAATTCCAAAAAAAAAATTTCAAAATTCAAGTGCATAACTTAATACGCGTGCAATCTTTATTTGAAGTTCAAAGGTAATTGGATTGAAAATTGTAGGAGCTTATTACACAAATGTGTAACGAATTTTCCCCGCTGTCCGCCCGACATCAGCATATTAATAGCCGATTTTTCACTTTATGCAACAAATTTATCAGAACAGAAAGTAGTAGTCAAAAACACTCCGTATAACTGCAAATCTCAACCAGAAAATGACAGTAAGAAGAGAGGCCGGTGTGCCCATTCTCATGCGCGCATGCTATGCAATGTGTTTCATCAGGTACATTCGATAACAAAAGTTTGAAAGGCAAAAAAAAATATAATGTTGGTGAGCCCTAGAAACAAAAAGACTAAATCGAACGGCTAGACAGTTGCATACAAGGGCGTTTTAACATTCAAAAGATTTATCACCGTAAGAGAGACAACTCGGATTTCCTTAGAGTGCCAAATTATGTCTATTACGCTTGTGTGATTGTACAGAAATAGGTAATGAGCGAAGCAGACATGATACGTTTTAAACGGATTTAATGATGATTAATGAAGTACATACTAGACTTAGTATTCTAATGTAAGGATATGGTATTATATTGTGAATGGCATTTTGTAAGATGCTCTCCCTAGGAGACCTAGGAGGCTGCAATCCTAGTTTTGTAATATCATATTTTGAGCATTCTAATGAAAGCTTAGAGTAAATCAGTTGCTACTCTTATCTACGGTCATGTTATTTTAAAAATAATATTATTTCACTGTCATCCTCAGGTTGCAAGTTATCTCTGTGTAAAACCGTTGTTCATATCTAAATAATGATAAGATCTGAAAATGAGGCTTTTGGCAGTTTTTGTCATCTTGTATTCAATGCAAGACGCTTGAAGCCCTGAAGTAAATATTTAGAAAACAAAATTAAAATATATAAAATATCTGGAAGACTAAATAAGATGTTTTGTGACGATCTGAAGGATGATTTTTTTTACAGAGCTGTAGCCTAATACTTTTTTATTTAATAACTCAAGGGTCAGAAAAAGTGGCATTATCTTCTCCTTTCAGTCTCGTTGAAATCTCGTTCTGGAATTATTTCCAAAACATGTGATACAAGTGGAAAATATCAATGAATTTAAAAAATATTATAATCAAACTCAACTCTGTGAAAAAATTGTGTATTTACAATGAGTAGTTTTTGAGTAATAAAATTTTCAAGTTTTAGAACCAATCAAGTCAGTCTCATCAGCCAAAATGTTGAGAAAATGGGTGAGGGGTACAAGAAATGATTTTACCAGATACATGTACATCCCATATCATTTTTTTCTTTTCAAATTTCTAAGATATGTATTTTTTCAATCATTTATAACAAAGAAGTTGAAATAATATGCTTTTTGTTCTATAAAAAGAGAAATTTACAAAATTTACAACATGGTAAATTTGACACGAAAAAGCAACAAAATTTTATAAAACTTTCTTATATTAACACCTACCATATATTTTTTAAGTCAAATTTATTCAGATTAGTCCACTTCATCTTTAGTTAAAGTATGAAAAAAAGTTTAGTTGTGAAACTGTGATTTTTTTCATGATAATAGCCCAAAAGTGGGTAAAAATTGATGAAAAATGGAAAATCATCAAAATTGGGTACTTTCAAATGGCTGTAGCAAAAAAAGAAGTGCACCACCATATGATTTTTTCTTCACCAATTATTTTTTTACAGTCATATAAACCCAAAAATCAGGTTGAGAAAAAAAGTTTAATTCTAGAAATTTTTAGCTTCTCAGAGGTGTACATCCTTAAAAGCAACTGAGGTATCACAGAAAATCATAGTTATCGACCGAAATAGAGCGTTCGAATACAATGAACAAGCATACAATATGTTTACTTACATTTAATGACCATTTTATATACCATTGTGAGCTTATGATGGCGAGTAAATGAATCTTTAGTACCGCAGAAGGTTTTTCTTATTTAACCGGGTCTCAGTCGACTCTTAAGTTGGGCTTGATTTTTTGATATGTCACCCTGAGTAAACTTAAACGATTCTAAAATTTCTGAACTTTTTATAAATAACTTTCAGGTCCAGTTTCATACACATTTAGTCAATGATACACTTATTCAAAGTCCTAAGTCGACGGTTTTTTCTTTCAACAAAATCGATAATACTCGCATCAACATCACCATTGAGGTGTCGGTGGATATGAAGAAGTGATAGATTAGAAAGTCTCTCGTCTCCCATTGTCGATTTAATGCAGGACTTCACGCGTCGCATCGCGCTGAAGGATCTTTCACTGGTTGCCGATGAAACGGGTATTGTCAATAATATCCAAATAATCCTATGCACCGAAAGGGTAAAAATCGGCGTTCGTGACATTAAGGACACCAAGAAGTCTATCTGGCCTGTTGTCTTCAATTCGCCAACGGGCTTTCCATCGAGCGACCTCATCGTCAAATTCTCTTTTTCCACCTAAACTCCGAACGGTAAATGTTGAAGATTTTGTCCGCTATTTCAGGAGTCAAGTTCCCTAACTTGGCTAGAATGAAGTAATTAAGACGCAAAGAAACGTTCCTCGTTGCTGATTAAGCGCTTTGTAATTTCAGTAACCAAGTGGTCGGGAAATACTAAGTACAACGAAACTCAGTCTCCAATAGTCTGACGGGTCACAAATTGGGTGATTAGCTCTGTGTCGTTGACGTCCATCGATACGAGGAACGGATGGCTGAATGTCGTGTTCTGCTGCCATATCTGTTGCTCTTGCAAACAAAGACTCCCAAACTGTATCATCACCTCTTTCACCCGAAAGCCTTTAAATAACAATTTTAGCTTCTGTCAAAGCTCAGTCTATCAAATCAAAATCGGGTTTCTGTAAATAATTTGTCAAGGCGACTGTTGAGCTTAATATGTGTTCTGCAAAAACAAGACTTATGATAAATTCGAATCGAAGAATCTATACTCTGTGCTGATTTTGTCGTCATTGTCGACTTTCAGGGAATTCAGGACAGAGACAATAATTTACTGCAAATGCTGTTCGAAATGTAAACAGAGAATCTGCACGGCTTGACCAACGAGTCTCACATAGCGTTCTTAACTTTGTTCGGCGTTCCAAATGGTCTTGACCATTTTCATTTTCGGAGAGTTTTGTGAAAGCAGTCAAGCTTTTAGCCGAATAATCAACTTTGAACGCAATTTCCTACAAAGTTCTTTCTTTTTTTTTTATTTCAAAGGGGTATAAAACTGGCAAATTTATGCATAGGCACGCCACTGCTTGGAATAGGTCGGAATATGGACCCTGAATCCGATGCCCTGTAAAGCCCGCCGTTTTTCAGCTTCGACTGGGAGTGCCGCCACAACTTTCCTCTATTAAATGAGGGCTCCGTATATAGGCGGCATGCTACAATGTTAACTGATTTTCAGTTTTAGTTTATCCATAGATACATCTAGGTATATCCTACATGCCATCATTCTCAAATGTTAGTCAACATTTCCAGGCAAACCTTGCATTCCAGCCACTGGACAGAACTTAATTACAATATTGAATTATATTACGATTTGTTCTAGCATAGATCTATAATCCAATATGGTTCTAGTAATGCATTTTTAATGGACGACAAGCAAGTCCTCAATTATTCCTTAATAATTATAATGATGAACGAAATTTGAATTCGTTTTTCTTAAATTTTGCTGACCATGCAGCTATAGGCCGCTCCTAATACTTGTTAATATACTATATAATAAAATATTAATTTTCGCGAACCATTTAGGTCACAGAAATTCCAAAAAATGGCATCAGTAAGGAGAGTTGTACAAATGATGTGAATACACAGAACCCGGATCCAAATTATCTTTTACTAAAATTATTCATCATTTTCTGTTTTGTATGTACTAACAACATTTCATTTTTCTACAATTTCGATTAAAATATTATAAAACCTGCAGTTCAATAGGTCACATGCCCCAAATAAACATTCCCCGATTGGTCGAACTACTGTGGCCTCGGTGTAAAGCAACGCAAGACTCGATGTAAAGATCACGCTTCCAAAAATAGAGGTATGTCCCAACTTAACATTCCCCGATTGGTTGAATTGCTGCTCGATGTAAAGCAACGGAAGCCTTGATGCAATGAAGAAAAGGGGTTGACAGGATAAACGTAATCGTTATAAATTTTAACTTCATGGTTCTTATGCAAGCAAATTTAATAAACAATGATTTTATACAGTTGTGTTATTGTTTTCACCTTACATAGGGCTTTATTTCTGATCTTATTTCTGTGTACACAATTCTGAATCTACATATTTCACCTATATCAATATTAGGTAATCCGTTTGGACGATTCCATATACTATTATGTTTTAGGGTTTTTAGCTTCAGTGTCGAGTTGGTGTATAGTATTGAGGGCTATCTGCGAGAAATAAATTTTTTTTTCTGATAGATTAACTAAATCCAAAACCAATATAAAAATAGTTAACACATTTATTTTATTTAACGGAGTAAATTGATCGGAATGTGAATGATACATAAACCTAAAATTCGTTTTGGTCTATCCCAGTGATGACATTTGCGCGGGACTTTAGTCCATTGACATCGTAATATAATTTACTTTGGATTATAATTATCTTTAGATGTAATGTTACAGGATTTAATGTGAAATAATTTGTCTCTTCTTTTATAGTACACGAGTTTGACGTCAGGTTTGTACACATGAAGTCTCTAGTCTAAAAAAAGCCAGTGACAGAAGGATAAACAGATATTGAGATAAGCAACTGTCTAGGGCCAAGTAAGGGAGGTGAAAAAGCCAGTATTACGCAGAACGATAAACAGTTACATAGACGGATCCAGGGGGTGGGGAAAATTTGGTTGATTTTATAGGGAAGCAGGGGCGGATCGAGCCATTTTATAAAAGGGGGGTTCCCAACTCAGGACAAAGGGTGGGTGGGGGTGTGTTCCAACCATGTGTCCCCATTCAAATGCATTGATCGTCCAAAAAAACCCTCGGAACCCTCCCCCGGATCCGCCACTTGGGAAGCATGACGGGAGTGGGCAACCCTTAGGTCAGTCAGCGGCCACCCCCCTTTTATGAAAAGTTGTGGATCCGCCACTGAGATTTATGTAAGCAGGTTTTCTTTGTGTAGATACCTTAAGATATCACCAACTGTGACTGAGTACAGAATTTGATTCATTTTAGCTCATTAGCTGGGCTCACTCGCTAAAAAGGTTCATTGCGGGCCTGCTCACTGGCTAACATTTTACGATATTCATGACTTGTGTAGAAAAGCCGATAATCTATACATGTGTGTGAGGAGTAGTTATCAAGCTTCCTTTCGTCTGTAAAAACTGTCTTAGGCCAAGTTAGGGAGGTGAAAAAGCACGTAATAGAACGATAAACAGATGATCAGGTTTTCTTCATATAGATCCCTTAAAATATCCCCCACCGAGGACACAATTTGATTCATTTTAGCTCATTAGCTGCGCTCACTCGCCATAATAGGTTCATTGCGGCTTACTGGCTAATATGTGTAGAAAAGCCGATAACCTATACATACATGTACATGTATATGGTCAGATCATATGTTTTCGTACGTCATATGAATTTGTACTATGCATGCCTTTTCAATGGAAATTGTGACGACAGTATGCATTCTTAATAGCACGAAAAATGATGAGAAGAGGATACATATGTCAACCAAAACTTTTCAGCAACGTCAAAATATGTGAGGACACCCTATCAAGATCTATCAAGCTTGTGTTCATGTTGCGTTAAAACTGTTTTAGGAAGGTTAAAAATACCAACAACATAACAATAAATAGATAATCGATATTGTAAAATATCAATGTGTTGAAAAGCCAATGATCTACATATATACTTAAATATATCAACCATAAAATAAAACTGATTTAATTTACACCAAAACTGTTGAAAAAACCTTTATGTTTATATAACTTATCTCATTCTAGTCCATTCAACTGACAGAATCGGTGTACATTTCATGAACTCTTTAATAACAAGAATCATCATGGACTAATCTTTATAACAATATCTGTTAGCCATTTAGGGGTCTTTTGCATTCAAAGTTTAGTTTTAGTGGGTTTGTTTTGCGAAAAAGAACTCAATTTCCAGATCAAAGTTAACATTTTCTATATATTTTGCTGTGTCAAAATGACCTAATAAATATAAAGGACAGTACCCATATAGACCCAAAAATGGTATATCACATTCTACACATGACATTTTAGCAGGAAAGACTGCCATTGGAGTATATAACTTTTAACCTGTGTTTATATAATTAAAATATGATAATAAAATTCATGTCTTTTTCAGGACCTCTGATCCAACCATGTAGTATGGCATGTTTTTGAGATATGGTTTTGGTGGATAGGATGTTCTTGAAGGACCTGTAGTACAAAGTATATCACTGGATTGAGCTCTTTGTCTAAGTGTATTATTAAAGTGCTTTGCTTTGAGCTCAGTTCATTGTTATGCAATTCATTCTTTGTGAAATAAAGATTTGACAGACAACTCCCCATGCACAAGGATTTGTCAGGGTAGTATCCATTCTATGTACAATGTAAGTAATAAGGAGATAAAAGCATTTTATTATGATTTGAACCTAACATTTTTTGTCCATTAACCAAATTTAAAAAAAAGAACAAATTTACCCGACAATGCTACACTCGCTACTAGCAATATGATGCTAGGTTGTTTTAATACATCTGTACTGCCTACTGATGACTCGGTCCTGAGTGTAAATGGTCATTCAGTATGTTAAAAAAAAAGGGCAAAATTTATAAGGCCTATCTGGCCTAATTGATTTCTAAAACTATATTTCATTGTACATGTTCAACATTTTTCATTCATTTGTTTATTTCTTAATTTGTGTGAATTAACATTGTTACAGTAAATGTTAATTACTACACTTTCATACCACAACAAATACTGTATTGTATCATTTATATTTGTATCCATATAACAAAAAAAATTGAAAAGAGAATAATTTTGCAATACCTTTTTGATATTGAATACTATAACTTTTTTGATATTTAGACATATTAAGTAGATTTTCATAATACCCATTTGACATGCTTGAAATTCTATGGGATTACTTTTGGAGCAGTTATGAGTCTTTGAAGCATGCTCACAAAGGTTTTTTTGTTGATATCATTTTCATATTGGTCAAAACTTTTTTTTGCTTGGGCCAGCTTTGGAGGAGATGTTATCAAAGAATTGATAAAAAACAACACAGAAGTTTACTTTCTAGCTATTCTAGCCCCAAGCATCATGTCAGGCATTGTCATTACTAAAAACCAATAAATGTCGTCTAATCTGAGAAACAATTTCGACATTTTAACAGAATATTTTACTAATGATACTTACAATCCACCACAAAGTAATATAAATAGAACCATACAAATAGTGAGCAAATACATATAAAACAGATGTGGTATGATTGCCAATGAGACAATTCTCCACAACAGACCAAAATGACACAGAAATTAACAACTACGGGTCACCGTACAGCCTTCAACAATGAGCAAAGCCCATAACACATAGTCATTTATGTTATTTATGTTCTCAGATATCATCTCCCATTTAAAAAAAAATCACATGAAAAAATGAACCTATTATGTGTTGCTCTCCTAGCTACAAAATGTAACCAAAATCAAAGATGTGGAAAATATTCTATCATAATCATTTGGTAATTAATGCAATTAGTGCCTCTTCCATGCCCGTCTTGAACATAAAATCTAAATATTAAATAAACAACACTCCTCATGCTCAGGTTGGTTGTCATCGTGCAATACAGTTAATAACAACATATAGGAAAAACATAGAACTCCTTTTGTCATATAAAACACTGTCAAACATCCAAACATACTATCCACATTCATCTGTGTCCACACTTGTTTTGATACAAAAAATAGCTTATTGATGGCTGTCGAATAAACAGCTATAATCCAATGACTATTCTAGTTTGCTTTAAAATTCCCGAAACACAACACAAGCTAAGGTAAAGCATGATTAAAAAGAGATTTAAAAAAAATGAAGAACAAACAAAAACAACCGCTACAATTCGAGGACTACACCAATTTTACATCATATCAGATCACATTAGTATTATTCATATCAATGTTATTTAGTTAAGCCTTTAATTTAAATCCAACTATAAGAAACGCACCAACTATCCCACAATTTAGACGAAAAATAAAGGGTGAACCATTTAGACCTCCAACATATTATGGTGAATGGCATAGAAAATTAAATTTACTGTATACAAGACTATATATAAGGCACCAGTGCAGTTCATTATATGCAGACATAAATAAGATAAATATAGTGAATGATTCTAAATGCTCCTGCGGTTCTCCTGTTGGAGATGCCATCCATTACTTTCCAGAATGCCAATTATATTATAACCAAAAAAATATCTCTGAACAGCTTCCATTTGCAGCTGATTATTTCCAAATGATCAAATTCAGGATGTGATACGTTAAGAATGAGGCATCTTCTTACATAGTATCAATTTATCACGATTTTTTTTAGAATGATATCAGGATTGTTATCTTTTTTTAGACTTTAAAAAAAAATCATCAGAATTCTGTTGAGAATACTATCTTTTTGAGGAAACAATTTTCTTATCTGAATTCTGTTTAGAAAAGTATCTATCCGAGGAAACGATTTTCTTATCATAATTCTGTTAAGGAAAATATCTATATGAGTAAACGATTTTCTTATCAGAATTCTGTTAAGGAAAGTATCTACCCGAGGAAGCGATTTTCTTATCAGAATTCTGTTAAGGAAAGTACCTATCTGGGAAAATATTTTCTTATCAGAAAATATCTATCTGAGGGAGCGATTTTCTTATCAGAATTCTGTTAAGAAAAGTATCTATCAGAATTCTGCTAAGGAAAGTATCTATCTGAGGAAACGATTTTCTTATCAGAATTCTGTTAAGAAAAGTAGCTATCTGAGGAAACAATTTTCTTATCAGAATTCTGTTAAGAAAAGTAGCTATCTGAGGAAACAATTTTCTTATCAGAATTCTGTTAAGAAAATAATTTATCTGAGTAGCGATTTTCCTATCAGAATTCAGTTAAGAATACTATTTATCTGAGGAAGCGATTTCCTTATCAGAATTCTGTTAAGAATACTATTTATCTGAGGAAGGGATTTCCTTATCAGAATTCTTTTAAGAAAATTATTTATCTGAGTAATGGTTTTCTTATCAGAATTCTGTTAAGGGAAGTATCTATCTGAGGAAAATATTTTCTTATCAGAAAGTATCGATCTGAGGAAGCGATTTTCTTATCAGAATTCTGTTAAGAATGAGGAAGCTTTTTCCTTATCAGAATTCTGTTAAGAAAAGTATCTATCTGAGGAAACGATTTTCTTATCAGAATTCTTTTAAGAAAATTATTTATCTGAGTAGCGATTTTCTTATCAGAATTCTGTTAAGGAAAGTATCTATCTGACGAAAATATTTTCTTATCAGTAAGTATCGATCTGAGGAAGCGATTTTCTTATCAGAATTCTGTTACGAAAAAAATCTATCTGAGGAAGCGATTTTCTTATCAGAATTCTGTTAAGAAAAGTATTTATTTATCTGAGTAGCGATTTTCTTATCAGAATTCTGTTTAGAAAAAGTATCTATTTGAGTAAACGATTTTCTAATCAGAATTCTGTTCAGAATAGTATGCATCTTAGGAAACTATCTTTTTTTAATAGAATTCTGCTAAGGTCAGTATCTTTTAGAAAAAACGATTTTCTCATCAAAATTCCGCTGAGAATATCATCTTTCTGAAGAACGATTTTCTATTCAGAATTCTGTTAACAACAGTATCTCTTTGAGGAAACATTATCCAGCTGCAGACCAAACATTAAATCATTTTCCTGTGCATAGAACCCAGGTCTTCTGTAGGGCAGACGGACGGAGTCGAGCGGTTACTATTTCTGTTTTTTTTTCCTCTTCCGCGCAGATAATGGGCCAATTGTATTGAAAAATAGGCAATGAAAAATAATTAATATGGAAATTTAAGGTAAACAAATAAAGAATAGAGAAAAATTAGTTAAACAAAAGAAAAGAGTAAAATTAGGGAAAACCTTAAGCAATAGCGAATTATAGAAATATGCTAAATGGATAAAATACATAAAGCATAGAGAAAATTTAGATTAAAAATTAGGATTGAGGCATGATTATTTAAAAATAGTATAGATAGATAAGATTCTTACTAACTCATACTTTATTTCTGTTCTAACATGTGAACTAAGTTCTCTTCTACAAGCATAATGGTTGTAATGATACAGGATGTTGCAACTAGAAAGTTTGTGTGCATCTCCAATAAGTGATAATTCACAAAAATAAAAAGAAACCCGACTATAGAAAGAAGAAAGACGTACACATCTGTCAAATGATTTAACGTTTTTAATATATAATTATTATGCAATTTATTATAATTTAATTATGTTATTTCCTATGTTGTACATGTATTATGTACTTTTCATATGACCCCATAACATTCCATATATTCTTATGCAACGCTTTTGACCTCCAATAATGACATGATAGAATCTCAGTTTGCAATCTTAATCTGGGAGAGTTCATCAAATTTAATTATGTATATAATAGCTTCAATTGATGTTCCTATTTGAACCTCAGTTAAATCTATATAATTCACATATGTACCATTGGGACACATCATTAATATATTAGACAGGGAGCTCCTTCATAGAAATTATAAACACATTTGGTAAATGCACATCATGTGGTAATTACCCTTACCGAAAAATAAGCCCTGTGGCAAACATTTGCCGCAAGTTTGCAGCAAACATTGCCGCAAGCTTGCGGCAAACATTTGCTGCAAACTTGCCGCAACCATTTTACCATGCAAATGAAGGTTGCGGCAAGCTTGCTGCAAACAAAATTATGCAAATTAGATTTGCGGCAAGCTTGCGGCAATTGTTTGCTGCAAGCTTGCGGCAATTGTTTGCTGCAAGCTTGCGGCAAATGTTTGTTGCAAACTTGCGGCAAACTTGCAGGAACTACACATATATTAATGTCATGTGTGTAGACACATTCAATTTAGCTCTTTCAAATTACACAGCAACATTTTTAAAAGAATTCCTGCCTGTATACAAACAGTCATTGAAAGAATTCTTGCAAACAAAGGGGACAGGGGTCATTCTCAAATGACATCATATACCTGTAATTAAGAAATGAAAAAAGAATAAATCTTAAGTGTGTATCGGGTATAAAGCTAGGTAATAATTGCATTACAAAATTGAACTTAATTTTAATAAACATGGTACAGTACATCAATTACAAAATTCAAACTTATAATACATGTAGCTAAAGATTTTCAAACACACACACATATATATAGTTGCTTACTTAATTATGTATGATGTGACATTAATTATTTTATCAAAACATGCTGTTCTATGAATTATTTGTACTTACAAAATTACATATTGATATAAATCCTTTATCATTGAACCAAAATGCCTCCTTGATCTCTTATATGTGAAATGCATTTTCCAAACACAATCAACATGACCTAGTCACAATTTCAAATTGTTAGCTTCCAGGAAGTGCCAACTAGGCATGCCCAGTTAATATTGTGTAGTTCTTGCAATGTTCTGGCAAACATATAGAATGGTCAAAGTTTTCTGCAATTTTGTGGCAAACATATAAAATGGTCAAAGTTTTCTGCAATCTTGCGGCAAACATTCTTAATTATCCTAACTTTCTGGCAATCTTACGGCAAACATTGATGTTTCTGCAAACTTGCCGCAAGCTTGCAGCAAAAAGCTGCAATGTTTGCCGGAAGTTTGCAGCTAGCGGCAAACATCTGCAAACACAATTTTCTGTGTTCCTGCAAACTTTTTGTTTGCCGCAAGCTTGCGGCAAGTCTGCTGCAAGTTTGCGGCAAACAATTCAGTTTCATAAGGGTAGAACTGGCGGGAGAAGTAGCATCACAATTGACTTTGTTTAAAGTCAAATAATAAAGATATGGTCAAAACTATTAAGTATCTCAATCACGCAACGTGTTTTGTTTTTTTAACATGTGTTTCCATGTTTTAATGTAAAATTTACAGTTGAGTGTACAAAAGACACAAACTGTGTGGTTTTAATGATAAAATAATGGTGTCAGAACACTAGTAATCTTTATATTTAAGTTGCATTTATGGGGTTCACAGGGGGATCGTCAGTTTTTAAGTGATTTTCAAAAAAACATTTCATGGGAATTGCCTTATAAAATAAAAAATAGAACCTCTATGGGTGCCCCCTCTGGTTTGGTTGTGATATATGTGATTAAATGGATTATTTTCCACACAACCGTGTCCCTGTTTTAGGGTACTTTGTTTTTGAATGAATTTATAGTTCTCCAAAGATTAAAAAGGTGAAATGAGGTGTGGTACCCAACAGTTGAATCAATATATCTTCTTATTGCAGTCATATATAAACAATCTGAGACACAATTTTGTAGCTTGGTCAATCAAAGGGATAAAAATAGATTTTTACTACGATATGAAATATGCTTTCCAAGTTGGGAGCGCCGTTATTTGGCAGTTCATGGGCTATATTTTTAAATTGATCCTACCAAAAAACAAGAGTGCACACGCTGAAATGTCTCGCCTTCTTTACTAATCATTGATATTATGTTGATAGTCCTAAATATAAAGCTTTATTACAACTGTCACATAAACTTAACATTAACCAAGTAAACTAAACATTGACCAATGAACCATGAAAATGAGGTCAAGGTCAGATGAACCATGCTAGGCAGGCATGTACAGCTAACAATTCTTCCATACAACAAATATAGTTGACCTATTGCTTATAGTTTAAGAAAAACAGACGAAAACACAAAAACTTAACACTGAGCAATGAACCTTGAAAATGAGGTCAAGGTCAAATAAAACCTGCGTAACTGACATATAGATCATAAAATATTTCCATACACCAAATATAGTTGAACTATTGCATATAGTATTAGAAAAAAAGACCAAAACTCAAAAACTTAACTTTGACCACTGAACCATGAAAATGAGGTCAAGGTAAGATGACACCTGCCAGCTAGACATGTACACCTTACAATCATTCCATACACCAAATATAGCTGACCTATTGCATGCAGTATTAGAAAGAAAGACCAAAACTCAAAAACTTAACTTTGACCACTGAACCATGAAAATGAGGTCAAGGTCAGATGACACCTGCCAGCTAGACATGTACACCTTACAATCATTCCATACACCAAATATAGTAGACCTATTGCATACAGTATAAGAAAAACAGACCAAAACACAAAAACTTAACTATAACCACTGAACCATGCAAATGAGGTCAAGGTCAGATGACACCTGCCAGTTGGACATGTACACCTTACAGTCCTTCCATACACTGAATATACTAGACCTATTGCTTATAGTATCTGAGATATGGACTTGACCACGAAAACTTAACCTTGTTCACTGATCCATGAAATGAGGTCGAGGTCAAGTGAAAACTGTCTGACAGGCATGAGGACCTTGCAAGGTATGCACATACCAAATATAGTTATCCTATTACTTATAATAAGAGAGAATTTAACATTACAAAAAATCTGAACTTTTTTTTCAAGTAGTCACTGAACCATGAAAATGAGGTCAAGGACATTGGACATGTGACTGACGGAAACTTCGTAACATGAGGCATCCATATACAAAGTATGAAGCATCCAGGTCTTCCATCTTCTAAAATATAAAGCTTTTAAGAAGTTAGCTAACGCCGCCGCCGCCGCCGCCGTAGCCGCCGCCGCCGCCGCCGCCGGATCGCTATCCCTATGTCGAGCTTTCTGCGACAAAAGTCGCAGGCTCGACAAAAACCATTAGATTAAGAAAGTTCAGCTGCTTTAAAGTGTGATAAAGATTATAAAAATCCATTCTGTAATTTATGAGAAATTTATCTTTAAAAG
Source organism: Mytilus californianus (assembly GCF_021869535.1). Classification (NCBI taxonomy): domain Eukaryota; kingdom Metazoa; phylum Mollusca; class Bivalvia; order Mytilida; family Mytilidae; genus Mytilus; species Mytilus californianus. The sequence continues at coordinate 68,507,337 of NW_026262690.1, forward strand.
ACTGCTGAATGGAGTCAGAAAGGTCTGACTGTAGTGCTACCTTAAATTACCACTTTTTCTTACTTTAAGTACTATTTTTATAGATGCTATGTGGTCTCAACTTTCTTGATAAATTACAAAGCACTCCTCAAATGTTATCTTCGTGCATTAGTTTTATCTCAATAACATAAAACATTGTCGCTTTAATTGCATCGCCATTTGTCCCTTAAACTATGAAAATATTTGGTTAGTTAAAAATACAATTATACTTTGAGTACCTAAAGTCTCACTTTACATTTCTTTATCTTATTCACATCAACATCAATGTTATGAATGTTTTGCTGCTGCCATAACTTCAAATGTCTGCGAAATTATTCATTTATTTCGTTCTCTTCAAATATACGGATCATTCTATATTGATATATGTACTATTTGGATATATTATAATTTAGAAATTATATATTTCAGAAATGAGTTAACTAATACCTACTTAACCAAAATGTTATATACTGCTATTGGTTAAAAAGGCCGGGATAAAGTACCGGTATTTTTTGTATCCAACTAACAAATGTCAAAATTATCAATAAATAATAATACATATTAAACAACTATAATATTTAAACGACAAAATCTTCAATATTTGATTAAATTTTTAATCCATTCAAATCTAATCTGACTTTTTCACTTTGTGGTAGGTTTCCACTTTTCGTCAGATCAAATGACCCCGGAAAACAATTGAAAATGTCATAATTTTCAATTTCTCCTGTTAGAATCCATTTGTTTCCATCTTGTTTGAACTGTTCCACTGTTAATATATCGCCATCTTGTTTTATAACTTTCCCGAGCTTTGCATTTAACTCTGTCAATTTGATCAAAACCATTTTCCCGACAGAGTATCGCCTTCTGTCCTGGTGGGTACCTCTGGCAGCTCCACGTTCTACTTGGTTAGTATAAACCTTCAAATAAGATTTGATTTTATATAGTTGTGAAATATTTATTATTGCCCATTTCCCTTTAAAAAAATTTCACCAGTAAAATCCTTGTATTAATCCCCAAAAACATTATGTGTTATAATTAAAATTCTGAATAAATATGGTTTTTACCCCACTATACATTCCTGTCAAGGCTATATGTACCATCCGGTTTAGTGCAAAGATTCAAACAACTCAATTAAGTAGAAGTCAACCTGTAGTTTAGTATTTTGCTTTGTTTTAAGATGGATGTTGGTTTTAATCCAATGATGTATATATCTTGTCTGCTCTTGTTATATTTCTTTAATGAAAGTGTATTTACATTTCAATGCAACAATAATGCAAACACATTGATATGTGCCCGAATACCTTTACAAATTATACTACTCATGACTGCTAAGCTGCTGAACAAATATATATATATATATATATATATGAAGTGATTCAGTTCATAAGTAACTACGAAACGTTGTGCAAAATCTTTCAAGTCTATTCCACAAACTGATATATATGTAGATAGTTTACATATCGTTTAAGTGCTCACACGTAACACCCATCTGACACATTCATGCACATATGAATCCATTTGAGTAAGTACTACTTGAAAATGTTGTGACAAAAAATTGCAAAAGTTTCAACACATTAAAAATATCTATGTATCCGCAAGCAGGAAGTTAGTATCTGACAGATCCGAAAAGTGATTGCTGACCAAATATACTGTCATTTTAGTATGAAGTACCCACATAAAGTGTGTACTCACCTCTTTGAACTCATTCCTTTTCGTTAAGTATTTATCTACAAGTTGCTGTTCCTTTTCACCTAACGTTGCTTTACTTTCAGCAGGCAATAAGTTATAGATATTCCATATTTTTTGGATAATTTTGCGTTGTTTCGTAAATTATACCATAGTTTTTGTTGAAACCCCTGGCAATAACCTCACGAGACGAAGTCGAGTGAGGTTGCCGAGGGGTTTCAACAAAAAACTATGGTATAATTTACGAAACAACGCAAAATTATCCAAAAAATATGGAATATCTGTTTTAACCTATCGCATCTTTTGCTGTTTAAAATTGTATACATGTATTTCATATATTTTTGTTTGTTTACTTTAAAAATAGTTTTGATAAGAATCAGTTAAATAACCCTTATCGGGCCTTACGCATAAAGCTCCGCCTACTTTCTAAAATAAGCACGGGCTTCTGAAACAGCGGAAAAATCAGTAAGACGAGATGTTTCAACAGAGATGGATGCACATTTACATTGGTGACGGATAACGTTACAGACGAACAAATGTTAAAGGAATCAGATGTTCTGGATATGGACGCAAGAGACCACAGATTAAAAGTTGAACTGGAAAGGGTTAGTTTTTTTTATTTTATCAAAATGTTTGAATGTCACACAGTTTAATTTTTTAATATTCATATATAATTCTGAGGAAAGTAATTTCACAAGAATCTTTTTGAGAGTTTGGATGAATCATTCTACATTTTAATTTGTACCTGAAGCCGAAGTCGTACATAAATTAAAACGGATTTCAAAATGTTCATAATTAAAATCACTTGTTTACTAGCAATAATTTACATAAAAAAGTAAGCTTCATTTAGAAAAACCAGACGCCATCTAATTTTAACATTTCAACATTATTGTTATTACTTGAGTAACCTCGTTAAAGTCTAGATGTCAGCAATGTATATTACATCGGGTGCGGGTCCAGGATTCTGAAAGGGGGATCTAGCAAGCCAACATTTGGAGTAATACAATGAAAAAGTCTATGCATTTACCAAATATGAAGCTCCTTAAAAGGGGCTTGCTCCCTGCCCTCCCCCAAAAAGCCGTCTCGGCAAATTCAAATCTATACATGTAGCTGTAAAGTGAAGCCTATGGAATACATTCCAAGTATAAATCTCAATAACCGAAAATCAACTTATATTTTCCAGTATAATATATACACATTTATATTTTTTTTTTAATTTTATTAGTTTGTTTGTTTGTTCTAGGAGCGATTTTTTTTTCATTTAAAAATATAGGACAACAGAGTTGGTGTACGTGGGTTCGATTCCCACCCTAGGCATTCATTTATATCGGCTGGTGCAAAGCGGGCAGTTTAGCTTAGTGGCCCCGCACTGACTCTCTTGTTCAAATGTCAAAAAATTCAGACAGCCAGGTCTTGCTTTCTTTTTCTCGAAGACCCTATACAACAAAACCATGGTATAATTGTGAAAATTATACCATAGATATCTATGGTATAAATTTCGGTTATTGAGATTTATACTCGGGTTGCATTCCCATAGGTTCCATTTCACAGCTATAGGTTAAAATATTATTAAACTAAGTAAGCCTGCGCATTGTGACACGGCATGATCCGGCATCGATTTCATATTAATAGAAAAAAAAATGAAACTGCATTATGACGGTAAAGAATGTAATTATCAATAATAATTTTACGTTTTAAAACTGAAACAAATGGAGATTAAGCTGCAGTTATTTGAACAGTAAGTTATTACTCATTTATAATACATAATACATTCACAATGACAAAGCACTGAAAAAGACACATAAATCCACATTAACGATCTCTGTATAGTGTGTTTAATGTGTAAACAATGTCCAGAATTACTTGTATTTGTATAGCGTTGTGTACGTTGCCGGTATTGTAAATTTTATCAAAGCAGTAACACTATTTATCCTGCAATCGACCCGGGCAATCGACCTTTCTACTATACTAATACAGGTGTACAGATAACACGAAGCGATATAAGAATATTTAGTATTCCAATCAAGGACCCTTGATGGGCAGCACTGATGACATGTACATTATTATAGATGAATAACTATTACTGATGCTTTGGGGAAGCTTTTTAATAAAATTCTTGACACCCGTCTTTGCAAATTTTTAGATAAATATCAGATCATTAAAGATAGCCAAATTGGTTTCACAAAAAAAGCACGACCATCTGACCATATGTTCATACTTAAGACCATTATTGATAAGTACTGTCATACTAAAGAAGGTAGAGTGTTTGCCTGTTTTGTTGATTTCCAGAAGGCCTTTGACACCGTCATTCACCCATGTATAAAACTCAAGTTATTAAACATCGGGCTGGGTACAAATTTTTATAATATAATTAAGAGTATGTATGCTGAGAGTAAATCGTGTATTCGATTAAAGAATAGAGTTACAGACCTTTTTCCAACTAAGGTGGGAGTGAAACTGGGAGATAATTTGATTCCAAATTGTTTAAAATTTTCATAAATGACCTCCCTGATTATCTTGAAAAGTCACCTGATCCAGTCTTGGTTAACTCAAAGCCAGTTCATTGTTTATTATATGCTGACGATATTGTCATTTTTTCTTCCTCGGAAAAGGGGCTTCAGTGTAAACTTGATCAATCAAATAATTATTGTAAAGATTGGTGTATGAAAATTAATCTAAAAAAACCAAGGTGATGGTATTTAACAAGGCAGGCAGGCATATAAAACATAATTTTTATTTTAATGACATGTTGATGGATTGTGTTCAACATTGTAAATATTTAGGTATAACATTTAGTGCATCATGATCTTTTTCCTTTGCTCAGAAGGAATTGTACAATACTTGCAAGGCACTGAAAGCATACTACAAGCTACGAAAGGACTTCTTGTCACTGAATCCAAATATTAAAAACAGCCTCCACGTATTTGATCATACAATTAAACCCATTCTTTTGTATAGTTCGGAAATTTGGGGCTTTTTTAATCCCTTCAAAAAAAAATTAGATTCTCAGACTTCTACAGTTGATGAAGCCTATCCTATCTTTCTGGAAGATTACATATGAAATTTTGTAAACTATTACTAGGTGTGGGGAAAAGAGCAACAAACTTTGCCACTCTTTCAGAACTTGGGAAATTTCCTTTACATTTTGATATCACCAAATCTATGATCAGATACTGGCACCGGCTTGAAAATTTGGGTTCATCCTTTCCACTACTAAAAGATGCATATTTAGAGTCAAAGCTATTATTTGAATAAAAAATTCCCTCTTGGTATGGATCTTTAAACTATCTGCAAAAAAAAGTAATGGGGTTGACAGTCTAGCCTTTGCAAGCAACTTTAGATTCAAAATTTAATTTAAAAAGTTTTTTTTATCAGCACTATGAAATACAGTGAAGAAAATAAATGCACAATTGTGCTGATGGGAAGCTTTGTAGCTATAGCACTTTTAAGACTCATTTTGGTCTTGAAAGATATCTTACTTTATTACAATCACCTGAGCAGAGGAGAAATTTTACTCGATTGCGTATTTCTTCTCACAGACTAAGAATTGAACAAGGTCGCTATCAGGGTACTCTCCGACAAGACAGAATATGTCTCAGGTGCACCTCAAATGAAGTTGATGATGAAAAAAAATTTGTATTTTCGTGTACATCATCTCACGATAAGAGAAATCGTTTAAATTCCACTATTAACTCACTATGCCCAAACTTTACGCATTTGATTCCTAGCCAAAAACTGATATGGCTTCTCAATGTAGAGAATCTTGATATCTTGATATCTGTCTGTGAGTTAGTTGATGAAGACAAAATATAACTTGAAAGATAAATATTTAAATCAGGCTTTCTGCACTAGGCACGAGGTTGGCATGGTGGGGAACAGGACACATCGTATAAGTTCTATTACCTTTCTGTTTGTGATATTTCTTGATTAAACTGGTAATATTTTATCTTTTCGTAATATGTGCACTTTGGCATGTCAATTAGCATTGTCCCTTGTTGCCTCTTGCAGTTGTGTCACTTTAATAGTACTGACTCCTCTGCACCATCCACGAGGATGACATACCAGTTATGTGCAACTTCTTACAATATCTTACCATATCTTTAATCATGTTAATGTCCCGATACACATTTTAATATGCACCACCATGCCATATAGCACCGTCCCTTGGTGCCTCCTGCAGTTAAGCTAGATATATTTAGCCTACTCACAGAATTCTTTTTTTTTGTTACTTTCTAGAGGTGTGCCTGAGACGAAGGTTTTATATATACTCCTATATATATACGAATATGTGAAAACTGTTGTTTCTTATTTGTGTTTGTAACTATGTATACTGTATTGTTTATTATATTTGTAAAAATAATATTATAATGATATTATATTATGCTCCTTGTGTGCCCATTTGATGGAAATAAAGCATCTTCTGTACACACAAAACAATACATCATGGTTTGTAACAGAAAAACATTTTTTTTTATACATTGAAATGAAACATTAAAAAGTTCAGACATGTTATAATCTCCATTCTATATAAATCACATACAGTTAATTCCAGGCAGGACCAGAACCATAAAATCATTACATAATACAATTATCATTGTTATTACATACATTAATTTATATTTCGTCTAACATCTCGACATGTAATAATATAGTTCCCTAAATATTTAAGTACAGACAAATTTTCATTAGTAAATAACCAAACAAACACGTATATAGTCTCCTGGTATCCTGCTTCTGTTGCGAGCGAACGGTTATGTCAAATTATTGTTTACGTCTCAGTTCAATTTTGGGTTCTCATTGCGGTCCGCGCATGTCGATTTCTTTCAAAAACAAATTCAACGATTGGGATGGAAAAAAAATGTACAAGATTAATTGCAGGATAAAGACAATAACTGTTTGGTGTCTTTAAATATCAGCTGTATTTGTACTCGGCTCGAAGCAGGAGTTATAGCTCGCTGAAGCTTGCATTACACCTGTTTTTTAGCCTCGTACAAATACAGCTGATATTTAAAGACACTAAACAGTTATTGTCTATGTATCATCACCACCGGATATAGGTGTTGCACATTATTTTTATACTAAATTTTATATTCAAAACTATCTAAATATGTTGATTTCTATTACAGTTTATTAACGTGTACGTTTCGTGTTCACCAGGCATATTTAATTTATTCAATAGTAATGATCTCGAAATTCATAATGAATTTAAATGTCCGAAATATTTGTTTACACCTGAAACATGTTAGATTATAAATTTGTATTTGTCAATACTTATGGTCAAGATTGAACTTAAATCTTACGGTTATTCAATATTTCTATTTGATCAATTATGTTTAATTCAATCATAGATGTATAGATGGGTTTATACATCTATGATTCAATACACAAGCGTGTAAATAATTTCTCTTTGATAAACGGAATCAATCTGTTATTTAATTTCTGTTGACAAAATGACCATTACTAACTTTGTTGTTAGCAACGCTATTTGGTATTTAAAGAAAGATAAATTTTTATTAAAGGACTCCGTTTGGATATGCCAACGAGAGCACACGGACTCCGTTTGGATATGCCAACGAGAGCACATGTACTGCGTCCGGATTTTCCAACGCAAGCAGATAAATTGTTTTTGTTTTAAAATTACTGATTTGTATAATACTGTTATTTTATATTTGGACTCTATTAAATGATTTTGGACTTTACCAATTTGTTTACGTTTATTGAATTGGACTGCCGATTTGGATGTGAATGAACTGTGATATATTCCAATTCGTTATTTAAAACCCATTAATATCTTATACAAAGTATATTGGTATCGAATCATACCAGTTCGTATCTTGTAGTACAATAACAGTCGACTACAGATACAAAAGCTAGTTTCCCCAGCTTCAACACCATCCCACACACGGGATCCCACTCAAAGCCGTTCTGACAATGTTTATCTGGAAACGTACAAATTCTTTCTTGATAAAGGTACCCTTGGCCTGGTTCTCTGTTCATTGTCTAAGAAAAACAACATTACTGTACAAATACCAGCGTATAGCTACTTGGGTACCTATATGTTGGTATATGTACAGTAATGTAGTTTTTCTTAGACAATGAACACATAACCAGGTCAAGGGTACCTATATCTGGTGGTGATGATACATAGTGAGTTAGTGATTGGATTTATAGACTGATCTAAATCTGTCTCAAATATGATCGATGAGTTTAGCAATAGGTATCGAACTAGAGGACAGTGTCCTTAGCACTCGTCAGTCTAAAGTGAATTCACATCATATGAAAACAGTCATCATAAGATAAGATATATTTTATTACCAGTTAAGGGCCCACAAGGGGCATATAGAGGATACACGTATAAGGAAAAAGAACATTGATTAGCATAGATACATAGAATTTAAATACACAATTACAATACAATTAGACTTTAAAAAAGCCCTTGGTTTAAAGTATATAATATATTTATATGAGAAATAAATACATCTAACTCATATTGACTTGAATAAATTTTCCAACAGCATTAAGTAGCCTGAAGTTAAAACATGGATTTTCATCTTCAATACAGACAGATGAGCATTTTTGGCAAATTCTTTCATTCTTTCATAGTTGTACGACTTTGCCCCCAGCAGAGCTATAGAAAAACAGAACAATACGGACACTTTTTATGAATAGAGTGACTCACTCGTGCATTCAGTGAGTTCATAGTATATGTAAGAGAATTTTACACCCCAGTTCTATTGTTATACTTCATAGTTTCTATTTCTGAAACAAGTGTAAATTGAATAGATCTATTGTTACGAAAAACAATGGATTTTGACCACAGGGTGTGACGAGCGGGGTTTCCAGAAACCCCTGCTTCTACATCCCGCAAACAAAGTCCATTGTTATTCGTAACAATAGAAATTGATTATGAACATAAGAAATTACTTATAGTGTTCACTTCAAATTGTTTCATGATATTAAAAAAAACACATATTAGGAAATCCCAATAAGCATCTATATGGAATACAAAAATAATCCTTTAAATATTTTTTTGCTTGAAGGTAATTTTTTTTATCCCAGTCATATGATCTCTATTCTAAAGCATTGGTCTTTAAAAAAAGAATTGGAATTCTAGCTCCCAGACCCCCCTCCCCCGGTTACCCAGTGGCCGATCCGGGGTTGGGGGTTCCGCGGGTTGGACCCGACTTTTATTTAAAAGATCAATGCATTTGAATGGTTGCCCCCCCCCTTTTCTCTCGAGTTGGGAACCCCCGGCTGGCTCAGCCCCTGATCCCCCCCCCCCCCCCCCCAAAAAAAAAAAGTGGAGTTCCTCAATATTAAATATTGTATGTTGAGCGTGTCTGGTAGTCGGGTTTCTAATGCAGACACACCTATTCCTTAGTATGTTCGAATATGAATGTTTGTTTATTCTCGAGATGAAGGGGGGGGGGGGGGGGGGGGGGGGCTTTTGTTTTTGATAAAATCATAAGATATAAAATACAGTTATGATTACCTTTATTAGACTGATACAGGTAAGTACTTTGGGTTATAATATTGCCTTTATCTTTAGTCTCTTCTACCAAATCCAACGCTTGCCACAGAATGTCGTCCGTCTTATACCCGTCCATATTGACAACTGTATACCAGGAGCATGATGTAATTTTTTGTTTGTAATAAGAATACACGAAACAGTCAACCTTGACCTGCTGATCCATATTAGCACATGGATTTAACGGGAATATGCAAAACCAATTGACATTTGTAAAATATACTCACTTGTCAAAGTTTGAACGAAGATAACCAAAGAAAGGTTACTAGTGGGGTTTCATGTAATAAAAAATATTCTTATAAATCATGGTTTGATATTATCAATAAATATGCTATGGTTTTTGTTTTCATTTAATAATCAATGTTAACAAATATAGGGTTTAGAATGGGGTGTAAGTTAGTTATACACCTCGGGATACGGTGTGTCTGGATAAGAAACCCCTCCGGCCTCCGGCCGACGGGGTTTCTTGTCCAGACACACCTATCTCTCGGTGTATAACTATTACATAATCCCTTTCTTCATGAATAAATACGAGCGTTAGCGAGTACTTATCATGAAGTAAGGGATTATCATTCTCTTACAAACTTACAAAGAATATTGTAAAGTGCTCAAGGCCTTAAATGATTTATTCAAGAATTAGTTTCATTGTCAGTGCAATGTTTATAATTAATGCATGACTTCCTTTTTCGGCATGTCATTTATGGATAAGTTTTAGTGATGTGAGGACTTTCTTATCATTTGGGAAATATTTTTAAAAAAAAATGCGTTATAGATATTAGGTGACACAACAGTAGAAAGAAACGGTAGGAATTGTATGTTTCCCGATTGTGAGTATGAATGCAAATCATGTAATATTTTAGTGAGGAATTACCCTGTTTTATTTACAGTTTAAATCAATTAATTCATTAGAGTTACAACTAAATTTTATTTCACAGCCAATAATTTGGTCCGGCTTTTTACATCAAAATACTGTTTCATTATGTCAGGGAAATGCTCAAAAATAATGCCCTTAAAAGTTTTTAATATGTTTAAAATTTAATTCCTGTTTTTTATCGGAATAATTGTATTGGAAATAACTATTCTCCCCAACCGCTGATCATGTAATCAAAGTTTTGGAAAGCTAAAGATTTAGGTTATTTTTTATCTGAAAGATTTTTTTCTTTTTTTTGCATTGCTTTGGTATTGTTTAATTTTATAGTAATTTGAAGTTATTAATATTTTCATAATAAAATTCACGGTACCAATTTTACTGCACCAGTAAACTTCAACTTATTTTGAGATTATTGTTTGTTTCACAATTCAACTTTTAGTCAGTTTCAATCACTGTGTGATAAATCCTTTCAATCAGATAAATGTGCTTCGGGGCAGTTGTAACTCATTTATAGAAACTCTTTGTTTTGAACTGTAAATAATAGGATAATCCCTTACTAAGAACATGATTTACATTCATTCTTCACAATTAAGAGGCATCCAATTCTACAATTTCATTGGTCGAGAGTACTTTGCTATATTCTAAGGCACTTTATCGCACACCTTCTTTAAGCTGAAATCTTTTAAATCGTCTAATTCGAACCATACGAATGATTTCCCATTTTCTCTTCATGTTCAAGGAATTTGCTTAAGTCGAATTGTGATAGCACAAATTCAGTCTAAACGTCAACAAACGTCCACCCATTTTGATATAGGGATGGAAAATGAAGAAAAAAAATTAAAAAATTTTAACATGCAAAACACTTACCTTTGACACACATGATATGTAGGATATACTTGAAGATTCAAAAGTTCACAAATGTTTCATTAGAGATAAAATTGATCCCCCCACTATGAATTTATAAAAAAATTAAAAAAATGATAAGTCCCTTAATCTTCACATTCCAAGTCCTATTTCAAGAAAAATATTACTTTCTAAAGTACCTCCCCCCCTTTTTTTAAACAAATACACCGACGTCCAAATTATTAAAATTCAAAGTTTTTAATCGACACGGTATATGGAGGATTACTTTTCTGGTAGACAGACAGTTCTCTTGTGATTACTATTCTGGTAGACAGACAGTTCTCTTGTGATTACTATTCTGGTAGACGGTTCTCTTGTGATTACTATTCTGGTAGACAGACAGTTCTCTTGTGATTACTATTCTGGTAGACAGACAGTTCTCTTGTGATTACTATTCTGGTAGACGGTTCTCTTGTGATTACTATTCTGGTAGACAGACAGTTCTCTTGTGATTACTATTCTGGTAGACAGACAGTTCTCTTGTGATTACTATTCTGGTAGACAGACAGTTCTCTTGTGATTTCTATTCTGGTAGACAGTTCTCTTGTGATTACTGTTCTGGTAGACAGACAGTTCTCTTGTGATTACTATTCTGGTAAACAGTTCTCTTGTGATTACTATTCTGGTAGACAGACAGTTCTCTTGTGATTACTATTCTGGTAGACAAACAGTTCTCTTGTGATTACTATTCTGGTAGACAGACAGTTCTCGTGAGATTACTATTCTGGTAGACAGACAGTTCTCTTGTGATTACTATTCTGGTAGACAGTTCTCTTGTGATTACTAATTATGTATCCCAAGCAACAGTCCATTTCTTGTGCTCATAAAAAAAAATTGCACAAAACATTTTTAAAGACAAGAAGAAAAAATACCTTCCAATATTCTTCTATCTCACTTTCAGAATATATAATTGAGACTAATTCGTTAAATAATTTTAGAATTCTTCATTCAGTGCTAACATCTAAATACGTCTCAATGAATCCAACATTTAAGATACTGCAGAGAAAGGAAAGCCGAGGACGAACGTTAGTGTTATCAGTTTCTCTATTGTCAATTTCCCAATCTTGATTAGTCACCTTCCACTACAGGGGCATTACATTGACATCCACTCCAACCTATTGCCCTCATTTCAACTGTTACGATATACTAGAAAATGCTCTCGTAATGGCAATTTCAGTATCCACTGATGAGCACTAATTTATACAAGGAGGCATGCGTGCAGGCTATCTGAGGGGGATTATTTGGGGTCATGACGCTTTGACTTAAGTAATCAACTCCAGTCTAAATTTCGTCATTTATAGTCTTTAAGTAGTATTTTTTTAATTTTCAGAAGGGGTTTGGGGTGAGAGAAGTCAGACTAAAAAGATGCCTGTTTCTAGTGATATAAACTTAACATGGACAGTAATGTTAAGGTTAGAAGATTAAAAAAGAAGGGAAGCGGTTTTTATCTAGAATGTAAGGCCATTCAGGTACTTCGTACTTAAAGTAACCCGAATGACCTTATACAATAATGTTTTATAACGGAAACGACATGTATATCAATACAATAGTTTAAAATACAATTACCACGTGGTATATTTTTATATGTGTGTCGTGATCATGGTGGTTTGCGCTAAAAGAAATATTAGGTAAGATCAATGACTTTATAACACTCAACACACATATCATTTGGTGGATCAGACGTTAATATACAACAACAGTGATCATGGCCTCATTAGCCATGCATAGATACACATATGTAAGCTGTATCTGTTTAATATCTGATAATTAATTAATGAGCACGTTTATGGTGTATAAAACACAAACTGGTCGACCTTCAAAAAATAGTTTATTTACACTTTTATTATTTGGATTTTTTCTTTTGAAAATCATTACATAAGATATTCGTGAAATCATCATTCAAGAGAAAACGATATAAGACAATTTTATGGGCATAGGTAGCAAAGAGGAAACAATCACTGACATATCTATCTATATATATGCTATATGAAACCACAGCTCGCAAATTTGAGAAATGCCGATACCAGGACAGGAACTTATTGTTTTTCTCATTTTATTTCCATCCTCCTGGTGCTCTCTTTCGAGTAGTTTTATTGAGAGGGGTAACATTCCTATCACATTTGGATGCAAATGTGTCATCTAAAACTGTCATACAAAGAATAATTACATAATCCATATGGTATTTACGCTGTGTAAAATATCGACAAATATAATGCCTACCCATGTTAAAATGAGCATAGAGCATGCCATGAAGGAATTATTTCGATTCTAATATGACAAATACAGTATTCTTTTAGGTCGAAGCGTATGAAAATACCTTAGGAATGTTTGGCTGTTCCCGTTTTCTCCCCATGAGTTCTGTATGTCATATTTTAAAATTTGATAAGTTTAAAAACTAATGGTAGGGTAATATATGATATTTTAATAACAATATATGATAGAAATTTTATGTAAGCAGCTAAAATATTGATATTTTATTAGGCTGAAAATGAAAATAACGAGAATGTAAACAGTAAGTTTGTGCGCATATTATGGAACGCCACAGCTGTCTTATGTGGAACTCTGATATTACTTTATGTTGTTTTATTATTACTTGATGATATTTTGTCTTTACTTAATATGGTTTTGACATTACGTAATGATGTTTTGATATAACTCAATATGGAATAGTCATTACTTAATGATATTTCGATATTACACGATATGGTTTCGTATTGACTTGATATAGTTTTGTCATTACTCAATATGGTTTTGTCATTACTCGATGTGGTTTCACCATTATTTAATGTGGTTGTGTCATTAGTCAATGTGGTTTTAACATTACTTGATGTGAATGTGACTTAACGTTATGTAGTTGTTTCATTACATGATGTGGTTTTGTTATTTCGTAATGATGATTTGCCTATTCTTTATATGGTTTTAACATTACGTAATGATGTTTCAAAATTTGACGATTTTACACTACATGATGTGTTTGTTTCATTATTTGATGTGGTCCTGTCATTCTTTGATGTGGTTATCCCATTACTTGATGAGGTAAAATCACGTGACCAATTCGGAAAAACCTGTTCTATTTTTAGATAGATTTCCATGTTGTATGTGCCTTGGATAAGTGTGGCCATCCATCGAATTAGAGTTCAAATTAAAGTTCGGGTTACTGTTTGAGTTAAACTTTGAGTTAGTCTTCGATTTCGAATTCAAGTCATTATTAGAATTAAAGTTTTAGTTAGCATTGAGTCTCGAGTTGGACTTCGAGTTTGAGTCACATTTAACTGAGGTAGAGTTCTAGTTACAACATTAAATTTGAGTCACTTTTTGAGGTAGAGTTTGAGTAAGATTCGAATTTAAGTCTCATTTAGATTAATTAAGATTTTGAGTTGAAATTCGAGCTATCTTACATGAGTTCGTAATTAAATTTTCTATCGCGGAACAAGGACTTTTGCTCGGGCTTCCGAAAAGAGGGCCCCGGGGTATGCGTACAAAAGATAAACACTGTTACAGTATACAAAACGCAACATAGAAGTTGAAATAAAGTTAGATGTGGTGTGATTGACAATGAGACAACTATCCATCAGAGTTTAAATGCAGTGGATGTAAGAAATCATATATAGGCAACCGTACAGCCTTCAACACACCGTATAGTCAGCTACAAAAGGCCACCATGCAACATGTGAATAAATTCAAACGAAAAAACAAACGGTCTTATTTATAAATAAACAATCTACAAAAAAAAAATAACACACATTTATACGACAACAATTGAACTTCACGTCCTGACTTGGGGCAGGTACATAAAGAAATTGCACGTGGCGGAGTTTAACATGTATGTGAGCGCTAAATCCTAACCTTACATCGGACTGTTACAGTTGTGTAACAGCACAACACGAGAAAAAAATGTAAACTAGACAAAGTGATGCCCCCGCACTCAACTCATTTAACCGCTTATACCCCAAAAATGACAAAAAAAAGTTCAATTATCTCCCAAAAGAGCAAAAAAAACCCTGACCACATGAACACCTTCAATATATGTACAAACAGACAGTAAAGAGAAAACTTCCTAGGATTCAAACTGTAGGAGGAGTTATGCGGAATAACTATATACCCATAATGGGACGGACAGACGGACGGACGGACGGGGGTAAAACAATATGCTCCCCCCCCAACTTTCAGTTGCGGTGGCATACAGAACAGTTTCATTTGGCTGTTTCAATAGATCGGTATGACTGGGTAATATAAATCCATCGGGGTGATCTCGGATGCTCCAGAAAGGCACCCGTCGTGTTTTTCGAGAAAGTACAAACCCAGTGATTTGGTTTTATTTGGTAGTTTACATTCAAGGAAAAGATGACGGTTTTATGGTTACGACCACTGGAACATGTCCGTCGTCACATATGAAACAGATATTCCAAAAAGTTTATTTTTCAATTAGTGCGAGGTAGATCAGGGAATTCAATTGATTACAAATAAAAGATTGATATTCGTATAAGTTCAAATGATCATTTACGCTAAAAAAAATTCGGAGAATTCTTATTTTATAGTATTGATGCTTTGTCGCTTAGTCCGAGCCCCCCTCCCCCGTTTCCCTGTAACTTTAGTGTGAGTTGATTTGAAGTGTTTCATTTGTTAACAATAAAGTTCAAGTCTTTTGATTTGTGTCGAGCCTGCGACATCAATGTAGCGGCAGTGAGACACAAAAAACCTATATTCCGTCGTCGATAATGGCGTCGGCGTCTCCATCTCCATTTTTTAAATTTCTATTGAGTTTAACCTTTCATTATACATGTTACTAAACATGTATGCCATGTATATTACTTTTAGAATATCATACTGGATTTGTTTACCTCGACTATTGTATCTGTATTTATATTGTATGTTTCTCTGTAAACTTGTATTTAGTTTTTAGAGAATAAAGTATCTATCTATCTATCTATAGATCGTTAGGTTTCTAGGTTTTTACATTTTTCATTTCGGGACCTTTTATAGCTTACTATAGGGTATGGGTTTTGCTCATTGTTGAAAACCATACAGTTTTGTTTTAGTTAAATAAAACCAAATTTAACTGTTTTGACATGATAAATTTGTAAACCTCCATGAAGTGTTTTAAAACTTGTATAGGAGTTATTCCTCAATTTCAAGAAAAAGCATCTACAGAAAAACCTTTTTTTTTTTATTTTTTTTTTCCCGATAAATGTGGTGATAAATGTACAGCCGATCAACATGACGCTTTTACACTTACAGCAGCAATATCAGGCGAGACACAGGGTTCCGTGGAATATTTTACAAATTTATTACAAAAATACTGCTTCCGTTTGAGAACTTAGGATGAAAACAACAGGACCAAGTGGTTTGGGATATCCCAATTATGTCCGAAATACTGTAAACTTTTTAATACTTTTTTTCTTATTATTGTCCTTTTTCATACCAAATAACTCTGAACAACCACTCGAACTTTAACTCAATGGATAGCGATTCCCATCCGAAGCACATTAAACAAATGATATATTGAAATCTGTTTAAAAATAGAACATATTTTTTTCCGAATTGGTCACATGGTTTTACCTCATCAAGTAATGGGATAACCACATCAAAGAATGACAGGACCACATCAGATAATGAAACAAACACATCATATAGTGTAAAATCGTCAAATTTTGAAACATCATTGCGTAATGTTAAAACCATATAAAGAATAGGCAAATCACCATTACGAAATAACAAAACCACATCATGTAATGAAACAACTACATAACGTTAAGTCACATTCACATCAAGTAATGTTAAAACCACATTGACTAATGACACAACCACATTAAATAATGGTGAAACCACATCGAGTCATGACAAAACCATATTGAGTAATGACAAAACTATATCAAGTCAATACGAAACCATATCGTGTAATATCGATATATCATTAAGTAATGACTATTCCATATTGAGTTATATCAAAACATCATTACGTAATGTCAAAACCATATTAAGTAAAGACAAAATATCATCAAGTAATAATAAAACAACATAAAGTAATATCAGAGTTTCACATAAGACAGCTGTGGCGTTCCATAGCATATGTCAAACATATTTTGTGCTAATTAGAACACGGCTTTGTTTACAGAGGGGGGCAAGGGGGGATCCAATAACAGCAAAACAGCAAATTGATTTGGCTTAAAACTGATAACAAGGAATTGAAAGGGCATAAGAACAGATAACAGTGAATTAAGAATTGTTTGAATCTAATATTTACGTATTGGGATACAGGTAATATTATCCCCATATACATGACATATGTAAAAATTCGTACGAGTTCGGCGGAACCCAGTGTCTCGCCTACTTTTGCTGTTAGTCGCAGCTGGCTCAACGAAAATGGGGAAAAAATTATGAAAAATTTAACCACAGAGTGAATGTAATGTTAACTGGCAGAAAAACTAAGTCATTTTATAAGTGAAATACGGATAAACAAGACTTATTTTTACAAAATGCCCTTCTAGATACTATCTTATGATCATAAACAAGCTTCTGTCCAAGTTATCAAAATATTTAAAACTTTAACCACAGAGTGAAAGTAATGTTAACTGGCAGAAAAACTAAGTCATTTTATAAGTGAAATACAGATAAACAAGATTTTTTTTTACAAAATGTCCTTCTAGATACTATCTTATGATCATAAACAAGCTTATGTCCAAGTTTGGTAGAAATCCAGGATAGTTTAAGAAAGTTATTAAAATTTCAAAAACTCAAACCACAGAGTAAATATTTGTGGACGCCGCCGCCAACGGAATGTAGAATCGCTTTTGCGGCAAAAGTTGCAGGCTCGATAAAAATCAAATTCGAACAATTCTTTATATTACAAAAAGGAAAACATGGATACCTGATGAGGATAGGCCTAGGTCCATACGGACTTAACCGAAACACCTTTTATATAATAAAGAACACAGACTCAGCTCTGTGATTCTTTTTTAAGAATACGCACATTATTCAAATTACAAGCACGCCGTGTGAGTTTTTTTAAAATGTTCACCATCAAATGATGAAAACAGTATTCCATAACATAAAATTATCATCATACATTGAGTCAAAGAAAATGAATTTATCACAAAGGATTATAATAAGATATACTGGAATAGTCCTGGACACGACTGATTTTAATATGTTTAAGTGATGGTCTGTGATGTGTACATTACTGGAATGCTTCTCAGAATAAGAGACCACCATATTACCAGTTGTAAGACCCCAATGTACAATGATTTTCATTTTCTACCGAATATTGGCTGTCAAAAAGCTAACATTCCAATTTTCAATAACAGTTAACAGCAAATACATTCTCACAATAACAGATAACAAAAAAGATAATAGTCCTATAACAGCTAACAAGGAATATGACAATAACAGCTAACAGCAAATACAATTTCAGAATAACAGATAACAAAGAATTAAATTGCCCCATAACAGCATAACAGTTAAACCTCTTGCCCCCTCTTTACAAGGCGAAATAAGGACGTCATATTAGAATTGGTTTCAACAACGTCACAAGTCGTGTTTAAATAATGTCAACAATGCAATAAATAGCTCGGAACCGTTTCTTCTGTATTTAAATTATGATAAGAGTTTTGATAAAAGAATTATAAGCCCATTTTTTTTAATATTTAAACTGTTGAATCAGTGCATTGCATTATAAATCAAGACTTGTATTGACCCTTGTTGATAGCCTATATCTTTTATCAGTATTACATGTATGAAAATAAACAAGGAAACCATGTAGTACTGAAATTCAACACAATTTCTCCGGTTTAAGACTAACACCCCTTCCCGCATGAAGGGTAGTTGTTTCGATAGGCCAGTGTTAGGAGAGTACCAGAGTTGACTGGGGTATAGAAATGGGGTCCATAGGTGGTCTGTTACAAGGCTAAATCCCTGTCCCCATCCAGTTTATCCTAATTTTCCAGTGGCATTCCATATTGCCTGTCCTTCATCCTTCCCCCTATTT
Organism: Mytilus californianus; assembly: GCF_021869535.1. Taxonomy (NCBI): domain Eukaryota; kingdom Metazoa; phylum Mollusca; class Bivalvia; order Mytilida; family Mytilidae; genus Mytilus; species Mytilus californianus. The sequence goes on from NW_026262690.1 coordinate 68,526,327, forward strand.
TATAAAATGTTGATTTCAATCTTGTTCTCGACCTTAGCATACATGCAATATTTGCCACTAGAGGTTAACCAAACAACAATCAATCAATCAATTCTAACAAAAAAGACCCTCAATAGCCTGACCCCTCTTATTGAGGTATATATATTGTTAATGCATAGACTTTTTACAAATCACACTTCTTAGGTTGTCTTGTTTTTTTTCGTACTTGGTCGGAAAACAACAACGATAAATCAATCAATTAATTAACATGTCAAGCTGGGAAGGGAAGGGGGGGGGGGGTGTATAAAGACATACTTAGTCGTTATAATGGGAAGTTAGTTGGAGATCTCAAGTATTTATACAAAATTTAGCATACACGCGGAAATGCATATGCTCAAATATATACGTGAAATGACCTTGTAATTAGCGATGGAATATATTTACTAGTCACTGTAGTTTACCTCCCGTTTATAAGGTAAAATCCAACTAAAAATAATCTATATGTAAAACATGTTCAATCACCATAACAAATGCATTATAGGTCTGTAAAGTCAAAACCTTCAAAACTATAATATTAGTTATATACGTTGCCATACATGTCATTATCTCAAAATAGCAAATCGATATTACGACACATTTTATTATGACATTATTTGAATGTTTTTGTGCTACTGAGAATAACATATTGCATAGTTTGAAACACGTTGGCCAAGTTTCGACTTCAGAACATGTCGTGAGTTATATTTGTAACACTGTAGATATAATTGTTATAACATATTTGAGCTCACAGCAAAATCGAACTTGCATTTTCCTACAGAAATTCTGAAAGGTTTAAAATCGAATATGTATGACGACATTTTTACCAAAGACGTAGGCTCGTCAAAACATTTTCTCGATAATTTTGAACTATTAAGAGAATGGTCGACTGAACTAACGGACACTCATCTCTATAAAAACGAACTAATTGACTAAAGTTTTCATTAATGCTCACAATAACTTATCCTTTGAACAAGAGTCATAACAATGTTTACAACTGTTCACAGGTTTATGGAAATGAGTATGTATGTTGATATACTTTGACAAAATTTAAATTCTTGTCTGATAACGGTTATTCCAAAAACACGTGTCATTGCGCCTAAAAATTGGTATCAAATGCATATAGTTTTTTCTCTCTCTCTCTCTCTCTCTCTCTCTCTCTCTCTCTCTCTCTCTCATATGTATATATATATACCCCTACAATTGTTCTCTCTTAGCCCTGTATCACACATTGCCTTTAAATGCTTTATTCTTGTAGCTGTAATGAATCCAAAATACAACGTAGAGAAGAACAAAGATTTAGATCAAGGATGGGCGTGGGTGATTATGGTAGCAGCATGTGTTGCTGGTATCATAAACGGACTACTTATCTACGGAGCTGGTGTTGTCCATGTGGCTCTACTCCAGAGGTTTGAGGAAGACAATGCATACACAGCACTGATTGGCTCTATATTTACAAGTCTCCTCTCTCTCATAGGTACTTCATACTTAATCATTAGTGCTTATATTGTATAAAATAAAATTTGCTAACATCAAGTTTTAATGGTAAAACATTTATAAACAATAGGTCTGGAATTTCTAAATTGTGAAAAGCATATTTTTTTTCTGGATTGAAGTACATTATGTATTGTTTCGACAATTCATTTAGAAGTTCCAGACTTAACATTTACATTCAACTGAAACGATATACCATCCATTCACTAACACCCATAGACACTTATGCGTAACATTTTGTAGCAACAGGAAATTTTTAATTCATATTGAGAATATCATATCAAGTATATTTAAACATTTGCATATATTACATGAATTCAAATATAGCCTCAACAGGTCAATTAAGAAAAAAACCTTAGTTTTTATAAGGCAGATATCACAAACTCAGTCGTCATCACTTTTGAATTGGCATAAAATTTTAATGCTATTTAACTTCGTATTTGATTAGTCCTTCAAACTATTTTGATGTAAGCGCCACTGATGAGTCTAATGTTAAAGAAACAACGCGCGTCTGCCGTACCAAATTATTAGCCTTCAATCTTAGATGAGTGTTTCCATTTTAATAAAAAATTAGATTGAATATTCTAAATATATGTCTTTTTATACATTGACACACTGTTTTCTGTTTCAGGACCATTAGCCAGTATGCTCATAAATATTTATAGTTGTCGAATAACGATGATAGTTGGAGGCATTGTAATGTTCATTGGATTTGTCTCAAGCTTTTTCACCTCTCACAATTTGAATTACATACTAATAACCTATGGAATTATAGCAGGTATACAAATTATACGAAAATAGCTTGGATCTTTAAATATAATATATATATATATATAGGTAAGAAAAAAAGTTCACATGCACGGAATATATATTTATAATAATATATATATATATATATAATTCGTCTAAATAACAGCCCAACAATGTTAGATCAGTAAATTTGCGGAAGCAAATTTTTTGTTCTTCCCTGGCCGGGATTCGAACTAATAACATTTATGTTTAGTTTTGAAAGTATTTACTTTTTTTGTTAAATATCCTTTCTAACGTGTGATGATTGGGCAAGTTCATGCCAACGTTTAAAAAAATGAATAAATATGTTTTGTACATTTTGAATTTTGTTTACGATTCCATTTTGATAATGGCGTATTTTGGAATTTTGGACATTCAAAAATGCATAGGTAGTGCTTTTGCCAATAAAATTTACAAAGTAAGATGAAACTGACAAATGCGAGAACAATCTTTACAATCTAAATCATATCTGTTTCAGGTTGAACCAAGTATTTTCTTGAGAAATCTGCAACTTTATTTCTCTATTATTATATATATATATTGTTTTGTCCCCATAATGACATCCTTCACTTTTTTCAGGGACAGGTTTAGGTTTGTGTGCAACGCCTCCACTTGTAGTGATTGGATATTTCTTCCATCTTAAGCGTGGACTAGCATTAGCTGTTGTAGTAAGCGGTGCAGGAATTGGCATGTTTATTGCAGGTCCTCTTTTACAAGCATTAATTAACCAGTATGGACTTCCGGGTGCATTTCTAGTCTTAGGTGCTCTCTCCAGTAATCAAATCGTAATTGGAACATTAATGCGTCCCTCCGACCTTGAAAACAAGCACAAAAAGGACATGAAAAGGAAACGTGACATGGATATGTTGACTTCAAAGAGCAATAACAATATCTCATACAATTTAAAGAATCTCCTCCATTTCGACATTTTATCAGATATATCATTTATGTTTTGCAGCCTTCAGTATCTACTTTGGAATGTACCATTCTCCATTTTGCTATTACACTTAACAAATTATGCAGTTTTGCAAGGCTCCAGCAAAGAAAATGCGGCATTACTAATAACATACATAGGAATTAGTTCCGTCTTCGGTAGAATCATAACAGGGCTTTCAGTTGGCCATAATGGTCTAGATCCAGTTATGCTTAATTTTGGATTTAATGGAATAGTAGGTTTGTTGACAATACTATTTCCTCTATATTCCGGTACATTCCAAGGTCAAACAATTTTCACACTACTCTTTGGTTTATATTCTGGTGGTTTGACAACAATGATTAACCCACTATGCATGGAATTAATTGGTGTATCCAAGCTGTCCAGTGGCATAGGAACAATGTATTTCATTGGTGGAGTTGGATATATCATAGGGCCTCCAATTGCAGGTTAGTAATGCAGTAATACTTTTCTAAAACGCAGAAACTTGTTGGCGACCGGACAATTACTTAGCTTGTTTGTTCTTAATGCTTATTATAACGAGTATTTTTCTATGAGTTCACCAAACATTCGCTGTGAAACATACTCAATTCCGCCAATTCTAACTTCTATCGTAGAACTCGTGACATGTGTATGTTCTTTATTTTCTTTTGATACATATTGATGTTTTATGTTCTTATGGTAGTATCCATATTCATAGTTTAATTGCTATTTTAAAACGACGCTTTTATAAAGTATTCTCGGCAATTAAAAGAATCTTATTTTTTTTGTTTTTAAGGATTTGTCGTTGACAATGGTGGTACATACGAAGATAGTTTTATATTGTGTGGTAAGTGACTACTGTTTTGTGGTAGTTTTGTATATTTCAGTTTGTAAAAAAAGTTATACTGCATTATACATGTTCCTTTTCCATTTATTCTGGAAATGTTTTTGGGTAATTTATTAAAGATTTTTGGAATTATAAAATCTTGATCAGCATTGGAATTAGTGAATTTCAAACATGGTAATGCAAGATAATTGAAACACTGTTTAATACACCAGTTTAATGTTTAAGTTTTTGTTTGGTTTCTTTCAGACAATACAGCCAGCCAGCAGTATGAAGAAAGAGACAAAACACCCAAAGAATCTAATTTTTAACATTTGATTTATTTTTGTAGCACACTTCCGGATAACTTTAAAAAAGAAGTTATAAAAACTCTGATGTCAAGATTTGTTTGATAACTATTTAACTGTAATGAAACTCTATTTCATAACAGTTATTACATCTATAGTTATATATTTTGTAAGTATACAATTTGACATGTTTTGAAAAATTAGTATTGTATAGTTGCTTATTATATATATACACATGAATATATGAAAAGGTATTTGACGGAATAAAAGCAGTTGCGTTAAATTATTGGTAAGTGCAGACACCTAGATTATTTTCTTTTTTCTTTTTGTAAATTTTATTGTCTTTGTTGATATGAAGAAATCATTTAGATATATTTGGTGGTGTTGGTTGGGGAGCTAGGGGATAAGTAAGCTTGTTTTATGAGAGAAAATATGGTGTCGAATTTAAAATGTGAACAAACACATAATATCATGTATAAAAGTAATAGTTGATTAATATGATGTTGAAGTCTTATTTCATTCGTGAGATTCATGAAACGTAAAAGTATATATAAATGCTAATTATTGGGCTTATAACCATCTTCTATGATATAATATATAAAATATTGTATACAGACATATTGATTCAATAGTCAACTGCACTGACAGTAAATGGGTGGTGTTGCAAATAGTATTAACAAATTAAACATGTTGAATTTGAACGCAAATTTAAAGAAAAATCTTTTCCTCTTATTTTCTGGTACATAATGGAATAAAAGTTCTTAGATGAAATATCTATTTGAAAAGAATTCAAGTAAAATCAGTGAAGAACGTTTATAAATTTATCATTTACAAAACCAATCTACAAATTGTCTTTAGAATTTATACGTTGTTACTAAAAATATATAATAATAGTCATAGGGTCACCGAATAGTTATTAACTGTTTTTTCCGATGGAAATCCAGTTATTGATTTAAGATTGTTCTACGACGGGCGGGCGGCTCCAATTATTTCCGTGTAAAAAACTTCTAAACCGTCCAACCAATACTTTTCAAAATTTAATATGTTGTGACTGATGACAAATGGAGGACAAGTTAGAAAAAGACGATTCTCACTTTTGTAGTTCAGAAGTTATGGTCCTTTATTGATAGAAACACGCCACTTTATGTCGTTTCCGTGCAATAACTTATGTACCGTTCATCAACTGCGTTTCAACATTGAATTATAATGTTACTGTTTACAAAATAGAGGTCAAGTTCGATATTGACGATTTTAACATTTGCTATTTAGGAATTGTGGTTTTGGATTGATCGGAAAATGGCACTTTAATTATGCCATTTCCGTGCAATTATTTATGAACTATCAACCGAAGCATTTTAAATAATAATATGTAGTTCCTTATCACAAAATTGAGGTCAAGTTCAATATTGACAATCTTCACTTACAGTTCAGACTCTATGGCCCTTCATTGCTTTATCAATGACAGTAATAAATGTAATAAAAACCCATTCACGGTTTTACTTCGTTATGATAACTTTGGAAATTATAAAATTTTCGGATTATTGTTCATCCAGATCTCAACTGTGAATGGGGTATTTAAAAAAAACGAATTCTGTAATACCATAGTTATCTTGCATAACTAAAATGGAATTTATATGTCAATAGTAAAGAAAAATACATGTTCTGGTTTGGGAAGAATGAGAATTCATAAGGTATTTGAGAACATGTTAACCGATACAAATGTGCATCTATACAAACGTGCATCTGTTTTAGCAACTCTTATTCGACCAAATGAAAATTGATAAAAAAGTAAGGATACTTTTTTCGATTTTCAGTTTAAATTGAACACGTACAAGTTGTATAAGTAAATTCTAACACACATTTGCGACACCGTTCATTTACAGTTCATTACCACTACGCACTGCTTTCTCTGTTAACATATTTGTACTTTTTATTCACTACAAATTTTCATTTGTTTTTATAAAAATTAGAAAACATTTAAATTTTATTTAAGTGTGTATAAAAACACAGTCATCAAACATTTATAAGGACTGCCTGTTGCCTTTGGACGTTAAAAAGTATAAATCGTAACGATGCAATGCAGCTTCTTGAAAACCAAATTTACGCCTTTCCATGATGGAGACTTTTGAACAAAGACAATACTTAAAATATGCCATCAGTGTACAACATATGTAGTATTTTTGTCTTTATATTGCCGAATGTGTATCAGTCGTGTGTTGTTTTTCAGGAAAACGGAATCAACAGAGAAACTTTTTTATCACACGGGCAGTATGAATAATATTGAAAGATTATGAAGGGTCATGAATTTGATGGAAATAACTTTCGTTATTAACAAAGTTACATGCATATTGTTTTATATGTTCTAGGTGTTTTATTTCTCCTGGCAGCAGTTTTTACGTTGATCTTAAACAACTGGAGAATTCCAACAAAAGAGGTAGTTGTGGTATCATTAGAGAATCTCAAAGATCCTTCATTTAGCATATGGAATGATGAACTGCATCCTGACGTTGACATATCGGTTAAAATATTTCAAAATCATGTATGTCATTCGAAAGAAATTATAAGCGAATACAGTGATGTTGCTGAAAAAAATGCCGATGAAAGTGCTAATGTTCAAGACAGTGTTGACATAAAATTGTTGTACGAAAAATCCAGAAACAATCTAGGAAATGGTCATACGGCAGTTGATATACCACCAAATACATCTGATAATGACCATATACTGCAACAGGATCATAGTACAGATGAATGTACCCCTATTAATGCTCATTACATTTAAGCGAAAAATAACTTATGTATGTACTTGGTGAGCAAGATGAAAATCTCTGTGCTTTTTGTTAACGCATATATTAAAGGTTTGAGATTTTTTAATCAACATTTTCATTAACTCGTTATGATTCCTAAACTTAGGAAATACTTTTGTTTTTTTAGCGACTTTAGGTATTCAACGTTTCAACTGTAAACCCTTCCAAAGCACAAACGTGTTCAGTGGGGTATCGACTTGTCCCCTTTCAAACATATATAAAAAAAATAATCCTGCTTGTTTTGAGCCTATATAAACCTGGTTGTATTGTTATCTATTTAATATCGATTCAAATTTTAAAATATATCATTGCACTGAATATGCGAATCTGAATAATATAAAAAAAAAACATGTAGGATTGAATCTCGATGTAGAAGTGAGATGAATATCTATGCATGACCAATTCTGTGTTGCCGCTTTATACAGTGTATAATAGATTTGACCAATTCTGTGTTGCCGCTTTATACAATTTATTATAGGCCTACTATGGAAAAGCTTAAATTGACAAATGTGCGAAAATCGTCTGGTATAAGTCATGATTAGTAAATAACATTTGAATCTCAGTGTGGAATTGAGATTATTAACTATGTATGTATTAACAATGTATGTCTTTTCATACAATGTCTAATTGATATGACCAATTATGTATTGCCTTTATATACAGGGTATAATTTATATGATCAATTATTTTTTGTCTAATTGATATGACATATTATGTGTTTCCTCTTTATACAGTGTATAATTAATATGACCAATGTGGTGTTGCCTCTTTATACTGTGTATAATTTATATGAAAAATTATGTTTTGCCTCTTTAAACAGTGTATAATTGATAAGAACAATTATGTTTTCATTCTTTATATTTTTGAACATAATAATGCATGTTTTAGAAGCATTGTATTAAATAAATAAATTAAATTCATGTTAAATTTCACATATAAAGGGGAGAAAGTACAAAGTCGGCAAAAAAATAGTTGGAGAAAACAAAACAATTTGACCAGATAAAAAGAAAACATACTCCATGAAATAAATTACAGAAAACTAAGGTTGAGCAGCACGAATCCCATTAAAAACTGGGGCTGAACTTGGGTGCCCTTGAAGTTAAAACTTAAAAAACTTAAAACTTGACATGATTTGAAAGTCTAAAAAAACTGCTCTTTTCCAGTACAAAGGACAGACAGGACTGTTACTAGAAGAAACAGAATAGATACAGATATTCAAAAATTTAACAGCACAAAACATAAGCAACATAGAACATTTTTTAATTAAACTAGAGATGAACTCAGGTGCTCCGAAAAGGTAAAGTTCCTGCTCTACTGGTGATGATCGTGTAATTTAATAACCCGGTGATGCCGCATTCTGCAATTCACAATCGAGGAAAAAAGAAGGGCAGCTGCTACTGCCAATTACATATATCCTTCATCTGTGACAGATATTCCACATCATGATGAAGTCCGTAAAACTATCGAAATAAATAGAACATTACTTGTTTGGATGATCAAATAGATATTTTGCGTTTTATGTCATGATTTTCTTAATAGAGGGGTTCTGCTAACAAGGAAAATACGGAAAATAGTGGTCCCTAACTTTTAAAGTTGTATTTATTTTTATGACGCTGAACTATGTTTGTCTTCAAAATATTTGTCTTTTTTAAAAGTTGATCAAAGGGGAAATAGGGAAAAAGGGGGAGGACTCATAAACCAAACAATATTTTAGGTCTTATCCGAAGGAGATAAATGTGGCGTTTAAGATATTTTTCAGACTAAGGAAACTTCTGCAGGCATGGCTATATTTTGTCTTCAGATGTAAGAAATGACCATGGCAAAACCATGATTTTGGGGAATTTATTTCCTCGATATCTGTAACAAGTTATTAAGAGAACTTGAACGTAACCGGTGATTTTCTTCTTCTTTGTATAGGGGCGTTCGCCGGTGCATCCTATCTCAATCCGCGCCTGCCCTGCAACCTGTTTCATCAGGTATTTCGATAACAAATGTTATAAAGACCAGAAATATAAAAAAAAATGTTGGTGAGGCCTAGAAACAAACAATCCTAAATCGAACAGCTAAACAGGTGCCCGCAAGGCTGTTTAAACATCACAAGATTTACCACTAGATGAAAGACAACTCGGATATCCCTAAAGTACAAAATTATGTCGCTTCTAAAGGAATATGTATATTTCTTTTACGCTTATGGGATAATACAGAAGTAGGCAACGAGAGAAACAGACATGATGCATTTCATACCCATTTGATGATAATGAGATGAATGAAGAAAATGATAGAAATGAGAATGTAAGGATAGAGTAAACTATTGTGAATGTAATAAGTATAAGAAATCCCTTCAGAAGTACCTTGTAATACTAATTTTGTAATATCATATTTTGAGCATTCTTATAAAAGTTACAGTAAATCAGTTGCTTCTCTATCTATGGTCAAGTTATTTTACAGTCATGACAAACATGAATAAATTCTAGGCCTTAAGGCTTTCGCACACGATGTTAAATTGATAAAAAGTATAGTTGTTTTTTAAACGATGGATTCTAATTTGCACGTTATAGAAAATTGACCTACATTTTTGCTTTTTAAAACTTTTAACAGATGTGCCTTTGTGAATAACTGCGGATTATATTAATGTTTATCTACTGCTGCTTTAAATAACGTCGACTAATTTGATGGTTATCAAAATGAGGCAACGCCATAACCAGTTCAATACTTGAAACTTGTCTTAAAGCGACATGTTTGACAGTGCACACCATTGGGAGGAGTTTTCCCTGACGCCTTTCAGTGTTTAGCGATAAAACTTTTTGTTTAATAGATTAATTGATTTTCATAAATGTTACTCCCGTTTCACAATCAGATGACTATCTATTTGTAGCATAACTGATTGCATTGACAAGACTAGCCATTCAAATTTTATAATAAACTTGATTTAGTGAAAGATTATTGTCTGTACTAAATAAGTTAAGTTGTAATCCCAATTGACTTACCTCAGCAAAAAGTCGTACCGCTTTAAATTATATCTAAAACACTGTGTTACTTTTCACAGAAAAATTATGTTAAATAATGAAATTTTAAGCTTTTTTTATGCTCACGTTTATATTGAAAGCTAGGAAGAAACTTTAACACACTTATAACACTCGTGTTAGATTGTCACCAGCAAATTAGAATGTTTTAAAATCAGAGAAAAATTTTATTTAGTCATGTCGCTAGTAATAATTTATGACAGAAAATTGACCCAAAGATAATTGAAACTATTATACAAATACGTATTCATAAAGTTAATGAACATCAAAATCAATAGAGCACCACAAAACAGCCGAATCCGTCAAAGGTCAGGTTGGCCGGCAATTGTTATATCCATTGTTTTGTCAGTTGGATATCGGAACGTATGATAAAGTAACGACCATTTGATATTTTGGGGGGGTATTTTTTTCACCTTGAATTAATAATTTTTGTTGTTGCTGGGCATGGTTATTTCTTTTTCGAGCGGACATCGATATCAATTTCAATAAGGTCACTCTAGACATGTTGTTTGTGTTTACTATTTGTTTATTATGTCACCCTGAGTTAACAGGGTTGAGAAAAATTGTCTATAGACTCATTAAATTGTTCCTCTCCACGGAAATCTTTAGTAAAAGGCGAAAGATTTATTCGTGGTTTGAAGAGAAACCAGAGTGACGTATTAAATGATAGTCTAATTGTTATATCAATATTATAAATTCTTTGCAATGGTATTGAAATTGAACTAAACGAGGAGAACGTGTTGCAAATACTCCATCCCTTTTATAAATTTGCCTTCATTAATCACAAATTTGAAAAATTATAGTTATAATAAATTATTACTATGTTGATTTTAACAATATACGTTGTTTGTATGAAGTAAATTAGAAAAAGTTAACCACCCATCAAATATCCAAGGAAAAGGGAGGTAATCAATGTTCATCTTCGATAAATAATCAGTATATATAAACATCAATCAGCCCATACACATATAAACATAGATCTCGGGGCAATATTTTCTTTTTCAATTTGTTTTCTGATATTTTTTTTAAAATTATTTTTCTATGTGTTATTTGTTATTTTCTATTTGCTGTTTTTATTATCCATGTGCAGCATTCCAAAAAATGAATTAAATTCCAATATCAACAAAAAAATTTTAAATATTGAATTTTAAGAATGCGAAGTCATTTGCTGTAGAACTACGGACGAGGAAAAATTAAGTCAAAAACCAAAATATCATATTTTAGTCATCGTAGTTAATTTTCTTTCTTTAATCAGTGATAAATTTGCAACTTGTCTTCAGGACCCTCAAAGAAAAATGAAAAATGAAAATATCAGCATAAAATTATTAAAATGGAAAAAGAATGCGAAGTCAAGACCCCATTGGTCGGGAAATTATTATTTTTTGTTGTTGCTTAAATTAGTGAAAATATTTCTACCATGTTTATCAATTTCGACTCGGTTATATTAGCGTATCTAATTTTTTTTATCATTGTAATTTTTTTCCTGTGTTTCCTCTGTTCAGAGTACTTATATTAACAAAGTATTAAGGTAACACGATACCAAATGGCATATCTCCCGATTTCTGAAATTTTTGGCACACTTGTACTTTGGTTAAAGTTTAATTGAAATATGAAATAAAAAAAATTCTTGTTTTTTTTGTAATTTTGATACGTAAATGTCAATTTTGTCGCCAAATTTACAAAGATATATAGGAAAAATACATTTTTTAACTAGTATTTTTATCAGCTAAATGGCCACTACTTAAATGCATCATCTTATTTACAACTCCAAGGAGAGACAATTAAAAAAAAATACAAATGCTCAGATAATTAATCATCTACTCAACCAAAATTTCAGTGGAGTCGACAATATTTACTTCGCCGACCATACCAAATTGCTCATAAATGAAAATGTTCATGACAATCTGCTCTGCGAGGATAAAATTCAATTAAATGAAAAAGGAATATCAATACTTTCCAGCAACATCAAAAGAGCAATGTACATTGTGTTGCATATACGTCTCCCACCTACAAGATCCCAAAGTAAATTGGGACAGAGACAAAACCAGGGGCGAGGACGTGGGCGTGGTTATGAATGAATCTCATTGAGGAGTGATCATCATCAGAACTCCAAACAGTAAGTTGATCTGTTATTATACTATTTTCCATTGAAATTGTATTTTTATTCTCTCGATCATCAATACTAGTATCTGATAAACTTATTATAAAATACAATATATCTGAGATCGACTTAACAAATTGCAATCAAAGCTACATTGTAATGTTATTTGGCAAGTTCAAACAAAGAGGTCTTGGTAAGATAATAGAATTTTGTTTGTCTCATATTTCTATAATAAAACTTTTATATGCTGTGTAAACTTACTTTGAATGTGTCATGTCAAAATTTTCAAAACCAATGTTCCATTTAAATGTGCTTCTGGAATGGGGGGGATTTCTAAAATATAATGATAAAACGCATGATCCTCTTTTCATAAATAATATTGAATATAGGTATGACTCTATTAAGTCAGTTCTTGAAATCATCACAGACATCAATCAAATAGCTTTATATTAGGGATGTCAACTCGGTGAACAATTACTAATCGAGTATTCGTTGGTTTCATCGAGCGATACTCGATTACTCGCTCGGGAATATATCTACAACACGGAAACACACAAATACTTTATATTCTATCATGGTTTGTTGTTCAACGGACGAAAAGTATCTAAAAGTATCTAAAAGTACAGAAGTATCTGGGACAAGGAATTACACACCATAATTAATAGTTCATTACCTACAAATACTAATTAAGTAAAAACAATAATCTAATCAACATAATTTAATGAACACCTATTTAAAAATTATAACAAGGAAAGACCATATCAAACAATAGTATTTGGTAATCGTTAAGAAAACACATTTAATGTTTGCAAAGGCGTAATGATTTTACTATTCACTGAGGGTCATCAGAGGATGCAACGAATCTATTTTATTTGGAAACATTTTCTTGTCAACTATTATTGGGTACAGTCGGTTTTGCAACTTTGTAAATAGCAGTCTTGCTGACGAAAATATTTGCTCTGACGGTACCGATGTGACGGAATGGCAAAGACATGTTAATTAGTTTAAAGTGTTAGCCTAGGTATAGCGCCCACGTATTTTTGGAGGCATTTTAAATGACAATTTAGCACAAGCATTCGAAACAAAATGTATGTTATTTACTAGTATGATTAATCAGTGATGCCTATTTAATTTTCCGAAAGAGGATCTCTAGAAGATCAATTTGATATTAAGAAAACAGCAATATTCTAACAGGAAACCGATTAGTCGAGTATCGTTTTAGTATTCGATACTCGGTACTACCGAGCGATACTCGAATACTCGAGTACTCGTTGACATCCTTACTTTATATACACAAAAATTAATAGCTTTAAAACTTATATAAAAAAAATTTAAATCATTTTTTATAGATTTATGGCACAAACGGATAAAGTATTTAGATGATAAACTTAGAACTTATGTTACATGTAAATCAAGTTTTGGATGAGAAATATATCTTTCCATTATAAGGATATTTGAACAGAGAGGAAGTTTAACAAAGCGCAGAAATTCAAACTTAATACGACGGGTTCCCAATGTGGAACAGGATCTGCCTACTCTTCCGGAGAACCTGAGATCACCCAAGTTTTAAGTGGGTTTCGTGTTGCTCAATCTTTATTTTTCTATATTGTGTTTTGTTAACTGTTGTTTGTCTTTTGCTCTTTTTCTTTTTTTTTGCCATGGCGTTTTCAGTTTATTTCCGACTTATGAGTTTGAATGTCCCTTTGATATCTTTCCCTTCTCGTTTAAGAAGTGAGTCCGGAAGGTATCAGGGTACTGTCCTAAATGACAGAACTTGTATTCGTTGTAACTCTGGAGATGTGGAGGATGAATATAATTTTCTATTTCAATGTGTAAAATTTGATGTTGATCGCATTCATCTATTTCAAGAAATAACTAAAAGTTTCCCTAATTTGATCAATCTTAACTCAAATTCACAATCCTAGAACATCGTCCCTTGGTACCTGTTGCAGCTAAGCAATCAAACATATAGACATTTCCAGCAAATATAAAAACTGAAAAGATAAAATAGAAATAGCTGCAGATACAATCAAGTGAGTGGACATTTTCCACAACTCTGGAGTAGCAACCCTAATATATATATATTTATTTAGCATCTAATAGACTGTATGACTCTTTATCAATATTTAGGTTTATTATATGAATGTCATGTATAAATATTGTATGATGCAAAGGATTATATTTGTTATAGGTATATGCCCCCCTTAGGGACCTAATAATAGGGAAAAATAAAATATCTTTATCTTTATCTTTATATACATATGTGTACATAATCATTGTGGTATTAGCTCAAAGACACGATTAGGTAAGAACAACGACTTAATAACAAACAATTCAAATATTGAAAATTTGCATGCACACGTTTCGGTATAAAATGTCATACAAGTAATTACATAGTCCACATAGTATTTTGTTTTCAACAATGTCACATGTTTAAATAGTGTAAACAATGCAATAAATTCATTGGAACCGGTCGGAATGGGGTCGTCAAATCCGATGCCTTGTGTTGAGATAGCTAGAGTGCCACGCTCTCTGCAAGTTAAGAACTCTTGCAACAACCCATATGAGGGGTCTGAAGGTGGAATGTTGCAAGGCTAAATTCCTGTGATTATCTAAAATACCCTCATTTTCCAGTGATATTACATAGTTCTCGCCCTTCACCCGGTCGACCCCCATTACAGGACCAACTTATTGTATTAAATTTTGATTTGTTCTCGTCCTGAACTTGCATGAAAATTTGCCACTGGAGGTTAAGCAAACAACAACCAATCAATCCTTAAATAAAAAAAAGCTCCCTCCAGATGTGGATTTTGGGGTCTAGAGGTCCTGACAACACCTACTAAAGTACATATATAGTTAATGCATGGACTTTTTACAAGTCAGACTCTCAGATTTCACGACGTACAATTCCGAATTTCTGGGTGCTATAAATACATACTGTGTCGTTATGACGAGAAGTAAATTGGAGATCTCACGGATTAATACAAAATTTAGCAAGCAACTAAAGCAAGCGCGGGATTACATATGATCAGACATATACGTGAAATGCCCATGTAATGAGCGATGGAACATATTTCACAATCACATTAGTTTATCTCTCGTTTATAAGATGAAATCCAAATAAGATAATGCATCCATCACCATTACAAATGTATTACAGGTCTGTTAAGTCAAATAAAATATTAGTTATAGGTTGCTTTTTTTGGACGCCGAGCCATACATGTCATTACACCAACATGGCAAAATCGATATTACGACACATTGTGTCGTTATGCAGCATAAATGTCGTTAATTATTACGAAATTTTTTGTGCTACTGAGCATGACATGTTGACTTGTTATAACGACATAGTTAGAAACACGTCGGACACAGTGTTGCGAGTTAATTATGTTTATGCAAAAAGTAAATTGAAAAGTTTTGATTATGTAAGGAAACTGTATTCATTAGTAACAAGGTAGATGTAACTGTTATATCATATTTCAGCTTACAACAAACTCGACCTTGCATTTTCTTACACACATTTCTCAAAGGTTAAAAATCGAATATGCATGACGATATTTTTACCAAAAGCGTAATTTTGAACTATCAAGCTACAACGAACTCTCATCTTTAAAAAAAAAACCAAACAAATAGACCAAAGTCTTAATTGATGCTCTCTAGAACTTATCCTTTTAACAAGACAGTCATAACAACTTTACAACTGTTCGCAGATTTCTATGGCAATGATTACGGTGATATAATTTTGAACTATCAAGCTATAACGAACTCTCATCTGTAAAAAACAAACTAATGGATTAAAGCCTTAATTGATGCTTGCTAGAACTTATCCCTTTAACAAAACAGTCATAACAACTTAACAACTATTCACAGATTTCTATGGCAATGATTACGGTGATATATTTTAACAAACTATAGATTTTTGCTTGATCACAGCTATTCCAAAAACACGTGTCATTAATTGCACCCAAACATTGGCATCATAGTTTTTACCTGCTTTCGTCGATGGCGAAAGCAGGTCTAGTTACCGCTCGACTCCGTCCGTTCGTCCGATAGACCTTGGATAGAAAACTTTGATTGTTATCAAAGTTTTCCTGGCTTCTATGGAAGGGAGTGATTTGATATTTGGTCTGCAGCTTCCTAATGTTGAGATGTAGCGAGTAAGCACTTTTTACTTGCTCTGAAGCCACTTTCTGAAACTAGTACAAGTCAAACTTTCATCACATTTTCATGGCTTCTGTCAATGGTTAATGGTTTAATATGTGGTCTGCAATTTCATATTGTTGAGTTGTAGCGAGTAAGTATTTTTACATTAGCCGTTCATTCACTTCCTGTTTGGCAATATTTTGAAATTTTACAACACTCATTGTACTTGGACAATTTCCGTCAAAACTTTCTAAGCTCCTATAGAAAAACATGATTTAATATTTAATCTGCAGCTTTATAACATTGAGTTGTAAGGCGAGTAAGATATTTTTACAACGTACATTGTACAATGAAATTTTGCTTTGGCTTCTATCAAGGGGAATGGTGTAACTTTGGTCTGCAGCTTTATAATGTTTAGTTGTAGCGAGTAAGCTGTTTTTACACCAGCTGTGCATTCACTTCCTGCGTGCCGATAGTTGAAATTTTACAACACTCATTGTACTAGGAACATTTCTCTCAAAGTTTTCTTGGCTCCTTTCAAAGGGAATGATTTAATTTTTGGTCTGCAGCTTCATAATAAAGAGCTGTAGCGAGTAAGCAACTTTTACATCGGCTGTGCAGTCACTTCGTGTTTGTCTATCATTTAAAATTTTACATAATACATTGTGAAATGAAAATTTTCGTCAATTTTTTCTTGGCTTCTATCAAGGGAAAGGTATAGTATTTTGTCTGAAGCTTCTGAAGTTTGAATGTCCATCTGGTATCTTTCGCCTCTCTTTCATAATGTTGAGTTGTAGAGAGTAAGCAATTCTTACATCAGCCGTGCATTCACTTCCTGTTTGCCGATAGTTTGAAATTTTACACTAATTGTTCTAGCAAAATTCCGTTAAAGTTGTCTTAGCTCCAATTGAAGGGAACGATTTAATATTGGTATTCAGCTGGACTATGTCCAGTTGTAACGAGTAATCAGTTGTTACATCTACCATGCAGCCACTTCTTGTTTGCCGATAGCTTGAAATTTTACAACACTCATTGTACAAGGACATTTTTTGCCTCATTTGTGACTGTCAATAATGAACAGGAGTGATCAGTTATGCTTCAGAATACATGTTACCTCGATCAATTGTATGTAAAGACGCAGAGTCAAACCTGGTATTGGTCTTGATTCTATATATATATCTACATCTCTACAATTCTTCTCTCTTAGCCCTATACTTACACATCATCATTTTATTAGCATTTGTCTAAAAATGATTCTTTTCTCTTATTGTTGTAGCTGTAATGAATTCAAAATACAACGTAGTGAAGAATAAAGATTTAGACCAAGGATGGGCGTGGGTGATTATGGTAGCAGCATGTGTTGCTGGTATCATAAACGGATTACTTATCTACGGGGCTGGTGTTTTCCATGTGGCTCTACTCCAGAGGTTTGAGGAAGACAATGCACACACAGCACTGATTGGTTCTATATTTACAAGTCTCCTCTCTCTCATAGGTACTTAATGATTAACCATTAGTGCTTATTTTATATAGAATTTGCTTACATCAAGTTTTAATGTTAAGACATTTCTAAATTTGCAAAAAGCATATTTTTTTCTGGTTTGAAGGACATTATCGATTGGTTCGATCATTCGTTCAAAAATTCCAGACCTAAAAGAGGGACGAAAGATACCAGAGGGACAGTCAAACTCATAGATCGAAAACAAACTGACAACGCCATGGCCAAACATAAAAAGACAAACAGACAAATAATAGTACAGATGACACAACATAAAAAACTCAAGACTAAGCAACACGAACCCCACCAAAAACTGGGAGTGATCTCAGGTGCTCCGGAAGGGTAAGCAGATCCTGCTCCACATGTGGCACCCGTCGTGTTGCTTATGTTATTACAAATCCGGTAAATAGTCTAATTCGGTAGGTCACATTCGTGAAAAGGGAAGGGTATTGTAGTTACGACATAAGGAACATATCCGATATCATCTGTGAAACGGATATTCCGTAACGGTCAACCAACTCGTGATGGCGTCCGTAAAATTTACGAAGGGATGATTTCAACTTCAACATTTGGAACTCTTGGTTTAATAGCTTCCTTGTGAGCAGCAATCCTCTATCAAGGAAATCATGATAGGAAATACAAGCCCGGGAATATCGTATCAACTGGGAGATATATACTCCGTATGCAGGCGCTGCTGGAATGTTGCTACATAAAAATGGAAAGTTTACAATTGAGAAGCTGTAATCATCTCTTTTGTCGTAAAGTTTTGTTTTCAACCGACCCTCATTGTCAATTTCTAGATTTAAGTCAAGATATGAGGCAGACTTAACTGTATCTGTAGTATCCTTTATCTCTAGTTCGATGGGATAGATTCGTTCAACATAGTCACCAAATTTTGTATTATTTAGTGAGAGAACATTATCTATATAGCGGAACATAAAGTTAAAGGATATTGCTAACTTCTTATCGTTCTTCCTAAGAAGTTCCTATATGAAGTCAGCCTCATAATAATAAAGAAACAAGTCGACAAGAAGAGGGGCACAATTGGTTCCCATAGGAATTCCGAAGGTCTGTTGAAAAACACGTCCTCCAAACGTAACAAATATGTTGTCAATCAAGAAATCATGCATCTTGATAATGTCAGTTTCAGAGAATTTTTTGTTTTGAATCAGAGTGATTCTTTACAAAGTAGGATTTATCCCTCCTCCCCAAGACAAGATACTTGTATCTACGTTCGCCATTCTTTTTAACATATACATTCAACGGAACCGATATGCCGTATAGTAAATACTACTCATCGACACTTATGCGTAACCTTTAGTAGCAACAGGAAATGGTTTATTCATATTGATAATATTATATCAAGTATATCTAGACATTTATATTTCTTGCGTAATTTGAAATATTGTCGTAACAAGTCAAATTGAGGGAAAATACTTATTCATTATAAGACTTATATTTGAATGTGCCAGTAAAGTCTAGGATAACTGTAGAACTGTTAATGCGACTAAACTACCGAAAATTGTCTAATACCGATGTTTTTTACAAATAAATTTGTTGGGAAATCTTAAAGAACACCGGTAACAAGTTGTTTTATAACATTTAAAATCAAAATGCTCAAAGCTTCCATTGCAGTTTAATACAATTCAATACAAACTACTACTGTTTATCCCTTGAGAAATGATGGTGATAGTATCTCACCTTTTATAAGAGTCCTTAACCAGTAATTCTGATATCCGTCCAACTAAGCGTCAATCACAGAATTATTTTAATTTATCCATACGTTAAATAGAATTACTTTCGTAATTTAAATGTGAACTGACAAATTTGTCATATTTTAAAGATGTTATTGTCCATATGCATTTTTGCTTTGGACCTAGAAGGTTGAACATTGTATAGACCAAGCTTAGATGCTCAGCAACTTTTCTCCACGGCGATATATTTAAAATCAATGATTGTTTCTGATCCAACTTGTTGTCGTTGGGCTGCTTGTGAGGATTCCAATATTTGTTTCTCATTGTATGTATCAAAATTGAAGGGAAATATTTGCATGCTATAGAATATAATGTAGTATACTGCATATATATATATATATATATACACGTCTAAATATGTGACAACTTTATGACAGACATTCTCCATCGGATAACAGGTGGTCATACAGGACTAACACCATATATATATAATTCGTCTCAAATTTAGCAAAACAATGTTAGATTTTCAAATTTGCGTTAGCTGTATACTAGAACACACCCGCGGGTCCGTGGCTGAATAAAAGTACCTACGCCTAATTTTTAGCACGGGTTTTTAATATTCGTATTGTCATATGATAAAGTCATGCTGATTATAAGGTGCACAGTTTTCTCTGCTTTCAAAATCTTTTAGTTTGAACCCATCCTGGTTTTCTTACTTGTTTTTATATTTTGCATTTTTCATATTTGATGATAAGCGAATGAGATGAGTGTATGTTCGTATGTTTTATTGCATTGTACGTATTGTTTTGGGGGAAGGTTAACTTTTTGGTAGTAAGACCCGTCACGGCTAGGCTGGGAAACTGTGTGTTAAATGTCCTTCTTAACACCATAACCCATGGTGGTGCTTCTATTAAAGGAAGAAGATACATAACACACATACATACTACAACCGGAAACTCCATGTGACATATAATATTGGTATCGGTATCGGATTCGACCCGGAACTTGTTAATTATTGGTTATATTAATTATGTGGAAAATTGAAGGGCCTGGAATGGTGTAATTTTTAATCTATAAGTTATTCTAAACGACGATCTATTTAAAATCAACGATTGTTTATGATCCACCTTGTGGTCATTGGGTTGCTTGTGCTGATTCAAATATTTGTTTTCTCATTGTATATATCAAAATTGAAGGGAAATATTTGCATGCTATAGAATGTTATGTAGTATACTGCATGTATATATATATATATAAATTGTCCCAAATTTGATTAACTTTTTTATCCTGTTTTGCTTTGTTTTTGCAAATAAAATGTTTGAACTTAAAACTTATAAATAGTAGCTTCTGCCATACCAAATATCTTCAATAAGTGTTTCCAATTTGTACTTTTCCGTTTTAACAATATATTTATTAACATAAATTGAGCTAAGTTACTCTTAATATATATTTTTTATACGTAGACGCACTGTTATCTATTTCAGGACCATTAGCCAGTATGCTCATAAATATTTATAGTTGTCGAATAACGATGATAGTTGGAGGCATTGTAATGTTCATTGGATTTGTCTCAAGCTTTTTCGCCTCTCACAATTTGAATTACATACTAATAACCTATGGAATTATAGCAGGTATACAAATTATACGAAAATAGGTTGTAGTTCTAAAAATTATATATAATAACATTTATGTTTAGTTAAGAAAACATTTACTTTTTTGGTTAAATATCATTTCTTACGTGTTAGGATTGGGCAAGTTCATGCCACCGTTTAAAACCATGAAAAAGTATATTTTGTATATTTTGATTTATGTTTTCGATTCCAATTTGATAATTGCGTTTTATGAAATGATCTAGAAATTTAAGATAGTATTGAGTACATCTCGATTAAGTGAATATGTAAAAACCATGGAAATGATAAGTACAATATGCTCTGACGGCTGTTCCAGGTTCAACCCACCATTTTTTTCTTAAAATGTCCTGTACTAAGTCAGGAAAATGGCCACTGTTATATTATAGTTCGTTTCTGTGTGTGTTTCATTTTAATGTTGTGTTTCTGTTGTGTCGTAGTTCTCCTCTTATATTTGATGTGTTTCCCTCAGTTTTAGTTTGTAACCCGGATTTGTTTTTTTCTCAATCGATTTATGAATTTCGAACAGCGGTATACTACTATTGCCTTTATCTGTAACCTTTTTTGGACTTTTTGGGTCAGTGCAGTCTCGGACTAGGAAATGATATGAAAATTGAATGCACTTAGGAAAGACATCATTTTTATATTTTTTTCCTTCTTTCTGTTAACTGCCTGCCTGATTCCTGTCACTGATTAATTATATGACAACATTTTACCTTATACATTGTTATGCATGTGTCCATTTCTGCACAAACGTTCAATTCTGATATTGGAATTATTACTAGTAGCTCTGACTTTACAACCTTATTGATATATATTAGAGGACTTTACTTGTTGAATCTGAATTCCTAATCATTTTAAAATTTTGAACTTGTAAATTTTTTCATGTAAATTTTGTTGTTCCATTAGTTAGGATTAAAAAGAGTACAGGAACACAAACATCAAACAGATGTTTACGATAACTATCTTATAATAGGAAAAAAAAAGGTATTAACAAAAATACCAAACTTTAATGTAAACTCGAAAAGCAGGAAGTCCATAAAACCTTACTTCCTTGACTATATAAACCAACGGAACGAATGGAAAACAACCGTCATATTCCTGGCTTGGTACAGGCATTTTAAAAGAAAATGGTGGTTTAGACCTAGCTAGCTAAACTTCCCACTTGTATGACAGTTATTTATACATGTAATTTCGTTATATTGACAAAACTGAGGGAGCCACAGAAACAAAAACCAAACATTGGGTAACGTGACAATAAATGGGATCTAGCAGTCAAAGTAAAGTAAATCTTCATATGACTTATATGACTTAGTTATGGATAACGCATGAAGCAACTGATTGTTTGTAAAAAATAATTTAATAATTCATGGCATGTGGTAAAAGATATCCAAGTTTTCGAAGAACAAAAACATATTAGTTTTACAGATCGATCATAATCTTGCATGAATGACTCTTCATCGCCCTAGTTTAAACTGGGACTGGCCAGGCAAAGGAAACAACTTTAATAACTTTAGAACTGTATAAGAAAGTAGTTTTTGTCACTTTTTCAGGGACAGGTTAAGGTTTGTGTGCAACGCCTCCACTTGTAGTGATTGGATATTTCTTCCATCTTAAACGAGGACTAGCATTGGCTGTTGTAGTAAGCGGTGCAGGAATTGGCATGTTTATTGCAGGTCCTTTATTACAAGCATTACTAAATCAGTATGGACTTCAGGGGGCGTTTCCCGTATTAGGTGCTCTCTCCGGTAATCAGATCGTAATTGGAACATTAATGCGACCTTCCGACCTTGAAAATAAACACAAGAATGACCTGAAAAGGAAACGTGACATGGACATGATGACTTCAAAGAGCAAAAACAATATATCATACACCTTAAAGAATCTCCTACATTTTGACATTTTATCAGATAAATCATTTATGTTTTGCAGCTTTCAGTATCTTCTTTGGAATATTCCGTTCTCCATTTTGCTTTTGCACTTAACAAATTATGCAGTTTTGCAAGGCTCCAGCAAAGAAAATGCGGCCTTACTAATAACATACATAGGAATTAGTTCCGTCTTCGGTAGAATCATAACAGGGCTTTCAGTTGGACATAATGGTCTAGACCCTGTTATGCTTAATTTTGGATTTAATGGAATCATAGGGTTGTTGACAATACTATTTCCTTTATATTCCGGTACATTCCAAGGTCAAACAATTTTCGCCCTACTTTTTGGTCTCTATTCTGGTGGTTTGACATCAATGATGAACCCACTATGCATGGAACTGATTGGTGTATCCAAGGTGTCCAGTGGTATAGGAACAATGTATTTCATTGGTGGAGTTGGATATATCATAGGGCCTCCTATTGCAGGTTAGTAATGCAGTAATACTTTTCTTAAACACCGAAACTTGCACGGCGGCCGGACAATTATTAAGCTTATTTGTTCTTAACGTTTATTTTAACGAGTATTTTCTTTCATTTAAACGAACATTCTCTGTAAAACGCTCTCATTTGAACTCGTGACATGTGTATGTGGTTTTCTTTTGTCATATAATTAATGTTTTAGTTGTAATGATAGTTTCTATATATCAAAGTTTCATCATTTTAATACCACGATCTATAATTTTTTCTCAGCAATTCAAAGAGACTTATTTTTTAAGGATTTATTGTTGACCATGGTGGTACATACGAAGATAGTTTTATATTGTGTGGTAAGTGACTACAGTTTGTAAAAAATAGTTATACTGCATTATACATGTTCTTTTCCTATCCATTCTGGGAATGTTTTGGTTAATTGTATCAAAGATTTTTGAAAATATAAAAGCTTGATCAGTATTGGAATTCGTAAATTTTAACATGGTAATGCAAGATAATTGAAACACTGTTAAATAAACCAGTTTAATGTTTAAATTTGTTTGATCTCTTTCAGACAATACCGCCAGCCAGCAGTTTGAAAAAAAGGGGGGAAACAACGAATCTAATTTTTAATATTTGATTTATTTGTTTAGCACACTTCCGAAAAACTTAAACAAAGAATTTATAAATACAGTATTTTCTCACCTAATACTAAATAAACGACTAAAAGTATTTTTTTTTATAAAGTATTGCATACACGAGACGATTACTGTAACTGCAAATTACAAAATCTTTCACATAGGCAGCAAAATATCAGGTTTGATTTATCAATATTTCTGTTGGCCGAAAAGCATAAAAAGTCACCTAGTTACAAACAATGACGATTAAAGCTAAATAGTTCATTGCATATGCATTTCCAACGTAGTAAAAATATATTTGCAAAGCAGAAAAAAATGTGCATTTTGATTAAGCAAAGGACACAAAATAGACAGAAACATGTTCTTAATATCTATACTGCATGCTGAATGTTCAACAAAATCTGGGTACTAGAAAATACATTAAGGAAGGGATAATCCGTACTTCTGGTTTCAGCTGGGTAAATAATGTGACATTCCCGGCCGGGGGTTTATATTTCCTGAGCCATGGGATGTCACATTATATTCCCTGTCTGAGACCTGAATAATATATAATATATGATGACAAGGTATTTGACAGAATAAATGTCGTTGTGTTAAATTAGGGGTTAGTGCAGACATTGAGTTTATTTTCTTATTTTGTTTTAAATATTGTCTTTGTTCATATGAAGAAATGTTTAAGATATATTTGGTAAGGGGAGAGGTATGCTTGTTTTATTAGAGAAAAATATGACGCCGAATATGAACTGTGAACAATTTACATTTCTATAAAGCACCATTCCAGCAGCGCCTGCATACGGAGTTTATATCACCCAGTTGATACGATATTCCAGGGCTTGTATTTCCTATCATGATTTTCTTGATAGAGGGTTGCTGCTCACAAAGAAGCTATTAAACCAAGAGTTCCAAGTGGTGAAATTGAAATCTTCCCTTCGTAAATTCTACGGACGCCATCACGAGTTGGTTAACCGTTATGGAATTTCCGTTTCAAAGATGACAACGGATATGTTCCGATTGTCGTAGCTACAATCCCTTCCCCTTTTCCCCGAATGTGACATACCGAATTAGACTTATCACCAGGTTTGTACTAATATGAGCAACAGGACGGGTGCCACATGTAGAGCAGGATCTGCGTACCCTTCCGGAGCACCTGAGATCACACCCAGTTTTGGTGGGGTTCGTGTTGTTCGGTCTTTGGTTTTCTATGTTGTGTTTTGTGTACTGTTGTTTGTCTGTTTGTCTTTTTCTTATTTAGTCATGGCGTTGTCATATGATATATTAACAATTGTAAATAGACATAATGATTCAATAATTAACTGCGCTGATAGTAAACGGGCGATGTTGCAAATATTTTTAAAGATTTACAATTCAATCATGTTGTATTCAACGTAAATTAAAAAAAATCTCTGCCTCTTATTTCCTGATATATTATTGAATAAAAGTTCTTAAAAGAAATACATATTTGAAATGAATTCAAGGAAAATCTGTGAAAAACGTTTTTTGAATTCATCATTTACAAAACAAATGTACAAAAAGTCTTCAGAATTTATACGTTGTTGCCTAAAATATTTCGGTAGTATTGATTTGAAATAGTCCTAGGTTCATCTAAAAGCGTTACTGGGTTTTTCGACGGAAACAGTGTCGATTTTCACTATTACCGTACATAATCTATGGGCCTTCATCGCATTAACAATTACACTAATAAATATAATGGCTTTACAACGTTTTTTTTAATTTTGGAAATCAGAAATTATGAAAATTTCGGAACTTTGTTCTTTCAAATCTCAACTTTCAATGCAGCATACACCAAAAAACGAATTATGTAACGCCATTGTTATCTTACATAACTAAAACGGAAATCTATTTGTCAATTGGAAAGGAAAATCCATGTTCTTGTTTGGGAAGAATGAGAATTCAAAGAGTAATTTGAGAACGTGTCAACCGATACAAATGTGCATATGTATCAACGTATATCTGTTTTAACAACTCTTATTCGATCACATTGAAATAGATAAAGTAGTAAAAAAAAATTTTTGGATGTTAACACACATTCGCAACACTGTTCCTTTACAGTTCATTACCAGTACGTACTGGTTTTCCTGTAAACATATTTGTACTTTTCATTGACTATAATTTATTTTTCTTTTGCTTTTTAAAAAGTAGAATACATCTAAATTTAATTTAAATGAGTATAAAAAAAACTCATCAAAGAGATACCAGGTTTATAATTATAATGACTTGCTGGTGCGTTCGGACGTTTAAAAAGTATACAATCGCAACGATACAATGCTGCTTCTTGAAAACCAAATTTACGCCTTACATTAAATTTACCATCAGTGTACAATATATCAAGTATTTTTTCTTTATATTGCGGAATCTGTATCAGTCATGTGTTGTCTTTCAGAAAAATAAAATCTAGCAGAGAAACATTTTTATCACACGGGCAGTATGAATTATATTGAAAGATAATGAAGAGTCATTAACTTCATATAAAATACATTTCGTATATGACAAATTTATTACATATTGTTTTTATATGTTCCAGGTATTTTATTTCTCTTGGCAGGAGTTTTTACATTGATCTCAAACAACTGGAGAATTCCAACAAAAGAGGTAGTTGTGGTATCAGCAGAGAATCTCAAAGATCCTGCATTTAGCATACGGAATGATGAACTGCATCCTGACGCTAGCAAATCGGTGGAAATAAATCAAATATGTCATTCGAAAGACGTTATAAGCGAATACAGTGATGTTGCTGAAAAAATGCTGACGGAAGTGTGTTGACATGAAATCGTCGTACGAAAAATCAAAACATAATCTAAGAAACGGTTATAAGGCAGTTGATATACTACCTAATACGTCTGATAATGACCATATACTGCAACAGGATCTTAGTAGAGATGAATGTACTTCTATTAATGTTCAATAAATTTAAGTGAAAAGTGACTTATGTATGTCTTTTATCAGCATTGTGAATGACCTTTTTGTGCTTTTTGTTAATGCACATATCAAAAGTTTGAGATGTTTTGAATAAAGATTTCTATTCACTGATTTCCTGAACTGAGGAATCACCTTTGTTTTTGTTTGCACTTTATTTTTTACTTCAGGTATTCATCGTTTCTTGTTGAACTGTAACACCCCTCCCCCCCCCCCCCCCCCCCCCCAAAAAAAAAAACAAAAAACAAAACGCAAGCGAGTTGCGTGTCTCCTTTCAAACATCTTTTGTAGACAAACATTCATGCTTGACTTGAGCCTGCAAAAAACATGGTTGTATTGTAATCTATTTGCTTTCAATTTACATTTGAACATTTAACTTAATTCAATCTATCCTAATACTAATCCTAAAACTTTGTGAAGTTGCAGACGCAGTCGGTATTCGAGTTACCATTCTTGATACAGTTTCTATATAGGTAGGTCTGCGATTTCAGAAAATCAAACTTCGGAAAGGGGTCATGTGGCCCAGTGAATCAATAACATTTGTGACGTCAGTATATCGTCTGCATTACCGTTCAGAGAGTCTAAGAAGAATAAGCAGACATTTTGCGGCAGAGTATAATTCTAGGTTTTGTATAAATATTTATATTAGGTAATGTGAGAAAAACCCACGCTCCAACCTCTTGATTTGAAAATGTGTGTATTTTGTCGATATACTGCTGCTGTTTTGATTTATTTTTTCAGGTTTTAATGGTCAGAACAAGATTTCAGTTGTACCCCATGTTGTATGATGATTCGTCATAACTCACCAAGTGTGTAGAAATTCCAAGATGACTCAAGAAGAGACTTATTTGCAATATTCCGTTCACATTTTGAGCGTTATTCTACACCTTTTCTAAGGAATAAATCGTTAAATTATTATGACACAGAAGCATTGGATCAATGAAAATTTTCATTCTCTTAGAATTCAACTAATGTTTCGAAGAACCATCTTAAGCAGATTGGCGGGAAAGCGACACAACACAAACAATCTTGCACCATGTTCACATAATGGACTATGATATCGGTTACTGAGCTTCTGTTCCCAGGGCCAGTATACTTAAAGTCATATCAATATTCATAAATGAACAGTAATGATAAAGTGCTCTTTTTGTACAGATCGTTCTTAATGATAATTCTTGATCCATGCTAATGTTATAATTGATCAATCGTGATCCATGCTTATCTCCTTTCAAACATATTTTGTAGAGAAACAATCGTGCTTGACTTGAGCCTGCAAAACACATGGTTGTATTGTAATCTATTTGATTTAAATTTACATTTGAACATTTTACTTTTTTAAAAGTATCATAGCAGGGGATTTATATAGTGTAAAATTGACATGTCAAATGATTAGGCATCATGCAATAGTAAAATGGTAAATGTCTTGCGTCGAACCATAAGACATGACCAGTTATAAATCATCTGTACATGTAATTTCCCTTATGTGAAAATTTGAAATGAGAAAAAAAAACTGTTTTCCAAGACATTGGATAGAAAGGATTGTTTCCAGAAGAAACAACACAGACAAATATATTCACAAATTAAAAGGCACATCATACAACTACTAAAGCATAAACAACATTAACCCTTTTAAAATGAAACTATGGTAAACTCAGATGCTTAAAAAGAGTGAAAAGTTCCTGCTCTTCTAGTATTAATCATATAATTTAATAACCCGTGAAAAGTTGCATTCGGCAGTTCACAATAGAGGAAAAGAGGACGGATTGTTTCTACAGCAAATTACATATATCAATCATTTGTGAGTGATATTATCCAAAAGATGGGGGCGTTCGTAAAACTATCGAAGTAAATAAAACATTACTTGATTGAATGATAATACAAGGTTTTCGTTTCCTATCATGGTTATCTTGATAAAAGGTTGCTTCTAACAAAGAAAACATTGAACCAAATGTTTCTCATGATAAAGTTGTATATATATTTTTGGACACTGAACTACGTTTATCATTAGACTAATTTGTTCTCCCAAATATTTATCGTTTAAATGTTGATCAATGGGGAAAGTGGGGAAGTAAGTTTGGACGACTAATAAACCAAACAAAATTTTACATCTCATCCAAAGAAGATAAATGTGCCGCTTAAGATATAGTTGTTAACTTATATGTCAGTTGGTCTCTGGTGGAGAGTGGTCTCATTAGCAATCATACCACATCTTCTTATTTTTACGTTTAAAATATTTTTTCAGAAAATTCTCCCGCCATGGCTATATTTTGTCTTCAGATATTATAATCACCAAAACCACTATTTAGGGGAATTGATTTTCTCGATCTCCAAAGCATTGCAAAATCTCTAATTTTTGCTGATAGCTATAAGATAGAAATACTAGTATCGGCACATTCAGTTCTTATCATTATTATCATTATTTGAATTGATTATAACTATGATAGTACAAGTTTTATTAATATTATTTACTTTTGTACTTATGAAGTTAATAATTCCAATTACTTGAACTAAAATCGGACACCTGTTTAATTTAAAAAAAAACGGACAGAAATATTAATTGCACAAGAGGTCATAGATTAGAGGAAATGTCACCACTTTGAGATTAAGCTGAGTCTAGCAGAGATTGATCAACTTTGTGTTTATTTTGTCGATATAGTAGACATACCTGTTAGTACCATGTCAAGAGCATCAATCTGCCTAATGTCTTTACCTGTTGTACTGAATATTTTCATTCGCCTTTTTGCTATTGACCATTTTGACATTACGAATAGTTATGTACATACAAATGTATATGTAAAATATCAGCTTGGTAAAATTTGTCAAAGTGGGATAAGAAAGATTTGTAAAATATCAAAGAAAAAGTAGCTTCAAGCATATCTATCAAGGCACTGGGCATATGAAATTCAGATGTTGGATGTCAGAAAAAAATGTTACCAACATAAGAAATGGGAACTAAAATACAATGTTCATGCATATAATTATGGACGTTATTCCTTTTCATACAACAACATAAAGGTACGTTGACAAGAAAAAGAGAGGCGAAAGATACCAAAATGAACATTCAAACTCATAAGTCGAAAATAAACTGACAACGCCATGGCAAAAAAAGAAAAAGACAAACAGACAAACAATAGTTCACAAAACACAACATAGAAAACTAAAGACTGAGCAACACGAACACCACCAAAAACTGGGGGTGATCTCAGGTGCTCCGGGAGGGTAAGCAGATCCTGTTCCGAATGTGGCACCCGTCGTGTTGCTTAAGTTAGTACAAAACCGGTAAAAAGTCTAATTCGGTAGGTCACATTCGGGAAAAGGGGACAGGATTGTAGTTACGACATTAGGAGCATATCAGCTATCATCTGTAAAAAGGAAAATCCGTAACGGTCAACCAACTCGTGATGGCGTCCGTAAAATTTACGAAGGGACGATTTTAACTTCACTACTTGGAACTCTTGATTTAATAGCTTCCTTGTGAGCAGCAACCTTCGACCAAGGAAATCATGATAGGAAATACAAGCCCTGGAGTATCATATCAACTGGGAGATATATACTCCGTATTCAGGCGCTGCTGGAATGAATTTTGCTGGAAATTAATAAGAATCATTAATAATGTCTCACTTCATTTTAATCTAAATTCTTATTGTGCACACTATTCTGTTAAAGGAGTCTGTTCATTTGTTTTATCATCTGCAACATAATTTTGATGTGCATCTTTTTCCTTATTACAAATTGGTGTTTGTTCCGGAAGAACTTCTACGGATATGTTCCAATTATGTAACAACTTTTCATCAAATATTTTAAAATTTGGATCTTTTAAATTGTCCAACGAAATAGTAACCTCGTGTTCATTGAGTTGACTTCTGAATAAAGTTGTACCAAGCGTAAACATGGCTGATAGGAGGAAGAGACAACCTGGAAAATAAGAATATGACAAACCGTCAGAGATTGTAGTTCTTCACTATCAAAATACTCAACTAACCAGGGTTTCAATCGAATCAATCATTTTAAAAACTGAATTCGATTTTATAGTTTTATTTTTATCGGCGTCTTACATAAACGAATAAAATTGAGAATGGAAATGGGGAATGTGTCAAAGAGACAACAACCCGACCACAGAACAGACAACAGCAGAAGGCCACCAACAGGTCTTCAATGCAGCGAGAAATTCCCGCACCCGGGGGCGTCCTTCAGCTGGCCCCTTAACAAATATATATACTAGTTCAGTGATAATGAACGCCATACTAAACTCCAAATTGTACACAAGAAACTAAAATTAAAAATAATACAAGACTAACAAAGGCTAGAGGCTCCTGACTTGGGACAGGCGCAAAAATGCGGCGGGGTTAAACATGTTTATGAGATCTCAACCCTCCCCCTATACCTCTAGCCAATGTAGAAAAGTAAACGCATAACAATACGCACATTAAAATTCAGTTCAAGAGAAGTCCGAGTCTGATGTCAGAAGATGTAACCAAAGAAAATAAACAAAATGACAATAATACATAAATAACAACAGACTACTAGCAGTTAACTGACATGCCAGCTCCAAACTTCAATTAAACTGATTGAAAGATTATGTCTTCATCATATGAATATCAGGCACAATCCTTCCCGTTAGGGGTTTAGTATCATACCATCATAACATATATGAGAAGAACATAACCCGTGTCATGCCAACAACTGGTTTTTAAATAAATGTGTTTAGTGCCGATGCAAAGACCCTATAAGTGAATCAATATTAACGCCAAAATATGCAATCTTTAATGACCTGACAACAGTATCGTAACTATATCCCTTCTTAATAAGTCTATTTAAAGGTTTTGTTAGTTTCAGAGGTGAATACTGACATTTTTGTGCTTTATAAAGAATATTTCCATAAAAAAATGGATGTGAAATACCTGAACGTATAAGAAGTCTGCATGTTGAGCTATATTTACGAATGATGTCCTTATACCGATGATAAAATTTAGTAAATGTTTTGACTAGTTTGTGATATCGAAATGCATCTATTTTAGTGCAGAAGACACGGGTTTTAATGGAATGATCTTAATTGACTCATACAATTTGAAAAGCAAAATAGGGAAAAAGTTATTAACAAATAATAAGAATCATGTGAGATAAAGTTTACCTGAGGTTGTTGCACCCTAAGTTTTTAATGCAAGGCCCATTAATGATAAGCTGAAACTTTATAATAAGAATGTAGCTACTGGGAAAACGGTTCCCAGGGAGAAGTACAAAGACGTGAACTGATGTAGATGATCAGCTTAATCTATGCTTTTATTCACACAAAAACTAAAATAAATGGTTTTGAATTCAATTAAAAACTATGAACTTTAGACCTAAAGATAGCTTTAGTAGGTTGATTTTCTCTTTGCAAGATTATAGATTATTCGCGTGAATCGTCTATTAATGCTATGACTTACCATGTTTGCTTAAATTCGTATATGTATTAATATCTAATTGTAGCCGATACTCATAGTAAGCATGATAATTTCGCTTTTAAGAGTATCAACAGGAGTCAGAGATATTCTGAGAGTTAGCCAAACGCAATTGCCCTAAATCATTGCATTTCTTTTAGATTTATTTGTATTCTAATAAAGTATTCTAATAAATTATAAGGATGCAATTTGTTATATTATGCAGATATCGATTCCACCACTGCATTAAGTGTGTTACGATATTTCTCTACTCGAGACAGTTGAATTTCAAAATTTAAAACGCAAAGCTTGCCGAGCTTTTTAAATATTTAAAATTTAACTGTTGAGAGTAGAGCAATATCGTAATACACGAGATATAGTGGTGGAATCTGTTTTTGTAATGTTTTTTTTACGATATCTTAACAAAGTGTATCCTTCCTTTTCAAAGATTTGCAGAAAGTTTTGCTCTTTATATGTGACGTCATCAGACATGGTCGCCTTTTTTATGACGTTACAATAGCAAATTCAGAAGAAATCAAGAAAATTTTACGTCATAATTGAATTTCGACAAATCATTTGCCTAGAACAAAGTTTTCTCTAGAGATGAGAAATACTTTTCTCACACCGATCGAGAAATGTGAAAATAGCATGAAAATTAGAGAATAGATTATCCGTCACAATGGTTGACAATATAAGGTAAATTAAAAACAAACCAAACTTTTTTACCACATAAATACAGGCTTTCTTTGTATTCTCCTCTGTTGTCTAAAATCAAACCTGTAAAGAGATTGATAGATGAGTTGTTTTTAAAAAACTAGACCCAATACCCTTTCAAAATAGTAATATCTTATCCAACATGGTAAATTAGACAATAGTTTACCAATGTTTGAATTAGAGATTTATCTAATAAACAAGAGTCTTCGGGATTTAATTTTACCTAAATGATCATATGATGAGTCATATACATACCAGCTACTGGTGGTCCTGCAAGATATCCTACTCCACCAATGAAAAATAAAGTACCGACTCCACTGGCAACCTTTTTTGCCCCAAGTAGATCCATACACAACGGACTAATCATTGTGCTCAAGCCACCAGAGTATAATCCAAATATAACAGCAAATATGACTTGTCCTGAATATCTGTCAGAATATAAGGGAAAGAATGCAGTTGCTAAGGCTAGTATGCCATTACATCCAAAGTTTAACAAAACTGGATCTAAACCATCATAACCGACTGAAAAACCCGATATTAGCCTTCCGATAGCCGATGCTATACCAACGTATATCATAAGGAATGCAGCTGCTTCATTTGTAGTTCCTTGGATTATTGCGTAATTTATTAAATGTAGCATAAGTATAGAGAAAGCCATACTCCATAAGCAATACTGAACACAACAACACATAAAAGTTTTATCTAAAAAAATGTCAATATGAAGAATGTTCTGTAAATCGTAATTTATACAGCATTGTCGTTTAGGTGTTGTATCTTTGCTGTGATTTAATTTGGATTCTCTTTTATGTTTATGTTCTAATTCAGAGGGAAACATCAACGCGCCCATGACAATATTGTTTCCTCCGAGTCCAGCTAAGAACAGGAAAGTGCCTTGAAGTCCATATTCCATGATAAGATATTGCACCAAAGGACCTGTTATAAATGTTCCAATACCAGCTCCACTCATTACTATACCTATTGCAACACCATACTTTTTGTGGAAAAAATAAGCAATAACAGTTATGGCGGAAATCGTACTCATACCAACGCCAATACCTATAAAACATATTCAAGTAGATGATACAATAAACTGACATATATTTCGTACTGAAAATATATTACATCAATAACATGAACTTTATGAAACAAAAACACGAATAACATGATGTCATTGTGCTGATATAGAATGTTTAATTTTCAAATCTAAATAGTATATTGTGTGTGAAGAACATAGCTCGATGTGCAACATTAACATGCTTTCAAAATTAAAGCTTTTTTTTCATTGGTATAAATTTAATCTTTATTTTCATTGGTATAAATTTATCCTTTATTTTCATTGGTATTAGTTTTCTATTTCTGTAGACTGACTATTCATTAACCTGATTTTACAAAACGGGCGTTCTTATGTCTAAAACTTACCATTTTATCCGGATTTTCCGTTTCGAATTCGTTCGGCTTTTATTTTGTTTAACATAACAATGAGAAACATTTATGAGTTTTGTTTCATTAACCAAGTAACTTGGGAAGTCCCCTTTAGTTTTGTTGAACCTGAAATATCTTTTACGAAAACTAAGTATGGGAACTTGTAGTTCATTGGTTGTCGTTCGTTGTTGTCTACTGTATTTAGTTTTAGTTTAATTTTTTGGCATAAAACAGACCGTAAGTTTTTCCCTAATGAACTGTCACAATTTGCCATTCCGGGCCTCTTATAGCTTACGGTATGGGTATTTGGTAATTATTAAAGACTGTACGATGACCTATATTTACTTATATACGTTATTTGATACTTTTGATAATCAAATTTTTATTAAAATTAACTCTGCTTACAAGTAGCAATTGCAGGTACACATAACTAGTATTTGAATATCACAAAACAATCGGCTGATGATTATATTTCTCTTCCTCGGATGAGATGAATATGTCTAAAATCAGTTTACACTGGATGAAATGTAGAAGTATAAAGTATCTTGGCGAGTCAAGATAAAATGGAAAGAAGCTCTTTATTTTCCGTAAATTATGTTAAACGTGCATGACATGTTTGATATGTAAAATAAGGAAGTAGAATCAGATTATGATTTGTTCCTCAGCTAATAAGCGACAGAAATCTGTTTCAGCATTAATTTCACAATCGTAAGACAAATTTTTGTACGTCTAGACGGCTGAAATTACACCGATGACATTTGTTATTTATTTTATTTCGAGAACCGTTGGTGTACTCTATCTCTTTTACTGTTTTTTTATTATTATTTCATTCATCCAGTTAAACAGTGGATATAACTGATAAAAAAGATCCAACAAAAATTGGAAGGCCTATTCTTTGATTTTATTGATAACAAACAAACGATTTTTCAGCAATGATCATAAGAATGAAGTTCGCTGATGTCTAAAGAGAACCACCACCTCCCACAATTTTTGTAACATTTGACTTATTCAAGCTTTATATTCTAAAAGACAACTTTTTGTGGTTAGATCTCCAATTCGAACCAAGTGCCACATTTAAATATAAATGCCGGAAGTCTTACTTCAAAAACTATATGTTAAGATTTAAAAAAAACATGTATCACAGATTCATTTATGATCATAAATAAATAAATTAAAAGAATAAGAGATGTGGAATGATTGCGAATGAAACATATATCTACTAGAGATCAAAGGACGATGATGTAAACTACTATAGAGCAATGTAAGAACTTCAACAATGAATACGTTAAGATTTTAAAAACATGCAGGTAACACAGTTTCAATTATGATACTAGATAAATAAATTAACAAATAAGAGATGTGGTATGATTGCGAATGAGACATATATCTACTAGAGATCAAAGGAGAAGGATGTAAAGTACTATAGAGCAATTTACTGCCTTCAACAATGTATATACATAATGCATAATGCAAAACAAACTCTGTATTAAATGGTCATTTAATATGCTAAATTTGGTACTTAGAATTTATCTGAGGAAATTGTTATCAGGAAATTATTATTAACTGAGTAGAGAATTTTCTCACAAAGAAATCTATCCCTTCTAAATTGAACTCCCTTATATTGAGCACGTTTATAAGAAAACATTCTGGTAAAAAGTGACATCGAAAAGAAATGAACCCATAAACTCAGAGTTATCATATTGTATTATCCTTTCTATTATTTTCTAAACAGAACAAAACTTAATAAAAAATTAAGATATAAACTGAGAAAAATTGCAAATAATTGAACTGCCTACAAGTAGATGCTCATCATAAATAAAAAAAAAACATAAAATAAAAAAAAACATACAAGGTAAAGGATGATTGTTTTGGGGTTATCATTTTCAGATGGATTAAGAGAGGTGATTTTATAATTATTTTGGTAAAATGTAAAACAAATATATAATATGAGATATCAAATTCATTCTCTCTGAGTAAGGACAGTAGGCGTATCAGTTTTGGCGAGTAATCCTTCAATAAATATTTTGGAATTTCATGAGCGGTTCTGTTCAATGTATATTGGATACTTGGAAGGAATATATTCTTCTTTTTTATGACTGAAAACGCTTGCCTTTAAAACCTGGTGATATGTTTTGTTTTAGGAAACATTCAGTCATATGTATTGGGTAACTTATTCCTACTTACCTGCAACACATCCATATGTAACAAGTAAATAGTTAAGATTGACAGCAGCAAAAAAACTCAGTCCAAATCCGACCAATGTTACAACTCCTCCAAACATCACGGCCACTCGACAGCTGAATGCATTTATTACGATGCTGGAAAAAGGACCTGTTTACAATTAAATCAAGTTATCAAGAACTCCTATTGGGCAAATTGATAAATGATAAATAACGCCCTGTTTTGAAGAAGACGTGTCATTGTTTTTTTTTCCAACTGACTTTTCGAATAAATGGGAAAGGTATAATTTTCACTTATTGTGGTCGATTTCACAGCAATAGAGGTATATACGTTATATAATCCAGCAAGGTAATAAGGAAAAACCAACTTGAAATTATCAAATGGCAAACAAGTGTATGGCAAAAACCAACTTTAAATAATGTAATTGTGCTACAACTAAGGTTACAACTCTTTCAAGAAAAATTGACAATACATGGATTGGCTTTTCTGTCTAGACATTTTTGTTTTAGGCACAAAACGATACATATTTTCGAAACTTTTTTTTCACGAGCGTATTTAAAGAACGATATACCAGAAACAAGTGTTGTACGTACGAAAATCGTACGATTTGGTTGGTTTGTTTGGTTTAGTTTTGTTTGCTTGCTTGTTTGTTTGTTTGTTTGTTCATTTTGTGTTTTGTTACTGAGTGATGTGCAACTTATTGTTTTGCTTTAACAACTTACCAGCAAATGAGAAAAGACAGCTGTATATTGATCCAATCAATGATGTGTAAGCATTGTCCTCTTCAAATTTCTCCAGAAGAGCAACATGCAGGACTCCGGAGCAATAAAGGAGTATTGAATTAATCATAATGGTTCCCGTTGCAGCAATCATTATTACCCAAGCCCAACCTTGATCCAAATCTTTGTTCCGCTGATCGTTGTATTTCTGGACCATTTTGTGTCACTATGGTGCTTTCTGACTGGTATTAATTGGACCGATTATCATTCTACAATATGAAAACGTCAAACCTCGTCAGTGGTTGTTGGAATGGTTGGAGGAAGTCCAAAACCAACTAATAGTATGTGACGGATGGGTGGGTGTGCGGACAGGGAAAAGTGAGTATCCAAATTGTGTAATAATTTTTTGTGTTTTTCTGTTGTTGAAGACCTCATGAAGCCCTTATCATGTCTTTTGAGCTTTAATGTGTTTGAGGGTTGTTTAGGCTTTTAGCCATTATTCACGTTTACTTAGACACTTGCATGAAAATACGGATTTTGTGTTATTAAAATTTGCTGTTAAAAAATTTGAAAATTTTTAAATTAAGAAATATATGTCCCTCATGCAAAGCTCTGATTCCTTGCCCGGCTTTGGCTATACTTTTTTGTCCTTTTTGGGTTATAGCTCTTCATCTTTTTAATATGCTTTGGATTTTCAAATATTTTGACCTCAAGTATTACTGAAGAGACATTGATTGTCGAAATGCGCATCTGGTACAGAAAAATTGGAACTATTTATGTTTATTACCTCAAATCTTCTTTTATGTACTAAGATCGGGAAATGGGCATCATATGTGGGCATCTATTAAACGTTTAAGTTTAACCCGAGAACGTTTAGGTTACGTATGTCAGCGAGAATATTTTTTTTATAGATGTTAGTGGTATATATGTCAATCGTACACCAAATCAACATTACCAAGACAAAAAAACAAAACAAAAAGATATCTAGATGTCAATGTATGGTTTTAATAATTGAAAAAAAAAGTTCAAACGTAACTTAAATTTCTGAATCTCTGTGATTCTAGACAAGTTATTCGTAAAATTTATCAAAGGCTTCCAAACGAACTGCAATTATACGTTTTGCTATTGGAAAACAACTAAGTATCATTCAGGTGTAAATCAAAAATAGGAGCACGATTCTACTAGGTACTGATTATTTTTTAAGAGTTTCTGATTGAAATTTAATTTCTGCTTGTGATGTATTGTGAATAGAAAAGGCAGGCCATCGAACGTACGGGCAAAAGAAAAAACCCTAATATCACTTTAAACTTTTTTAGTGTTATAATCAAAAACATAAGTATGGATCCTCATTAATGACTTGAAAAAAATTGGAATGATTCATCGATAATTAAACGTTATTTTTTCTAAAGCAAAATGCCTCCATTTTGTTGTAAGAAATCTTTCTGCAAAAGACATAAAAAAACCATTTCATAAGATAAGGAGACTTGGAAGTTATGTTTGCAACTCTCTTTTTCCCAATGAAAAGTGAATATCCTTCTGACTATAGTTATATATCTTATTTGCTAAATCTAAGCAAGATGGATGAGACACAAGTAAATCATACTTGTGATGTTTTCTCCACAAAGCTGACTATAGATCCATATGGTAGACTTTATAGATTTTTTTTAATAATGAATATATATATATATACCGCGTAACGCGTAATATATAGATAACAAAAGAAATACAGAGTAACACATTTACAAACTTTCAAAGTATTTTTGGTAACTTTGTGAAAAACGACTATTGAACGAAATATTAGGTTTAATTCAAAACTTCAAGAAAAATTATGACATTGGTTTAAATGAAATGCTACGAATCATTAACAAATAACACAACTACAACGCATATGTCATGGACGTACATTGTCTTGTCTTAGCCTTGCTGATATCGTAATTCCATTCATATCGTATGACTATCTGTGTTATTGTGGTATAATAACTTAAATTTTCCTCATAAAAGACTAAACTATTGAATAAATGATAAAGTGTGCAAAACTTACCAACAAAATGATCCACTCACACAGCTTACACTGTACAAACAGTTCATCGTCCGTTGTCAAAATTGAGGTCAGCCATCAAAGGATACTATCTAGAATACAAGATGAAAGTAATAGATGACTTATTAAAAATTCTGACCTAGAAACTACAAGAAGCATCATATTTCAATCGTATTAAGTAATGTTTAACGGTCCAATCTCGATTAACTTTGATATATCTTAAACAATGAATGATTTATTATCTTATCAGATATAAAAGTAACCAGATGTTCAAATAACCTCATACATATATTAGATATAGTCTTTTCATATCTGAGTGGTTGTGATTACTGATTGATGGTAATTATTTAAAAAGAGTAATATCTCAAATGAAAAAAATACGAAAACTTTCATTGTTTTGTTAACTTTACCTTTTTCAATTTGTTCGTTCAGAATTGTACAGTAGTAAATTATTACTTCTTTCACATAGACCTGCCTCGTATTTGTGTGTCTTGCACAGCGCTTTTGCTTATTGTCTATCAACTTAACATTTACTTATATCGTACAATTATTCCTCCGTTGAAATATATCATTCCTCTACATAGGTCGGTAATTTAAGAGCAATAATTAATACACTCGTTTTGATATGATATTCTTAATGCAATCGTATACAAACATTTAAATGCATATATAGTAGGTGTTATTAATTCATGTATGAATATCGTATTGTGAGATCTATTTATCTCATGGTGCACTGAAAGCAATATGTATTATTATACTTCACGTAAAAATGCAATATTTTGATTGGCTTATACGAGGGTGTTAATTTACTCTATTCTATGGTAAATACTCTATTACCCTTCACGGAGACGCTTGATCAAGTGTGCGCTTTATTTAATACGACTCTATCCTATGGCAAATACTCTATTACCCTTCACGGAGACGCTTGATCAAGTGTGCGCTTTATTAAATACGGATGGTTGTTATGTACAAGACGTCATAGTTTTTTACTTTGAATTTGAAATTTAATCGACAGTAATAACAGAACATTCAGTATAATAAATTGAATAACACATATCTGAGAGGGTGATAGAGCAGATTGTTACCCCTCGAAAAGACATT
The DNA here is from genome assembly GCF_021869535.1 of Mytilus californianus. Taxonomy (NCBI): domain Eukaryota; kingdom Metazoa; phylum Mollusca; class Bivalvia; order Mytilida; family Mytilidae; genus Mytilus; species Mytilus californianus. Next base: position 68,567,072 of record NW_026262690.1, read on the forward strand.
GTCAACCTTCGCCTCAGTTGACAATGTTTTCTCGAGGTAACAATCTGCTCTATCACCCTCTCAACTATATGTTATTTATATATTAATAATCGATTTGTTCGTTCCGAATTGTACAGTAGTAAATTATTGCTTTTTTCACATAGACCTGCCTCGTATTTGTGTGTCTTGCACAGCGCTTTTGCTTATTGTCTATCAAATTAACATTTGCTTATATCGTACAATTATTCCTCCGTTGAAATATACCATTCCTCTACATAGGTCGGTAATTTAAGAGCAATAATTAATACACTCGTTTTGATATGATATTCTTAGTGCAATCGTATACAAACATTTAAATGCATATATAGAAGGTGTTAATAATTCATGTATGCATATCGTATTGTGAGATCTATTTGAAAAGACATTGTCAACCTTGGCTTCGCCTCAGTTGACAATGTTTTCTCGGGGTAACAATCTGCTCTATCACCCTCTCAGCTATGTGCTATTTATATATTAATAATCGAAATCGTGTGTTTCAAATATACACCAAGATACCATGGTTAATACAAAATGATAGCTTTAAATAAGAACGAGAGATATGCTTACATTCAATTCAATTATATAAACAAGTTGCTTTCTTTAAAATAGGAAAGCAACACGTGAACCCGAACCCGCCGCCTGGTCATAAAAAAATTGTTGCTTATTTGTTTTGCTTTTGATTTGACATAATTGACTGTGAATAGAATAAGATAATGATGATGTTAAAACCTTAATTGAAAATATATAATTGTGTGTAAATTCTTGCACAAGTCAATTAATGTTGGATTTTAGTTGTGAATAGAAAAGTGTATATATACAGCTACTATTTGAATTTACCTTTTTAAGCTAGACTATTTTATTTATTACTTGGATTGAGTGTACATCATTTTTTTCTTAATGCTTTTGCATATTCCAGTTTCTAAAAACCGGATGTGTAACGCAAATTGCACAAACCAATCGCAATATAAATTTAAGCACTCAGTTTACTTCATAATCTAGATGCATTTATCTATCAACTTCCATGTGAAGAGACCGTTTGGCATGCAACTTATAAGAAGGTTTCGTATATTTTTCTTGAGAGTAACACACCAGCTTCATTGGGACCTCTTATTTACTGACAATTATTTTGGTCTCTTAAAACATCTCAAATTTAAAGGATTTCCTGAAGTTACTTAAATCAATCCAAATATTTTACAGGAAAATTTGGTTTTGAAGAATATCTTATTTTCAGAAGTTGTATGAATACCTGAACATACTCTCAAAAGAAACCAATTTATATAAAAAGATATGTAGATATATAAAAAAAACAGGATGAAAATGTTGTACGCCAGACGCGAGTTCGGTCTTCAAAAGACTCATCAGTGACGCGAGAAATAACAAAGTTAAAAAGGCCAAATAAAGAACGAAGTTGAAAGGCATTGAGGACCCAAAATTTCGAAACAAAGGTTTTGTCGAATACATCTAAGGTAATCTATTCCTGGGGTAGAAATCCTTAGCATTTCGAAAATGTCGGAGTTTATAAAAGGACAGTCACTCAAAAAAGAAAAAGAAAAGAGAAACAGCTAGAGGTCAGAATACCTTAATGATGACCATGCTTGAAAGTCACATGTCAAACTTTTACTGCCGTGTCCTGAAGTTAGATAAGAAATGCGAAAATTCACATTCGCGAGTGAAATTAATATTTATGTATGCACGTGGTTTTCTTGCGCAAGATATAGTAAATAGAAAGCATACGCACTGATACTCTGGGTAAGAATACACATTTGCATTATCACATATATTAATCTAGGCTCAAATCGAATGTTTAATATTTGAATTCGGATGTCAAACTACCTACCTCAAGTGTTTTGATTCCGGATTCATTGTCCTTTAATCCGGAATTTGGGTGAACGCAAACCGATAGTGTTTCGTGTGAAAAGGGTGATATATAATGTAAATAAATCAAGACGTTTGTATGTGTAGGATAGCTGGTAACATGTAACACAATGAATAGAATTTTCAAAATCGTACCATATTGCAAGGATTTAGATGCTATAAGGTTGAACTATTAAAAACAAAAACAAAAAAGAATTGAAACTTAATCAACATACATTCCTGTTAATGAATCTTTTCCGAAAATTAAGAATATAATAACAATAAACACAAACTATTTAATGATGGACATTTTATTTATCAAATCAATCTCTTCTTAAAGTCTTGTTTTCATCTATATGAATATATTGCTATACAAAATTTAAGCAGAGACTTATAAAACAATACTAAAACAGTATAAAATAATTAACGTAGTAATAAAAAAAAATAAGATTATTGTAAAATATTAATTACGTTTTTTTGTGAGATGCAAGGATCTTAAATCAAGGTGAATTGAAACCATGTAAGTATTTTTTCATTCACTACCGTTTAAAATTTAGCTACCTAATTATTTGTACGCATCCCTGCTCATTGGTGCTAATATGTTGCATATAATTTCCATAAATGTATTCACTGTTTAAACCTGTGGGACATAATACATGTATAACATTTTTAATTATATTTTATTAAGGATAAATTTAGTCTCGGTTTAAACTTGATAATTTTAATGAATATTCTCTTGGTCTGGTACTATCTATTAATGAAATTATTTATTTTTGACAGAAAAATCCTTTTGTTTAAATATCTTTCTGCTTTCCATTCACTGTGTTTCCGACCTATGATAAATGTTTATAGCAGAACTATCGTTTTGATAATTTTCCTCATGCTTTACGACATTTTCCCAGACTATGATTGAAATATAAGATATCACGTTGTAAATTCTGGGACATTATATATAAATAAACTCTTCCCAGTTTTATTGTCATAATGCACAATAGCACGCTGTATTAAATACTACATACACAACGAGTACAGGGACCGTCTCAAAACATGAATTATATAATTGCTTTATTATCATACTTGATATTTAATAAACATTCGCATCATCAAAAACTCAATTAATCCTTAAAGTTATCATTCTATATATAAAGGCAACAGTAGTATACCGCTGTTCAAAAGTCATAAATCGATCAAGAGAAAACAAATCCGGGTTACAAACTAAAACCGAGGGAAACACATCAACTATAAGAGGATAAACTATATAAACCTAATACAATGAACTCATCATAGATACCAGGGTTAAAATTTTGTACACCGGATGCCCGTTTCGTCTACAAAAGACTCATCAGTGATGCTCGAATAAAAAAAATCAAAAGGTCAAATAAAAAACAAAGTTTAAGAGTAATTAACTTATTATTGATAGTATCTTTGAATCATACTTCATAACCAACACTTGGTGTTGGCTACTTATCAATAAAATTATGGCAAGCTTTGCATGGTGAACCCTGTGTGACGGACAGGCATGCCTTAATTGTATTGAATCTATATATGCAAAATATCTTTAAAAAAATTCATACAGTTTTTGAACAAAAAATAAATTATACAGTTTAAGTGGTCATAGAACAAATAAAAGTATTCCAATTTAGGACAACGAACATTACCAGACTGACACCGCAGACCATATGGCATTATCCAGCACTGTTATCCTCTTAAATGGGAATCTTTTAACATAATGCTAACCCAAACACCACAACCACCGCCTTTTGCTAGACTTGCAACTTCAGACACAGGGAGGATCATAATGGCTCATTATTTAAATTAAAAATTATAGCTAAGCAAAATAAATATTGTATATGTTGAAGAAACTTGGTTAACAGTACTGAGAAAACTATTACTACATAAGTGCATATATTTTTATGTAGAATATACAATTCTTTATATTTATATAATGTTTTATATATATTTAATATATATTTATATTATCATTAGTACTTGTTTTGTACGAGAAAAGGTGATGTGTGTTGGGGTCCCTCATGTGCCAATTATTGAACAATTCTTATTCAATTGATTTATTTTGGCATTATTTGTCTTCTTGTTATTATGTTTTTTTAATCAAATGTTCAACTCGAACTCCAATAGTAAGGAACACTTCGGCAATCAGAAGCCGCGAATCAAAGACATGACAAGCATTGACCAAAAAGGTGAAAAAAATGTTATGTCAAAACATATAGAGAACACATAAATTCGGACACCAAAAGAAACCCCTACAAAAGCAATGGATATTATATGATCTACTTAGAGCGTAAGTCAATCAATCCTATCCTTAATGAAAGTTTATCCAGCAAACAGTTTAAACGAACTAAATTCTTCTATGTATGTTATTTTAGTGTTACTGAAGCATTACGAAAACGCGGTTCGTCACGTGACATAGTGTGTTTTGATGGGAAAAAAATATTAGGCTATGACAAAACAGAAAGAATTAGAAACATAAATCAATTGCTTTAAAAAGCAATTGTAAACGGTCTTTCCCCCTTCTGAAACATGCTTGATTGATATATGTGTGTTTGTTTGTTTGTTTGTTTCTTTCTTTCTTTAAAGTTCCATATTGGTGTGTTGGTTAAGTTTCTATATTTAGTTTGGAAAGTTTTTATTCTATTTCAGGGTCCGCGCGCGTCTTTGTCTCTCGCCAGGTTGTGGCGTCACGTGACGAGGCTTTATATTAGCGAAAACTTAGTATTTTTATTTCGTTTTAGGTGGGGACGTTAAACAGACAACATGTATAGCGACGGAATTTACACAATGTATTTCTTTTGTCATTGTAGGTAATTGACGTTTCGATCACAGTTCACGAGCAGTGTATGCTTTGGAATTAATTGATCCTGTGTAACTTTAAAACACGTTTATCGATTATTTTCGTGTAATGTACATTTTTTAGCAGCAGTTTGTAACACAGATTTGTATTCTAATCTAGGAGCAGACATTTTATTGTAGGATTTCCCTGAGATTTACGGAGCTAGCAAGTGATTTTTACGGCATTGCAATTTCTTTTCTCTACGGAAATTCTTTGAAGGTAGCTGCACCACGTTGTTCTATGAAGATGTAATACATGTATACCCTGCTGACTGCAAATTTTGAGATCAATTGGACATGTAGTTTCAGAGTTGATCAGATAACAAGCATGTGGATTTTTTTTTACAATAATATAAATCAATTGTTTTAAAAACAATTGTTAACGGTATTTTCCCCTCCGATCCATAATTGATTAATTGATTTGTTTATTGATTGATTGATTGGTTGGTTGGTTGGTTGGTCGGTCGGTCGGTTGATTGATTGATTATTTGGTTGGATGGTTTTTTGGTTATTTAAACACGTGGGATAGGGTCTCTTGAAACAGCGAAAAAGAAACAAATGAGATCTTGGACCGCGTATTAAACACAAGAGACGGAAACATGCATGCAATGATTGATTGATTGATTGGTTGATTGGTTGGTTGGTTGGTTGGTTGGTTGATTGATTGATTGATTGATTGATTGATTGATTGATTGATTGATTAAACACGTAGGATAGGGTCACTTGACACAAGCGAAAAAGAAAAAAAGGAGATCTTGGACCCCGTATTAAACACATGAGACGGAAACATACATGCAATGATTGATTGATTGATTGGCTGGCTGGTTGGTTGATTGGTTGATTGGTTGGTTGGTTTGTTAGTTGAGTAAACACATGGAAACGAGCCACTAGGATCATGCAAAAACGGAATTTAAAGCCTAGATACTATATCTTAACACATGGGATCTATCTTTTGAGAGATCCCCCAACAAGTAGTGAGGTCAAAGGTCAATGTCAACCTACAAAAGCATTAAAACACACATAAAACTCTTTAAATAGTGCCAAAAACACATAATTTGCCTCTTTGTCCATGACCTTGACCTTTGACCTTGTAACCTTGGTCAAGGTCATTGGTCGACAATGTTATTGCAAAAGACCCTATGGGTCTAGGACCTTTTGTTTAAGAGTTTTGCCTAATAATGTCTTTTTATAAACCATCAATGGGGTTATGTCCCTTACACAATGGTAAAACCAATACAGTCATAATGTAACAAAGTTGCCCCTTGAAGTATCAAACATTTTTCACTATTTAAATTTTTTGTATTTATAACCAGTCAAGAATTATAGGGAAATCAAAGACATATAAAAATCTAAAATATGACCTTGACCATTGGCCTTGACCTCATTTTCATTTTTATGGACCAAGGATTTCAAATCAAAAGACCCTAGGCCTCTATCACTTATGGTTTTCCAATTACAAATACATTTCACATATATCAAATACAAAAGGGGAAATAACTCTCATATGGAGTCTTCGTAAAGCTTCGGTCAAAATAAAACCTAACATTCTGAGGATATAACGAGCAATTTGGATAAATAAATTTGTCGCTTTCTCTTACGGTTACGGAGGAGATCTCATAACAAGAAAAACAGTGTTTTGAGAGATAACTCTTACAAAGAAAAGTGTTCGGTTATACAGGGTCAGTTTCAAAAGCGTATAGACTGTATGATATCCTATACAAAAAAACTTAGCGACATCTTTTGAAACAAAAATACAGCGCAAGAAAAAAATTAGGCGGAAGAAAAAAAAAATAATCAGAAGAAAACCAATAGGTCTTTCCACGGAAAAGTGGAAAGACCTAATAAATGACAAATGAAAATAATTTATTTTTATATCATAATCATGTAATAATAATGTTTCTTGTCACAATCTGGCACAGATACATGTATGATAATAAATGTATATATGCTCGATACACAATAATATTGAAGTTTTCTTGCGTGAGTATCACCCAAATACAGAATTTTAATGAAGTCATTTTTATAAGCTTATGATAGGATTTAATTTCTCATTACTTTCATTCGATCTCGCTCGTTTGACTCCGCGAAACAAATGCCTTGATGGCAGTACTGTCTTTTTAATCTTTTATTCCTCTCTGATAGAAATGTTTTAGAATTTCATCACCCACACGAAACTTGTATCTTTTATGGTAGCATCAAGCATTCCTTGGCCTATTTGAACTTTCTTTCAAAGATGTAGACAAGTGCAGGATTATGCTAAACTATCTACTTTGATTGATTAACTTTTTGTTGTACTAGTAGATGTAAAGGAGTAGGCCCAGTAAGACCCCTTTTTGGCCCCAAAATATAGCAGTTTTACAAAATTGTTAAAATGTAAATTTTTAGCTATTTATTGGAAAGAAGACTACTTCTGTTACATAAATATGGGCTGTTTTTGACAATACAATGCACATGTATCGGATACTAGCATCATTAAGTCATGCTAAATTACTGAAATCTTCGAAATTTTAGCATTTTGGTTAATTTTTAGACGGTTTCCGTCTGAAATGGAAGTGACTGCATTTGTGTTCATTCTTAATATCTAAATGTAAGTTGTATTTGATGATAATACATAACATATATAAAGGTTGAGAATGAACATGGATGCGGCCACTTTCATTTTTGACAAAAACCATCTGAAAAGTGACATATTATGGCATATTTGATACATTTTTCATATTAAACTTGAATTTGAGCGTCTTTAATGACTAAATCAGTTCAAATCTTTCACATACACTAATTGAATCGACTGAAGTAGACACTTAAGTGTTTAAAAAGTGTCCAAAATCTTTCATCAGATGAACCTGAATTGTGAGGCCAAAATCGGCCCTTACCGGACCTACTCCTTTGAAAATAACGTAGTATTTTCCTTTTTTCTATGGTTTATATTTTTTTATGTAGCCTTGATCATTTTAATCAAATTTGCCTTTGATAATACTATCTATCATGAAAAATTGATTAACAAAGTTCGTGATTTGAAAAACGTTGAAATTGTTCCTTAATTGTTTAAACCATATAAAACGCAAATAAACTTTAAAATATAAAATATTCTAACGAATATCAGAATTGATATCATTTTTATATCGATAAGGTATATAAAGACAAAAATCCATATTCCATGGTTTTATCAGTTTTTCTTAGACTTGTGTCTTTTTATACATCTTTTGTATCTTATTATTGTTTTTGACTATTTTAGAAAATTTCAAACAATAACGATGATTCAATGAAGTATCATATTGTATCCCAAACAGGTCTTGCATAACTTATGTCCTAGTTTTAAGATTTAGTAGAAAAAACATATTTAAATGGTTTTTAGAAAAGTAACCATTTTAATACTGATTTGTCTCTTATATCACTTAAAGTTTCCTTCCAATTTTAGGGTTTTATGTTATGAATTCTAAATACAACGTAGAGAAGGACAAAGATTTAGATCAAGGATGGGCTTGGGTAATTATGGTAGCAGCTTTTGTTGCTGGTATCATAACAGGGATACTGATATACGGAGCTGGTATTGTCCATGTTGCGCTACTCCAGAGGTTTGAGGAAGACAATGCTTACACATCACTGATTGGTTCTGTATATACTAGTCTCATGTCTCTCATCGGTACATAGTCAATTACCAATATTAAAGTTAATCATTTACAAATATGCATATGCATGTGAGCTTCCATTGAAGCTCCACTAATACAAGCATTACTTAATCAGTACGGACTTCCGGGTACTTTTCTTGTACTCGGTGCACTGGCCAGCAATCATATAGTAATAGGAATATTGATACGTCCGTCCACTCTTGAAAACAAACACAAAAAGGATTTAAGCAGGAAAAGTGATATGAATATGTTGACTTCACAGAGCTATAACAATATTTCATACACCTTAAAAAATCTCCTTCATTTTGATATATTATCGAATAAAGCGTTTATGTTTTGCAGTCTTCAATATTTACTTTGGAATATTCCATTCTCTATATTGCTTTTACACTTTACAAATTATGCAGTTTTGCTAGGCTCCACCAAAGAAAATGCCGCCTTACTAATAACATACATTGGAATAAATTCGGTCTTTGGGAGAATCATAACAGGGCTTTCAGTTGGCCATAATGGTCTAGGTCCAGTTATGCTTGATTTAGGATTTACTGGAATTATAGGGATGGTAACGCTACTTTTTCCTCTATATTCCGGTACATTTCAAGGACAGATAATTTACACTTTTATATATGGTCTCTATTCTGGTGGTTTGTCAACACTGACAAACCCACTTTGCATGGAATTGATTGGTGTATCAAAGGTGTCCAGTGGTGTTGGAACAATGTATTTCATTGGTGGAGTTGGATATATTGTAGGGCCTCCAATAGCAGGTAAGTAATACAGTAAATTTTTTAAGAGAATCTTATTTCTAAAAGGACAGATTCCTTCGCTGGAGGCCTAGTAGTTCGTAATGAAATCTATAAATGTTATGAGATTTTGTGAAATTGGAAATTTGTTTTTATCTTGCTGGTTTGTTTTGTGTTAGACGTGCTTTTAGGTTCCGTATTCGCATAGCTAAACGTGGTATTGATTGAAGTTTATAATAATATCATTCTTATTAAAGGGGCATTAACTTGTCAAATTCACCTTCACCGATTTGACTCAAATTCTCATATTTAATTTATAACAAACTAAAACGTATATCCAAATTATAAAAAGTCGAAAATAAATAATTAACAATGCATGGTCTTGATAATATGCATCAGCATTTCGTGTGTATTTTAAGCTAACGTGTGATGATTGGGCAAGTTCATGCCAACGTTTAAAAAAATGAATAAATACGTTTTGTACATTTTGAATTTTGTTTACGATTACATTTTGATAATGGCGTATTTTGGAATTTTGGACATTCAAAAATGCATAGGAAGTGCTTTTGCCAATAAAATTTACAAAGTAAGATGAAACTAACAAATGCGAGAACAATCTTTACAATCTAAATCATATCTGTTTCAGTTTGAGCCAAGTATTTTCTTGAAAAATCAGCAACTTTATTTCTCTATTATATATATATATATATTGTTTTGTCCCCATAATGACACCCTTCACTTTTTTCAGGGACAGGTTAAGGTTTGTGTGCAACGCCTCCACTGGTAGTGATTGGATATTTCTTCCATCTTAAACGAGGACTAGCATTGGCTGTTGTAGTAAGCGGTGCAGGAATTGGCATGTTTATTGCAGGTCCTCTTTAACAAGCATTAATTAACCAGTATGGACTTCCGGGTGCATTACTAGTCTTAGGTGCTCTCTCCAGTAATCAAATCGTAATTGGAACATTAATGCGTCCCTCCGACCTTGAAAACAAGCACAAAAAGGACATGAAAAGGAAACGTGACATGGATATGTTGACTTCAAAGAGCAATAACAATATCTCATACAATTTAAAGAATCTCCTCCATTTCGACATTTTATCAGATAAATCATTTATGTTTTGCAGCCTTCAGTATCTACTTTGGAATGTACCATTCTCCATTTTGCTATTACACTTAACAAATTATGCAGTTTTGCAAGGCTCCAGCAAAGAAAATGCGGCCTTACTAATAACATACATAGGAATTAGTTCCGTCTTCTGTAGAATCATAACAGGGCTTTCAGTTGGCCATAATGGTCTAGATCCAGTTATGCTTAATTTTGGATTTAATGGAATCGTAGGTTTGTTGACAATACTATTTCCTCTATATTCCGGTACATTCCAAGGTCAAACAATTTTCACACTACTCTTTGGTTTATATTCTGGTGGTTTGACAACAATGATTAACCCACTATGCATGGAATTAATTGGTGTATCCAAGCTGTCCAGTGGTATAGGAACAATGTATTTCATTGGTGGAGTTGGATATATCATAGGGCCTCCAATTGCAGATTAGTAATGCAGTAATACTTTTCTGAAACGCAGAAACTTGTAGGCGACCGGACAATTACTTAGCTTGTTTGTTCTTAATGCTTATTATAACGAGTATTTTTATATGAGTTCACCAAACATTCGCTATGAAACATACTCAATTCCGCCAATTCTAACTAATATCGTAGAACTCGTGACATGTGTATGTTTTTTATTTTCTTTTGATACACATTGATGTTTTAAAATAGTTCTTATGGTAGTATCCATATTCATAGTTTCATTGCTATTTTAAAACGACGCTTTTATAAAGTATTCTCGGCAATTAAAAGAATCTTATTTTTGTTTTTGTTTTTATGAATTTGTCGTTGAGAATGGTGGTACATACGAAGATAGTTTAATATTGTGTGGTAAGTGACTACTGTTTTGTGGTAGTTTTGTATATTTCAGTTTGTAAAAATAGTTATACTGCATTATACATGTTCCTTTTCTATTTATTCTGGAAATGTTTTTGGGTAATTTATTAAAGATTTTTGAAATTATAAAATCTTGATCAGCATTGGAATTAGTGAATTTCAAACATGGTAATGCAAGGTAATTGAAACACTGTTTAATAAACCAGTTTAATGTTTAAGTTTTTGTTTGGTTTCTTTCAGACAATACAGTCAGCCAGCAGTATGAAGAAAGAGACAAAACACCCAAAGAATCTAATTTTTAACATTTGATTTATTTTTGTAGCACACCTCCGGATAACTTTAAAAAAGAAGTTATAAAAACTCTGATGTCAAGATTGGTTTGATAACTATTTAACTGTAATGAAACTCTATTTCATAACAGTTATTACATCTATAGTTATATATTTTGTAAGTATACAATTTGACATATTTTGAAAAATGAGTATTTTATAGTTGCTTACTATATATATACACATGAATATATGAAAAGGTATTTGACAGAATAAAAGTAGTTGCGTTAAATTATTGGTAAGTGCAGACACCTAGATTATTTTCTTTTTTTCTTTTTGTAAATTTTCTTTTGTCTTTGTTGATATGAAGAAATGTTTTAGATATATTTGGTGGTGTTGGTTGGGGAGCTAGCGGCTAAGCAAGCTTGTTTTATGAGAGAAAATATGGTGTCGAATTTAAAATGTGAACAAACACATAATATCATGTATAAAAGTAATAGTTGATGAATATGATGTTGAAGTCTTATTTCATTCGTGAGATTCATGAAACGTAAAAGTATATATAAATGCTAATTATTGGGCTTATAACCATCTTCTATGATATAATATATAACATATTGTGTACAGACATATTGATTCAATAGTCGACTGCACTGACAGTAAATGGGTGATGTTGCAAATAGTATTTACAAATTAAACAAGTTGAATTTGAACGCAAATTTAAAGAAAAATCTTTGCCTCTTATTTTCTAGTACATAATGGAATAAAAGTTCTTAGATGAAATATCTTTTTGAAAAGAATTCAAGTAAAATCAGTGAAGAACGTTTATAAATTTATCATTTACAAAACCAATCTACAAATTGTCTTTAGAATTTTTACGTTGTTGCTAAAAATATATAATAATAGTCATAGGGTCACCGAATAGTTATTAACCGGGTTTTCCGATGGAAATCCAGTTATTGATTTAAGGTTGTTCTACGACGGGCGGACGGCTCAAATTATTTCCGTGTAAAAAACTTCTGAACCGTCCAACCAATACTTTTCAAAATTTAATATGTTGTGACTGATGACAAATGGAGGACAAGTTAGAAAAAGACGATTATCACTTTTGTAGTTCAGAAGTTATGGTCCTTTATTGATAGAAACACGCCACTTTATGTCGTTTCCGTGCAATAACTTATGTACCGTTCATCAACTGTGTATCAACATTGAATTATAATGTTACTGATGACAAAATAGAGTTCAAGTTCGATATTGACGATTTTAACATTTGCTGTTTAGGAATTATGGTTTTGGATTGATCGGGAAATGGCACTTTATGCCATTTCCGTGCAATTATTTATGAACTATCAACCGAAGCATTTTAAATAATAATATGTAGTTCCTTATCACAAAATTAAGGTCAAGTTCGATATTGACAATCTTCACTTGAAGTTCAGACTCTATGGCCCTTCATTGCTTTATCAATGACAGTAATAAATGTAATAAAAACCCATTCACGGTTTTACTTCATTATGATAACTTTGGAAATTATAAAATTTTCGGATTATTGTTCATCCAGATCTCAACTGTGAATGGAGTATTTAAAAAAAAAAACGAATTCTGTAATACCAAAGTTATCTTGCATAACTAAAATGGAATTTATATGTCAATAGTAAAGAAAAATACATGTTCTGGTTTGGGAAGAATGAGAATTCACAAGGTATTTGAGAACATGTTAAGCGATACAAATGTGCATCTAAACAAACGTGCAACTGTTTTAGCAACTCTTATTCGACCAAATGAAAATTGATAAAAAAGTAAAAATAGTTTTTTCGATTTTCAGTTTAAATTGAACACGTACAAGTTGTAAGTAAATTCTAACACACATTTGCGACACCGTTCATTTACAGTTCATTACCACTACGCACTGCTTTCTCTGTTAACATATTTGTACTTTTTATTCACTACATTTTTTTTTCATTTGTTTTTTTTTAAGATTAGAAAACATTTAAATTTTATCTAAGTGTGTATAAAAACACACTCATCAAAGACACCAGGCTTAGAATTATAAGGACTGCCGGTTGCCTTTGGACGTTAAAAAGTAAAATCGTAACGATACAATGCAGCTTCTTGAAAACCAAATTTACGCCTTTCCATGATGGAGACTTTTGAACAAAGACAAAACTTAAAATTTGCCATCAGTGTACAACATATGTAGTATTTTTGTCTTTATATTGCCGAATGTGTATCAGTCGTGTGTTGTTTTTCAGGAAAACGGAATCAACAGAGAAACCTTTTTATCACACGGGCAGTATGGATAATATTGAAAGATTATGAAGGGTAATTAATTTCATGGAAATAACTTTCGTTAATAACAAAGTTACATGCATATTGTTTAATATGTTCTAGGTGTTTTATTTCTCCTGGCAGCTGTTTTTACGTTGATCTTAAACAAAAGAGGTAGTTGTTGTATCATTAGAGAATCTCAAAGATCCTTCATTTAGCATATGGAATGATGAACTGCATCCTGACGTTGACATATCGGTAAAAATATTTCAAAATCATATATGTCATTCGAAAGAAATTATAAGCGAATACATTGATGTTGCTGAAAAAAATGCTGATGAAATTGCTAATGTTCAAGACAGTGTTGACATAAAATTGTTGTACGAAAAATCCAGAAACAATCTAGGAAACGGTCATAAGGCAGTTGATATACCACCAAATACATCTGATAATGACCATATACTGCAACAGGATCATAGTACAGATGAATGTACCCCTATTAATGCTCAGTACATTTAAGCGAAAAATAACTTATGTATGTACTTGATGAGCAAGATGAAAATCTCTGTGCTTTTTGTTAACGCATATATTAAAGGTTTGAGATTTTTTAATCAAGATTTTCATTAACTCGTTATGATTCCTAAACTTAGGAAATACTTTTGTTTTTTAGCGACTTTAGGTATTCAACGTTTCATGATGTACTGTAAACCCTTCCAAAACACAAACGTGTACAGTGGGGTATCGACTTGTCGCCTTTCAAACATATATAAAAAAAATTAATCCTGCTTGTTTTGAGCCTATATAAACCTGGTTGTATTGTTATCTATTTAATATCGAGTCAAATTTTAAAATATATCATTGCACTGAATATGTGAATCTGAATAATATAAAAAAAAAACATGTAGGATTGAATCTCGATGTAGAAGTGAGATGAATATCTATGCATGACCAATTCTGTGTTGCCGCTTTATACAGTGAAAAGTAAAATCACAAAAATACTGAACTCCGAGGAAAATTCAATCGGAAAGTCCCCAACCACATGGCAAAATCAAATGACAAAACACATCAAACGAATGGACAACAACTGTCGTATTCCTGACTTGGTACAGGCATTTTCAAATGTAGAAAATGGTGGATTGAACCTGGTTTTATAGCGCTAAACCTCTCACTTGTACGACAGTCTTATCAAATTTCGTTATATTTACAACGATGCGTGAACAAAACAGACATTATAAATAAAATAGTCAAAATATGGGTACAGCAGTCATCACTGTGTTACAATATCAAAACAAACAATTATTTACAAAAAAAGCACAAAAGCATCTATCAAATTAAGACCCACATTCATTGCTTCGCGTGTCTGACGTCAGAAAATGTAAACGTCACATAAGAAAAAAGTTTGTCATTCAATGTCTATTCAAAACAATTTTATAATTTCACATGGGGAATGTTGGTATACAGGGTTAAAAAATCAAAAGTTATGTTAGAATTAATTTCAGAAATAGACCGAGATTTATAATTGTCCAGAAGTTCTTCAGAACCCTTAAGAATCCACATATGGTAAATACCACTACGCGAGTAAAATAAATTTGTCGTTTGTCGTTCAAAGTATATAAATTGAATAAAGTGAATAATAGATATGACCAATTCTGTGTTGCCGCTTTATACAATTTATTATAGGCCTACTATGGAAAAGCTTAAATTGACAAATGTGCGAAAATCGTCTGGTATAAGTCATGATTAGTAAATAACATTTGAATCTCAGTGTGGAATTGAGATTATTTACTATATCACTGAACTAGTATATATATTTGTTTAGGGGCCAGCTGAAGGACGCCTCCGGGTGCGGGAATTTCTCGCTGCATTGAAGACCTGTTGGTGACCTTCTGCTGTTTTCTGTTCTATGGTCGGGTTGTTGTCTCTTTGACACATTCCCCATTTCCATTCTCAATTTTATGTATTAACAATGTATGTCTTTTCATACAATGTCTAATTAATATGACCAATTATGTATTGCCTTTATATACAGGGTATAATTTATATGATCAATTATGTTTTGTCTAATTGATATGACATATTATGTGTTTCCTCTTTATATAGTGTATAATCAATATGACCAATGTGGTGTTGCCTCTTTATACTGTGTATAATTTATATGAAAAATTATGTTTTGCCTCTTTAAACAGTGTATAATTGATAAGAACAATTATGTTTTCATTCTTTATATTTTTGAACATAATAATGCATGTTTTAGAAGCATTGTATTAAATAAATAAATTAAATTCATTTTAAATTTCACATATAAAGGGGAGAAAGTACAAAGTCGGCAAAAAAATAGTTGGAGAAAACAAAACAATTTGACCAGATAAAAAGAAAACATATTCCATGAAATAAATTACAGAAAACTAAGGTTCAGCAACACGAATCCCATTAAAAACTGGGGCTGAACTTGGGTGCCCTTGAAGTTAAAACTTAAAAACTTAAAACTTGACATGATTTGAAAGTCTAAAAAAACTGCTCTTTTCCAGTACAAAGGACAGACAGGACTGTTACTAAAAGAAACAGCATAGACACAGATATTCAAAAATTTAACAGCACAAAACATAAGCAACATAGAACATTTTTTAATTACACTAGGGATGAACTCAGGTGCTCCGAAAAGGTAAAGTTCCTGCTCTACTGGTGATGATCGTGTAATTTTATAACCCGGTGATGACGCATTCTGCAATTCACAATCGAGAAAAAGAGAAAGGCAGCTGCTACTGCCAATTACATATATCCTTCATCTGTGACAGATATTCCACATCATGATGAAGTCCGTAAAACTATCGAAATAAATAGAACATTACTTGTTTGGATGATCATACAGATATTTTGCGTTTTATGTCATGATTTTCTTAATATAGGGGTTCTGCTAACAAGGAAAATACGGAAAATATTGGTCCCTAACTTTTAAAGTTGTATTTATTTTTATGACGCTGAACTATGTTTGTCTTCAAAATATTTGTCTTTTTTAAAAGTTGATCAAAGGGGAAATAGGGAAAAAGGGGGAGGACTCATAAACCAAAAAATATTTCAGGTCTTATCCGAAGGAGATAAATGTGGCGTTTAAGATATTTTTCAGACTAATGAAACTTCTGCAGGCATGGCTATATTTTTTCTTCAGATGTTAGAAATGACCATGGCAAAACCATGATTTGGGGGAATTTATTTCCTCGATATCTGTAACAAGTTATTAAGAGAACTTGAACGTAACTGGTGATTTTCTTCTTCTTTGTATAGGGGCGTTCGCCGGTGCATTCTATCTCAATCCGCGCCTGCCCTGCAACCTGTGTTTCATCAGGTATTTCGATAACAAAAGTTATAAAGACCAGAAATATAAAAAAAAAGTTGGTGAGGCCTAGAAACAAACAATCCTAAATCGAACAGCTAAACAGGTGCCCACAAGGCTGTTTAAACATCACAAGATTTACCACTAGATGAAAGACAACTCGGATATCCCTAAAGTACAAAATTATGTCGCTTCTAAAGGAATATGTATATTTCTTTTACGCTTATGGGATAATACAGAAGTAGGCAACGAGAGAAAACAGACATGATGCATTTTTATACCCATTTGATGATAATGAGATGAATGAAGAAAATGATAGAAATGAGAATTCTAATGTTAGGATAGAGTAAACTATTGTGAATGTAATAAGTATAAGAAATCCCTTCAGAAGTAGCTTTTAATACTAATTTTGTAATATCATATTTTGAGCATTCTTATAAAAGTTACAGTAAATCAGTTGCTTCTCTATCTATGGTCAAGTTATTTTACAGTCATGACAAACATGAATAAATTCTAGGCCTTAAGGCTTTCGCGCACGATGTTAAATTGATAAAAAGTATAGTTGTTTTTAAACGATGGATTCTAATTTGCACGTTATAGAAAATTGACCTACGTTTTTGCTTTTTAAAACTTTTAACAGATGTGCCTTTGTGAATAACTGCGGATTATATTAATGTTTATCTACTGCTGCTTTTAATAACGTCGTCTTATATGATGGTTATCAAAATGAGGCAACGCCATAACCAGTTCAATACTTGAAACTTGTCTTAAAGCAACATATTTGACAGTGCACACCATTGGGAGGAGTTTTCCCTGACGCCTTTCAGTGTGTTTAGCGATAAAACTTTTTGTTTGATAGATTAATTGATTTTCATAAATGTTACTCCAGTTTCACAATCAGATGACTATCTATTTATAGCATGACTGATTGCATTGATAAGACTAGCCATTCAAATTTTATAATAAACTTGATTTAGTGAAAGATTATTGTCTGTACTAAATAAGTTAAGTTGTAATCCCAATTGACTTACCTCAGCAAAAAGTCGTACCGCTTTCAATTATATCTAAAACACTGTGTTACTTTTCACAGAAAAATTATGTTAAATAATGAAATTTTAAGCTTTTTGTTATGCTCACGTTTATATTGAAAGCTAGGAAGAAACTTTAACACACTTATAACACTCGTGTTAGATTGTCACCAGCAAATTAAAATGTTTTAAAATCAGAGAAAAATTTTATTTAGTCATGTCGCTAGTAATAATTTATGACAGAAAATTGACCCAAAGATAATTGAAACTATTATACAAATACGTATTCAAAAAGTTAATGAACATCAAAATCAATAGAGCACCACAAAACAGGAGAATCCGTCAAAGGTCAGGTTGGCCGGCAATTGTTATATCCATTGTTTTGTCAGTTGGATATCGGAACGTATGATAAAGTAACGACCATTTGATATTCTGGGGGGGGGGGGGGGGGGGGGTATTTTTTCACCTTGAATTAATAAATTTTTTTTGTTGCTGGGCATGGTTATTTCTTTTTCAAGCGGACATCGATATCAATTTCAATAAGGTCACTCTAGACATGTTGTTTGTGTTTACTACTTGTTTATTATGTCACCCTGAGTTAACAGGGTTGAGAAAAATTGTCTATAGACTCATTAAATTGTTCCTCTCCACGGAAATCTTTAGTAAAAGGCGAAAGATTTATTCGTGGTTTGAAGAGAAACCAGAGTAACGTAAGAAATGATAGTCTAATTGTTATATCAATATTATAAATTCTTTCGAATGGTATTGAAATTGAACTAAACGAGGAGAACGTATTGCAAATACTCCATCCCTTTTATAAATTTGCCTTCATTAGTCACAAATTTGAAAAATTATAGTTATAATAAATTATTACTATGTTGATTTTAACAATATACGTTGTTTGTATGAAGTAAATTAGAAAAAGTTAACCACGCATCAAATATCCAAGGAAAAGGGAGGTAATCAATGTTCATCTTCGATAAATAATCAGTATATATAAACATCAATCAGCCCATACACATATAAACATAGATCTCGGGGCAATATTTTCTTTTTCAATTTGTTTTCTGATATTTTTTTTAAAATTATTTTTCTATGTGTTTTTTGTTATTTTCTATTTGCTGTTTTTATTATCCATGTGCAGCATTCCAAAAAATGAATTAAATTCCAATATCAACAAAAAAATTTTAAATATTGAATTTTAAGAATGCAAGGTCATTTGCTGAAGAACTACGGACAAGGAAAAATTAAGTCAAAAGTCAAAATAACATATTTTAGTCGTCGTAGTTAATTTTCATTCTTTAATCATTGATGAATTTGCAACTTGTCTTCAGGACCCTCAAAGAAAAATGAAAAATGAAAATATCAGCATAAAATTATTAAAATGGAAAAAGAATGCGAAGTCAAGACCCCATTGGTCGGGAAATTAGTATTTTTCGTTGTTGCTTAAATTAGTGAAAATATTTCTACCATGTTTATCAATTTCGACTCGGTTATATTAGCGTATCTAATTTTTTTTATCATTGTAATTTTTTTTCCTGTGTTTCCTCTGTTCAGAGTACTTATATTAACAAAGTATTAAGGTAACACGATACCAAATGGCATATCTCCCGATTTCTGAAATTTTTGGCACACTTGTACTTTGGTTAAAGTTTAATTGAAATATGAAATGAAAAAAATTCTTGTTTTTGTCGAGCCTTCGACTTTAGTCGAAAAAGCGAGACATAGCGATCCTACATTCCGTCGGCGTCGTCGTCGTCGTCGTCGTCGTCGTTGTCGTCGGCGGCGTCCACAAATATTCACTCTGTGGTTAAAGTTTTTGAAATTTTAATAACTTTCTTAAACTATCCTGGATTTCTACCAAACTTGGACAGAAGCTTGTTTATGATCATAAGATAGTATCCAGAAGTAAATTTTGTAAAAATAAAATTCCATTTTTTCCGTATTTTACTTATAAATGGACTTAGTTTTTCTGCCGGGAAATATTACATTCACTCTGTGGTTAAAGTTTTTAAAATTTAATAACTTTCTTAAACTATCCTGGGTTTCTACCAAACTTGGACAGAAGCTTGTTTATGATCATAAGATAGTATCCAGAAGTAAATTTTGTAAAAAAAAAAAATCCATTTTTTCCTTATTTTACTTTTAAATGGACTTAGATTTTCTGCCAGGAAACAACACATTCACTCTGTGGTTAAAGTTTTTAAAATTTTAATAACTTTCTTTTACTATTTTGGATTTGTACCAAACTTGGACAGAAGCTTGTTTATGATCTAAAGCTAGTATCTAGAAGAAAATTTTGTAAAAAAATAAATCCATTTTTTCCGTATTTTACTTTTAATGGACTTAGATTTTCTGCCAAGAAACAACACATTCACTCTGTGGTTAAAGTTTTTAAAATTTTAATAACTTTCTTATACTATTTTGGATTTGTACCAAACTTGGACAGAAGCTTGTTTATGATCAAATGCTAGTATCTAGAAGGAAATTTTGTTTTCTTCCAGTTAACATTACATTCAGTCTGCAGTTAAAGTTTTTAAACATTTATTAGATTCATAAACTATCCTGGATTTTTACCAAACTTGGACAGAAGCTTCTTACAATCAAAAGATAGTATCAAGAGGAATATTTTTATTGATTTACTTCCTCATTTTTGTTGCGCCTGCGATTAACAGAAAAAGTAGGCGAGACACTGGGTTCCGCAGAACCCTTACGAATTTTTTTGTAATTTTGGTACGTAAATGTCAATTTTGTCGCCAAATTTACAAAGATGTATAGGAAAAATACATTTTTTAACTCGTATTTTTATCAGCTAAATGGCCACTACTTAAATGCATCATCTTATTTACAACTCCAAGGAGAGACAATTAAAAAAAAATACAAATGCTCAGATAATTAATCATCTACTCAACCAAAAATTCAGTGGAGTCGACAATATTTACTTCGCCGACCATACCAAATTGCTCATGAATGAAAATGTTCATGACAATCTGCTCTGCGAGGATAAAATTCAATTAAATGAAAAAGGAATATCAATACTTTCCAGCAACATCAAAAGAGCAATGTACATTGTGTTGCATATACGTCTCCCACCTACAAGATCCCAAAGTAAATTGGGACAGAGACAAAACAAGGGGCGAGGACGTGGGCGTGGTTATGAATGAATCTCATTGAGGAGTGATCATCATCAGAACTCCAAACAGTAAGTTGATCTGTTATTATACTATTTTCCATTGAAATTGTATTTTTTTTCTCTCGATCATCAATACTAGTATCTGATAAACTTATTATAAAATACAATATATCTGAGATCGAATTAACAAATTGCAATCAAAGCTACATTGTAATTTTTTTGTTATTTGGCAAGTTCAAACAAAGAGGTCTTGGTAAGATAATAGAATTTTGTTTTTCTCGTATTTCTATAATAAAACTTTTATATCCTGTGCAAACTTACTGTGATAGTGTCATGTCAAAATTTTCAAACCAATCTTCCATTTAAATGTGCTTCTGGAATGGGGGGGATTTCTAAAATATAATGATAAAACGCATGATCCTCTTTTCATAAATAATATTGAATATAGGTATGACTCTATTAAGTCAGTTCTTGAAATCATCACAGACATCAATCAAATAGCTTTATATTAGGGATGTCAACTCGGTGAACAATTACTAATCGAGTATTCGTTGGTTTCATCGAGTGATACTCGATTACTCGCTCGGGAATATATCTACAACACGGAAACACAAAAATACGTACTTTATATTCTATCATGGTTTGTTGTTCAACGGACGAAAAGTATCTAAAAGTATCTAAAAGTACATAAGTATCTGGGACAAGGAATTACACACCATAATTAATAGTTCATTACCTACAAATACTAATTAAGAAAAAACAATAGTCTAATCAACATAATTTAATGAACACCTATTTAAAAATTATAACAAGGAAAGACCATATCAAACAATAGTATTTGGTAATCGTAAGAAAACGCATTTAATGTTTACAAAGGCGTAATGATTAGAAGTTTTACTATTCACTGAGGGTCATCAGAGGATGCAACGAATTTATTTTATTTGGAAACATTTTCTTGTCAACTATTATTGGGTACAGTCGGTTTTGCAACTTTGTAAATAACAGTCTTGCTGACGAAAATATTTGCTCTGACGGTACCGATGTGACGGAATGGCAAAGACATGTTTATTTGTTTAAAGTGTTAGCCTAGGTATAGCGCCCATGTATTTTCGGAGGCATTTTAAATGACAATTTAGCACAAGCATTCGAAACAAAATGTATGTTATTTACTAGTATGATTAATCAGTGATGCCTATTTAATTTTCCGAAAGAGGATCTTTAGAAGATCAATTTGATATTAAGAAAACAGCAATATTCTAACAGGAAACCGATTAGTCGAGTATCGTTTTAGTATTCGATACTCGGTACTACCGAGCGATACTCGAATACTCGAGTACTCGTTGACATCCCTACTTTATATACACAAAAATTAACAGCTTTAAAACTTATATAAAAACAATTTAAATCATTTTTTATAGATTTATGGCACAAACGGATAAAGTATTTAGATGATAAACTTAGAACTCATGTTACATGTAAATCAAGTTTTGGATGAGAAATATATCTTTCCATTATAAGGAATTTTGAACAGAGAGGGAGTTTAACAAAGCGCAGAAATTCAAACTTAATACGACGGGTTCCCAATGTGGAACAGGATCTGCCTACTCTTCCTGAGAACCTGAGATCACCCCAGTTTTAAGTGGGTTTCGTGTTGCTCAATCTTTATTTTTCTATATTGTGTTTTGTTAACTGTTGTTTGTCTTTTGCTCTTTTTCTTTTTTTTTTGCCATGGCGTTTTCAGTTTATTTCCGACTTATGAGTTTGAATGTCCCTTTGATATCTTTCCCTTCTCGTTTAAGAAGTGAGTCCGGAAGGTATCAGGGTACTGTCCTTAATGACAGAACTTGTATTCGTTGTAACTCTGGAGATGTGGAGGTTGAAGATCATTTTCTCTATCAATGTGTAAAATTTGATGTTGATCGCATTCATCTATTTCAAGAAATAACTAAAAGTTTCCCTAATTTGATAAATCTTAACTCAAGGAATAAACCAACATGGCTGATGAACACAGAAGATAAGTCAATTCTCACTGCTGTTGGTCAATTTATTTCGAAAAAAAAAATTAATGGTGCGGCTTTCCTGTTTGCTTCAGTCACAAGGAGGACTGTGTGAAAAACACAGTTCCTTGAACGCAATCCCTTCGTGTCTGCGCAGTAGGGAAACCTACACTTTCCTCAAAACATATTACTGCACTATATGTTATTTGATGTGAAGAACATTGAAATTTTGTTACCTTTATGTTTGTTTTCTCTGCATCAGGTACGATGAAGTGTGTTAGAGCTGTTAAGTTCACAATCCTAGAACATCGTCCCTTGGTACCTGTTGCAGCTAAGCAATCAAACATATAGACATTTCCAGCAAATATAAAAACTGAAAAGATAAAATAGAAATAGCTGCAGATAAAATCAAGTGAGTGGACATTTTCCACAACTCTGGAGTAGCAACCCTAATATATATATATTTATTTAGCATCTAATAGACTGTATGACTCTTTATCAATATTTAGGTTTATTATATGAATGTCATGTATAAATATTGTATGATGCAAAGGATTATATTTGTTATAGGTATTTGCCCCCCTTAGGGACCTAATAATAGGGAAAAATAAAATATCTTTATCTTTATCTTTATATACATATGTGTACATAATCATTGTGGTATTAGCTCAAAGACACGATTATAGGTAAGAACAACGACTTAATAACAAACAATTCAAATATTGAAAATTTGCATGCACACGTTTCGGTATAAAATGTCATACAAGTAATTACATAGTCCACATAGTATTTTGTTTTCAACAATGTCACATGTTTAAATAGTGTAAACAATGCAATAAATTCATTGGAACCGGTCGGAATGGGGACGTCAAATACGATGCCTTGTGTTGAGATAGCTAGAGTGCCACGCTCTCTGCAAGTTAAGAACTCTTGCAACAACCCATATGAGGGGTCTGAAGGTGGAATGTTGCAAGGCTAAATTCCTGTGATTATCTAAAATACCCTCATTTTCCAGTGATATTACATAGTTCTCGCCCTTCACCCGGTCGACCCCCATTACAGGACCAACTTATTGTATTAAATTTTGATTTGTTCTCGTCCTGAACTTGCATGAAAATTTGCCACTGGAGGTTAAGCAAACAACAACCAATCAATCCTTAAATAAAAAAAAGCTCCCTCCAGATGTGGATTTTGGGGTCTAGAGGTCCTGACAACACCTACTAAAGTACATATATAGTTAATGCATGGACTTTTTACAAGTCAGACTCTTAGCGTCTTGTTGATACAACCCCTTTCCCAAGATCCTAGATCCGCATTTGCCTTCTAGCATCGTTTATCGTTGGTTGAAAATAAGTGCAACTAGACCCGACGTTGATGAAGCAAAATTTCACGACGTACAATTCCGAATTTCTGGGTGCTATAAATACATACTGTGTCGTTATGACGAGAAGTAAATTGGAGATCTCACGGATTAATACAAAATTTAGCAAGCAACTAAAGCAAGCGCGGGATTACATATGATCAGACATACTAGTATACGTGAAATGCCCATGTAATGAGCGATGGAACATATTTCACAATCACATTAGTTCATCTCTCGTTTATAAGATGAAATCCAACTAAGATAATGCATCCATCACCATTACAAATGTATTACAGGTCTGTTAAGTCAAATAAAATATTAGTTATAGGTTGCTTTTTTGGACGCCGAGCCATACATGTCATTACACCAACATGGCAAAATTGATATCACGACACATTGTGTCGTTCTGCAGCATAAATGTCGTTAATTATTACGAAATTTTTTTAAAGGTTTTTTGTGCTACTGAGCATGACATGTTGACTTGTTATAACGACATAGTTAGAAAAACGTCGGACACAGTGTTGCGAGTTAATTATGTTTATGCAAAAAGTAAATTGAAAAGTTTTGATTATGTAAGGAAACTGTATTCATTAGTAACAAGGTAGATGTAACTGTTATATCATATTTCAGCTTACAACAAACTCGACCTTGCATTTTCATACATACATTTCTCAAAGGTTAAAAATCGAATATGCATGACGATATTTTTACCAAAAGCGTAATTTTGAACTATCAAGCTACAACGAACTTTCATCTTTAAAAAAAATCCAAACAAATAGACCAAAGTCTTAATTGATGCTCTCTAGAACTTATCCTTTTAACAAGACAGTCATAACAACTTTACAACTGTTCGCATATTTCTATGGCAATGATTACGATGAAATAATTTTGAACTATCAAGCTATAACGAACTCTCATCTGTAAAAAACAAACTAATGGACTAAAGCCTTAATTGATGCTTGCTAGAAGTTATCCCCTCAACAAGACAGTCATAACAACTTAACAACTATTCACAGATTTCTATGGCAATGATTACGGTGATATATTTTAACAAACTATAGATTTTTGCTTGATCACAGCTATTCCAAAAACACGTGTCATTAATTGCACCCAACTATTGGCATCATAGTTTTTACCTGCTTTCGTCGATGGCGAAAGCAGGTCTAGTTACCGCTCGACTCCGTCCGTTCGTCCGATAGACCTTGGATAGAAAACTTTGATTGTTATCAAAGTTTTCCTGGCTTCTATGGAAGGGACTGATTTGATATTTGGTCTGCAGCTTCCTAATGTTGAGTTGTAGCGAGTAAGCACTTTTTACTTGCTCTGAAGCCACTTTCTGAAACTAGTACAAGTAAAACTTTCATCACATTTTTCATGGCTTCTGTCAATGTTTAATGGTTTAATATGTGGTCTGCAATTTCATAATGTTGAGTTGTAGCGAGTAAGTATTTTTACATTAGCCGTTCATTCACTTCCTGTTTGGCAATATTTTGAAATTTTACAACACTCATTGTACTTGGACAATTTCCGTCAAAACTTTATTAGCTCCTATAGAAAAACATGATTTAATATTTAATCTGCAGCTTCATAACATTGAGTTGTAAGACGAGTAAGGAATTTTTACAACATACATTGTACAATGAAATTTTGCTTTGGCTTCTATCAAGGGGAATGGTGTAATTTTGGTCTGCAGCTTTATAATGTTTAGTTGTAGCGAGTAAGCTGTTTTTACACCAGCTGTGCATTCACTTCCTGCGTGCCGATAATTTGAAATTTTACAACACTCATTGTACAAGGAACATTTCTGTCAAAGTTTTCTTGGCTCCTTTCAAAGGGAATTATTTAATTTTTGGTCTGCAGCTTCATAATAAAGAGTTGTAGCGAGTAAGCAACTTTTACATCGGCTGTGCAGTCACTTCGTGTTTGCCAATCATTTAAAAATTTTTATAATACATTGTGAAATGAAAATTTTCGTCAATTTTTTCTTGGCTTCTATCAAGGGAAAGGTATAGTATTTTGTCTGAAGCTTCTGAAGTTTGAATGTCCCTCTGGTATCTTTCGCCTCTCTTTCATAATGTTGAGTTGTAGAGAGTAAGCAATTCTTACATCAGCCGTGCATTCACTTCCTGTTTGCCGATAGTTTGAAATTTTACACTAATTGTTCTAGCAAAATTCCGTTAAAGTTTTCTTAGCTCCAATTGAAGGGAACGATTTAATATTGGTATTCAGCTGGACTATGTTCAGTTGTGACGAGTAATCAGTTGTTACATCTACCATGCAGCCACTTCCTGTTTGCCGATAGCTTGAAATTTTACAACACTCATTGTACAAGGACATTTTTTGCCTCATTTGTGACTGTCTATAATGAACAGGAGTGATCAGTTATGCTTCAAAATACATGTTACCTCGATCAATTGTATGTAAAGACGCAGGGTCAAACCTGGTATTGGTCTTGATTCTATATATATATCTACATCTCTACAATTCTTCTCTCTTAACCCTATACTTACACATCATCCTTTTATTAGCATTTGTCTATAAATGATTCTTTTCTCTTATTGTTGTAGCTGTAATGAATTCAAAATACAACGTAGAGAAGAATAAAGATTTAGATCAAGGATGGGCGTGGGTGATTATGGTAGCAGCATGTGTTGCTGGTATCATAAACGGATTACTTATCTACGGGGCTGGGGTTTTCCATGTGGCTCTACTCCAGAGGTTTGAGGAAGACAATGCACACACAGCACTGATTGGTTCTATATTTACAAGTCTCCTCTCTCTCATAGGTACTTAATGATTAACCATTAGTGCTTATTTTATATAGAATTTGCTACATCAAGTTTTAATGTTAAGACATTTCTAAATTTGCAAAAAGCATATTTTTTTCTGGTTTGAAGGACATTATCGATTGGTTCGATCATTCGTTCAAAAATTCCAGACCTAAAAGAGGGACGAAAGATACCAGAGGGACAGTCAAACTCATAGATCGAAAACAAACTGACAACGCCATGGCCAAAAATAAAAAGACAAACAGACAAATAATAGTACAGATGACACAACATAGAAAACTCAAGACTAAGCAACACGAACACCACCAAAAACTGGGGGTGATCTCAGGTGCTCCGGAAGGGTAAGCAGATCCTGCTCCACATGTGGCACCCGTCGTGTTGCTTATGTTATTACAAATCCGGTAAATAGTCTAATTCGGTAGGTCACATTCGTGAAAAGGGAAGGGTATTGTAGTTACGACATAAGGAACATATCCGATATCATCTGTGAAACGGATATTCCGTAACGGTCAACCAACTCGTGATGGCGTCCGTAAAATTTACGAAGGGATGATTTCAACTTCAACATTTGGAACTCTTGGTTTAATAGCTTCCTTGTGAGCAGCAATCCTCTATCAAGGAAATCATGATAGGAAATACAAGCCCGGGAATATCGTATCAACTGGGAGATATATACTCCGTATGCAGGCGCTGCTGGAATGTTGCTACATAGAAATGGAAAGTTTACAATTGGGAAGCTGTAATCATCTCTTTTGTCGTAAAGTTTTGTTTTCAACCGACCATCATTGTCAATTTCTAGATTTAAGTCAAGATATGAGGCAGACTTAACTGTATTTGTAGTATCCTTTATCTCTAGTTCGATGGGATAGATTCGTTCAACATAGTCACCAAATTTTGTATTATTTAGTGAGAGAACATTATCTATATAGCGGAACATCAAGTTAAAGGATATAAATAACTTCTTATCTTTCTTCCTAAGAAGTTCTTATATGAAGTCAGCCTCACAATAATAAAGAAACAAGTCGGCAAGAAGAGGGGCACAATTGGTTTCCATAGGAATTCCGACAGTCTGTTGAAAAACACATCCTCCAAACGTAACAAATATGTTGTCAATCAAGAAATCAAGCATCCTGATAATGTCAGTTTCAGAGAATTTTTTTTTGAATCAGAGTGATTCTTTACAAAGTAGGATTTATCCCTTCCCAAGACAAGATACTTGTATCTACGTTCGCCATTCTTTTTAACATATACATTCAACGGAACCGATATGCCGTATAGTAAATACTACTCATAGACACTTATGCGTAACCTTTAGTAGCAACAGGAAATGGTTTATTCATATTGATAATATTATATCAAGTATATCTAGACATTTATATTTCTTGCGTAATTTGAAATATTGTCGTAACAAGTCAAGTTGAGGGAAAATACTTATTCATTATAAGACTTATATTTGAATGTGCCAGTAAAGTCTAGGATAACTGTAGAACTGTTAATGCGACTAAACTACCGAAAATTATCTAATACCGAGGTTTTTTACAAATAAATTTGTTGTGAAATCTTAAAGAACACCGGTAACAAGTTGTTTTATAACATTTAAAATCAAAATGCTCAAAGCTTCCATTGCAGTTTAATACAATTCAATACAAACTACTACTGTTTATCCCTTGAGAAATGATGGTGATAGTATCTCACCTTTTAATAGAGTCCTTAACCAGTAATTCTTATATCCGTCCAACTAAGCGACAATCACAGAATAATTTTAATTTATCCATACGTTAAATAGAATTACTTTCGTAATTTAAATGTGAACTGACAAATTTGTCATATTTTAAAGATTTTATTGTCCATATGCATTTTTGCTTTGGACCTAGAAGGCTTATCATTGTATAGACCCAGCTTAGATGCTCAGCAACTTTTCTCCACGGCGATATATTAAAAATCAATGATTGTTTCTGCTTGTGAGGATTCCAATATTTGTTTTCTCATGGTATGTATCAAAATTGAAGGGAAATATTTGCATGCTATAGAATATAATGTAGTATAGTGCATGTATATATATATACACGTCTAAATATGTGACAACTTTATGACAGACATTCTCCATCGGATAACAGGTGGTTATACAGGACTAACACCATATATATATAATTCGTCTCAAATTTAGACGAACAATGTTAGATTTTCAAATTTGCGTTAGCTGTATACTAGAACACACCCGCGGGTCCGTGGCTGAATAAAAGTACCTACGCCTAATTTTTAGCACGGGTTTTTAATATTCGTATTGTCATATGATAAAGTCATGCTGATTATAAGGTGCACAGTTTTCTCTGCTTTCAAAATCTTTTAGTTTGAACCCATACTGGTTTTCTTACTTGTTTTTATATTTTTCATTTTTCATATTTGATGATAAGCGAATCAGATGAGTGTATGTTCGTTTGTTTTATTGCATTGTACGTATTGTTTTGGGGGAAGGTTAACTTTTTGGTAGTAAGACCCGTCACGGCTAGGCTGGGAAACTGTGTATTAAATGTCCTTCTTAACACAATAACCCATGGTGGTGCTTCTATTAAAGGAAGAAGATACATAACAGACATACATACTACAACCGGAAACTCCATGTGGCATATAATATTGGTATCGGTATCGGATTCGACCCGGAACTTGTTAATTATTGGTTATATTAATTATGTGGAAAATTGAAGGGCCTGGAATGGTGAAATTTTTAATCTATAAGTTTTTCTAAACGACGATCTATTTAAAATCAACGATTGTTTATGATCCACCTTGTGGTCATTGGGTTGCTTGTGCTGATTCAAATATTTGTTTTCTCATTGTATATATCAAAATTGAAGGGAAATATTTGCATGCTATAGAATGTTATGTAGTATACTGCATGTATATATATATATATATAAATTGTCCCAAATTTGATTAACTTTTTTATCCTGTTTTGCTTTGTTTTTGCAAATAAAATGTTTGAACTTAAAACTTATAAATAGTAGCTTCTGCCATACCAAATATCTTCAATAAGTGTTTCCAATTTGTACGTTTCCGTTTTAACAATATATTTATTAACATAAATTGAGCTAAGTTACTCTTAATATATATTTTTTATACGTAGACGCACTGTTATCTATTTCAGGACCATTAGCCAGTATGCTCATAAATATTTATAGTTGTCGAATAACGATGATAGTTGGAGGCATTGTAATGTTCATTGGATTTGTCTCAAGCTTTTTCGCCTATCACAATTTGAATTACATACTAATAACCTATGGAATTATAGCAGGTATACAAATTATACGAAAATAGGTTGTAGTTCTAAAAATTATATATAATAACATTTATGTTTAGTTTAGAAAGCATTTACTTTTTTGGTTAAATATCATTTCTTACGTGTTAGGATTGGGCAAGTTCATGCCACCGTTTAAAACCATGAAAAAGTATATTTTGTATATTTTGAATTATGTTTTCGATTCCAATTTGATAATTGCGTTTTATGAAATGATCTAGAAATTTAAGATAGTATTGAGTACATCTCGATTAAGTGAATATGTAAAAACCATGGAAATGATAAGTACAATATGCTCTGACGTCTGTTCCAGGTTCAACCCACCATTTTTTTCTTTAAATGTCCTGTACCAAGTCAGGAAAATGGCCACTGTTATATTATAGTTTGTTTCTGTGTGTGTTACATTTTAATGTTGTGTTTCTGTTGTGTCGTAGTTCTCCTCTTATATTTGATGTGTTTCCCTCAGTTTTAGTTTGTAACCCGGATTTGTTTTTTTCTCAATCGATTTATGAATTTCGAACAGCGGTAAACTACTGTTGCCTTTATCTGTAACCTTTTTTGGTCTTTTTGGGTCAGAGCAATCTCGGACTAGGAAATGATATGAAAATTGAATGCACTTAGGAAAGACATCATTTTTATATTTTTTTCCTTCTTTCTGTTAACTGCCTGCCTGATTCCTGTCACTGATTAATTGTATGACAACATTTTACCTTATACATTGTTATGTGTCCATTTCTGCACAAACGTTCAATTTTGATATTGGAATTATTACTAGTAGCTCTGACTTTACAACCTTATTGATATATATTAGAGGACTTAACTTGTTGAATCTGAATTCCTAATCATTTCAAAATTTTGAACTTGTAAATTTTTTCATGTAAATTTTGTTGTTCCATTAGTTAGGATTAAAAAGAGTACAGGAACACAAACATCAAACAGATGTTTACGATAACTATCTTATAATAGGGAAAAAAAGGTATTAACAAAAATAACAAACTTTAATGTAAACTCGAAAAGCAGGAAGTCCATAAAACCTTACTTCCTTGACTATATAAACCAACGGAACGAATGGAAAACAACCGTCATATTCCTGGCTTGGTACAGACATTTTAAAAGAAAATGGTGGTTTAGACCTAGCTAGCTAAACTTCCTACTTGTATGACAGCTATTTATACATGTAATTTCGTTATATTGACAAAACTGAGGGAGCCACAGAAACAAAAACCAAACATTGGGTAACGTGACAATAAATGGGATCTAGCAGTCAAAGTAAAGTAAATCTTCATATGACTTATATGACTTAGTTATGGATAACGCATGAAGCAACTGATTGTTTGTAAAAAATAATTTAATAATTCATGGCATGTGGTAAAAGATATCCAAGTTTTCGAAGAACAAAAACATATTAGTTTTACAGATCGATCATAATCTTGCATGAATGACTCTTCATCGCCCTAGTTTAAACTGGGACTGGCCAGGCAAAAGAAACAACTTTGATAACTTTAGAACTGTATAAGAAAGAATACGTAAATTGTTACTTATCAGTAATTATTACGTACACGGAATACAAAAGAAGTCGGGAGGGTAAAATTTGCTTACTACCCAACGGTCATATGAAATTGGATACGTCATTTCATCTAAGTACATAGTAAAAAATTTGTGAAGTCGCAGAATTATACAATTTTCTCCTTTGGGAGAATTTGACATTCAAAAGTGTATAGAAAGTGCATTTGCAAATAAACGCGAATAAAGTTTGTACATGCAAGTAGAAACTGACAAATGCGAGAATTATCGGTACAATCTAAATTATATCTGTTTCAGTTTGAGCGACGTGCTTTCTTGAAAAATCAGAAAATTTGTTCCTCTAATATTATATGTAGTTTTTGTCACTTAAAAACATCCACTTTTTCAGGGACAGGTTTAGGTTTGTGTGCAACGCCTCCACTTGTAGTGATTGGATATTTCTTCCATCTTAAACGAGGACTAGCATTGGCTGTTGTAGTAAGCGGTGCAGGAATTGGCATGTTTGTTGCAGGTCCTTTATTACAAGCATTACTAAATCAGTATGGACTTCAGGGGGCGTTTCTCGTATTAGAGAATTCTCGACATCTGACTTTACTAACGTCATACATAAAGTATACGTGAGAAATCACAATTAAGACTATATTTGAGATTGAATTGTCTCCCTTTTTCCGAAAAAAATGACATATTAAAATGCATTCAGCTATAATTTCGCCATTATCTTCATATTTTTTCTTAATCTAATTATGATATTTGAATTAAGACAACATTGTTGTAGGGAAAAATGATTTTTTTTGTATTTAGTGATTCTAGTAACTTAAAATTATTGACCATTAAATCTCAAGAAAAATAATCGTAATTAATGGAAGCAAAGGAAGGTATAAAGAGCTGATATCCAGTTTAGGATTCAATAACTGGAGACACTGCTATACATCTGTTATACTTTGTTTAAAATGCCAAGGGTTAATAATTAAGTCAAAGCACATTATAATTATACTATTATAATTGAAATAAAAAATCTCAAAATACAAATATCATCTCACTTTGTTGACCGTCCATCCACGATATTCACACCAAAATAGGTTGTATCTCTAATTTAAAGTTGTGTTTGACGTATAGTTATCATAACTAGTATTTTGAAGGTTTTTTTTCTCCGAAAAAAACCTTCAGATATACCTTATAGTCAAATCAGAATCAACATGTGTGAAATTATAGAAAATCAAATGATAAATATTTATGGTTGATACAAAACTTAACGCCAACATATAAATATGTCGTATATCTTATTTCAAGATAGTTCTTGTTTGTTTATAGTCGTCAGTACATAATTAAGGCAATCTGAAATTAAGCCCTGAGTCTGGACTAAAGCTCCGTGATGAAGGCCATACGGTAAACAATAGTTGCTTAAAATCAACATTATTCCCCCTGGTAGTTAGTTATCTGATTGTTAATACTGTTAGACATCGACCATTCATCTTTTGTGGTTGAACAAAGGATTTTTTAAAAGTTTGATTCTTTATTGCTTCATATATACTTCATTAAATTGTCTGTGCGAAATAAAATGCCCCTCCGCACCAAATATTTAAAAAACATAAAAAGATGGTTCGTTCCTTCTATGATCTTAACATTAGAAAGAAAATTAACGGAACATCTGAGTTGCTATCTCCTTGCCATATTGTATCAAACATCTCTTTAAACGAGTATCCACAGTAAGGTTGAACACATAAATAACGAAGTTATTTTTTGGGAAGAACTTCTTGCAAATACGTTTACGAAATATCGAATGAAACAAGTGTGGACACAGGCTAGCGTGGATAGTATCCAGCATATAAGAGAATTGCACGGTCAAACTCATAAGACCCAAACAAACTCGAACTTGATCTTGATTTTGTCATGGACATTTGCCAGCCAGACAATACCACCAGATAGACCACCAGAAAGACAGACATACAGACAGATAAGACCACCAGACCGACAAGACCATCAGACAGACAGACAGACAAGACAACCAGACAGTCACACAAACAAGACCACCAGACAGACCACCAGACAGACACACAAACAAGACCACCAGAAAAACACAGACAGACAAGACAATCAGACAGACAGCCAGCCAGACAAGACCACCAGACAGACAGCCAGCCAGACAAGACCACCAGATAGACAGACAGACAGACACACAAGACCACCAGCCAGACAGACAAGACCACAAAACACACAGACAGACAAGACCACCAGACAGACAGACACACCAGATAGACAGACACACCAGATAGACAGACAGACAGACAAGAACACGAGACAGACAGACAGACAAGACCACCAGACAGACACAGACAGACAAGACAAGACCACCAAACAAACAGACAAGACAACCAGACCAGACCACCAAACAGATAGACAGACAGACAGACAGACAGAAAAGACCACCAGAGAGACACACAAACAAGACCACCAGACAGACAGACAGGACCACAAAACAGACAGACAGACAGAAAGACAGTCAGGACCACCAGACAGAGAAATAAAACCAAAACACCAGACAGACAGACAGACAGACAGACAGACAGACGGACAGACAGACAGAAAAGACAGACAGACAGACAGACAGAAAAGACAGACAGACAGACAGACAGACAGACAAAACATTAAGACAGACAGACAGGCAAGATCTTAAGACAGACAGACAAGACCACCATACAGACAGACAAACAAATATAATAAAGTCTACTACAGCTAAACTTCACAGGTCAGGGACTTATATAACTAGTTAACACTAGATGAGTAACGATCTATATCAATCAACAAAATGTTTTATAGCTAATTAGGCACAATTCCCATACAAATCAATATAGTTTAATTAACAAGCATATCTTTGCGTCTTGGTTTTAAACGCCATATATAAATATTTAACATAACGTTGCTATGAAATAAAGAGAAGAGCAAATATATTTGCTGGTTCCCGCAAGGTACATGAAATACTGTTGAGACCGAATATCTACAGATAAACCTTTTTCAACTGATTTTTACAGTTCGTTCTTATGTTGTACTATTACACCACTGTTCCAGGTTAGGGGAGGGTTGGGACTCCGCTAACATGTTTAACCCCGCCACATTACGTACATATGTGCCTGTCCCAAGTCAAGATCCTGTAATTCAGTGGTTGTCGTTTGGTGCCGTGTTACATATTTGTTTTTCGTTCATTTTTTTTTGTACATTAATTAGGACGTTAGTTTTTTCGTTTGAATTGTAAAACGTTTTACATTTGTCATTTTTGGGACTTTTATAGCTAACTATGCGGTATGGGCGTTGCTCATTGTTGAAGGCTCTACTGTGACCATTTTTTAAAATTTCTGTGTCATTTGGCCTCCTGTGAAGAGTTGTCTCATTGGCAATCACACCACATCTTTTTTATATCTACAGATCCTAGGTAAAATGAAGACACAATAAAGTATCAGATTACCTAAAATATCGACACCAGCAAGTCAGACATTTATTAGTCTTGCTTTGTTTAAAAAACACAAGAAAACACAAAAAGAAACACCCGAGCAGTTCTTGTATAAATCAATTTCAGTTCGACAAAATTTATTCATTCTTTTTAGCAAATGCAAATTTTAGTCTTTGGTTAAAATAAAATTGTATTTGAAAATTTAAATTGATGACCGCACAATCAGTCATATCTATTCAAACAAAAGACAGACAGACGAGCACGACGCATATAGATTATTTTTTAAACCCGTTTATCACTTTAACATTTAAAATTAAAACAAACTAAAGATAACAATGACGGAATAAGGCATAATAAAGGTGAATAAGCATTTTTTTATATCAATATACTCCTGTAAAATAATATAGAACATTTATAAAAATTTAGAACATTTATTAAGAAGATAGGTATTTGTCCATACACCTTTCCATTTTGTTTTCTAGAGGTCTAAGTCTGTCAAGGTGGTCTTGGTACGCTTGGTATGTGTCCCTAGCCATTTCCATGGCACCCTTTTTCTTTGGGGGTGGTTGAACTGCTTCCTCCTCATCCTCATCATCGGCAACAGGGATCGCTTGAAATCTGTTTGCTACGCCAGACGGTTCTTGAGGTTCTTCTTGCGATTCTTGCGGTTCTTCAACCTGGTCTTCTTGAGCGTCATCTTGTTCCAATGGCGTGCTTATCCTTGCAACTATATTTGCAACTTCACGCTCCACCTCTTTACTGGCGTTGAGCTGCAAGTACAAAAAGAAAAATAAATATATGATATATTTTAACAAATAAAAATATATTAAATGAAAAACCCAAATTAAGATTGATGTAATAAATTGTTGATATGTTTGATGATCACCTTTTCTTTTGTTCTAAATGTGATGAAGTATAAAACTCTGAGCGGAGTAATCGATTCATTGAGTGTTTGATAGACAATTCCGATTGGTCAACTTAAATCTTTAAATTTCATTGTGAAGGATATATAATGTATCAAATGTTATGATGACCGGATAGAAATTTGCTGTTCACCTGTTGTTTTTTTATTTATTGATTTAGATGTCAAATTGAAGGTTTTCATTTTTTTTAAATTCATTATTTACGGAAGCCTTTTAGTACGGAAGCCTTTTAGGGCCATGCTAATTTACTTTATTTAATTTGATATAACAAATTAATAATTTGATATAACAATATAACAAATTAATAATTTAATACAACAAATTAATAATTTCATACAACAAATTAATAATTTGATATAACAAATTAATAATTTGATATAACAAATTAATAATTTGATATAAAAATTAATTATTTGATATGACAGATTATCAATTTGATTAAATAAATTACGATAATTTGATATAACAATTCATTCATTTAATTTATCAAATTATTAATTTAAAATAACAAATTGATTATTTGATATAACAAATTAACAATTTGAAATAACAAATTAATAATTTGATATACAAATAGTCTTCTCAAGTGCATTTTAGCGATAGACTCAAAGAAAGCAAGTCCATAAGTTATTGTGTTAGGCTTATTTCTTATTCAATTAAAAAAAATCTAATCATTTGGGGCTTGGCAGTCAAAGTCCCAGCGCAGTTTTAAAAAAGCTGGAAACTTATTCAAAACCGACTTATTCTTAACTTGCATGTCCGAAGTCATTCAGCAACCTTTAGCTTGAGCGTTTTTCGTCAATTGCAGCCTCTTCATATTCATTTTGTTTTTCGTTTCATCTATAAAATTAAGGCCATTGATTTTCTCATTTGTAATATCAAATGTTTAATTTGTTATATTGAATTGATAATTTGATAATTTGTTGTTTCAAATTGTTAATTTGTTATATCAAATTGATAATTTGTTATATCAAATTGATAATTTGTTATATCAAATTGATAATCTGTTATAACAAATTGATAATCTGTTATAACAAATTGATAATCTGTTATATCAAATTGATAAATATAGATTATTGCATCGTTACAAGTGGATTATCGGATTTATCCAATCGAGATACTATTAGTTAAAGTACCAATTCCATATCAGTCTCGAAAGTTTATAGCCCCGCAGAACAATTTAAGGCTTGTGTGATAGTATCTACTGTTATTTTCAGAAGATGAAAAACAATGCCTTTTATCAACCTTAAATTATTATGCATTTCGTATATAAATATCAATTAAAAATAGCGGACGCATGATTTCTTGGTGCTAATAAAGAGATATTGTCATGAAAACTTGTTTTAATTTACGAAATCAAGGTTTGCCTCAGAACGGAGAATAGAAGCCGAACACGTGAATTTAGTGCACGGTGGTAAACAATCTCCAATTACAATTTTTTATCACACGTGACCATGAAGTTATGCACTTATATATATTTTTTCGTTCATACTCTTATTATTATTTCCGTTTATAAACCGAACACCCCAAAATTAGGATTGGCGCACATACTGCTCTTTTAAGAACGTTTCAGATAATGATGAACAGGAGGAGGGGATGGCTAAAAGTCAATTTATTTGTTGAATATTTAAATCGATCATTTTTTGTTGGACTGAGCAGGCGTATTACTTTTGAAAATTTAAATGCATAATTTCATTTATTCTGTCTTTGTTAAAATCATTTTTTCCAGTTACAATTGCGCCAGAATATATAATTACATCGCGATGACCGTGAGGTCATTTCGATGTATTGCTATCGCCTAAATTTCCATTATGCAAATTAGTTTTGGGTTTTCAACCGATCTATAAAAATTATAGATCCGCGGTCATTATTTAGTGCAAAATAACATTACTTATCGCTTGTTTCAAATTCATTTTTTCAATGGATACTCCTATACATATTTTTATTAAAACACAAATTAATAATACGAAAATGTGTTGTCGTTACTTATATATATAAAAGTAAAAAATCATTGATGATATCTATGCACACGTACCGAAAAATTGTGTTAAAGCTTACGGAAGAATATCTCAAGAACGTTTTGCGACACTCCCGGCAAGGACCGAAAACTCTGTTATTGTTTTGCGGGAAAATATGAATGGCTTCGCATATCCAATCTTATAGAAAATCGATTTGTTTACAGAAGAATGTCCACCATGCACTTGCACTGCACTATAATTAGAATAGTAGAATAGAATGATATACAAATAGATGAAAATTATATATACATGCAACCGTAATATTAATATAATATATAACAACAAACCAGTGTATACTCTGGGACTATTATTATATTAGTATAATAGTCCCAGGTATACTGATTTGTATCACTACAATGTAATAGTTATAACGGTGCGGTTGAATTTCCTGTCATTTATTCATCATCCATGCACGAACTTGTATCAGAAAAAAATATATCTCTGTAAATTAACCTCAGTTTCAGGTATAGAGATGTGATCTATTTCTGTGACATGTGCTTTTGACCATCCACAAGAACCTGCGGTCATCCGATGTTCAGTACTTCAGTACTTTGATTTAGTAATTGTCACCGCCACTAAAATTAAAAAAAACAATCTCTTGCCGGGAGTCATGTTGTACAATGTAACATTTTTTTTTTTTGGTTTGTATTCTCCATACTCTAATTTCCAGTAAGCTTCTAGAATCCCTATACTTTTATTTCTGGAAAAAGCTTCACGGCAAAATCTATTATATTAATTTAAAGTAATAACTTGTATTTAAATAATGTTAATTTGTTTTTGTCCTGAATATGCATGGGATATTTGCCAATGGACATATTTAAAAGGCTGGATGTGCTAAAAAATATCTTTATACTATAAATTTCATATAGCAGAAAATTTCCATTTCTTTGAATTTACGGTATTTCAAGTGAAAAAACTTTTTTTGAATTTTAACTCTTTCATATTGTAATGTTGCTTATTATATCGGGGTTGTTATGCTACTGATGAAGCAATTATAATTAATCATTTAAAATTATTTACATTTGTTAAAATATTCCCGAGTATGTGTATCTAATTTACACCCCAAGATATAATTTTTATATAAATGATAGATTTCTATAATTAAGGAGGGGGGTCTTTCAGCAATTTTACCATAGTTTATGGGAAATCATGACAAATGCAGGGTATCCAATTACATTTAACGACATTCTGGTGTAAGTAGTAATAAAATTTTGAAGTGTGGCTTAATTTTCGAGAAATTAAACATACACCAAATACGGTTATAATATTTTCACGCAATTTGATTTGAAATTTGAAATATGTATGGATAAATTCAAATGAAAAATACACTTAAGTTGTTAACATACCCTTTTCAAGTTTGCCCTTTTTGACGCTGGATCGGACTTTTGGGAATATCGGCTGTCCATAGCCCTAACCTCCTCGACTAGCCTCTTTAACTCCGGATTGCAAATTGTCATCCCATCTTTTGTAAGCTTCCTTACTTGGTCCGTCATAGTTTTTGGCCTTGTTTGCACCCGTACAACTCCATAGCAGCTTGCGGCAGTTTGTCACGCTGCCTCTTCACCTCCTCTAACACCAAACTGCAATTACATCTGGTTTTGGTGTAGGCTCTTAAGATTATAAGTTGTTCTATGAAGCTCACTTCAGTGTGGGATTTTCTGGTCGGAGTAGCCATGCTCTTAGTGGATTCGAAACAAAATGGTCAAACCGACACGTGGAAAATAGGTAATATTGTCGCAAAGGTCCATCATTGGTCAGTATAGAAAAAAAAAAAAATCGTCCGTGCATGGTTCGGGTCAAAGGTAAAACAAACTAGGTTTAAGTAAATGATAATTGAATTATTCCCCATATATATGGTTTCAATGCGCAAATATAATAGATTATTAAAAAAAATATTGTAAGATATTTTGTTAATTTTTTTCGAGTTTTTTTTTTTAATACGGACAAACCTATAGATGTATAGCATAGGTTTGCATGTAGAATTTCTTTGGCCTTCACTAATTTACACATGTTCATCTATATGTATTTTGAAATTCAAATCCTTAAAAATGAACGAGAGAGATCAGGTCGTTTTTATTTGCTTACTGTACCTGCAGTACAGAATGATGTTATTGCCACCTCCTCCAGTACCACCTTTTCAGTCGGAAAATGATTCATCTTTTTTTATGATTTTGAACATTCTTATAACATATCTCAGAAGTCTAAAGATGCCGTTACCGTTTTATAATTTTTCAATCAGAAATAGGATTTTAGAACACGAGGTTTCACTACCGCTATCTACTAACGATCCGTACAGAATTTTATCAGACAGACCTTTTGAATTTTGGATTGTTTCTGGGGAAACTGTGGAAACGTTTGAAAATTTATTAACTATTATTTCTCCGAGAGTAAGAAATTTTCGTTATGGGAACAGTTTTATCAGTTTGAGAAATAGACTTTTAATGACATTGATGTGGTTACGGCAATACCCCACATATACCGTTTTATCATTGACTTTTGGTGTGAGCGTTTCCGCTGTTGGTAAAACCGTAAACAAAATGTGGATGATTCTTTGGGAAATATTGGATCCACAAATTACATGGCCAAGTGTTATCCAATGGAACCAAATGAGGGGTAATTGGCCAGAAATGCCGAATGTTATTGGAGCCATTGATGGTACATCCCACGAGATTTGGATTCCTTCTACAGAACCACAAGAAGAGTTCTATAGTGGCCATAGAAAATTCCATTGCATCCATACTCAGGTACTCTTTTGTAAATTTTAACATGTTTTCGATTGATCGGGATGTATGGACACACAAAAATATGTTTACCTTAAATATTGTTTTCGAGCGACGGATAAATATTTGATATTTTAAACACAGGCGCTTGTTGAGAGGACACTTCCCATTTTCATTTTCTGTGTTTATTTTTAATTTGAAATATATTTTCATTATTTACTTAATTTTTACTTATTTTCGATTATTTAAAGTGTTCCAACTCACTTTTATGTGATTGAATTTTTTTTTAGGTTGCTCCGCTATTCCTATTGTTGAAAAAAAACACACAAAATAAAAAAGGGGGGGCGGTACTCAACATGCTCCTGTGATTTTTGTCTTTTTAAATATTCAAGTGATGAAGTTGAGGAAGTTTTGTACTTAACTTTCGATCTATTAATGACATTTTTCTTTATTCGTCAGATGATTTAATTTGCATCCGAAGATAATTATAAATTATCCATTAATATTAAATTAAACATCACAAACGCGGACCGCGAAGAGGACACCCCTACACAGAACGTTACATGTACACCTTTGTTTCAAATTACGCGGCAAAATTCATATTGATATTGAACTTAACATTATAATTGTGTATTTTTTCGTTTTTAGTTAAATTCCTTTTAATATTTAGTTTTTATAGGCAAAGTTAAGTTAATATATCTTATTGTTATCGACGATCGAGGCGCATGAATTGTATTATTTGTAAAATTAAGATCAAGATTGCCATATCTTTCAATGTTGAGTTTATTGAACTATATGATCTCATATGTTCAGAGAAATAAAAATTGAACAGCGTATCGCCGAAATTTGTGTATCATTAGTTTTAGAATCCAAATATTGATTTTCGTAACATAAAGCGTTCTTTAATCGACAGTTTTGAGAGCATGATACATTTGTAGACTTTTCACCAGTCGAAGACCTATATAAACATCTTTGGTTGATTTTTATCGCTCTTGTGATGTTGTCTTGCTGTCGTATTGTTGATTGATACACACGCACACACTTACATTTTTGAATCCGTCAACATGAAAATTGTGAATATAAAATCGATTAAAGAATTTAAAGTATGAAATTAAAATACTAGTAATTTGCAAAAATGCATTTTGATGAAATTGAAAATGGAAATCTTAGTTCTTCGCCTCTCTGTCTTTTTCACATATATATATCTAGATATTTTGTTTTCTACTTTTTCAGATAGTTATTGATAACCAAAAAAATATATGCTATGTCCATTCCGGATTTCTTGGCCACAATAACGATGCCTTCTGCTATCAGCAAATCCGGCAGATTGGTCCAGGACTGGAAAATGATTTCCCAGCACACTGTTTTATACTGGCTGACAGTATCTACCCAAATGCACCACCTCTTGTAACTCCTTTTAAATCGACGGATATCGTTCGAAGACCAACCTTGAACAGAAGAGAAAACGGAAGTTTAACCTATTACACAGAAAAAGAAGGGTGTATGTCGAACACGTTATAAAGGAACTAAAGACATTTAGGGTAATTGGTGCGCTTTACAGACACCCGAGATGGGAAATGTCATCTATTGTTGAGCTGTGTGCTGCCCTGGCTAAGAGAAGAGCTGATTTGATTAAAGACGTTTACAGTTAATAAATATACTTGCTATTGAATATGTTTAGATACTGAAATAAATCTTAGTTTATGTAATTAGAGGTTGTATCTGTTTGAATTGTTTTCTCAAAGTTCACAAATGGGTTGGTTTAGATTATAAACTTGTTCAATTAGTATTGTCCATTGACTTTAAAATTCCTATTATTGTTTAAAAAGATATACATCGTTCTACTGTTTAATTGTTCATAAATGTGTCAACAATACCTTAGAGGAAGCGGGGCATCTCAAAATTATCGAATAACTTATAAAAAGTTAGATTATAGAACAAAGAATGGAAACGAGGAATGTGTCCAAGAGACAACAACACTAATGGCTAATAAATAAGAAGATGTGGAAAGAGTGCTAATGAAACAACTCTCCAAGTCACAATGTATAAAAAGTTAACAATTATATGTCAAAATACGTCCTTTAA
Organism: Mytilus californianus; assembly: GCF_021869535.1. NCBI lineage: Eukaryota > Metazoa > Mollusca > Bivalvia > Mytilida > Mytilidae > Mytilus > Mytilus californianus. The sequence continues at coordinate 68,610,296 of NW_026262690.1, forward strand.
CACGGAGCCTTAGCTCACACCGAACAGCAAGCTATAAAGGGCTAAAAATGACCATTGTATCACAATTCAAACAGGAAAACCAACGGTCTCATCTATTTTACAAAACGAGAAACGAGAAACATTTATCAAACATACCAACAAACGACAAGCACTGTTCCTGACTTAGATTCCTGACTTAGGACAGGTGCATATAATATATGCAGCGGGTTTGAACGTTTTAACAGGCGCCAACCTTCCCCCTAAACCTGATACAGCAGTATAACATTACAAACAGAAAAGACGCACTATAAAATATTAATTGAAAATGGCTTTACTCTAAGACTATAAAAATAATGAATGTAATATGAAATCGTGTACCAGTGTATGACTGACATTTCTGCAAATTTACTTTTCATATGTTGTAATGGCTCTTGCTCTTTCTGCACGAAAGAAAATAAACTTTCAGAAAGCAAAATAAATAATAATTTTACAGCCATCAGCTACATTTTCTTTTATCTGTTTTGACTCCTTATAATTATAAAATCTTGATTTATTTCCTTGCAAAAACTTCTAAGTTTGTTCGATTTCCTGTAGTATGTGCTGCAACGCATTTAAAAAGATTGAAATTGATGACGGGGGACTCTACAAAGATCCTTTAGTAATCAAAATAAATGTTCATCGGTTGACAAATAACATTGCACATTAACGTAACAACTGAAATTGTAAAAATACAAATGTCGTCTTCACCGAAAACTTAAAAAATCAATTTGGAAAAAATGTATCAAATATGTCAACTTTAAATTAAAAGATACTGATATATTTCATTTTATCTATAAAAATCGTATTTTTTAGCTTACTGTCAAACAAATTTAAATCTGTCAAACAATCACCGACTTACTATCTTACGTATGCAAAGTCAGTGATTAAGTTCGTAATACATAAGTTTTCACCTGTTTAACAGTCTAAAAATGATTTTGGGAAAAGAAAGACAATCCAAATTAAAAAATTTCACTTTCATACGTACAATGTATGTTGAAATGACACTTGAAAGGTATAAATAACATGTAGTTGACGCTTCATACGTACAAATACCATTGTTAAGTAACATTTAATGTATAAAGTAGATACTTATGTCGCTTGTGTTGTTTTCTCTAATAGGTGCTCTCTCCGGTAATCAGATCGTAATTGGAACATTAATGCGACCCTCCGACCTTGAAAATAAACACAAGAATGACCTGAAAAGGAAACGTGACATGGACATGATGACTTCAAAGAGCAATAACAATATATCATACACCTTAAAGAATCTCCTACATTTTGACATTTTATCAGATAAATCATTTATGTTTTGCAGCTTTCAGTATCTTCTTTGGAATGTTCTGTCTCCATTTTGCTTTTGCACTTAACAAATTATGCAGTTTTGCAAGGCTCCAGCAAAGAAAATGCGGCCTTACTAATAACATACATAGGAATTAGTTCCGTCTTCGGTAGAATCATAACAGGGCTTTCAGTTGGACATAATGGTCTAGACCCTGTTATGCTTAATTTTGGATTTAACGGAATCGTAGGGTTGTTGACAATACTATTTCCTTTATATTCCGGTACATTCCAAGGTCAAACAATTTTCGCCCTACTCTTTGGTCTCTATTCTGGTGGTTTGACATCAATGATAAACCCACTATGCATGGAACTGATTGGTGTATCCAAGGTGTCCAGTGGTATAGGAACAATGTATTTCATTGGTGGAGTTGGATATATCATAGGGCCTCCTATTGCAGGTTAGTAATGCAGTAATACTTTTCTTAAACACCGAAACTTGCACGGCGGCCGGACAATTATTAAGCTTATTTGTTCTTAACGTTTATTTTAACGAGTATTTTCTTTCATTTAAACGAACATTCTCTGTAAAACGCTCTCATTTGAACTCGTGACATGTGTATGTGGTTTTCTTTTGTCATATAATTAATGTTTTAGTTGTAATGATAGTTTCTATATATCAAACTTTCATCATTTTAATACCACGATCTATAAATTTTTCTCAGCAATTCAAAGAGACTTATTTTTTAAGGATTTATTGTTGACCATGGTGGTACATACGAAGATAGTTTTATATTGTGTGGTAAGTGACTACAATTTGTAAAAAATAGTTATACTGTATTATACATGTTCTTTTCCCATCCATTCTGGGAATGTTTTGGTTAATTGTATCAAAGATTTTTGAAAATATAAAAGCTTGATCAGTATTGGAATTCGTAAATTTTAACATGGTAATGCAAGATAATTGAAACACTGTTAAATAAACCAGTTTAATGTTTAAATTTGTTTGATCTCTTTCAGACAATACCGCCAGCCAGCAGTTTGTAAAAAGGGGGGAAACAACGAATCTAATTTTTAATATTTGATTTATTTGTGTAGCACACTTCCGAAAAACTTAAACAAAGAATTTATAAATACAGTATTTTCTCACCTAATACTAAATAAACGACTAAAAGTATTTTTTTTTATAAAGTATTGCATACACGAGACGATTACTGTAACTGCAAATTATAAAATCTTTCACATAGGCAGCAAAATATCAGGTTTGATTTATCAATATTTGTGTTGGCCGAAAAGCATAAAAAACTACCTAGTTACAAACAATGACGATGAAAGCTAAATATTTCATTGCATATGCATTTCCAACGTAGTAAAATATATTTGCAAAGCAGAAAAAAATGTGCATTTTGATTAAGCAAAGGACACAAAATAGACAGATGTTCTTAATATCTATACTGCATGCTGAATGTTCAACAAAATATGGGTACTAGAAAATACATTAAGGAAGGGATAATCCGTACTTCTGGTTTCAGCCGGGTAAATAATGTGACATTCCCGGCCGTGGGTTTATATTTCCTGAGCCATGGGATGTCACATTATATACCCTGTCTGAGACCTGAATAATATATAATATATGATGACAAGGTATTTGAAAGAATAAATGTCGTTGTGTTAAATTAGGGGTTAGTGCAGACATTGAGTTTATTTTCTTATTTTGTTTTAAATATTGTCTTTGTTCATATGAAGAAATGTTTAAGATATATTTGGTAAGGGGAGAGGTATGCTTGTTTTATTAGAGAAAAATATGACGCCGAATATGAACTGTGAACAATTTACATTTCTATATAGCACCATTCCAGAGGCGCCTGCATACGGAGTTTATATCACCCAGTTGATACGATATTCCAGGGCTTGTATTTCCTATCATGATTTTCTTGATAGAGGGTTGCTGCTCACAGAGAAGTTATTAAACCAAGAGTTCCAAGTGGTGAAATTGAAATCTTCCCTTCGTAAATTTTACGGACGCCATCACGAGTTGGTTAACCGTTATGGAATATCCGTTTCAAAGATGACAACGGATATGTTCCGATTGTCGTAGCTACAATCCCTTCCCCTTTTCCCCGAATGTGACATACCGAATTAGACTTATCACCAGGTTTGTACTAATATGAGCAACAGGACGGGTGCCACATGTGGAGCAGGATCTGCGTACCCTTCCGGAGCACCTGAGATCACACCCAAATTTTGGCTGGGTTCGTGTTGTTCGGTCTTTGGTTTTCTATGTTGTGTTTTGTGTACTGTTGTTTGTCTGTTTGTCTTTTTCTTATTTAGTCATGGCGTTGTCATATGATATATTAACAATTGTATATAGACATAATGATTCAATAATTAACTGCGCTGATAGTAAACGGGCGATGTTGCAAATATTTTTAAAGATTTACAATTCAATCATGTTGTATTCAACGTAAATTAAAAAAAATCTCTTCCTCTTATTTCCTGATATATTATTGAATAAAAGTTCTTAAAAGAAATACATATTTGAAATGAATTCAAGGAAAATCTGTGAAAAACGTTTTTTGAATTCATCATTTACAAAACAAATGTACAAAAAGTCTTCAGAATTTATACGTTGTTGCCTAAAATATTTCGGTAGTATTGATTTGAAATAGTCCTAGGTTCATCTAAAAGCTTTTAACTGGGGTTTTCGACGGAAACAGTGTCGATTTTCACTATTACCGTACATAATCTATGGGCCTTCATCGCATTAGCAATTACACTAATAAATATAATGGCTTTACAACGTTTTTATAATTTTGGAAATCAGAAATTATAAAAATTTCGGAACTTTGTTCTTTCAAATCTCAACTTTCAATGCAGCATACACCAAAAAAAACGAATTATGTAACGCCATTGTTATCTTACATAACTAAAACGGAAATCTATTTGTCAATTGGAAAGAAAAATCCATGTTCTTGTTTGGGAAGAATGAAAATTCAAAGAGTAATTTGAGAACGTGTTAACCGATACAAATGTGCATATGTATCAACGTATATCTGTTTTAACAACTCTTATTCGATCACATTGAAATAGATAAAGTAGTAAAAAAAAAAAATTTTGGATGTTAACACACATTCGCAACACTGTTCCTTTACAGTTCATTACCAGTACGTACTGGTTTTCCTGTAAACATATTTGTACTTTTCATTGACTATAATTTATTTTTCTTTTGCTTTTTAAAAAGTAGAATACATATAAATTTAATTTAAGTGAGTATAAAAAAAGCTCATCAAAGAGATACCAGGTTTATAATTATAATGACTTGCTGGTGCGTTCGGACGTTTAAAAAGTATACAATCGCAACGATACAATGCTGCTTCTTGAAAACCAAATTTACGCCTTACATTAAATTTACCATCAGTGTACAATATATCAAGTATTTTTTTCTTTATATTGCGGAATCTGTATCAGTCATGTGTTGTCTTTCAGAAAAATAAAATCTAGCAGAGAAACATTTTTATCACACGGGCAGTATGAATTATATTGAAAGATAATGAAGAGTCATTAACTTCATATAAAATACATTTCGTAAATGACAAATTTATTACATATTGTTTTTATATGTTCCAGGTATTTTATTTCTCCTGGCAGGAGTTTTTACATTGATCTCAAACAACTGGAGAATTCCAACAAAAGAGGTAGTTGTGGTATCAGTAGAGAATCTCAAAGATCCTGCATTTAGCATACGGAATGATGAACTGCATCCTGACGCTAGCAAATCGGTGGAAATAAATCAAATATGTCATTCGAAAGACGTTATAAGCGAATACAGTGATGTTGCTGAAAAAATGCTGACGAAGTGTGTTGACATGAAATCGTCGTACGAAAAATCAAAACATAATCTAAGAAACGGTTATAAGGCAGTTGATATACTACCTAATACGTCTGATAATGACCATATACTGCAACAGGATCTTAGTACAGATGAATGTACTTCTATTAATGTTCAATAAATTTAAGTGAAAAGTGACTTATGTATGTCTTTTATCAGCATTGTGAATGACCTTTTTGTGCTTTTTGTTAATGCACATATCAAAAGTTTTGAATTAAGATTTCTATTCACTGATTTCCTGAACTGAGGAATCACCTTTGTTTTTGTTTGCACTTTATTTTTTACTTCATGTATTCATCGTTTTTTGCTGAACTGTAACACACCTCCCCCCCCCCCCCCCCAAAAAAAAAAACAACAAAAAACAAAACGCAAGCGAGTTGCGTGTCTCCTTTCAAACATCTTTTGTAGAGAAACATTCGTGCTTGACTTGAACTGCAAAAAACATAGTTGTATTGTAATCTATTTGATTTCAATTTACATTTGAACATTTAACTTAATTCAATCTATCCTAATACTAATCCTAAAACTTTGTGAAGTTGCAGACGCAGTTGGTATTCGAGTTACCATTCTTGATACAGTTTCTATATAGGTAGGTCTGCGATTTCAGAAAATCAAACTTCGGAAAGGTCATGTGGCCCAGTGAATCAATAACATTTGTGACGTCAGTATTTCGTCTGCATTACCGTTCAGAGAGTCTAAGAAGAATAAGCAGACATTTTGTGGCAGAGTATAATTCTAGGTTTTGTATAAATATTTATATTTGGTAATGTGAGAAAAACCCACGTTCCAACCTCTTGATTTGAAAATGTGTGTATTTTGTCGATATACTGCTGCTGTTTTGATTTATTTTTTCAGGTTTTAATGGTCAGAACAAGATTTCAGTTGTACCCCATGTTGTATGATGATTCGTCATAGCTCACCAAGTGTGTAGAAATTCCAAGATGACTCAAGAAGAGACTTATTTGCAATATTCCGTTCACATTTTGAGCGTTATTCTACACCTTTTCTAAGGACTAAATCTTTAAATTATTATGACACAGAAGCATTGGATCAATGAAAATTTTCATTCTCTTAGAATTCAACTAATGTTTTGAAGGACCATCTTAAGCAGATTGGCGGGAAAGCGACACAACACAAACAATCTTGCACCATGTTCACATAATGGACTATGATATCGGTTACTGAGCTTCTGTTTCCAGGGCCAGTATACTTAAAGTCAATGTCAATATTCATAAATGAACAGTAATGATAAAGTGCTCTTTTTGTACAGATCGTTCTTAATGATAATTCTTGATCCATGCTAATGTTATAATTGATCAATCGTGATCCATGCTAATCTCCTTTCAAACATATTTTGTAGAGAAACAATCGTGCTTGACTTGAGCCTGCAAAACACATGGTTGTATTGTAATCTATTTGATTTAAATTTACATTTGAACATTTTACTTTTTTAAAAGTATCATATCAGGGGATTGATATAGTGTATAATTGACATGTCAAATGATTAGTCATCATGCAATAGTAAAATGGTAAATGTCTTGCGTCGAACCATAATACATGACCAGTTATAAATCATCTGTACATGTAATTTCCCTTACGTGAAAATTTGAAATGAAAAAAAAACTGTTTTGCAAGACAATGGATAGAAAGGATTGTTTCCAGAAGAAACAACACATACAAATATATTCACAAATTAAAAGGCACATCATACAACTACTAAAGCATAAACAACATTAACCCTTTTAAAATGAAACTAGGGTAAACTCAGATGCTTAAAAAGAGTGAAAAGTTCCTGCTCTTCTAGTATTAATCATATAATTTAATAACCCGTGAAAAGTTGCATTCGGCAGTTCACAATAGAGGAAAAGAGGACGGATTGTTACTACAGCAAATTACATATATCAATCATTTGTGAGTGATATTATCCAAAAGATGGTGGCGTTCGTAAAACTATCGAAGTAAATAAAACATTACTTGATTGAATGATCATACAAGGTTTTCGTTTCCTATCATGGTTATCTTGATAAAAGGTTGCTTCTAACAAAGAAAACATTGAACCAAATGTTTCTCATGATAAAGTTGTATGTATATTTTTGGACACTGAACTACGTTTATCATTAGACTAATTTGTTCTCCCAAATATTTATCGTTTAAATGTTGATCAATGGGGAAAGTGGGGAGTAAGCTTGGACGACTAATAAACCAAACAAAATTTTACATCTCATCCAAAGAAGATAAATGTGCCGCTTAAGATATAGTTGTTAACTTATATGTCAGTTGGTCTCTGGTGGAGAGTGGTCTCATTAGCAATCATACCACATCTTCTTATTTTTACGTTTAAAATATTTTTTCAGAAAATTCTTCCGGCATGGCTATATTTTGTCTTCAGATATTATAATCACCAAAACCACTATTTAGGGGAATTGATTTTTCTCGATCTCCAAAGCATTGCAAAATCTCTAATTTTTGCTGATAGCTATAAGATAGAAATACTAGTATCGGCACATTCAGTTCTTATCATTATTATCATTATTTGAATTGATTATAACTATGATAGTACAAGTTTTATTAATATTATTTACTTTTGTACTTATGAAGTTAATAATTCCAATTACTTGAACTAAAATCGGACACCGGTTTAATTAAAAAAAAAAAACGGACAGAAATATTAATTGCACAAGAGGTCATAGATTAAAGGAAATGTCACCAGTTTGAGATTGAGCTGAGTCTAGCAGAGATTGATCAACTTTGTGTTTATTTTGTCGATATAGTAGACATACCTGTTAGTATCATGTCAAGAGCATCAATCTGCCTAATGTCTTTACCTGTTGTACTGAATATTTTCATTCACCTTTTTGCTATTGACCATTTTGACATTACGAATAGTTATGTACATTCAAATGTATATGTAAAATATCAGCTTGGTAAAATTTGTCAAAGTGGGATAAGAAAGATTTGTAAAATATCAAAGAAATAGTAGCTTCAAGCATATCTATCAAGGCACTGGGCATATGAAATTCAGATGTTGGATGTCAGAAAAAAATGTTACCAACATAAGAAATGGGAACTAAAATACAATGTTCATGCATATAATTATGGACGTTATTCCTTTTCATACAACAACATAAAGGTACGTTGACAAGAAAAAAGAGAGGCGAAAGATACCAAATGGACATTCAAACTCATAAGTCGAAAATAAACTGACAACGCCATGGCTAAAAGAGAAAAAGACAAACAGACAAACAATAGTTCACAAAACACAACATAGAAAACTAAAGACTGAGCAACACGAACACCACCAAAAACTGGGGGTGATCTCAGGTGCTCCGGGAGGGTAAGCAAATCCTGTTCCGAATGTGGCACCCGTCGTGTTGCTTAAGTTAGTACAAAACCGGTAAAAAGTCTAATTCGGTAGGTCACATTCGGGAAAAGGGGACAGGATTGTAGTTACGACATTAGGAGCATATCCGCTATCATCTGTGAAACGGATATTCCGTAACGGTCAACCAACTCGTGATGGCGTCCGTAAAATTTACGAAGGGACGATTTTAACTTCACTACTTGGAACTCTTGATTTAATAGCTTCCTTGTGAGCAGCAACCTTCGACCAAGGAAATCATGATAGGAAATACAAGCCCTGGAGTATCATATCAACTGGGAGATATATACTCCGTATGCAGGCGCTGCTGGAATGTCATAACTAACTTTTATGAATTTTGCTGCAAATTAATAAAGAATCATTAATAATGTCTCACTTCATTTTAATCTAAATTCTTATTGTGCACACTATTCTGTTAAAGGAGTCTGTTCATTTGTTTTATCATCTGCAACATAATTTTGATGTGCATCTTTTTCCTTATTACAAATTGGTGTTTGTTCCGGAAGAACTTCTACGGATACGTTCAAATTATGTAACAACTTTTCATCAAATATTTTAAAATTTGGATCTTTTAAATTGTCCAACGAAATAGTAACCTCGTGTTCATTGAGTTGACTTCTGAATAAAGTTGTACCAATCGTAAACATGGCTGATAGGAGGAAGAGACAACCTGGAAAATAAGAATATGACAAACCTTCAGAGATTGTAATTCTTCACTATCAAAATACTCAACTAACCAGGGTTTCAATCGAATCAATCATTTTAAAAACTGAATTCGATTTTATAGTTTTATTTTTATCGGCGTCTTACATAAACGAATGCATCTATTTTACTGCAGAAGACACGGGTTTTAATGGAATGATCTTAATTGACTCAAACAATTTGAAAAGCAAAATAGGGGAAAAAATTATTAACAAATAATAAGAATCATGTGAGATAAAGTTTACCTGAGGTTGTTGCACCCTAAGTTTTAATGCAATACCCATTAATGATAAGCTGAAAATTTAGAATGTAGCTACTGGGAAAACGGTTCCCAGGGAGAAGTACAAAGACGTGAACTGATGTAGATGATCAGCTTAATCTATGCTTTTATTCACACAAAAACTAAAATAAATGGTTTTGAATTCATTTAAAAACTTTGAACTTTAGACCTAAAGATAGCTTTAGAAGGTTGATTTTCTCTTTGCAAGATTATAGATTATTCGCGTGAATCGTCTATTAATGCTATGACTTACCATGTTTGCTTAAATTCGTATATGTATTAATATCTAATTGTAGCCGATACTCATAGTTAGCATGAGCATTTCGCTTGTAAGAGTATCAATAGGTGCCAGGGATATTCTGAGAGTTAGCCAAACGCAAATGCCCTAAATCATTGCATTTCTTTTAGTTTTATTTGTATTCTAATAAAGTATTCTAATAAATTATAAGGATGCAATTTGTTATATTATGCAGATATCGATTCCATCACTGCATCAAGTGTGTTACGATATTTTTCTACTCGAGACAGTTGAATTTTAAAATTTAAAACGCAAAGCTTGCCGAGCTTTTTAAATATTTAAAATTTAACTGTTGAGAGTAGAGAAATATCGTAAAACACGAGATATAGTGGTGGAATCTGTTTTTGTAATGTTTTATTTTACGATATCTTAGCAAAGTGTATCCTTCCTTTTCAAAGATTTGCAGAAAGTTTTGCTCTTTATATGTGACGTCATCAGACATGGTCGCCTTTTTTCATGACGTCACAATAGCAAATTCAGAAGAAATCAAGAAAATTTGACGTCATAATTGAATTTCGACAAATTATTTGCCTAGAACAAAGTTTTCTCTAGAGATGAGAAATATTTTTCTCACACCGATCGAGAAATGTGAAAATAGCATAAAAATTAGAGAATAGATTATCCGTCACAATGGTTGACAATATAAGGTAAATTAAAAACAAACCAAACTTTTTTACCACATAAATACAGGCTTTCTTTGTATTCTCCTCTGTAGTCTAAAATCAAACCTGTAAAGAGATTGATAGTTGAGTTGTGTTTAAAAAACTAGACCCAATATCCTTTCAAAATAGTAATATCTTATCCAATATAGTAAATTAGACAATAGTTTACCAATGTTTGAATTAGATTTATCCAATAAACAAGATTCTTCGGGATTTAATTTTACCTAAATGATCATATGACGAGTCATATACATACCAGATATTGGTGGTCCTGCAAGATATCCTACTCCACCAATGAAAAATAAAGTACCGACTCCACTGGCAACCTTTTTTGCCCCAAGTAGATCCATACACAACGGACTAATCATTGTGCTCAAGCCACCAGAGTATAATCCAAATATAACAGCAAATATGACTTGTCCTGAATATTTGTCAGAATATAAGGGAAAGAATGCAGTTGCTAAGGCTAGTATGCCATTACATCCAAAGTTTAACAAAACTGGATTTAAATCATTATAACCGACTGAAAAACCCGATATTAGCCTTCCGATAGCCGATGCTATACCAACGTATATCATAAGGAATGCAGCTGCTTCATTTGTAGTTCCTTGGATTATTGCGTAATTTATTAAATGTAGCATAAGTATAGAGAAAGCCATACTCCATAAGCAATAGTGAACACAACAACACATAAAAGTTTTATCTAAAAAAATGTTAATATGAAGAAAGTTCTGTAAATCGTAATTTATACAGCATTGTCGTTTAGGTGTTGTATCTTTGTTGTAATTTAATTTGGATTCTCTTTTATGTTTATGTTCTTAGTCAGAGGGAAACATCAACGCGCCAATGACCATATTGTTTCCTCCGAGTCCAGCTAAGAACAGGAAAGTGCCTTGAAGTCCATATTCCATGATAAGATATTGCACCAAAGGACCTGTTATAAATGTTCCAAAACCAGCTCCACTCATTACTATACCTATTGCAACACCATACTTTTTGTGGAAAAAATATGCAATAACAGTTATGGCGGAAATCGTACTCATACCAACGCCAATACCTATAAAACATATTCAAGTAGATGATACAATAAACTGACATATATTTCGTACTGAAAGTATATTACATCAATAACATGAACTTAATGAAACCAAAAAATGAATAACATAATGTCATTGTGCTGATATAGAATGTTTAATTTTTAAATCTAAACAGATTATTGTTTGTGTAGAACATAGCTCGATGTGCAACATTAACATGCTTTCAAAATTAAAGCTTTGGTTTCATTGGTATAAATGTAATCTTTATTTTCATTGGTATTAGTTTTCTATTTCTGTAGACTGACTATTCATTAACCTGATTTTACAAAACGGGCGTTCTTATGTCCAAAACTTACCATTTCATCCGGATTTTCCGGTTCGAATTCGTTCGGCTTTTATGATGTTTAACATATCAATGAGAAACATTTATGAGTTTTGTTTCATTAACCAAGTAACTTGGGAAGTCCCCTTTAGTTTTGTTGAACCTGAAATATCTTTTCCGATAACTAACTATCGGAACTTGTAGTTCATTGGTTGTCGTTGGTTGTTGTCTACTGTATTTAGTTTTAGTTTATTTTTTTGGCATAAACATACCGTAAATTTTTCCTAATGAACTGTCACAATTTGCCATTCCGAGCCTCTTGTAGCTTACGGTATGGGTATTTGGTCATTATTAAAGACCGGACGATGACCTATATTTGCTTATATACGTTATTTGATACTTTTGATAATCATTTTTTTTATTAAAATAAACTCTGCTTACAAGTAGCAACAGCAGGTACACATAACCAGTATTTGAATGTGACAAAACAATCGGCTGATGATTATATTTCTCTTCCTCGAATGAGATGAATATGTCTAAAATCAGTTTACACTGGATGAAATGCAGAAGTATAAAGTATCTTGGCGAGTCAAGATAAAATGGAAAGAACCTCTTTATTTTCCCTAAGTAATTAGGTTAAACGTGCATGACATGTTTGATATGTAAAATAAGGAAGTAGAATCAGGTTATGATTTGTTCCTCAGCTAATAAGCGACAGAAATCTGTTTCAGCATTAATTTCACAATTGTAAGACAAATTTTTGTACGTCTAGACGGATTAAATTACACCGATGGCATTAGTTTTTAATTTATTTCGAGAACCGTTGGTGTACTCTATCTCTATTACTGTTTCTTTTTATTATTTCATTCATCCAGCCAAACAGTGGATATAATTGATAAAAAAAGACCCACTAAAAATTGGAAGAAGCTAGTGTTGCCTAGGTGGCCTATTCTTTGATTTGATTGCGAACAAACGATTGTTCAGCAATGATCATAAGAATGAAGTTCACTTATGTCTAAAGAGAACCACCACCTCCCACAATTTTTGTAACATTTGACATAATCAAGCTTTATATTTTAAAAGATTTTGTGGTTACATCTCCAATTCGAACCAAGTGACACATTTAAATATAAATGCCGGAAGTCTTACTTCGAAAATTATATGTTAAGATTTAAAAAAAAAAACATGTATCAAAGATTCATTTATGATCATAAATAAATAAATTAAAAAATAAGAGATGTGGTATGATTGCGAATGAAACATATATCTACTAGATTTAGAGATAACTGTATTGTATTTGAAGCTTTGCGGACGTCCATCGGTAGTTTTACTATCGCAAATTTAGTTTACCTGGCGACTCGTAGGATGTGAACTTCTATAGAGCAATGTACGAACTTCAACAATGAATACGTTAAGATTTTAAAAACATGCATGTAACACAGTTTCAATTATGATACTAGATAAACAAATTAAAAAATAAGAGATCTGGTATGATTGCGAATGAGACATATATCTACTAGAGATCAAAGGACAAGGATGAAAACTACTATAGAGCAATTTACTGCCTTCAACAATGTATATACATACTGAATAATACAAAACAAACTCTGTATTGAATGGTCATTTTATCAATATGATAAATTTGGAACTTAGAATTTATCTTAGGAAATTGTTATCAGGAAATTTTTATTAACTGAGTAGAGAATTTTCTCACAAAAAAATCTATCCCTTCTAGATTGAACTCCCTTATATTGAGCACGTTTATAAGAAAACATTCTGGCAAAAAGTGATATCGAAAAGAAAGGAACCCATAAACTCAGAGTTATCATATTGTATTATCCTTTCTATTATTTTCTTAACAGAACAAAACTTAATAAAAAATTAAGATATAAACTGAGAAAAATTGCAAATAATTGAACTGCCTACAAGTAGATGCTCATCATAAATAAAAAAAAGATAAAATAAAAAAAAAACATACAAGGTAAAGTATGATTGTTTTGGGATTATTATTTTCAGATGGATTAAGAGAGGTGATTTTATAATTATTTAGGTAAAATGTAAAACAAATATATAATATGAGATATCAAATTCATTCTCTCAGAGTAAGGACAGTAGGCGTATTCAGTTTTGGTGAGTAATCCTTCACAAAATATTTTGGAATTTCATGAGCGGTTCTGTTCAATGTATATTGGATACTTGGAAGGAATATATTCTTCTTTTTTATGACTGAAAACTCTTGCCTTTAAAACCTGGTGATAGGTTTTGTTTTAGGAAACATTCAGTCATATGTATTGGGTAACTTATTCCTACTTACCTGCAACACATCCATATGTAACAAGTAAATAGTTAAGATTGACAGCAGCAAAAAAACTCAGTCCAAATCCGACCAATGTTACAACTCCTCCAAACATCACGGCCACTCGACAGCTGAATGCATTTATTACGATGCTAGAAAAAGGACCTGTATACAATTAAATCAAGTTATCAAGAACTCCTATTGGGCAAATTGATAAATGATAAATAACGCCCTGTTTTGAAGAAGACGTGTCATTGGTTTTTTTTTCAACTGACTTTTCGAATAAATGGGAAAGATATAATTTTCACTTATTGTGGTCGATTTCACAGCAATAGAGGTATATACGTTATATACTCCAGCAAGGTAATAAGGCAAAACCAACTTGAAATTATCAAATGGCAAACAAGTGTATAGCAAAAACCAACTTTAAATAATGTAAGGTTACAACTCTTTCAAGAAAATTTGACCATACATGGATTGGCTTTTCTGTCTAGACATTTTTGTTTTAGGCACAAAACGATACATATTTTCGAAACTTTTTTTTCACGAGCGTATTTAAAGAACGATATACCAGAAACAAGTGTTGTACGTACGAAAATCGTACAATTTGGTTGGTTTGTTTGTTTGTTTGTTTGTTTGTTTTGTGTTTTGTTACTGACTGATGTGCAACTTATTGTTTTGCTTTAACAACTTACCAGCAAATGAGAAAAGACAGCTGTATATTGATCCAATCAATGATGTGTAAGCATTGTCCTCTTCAAATTTCTCCAGGAGAGCAACATGCAGGACTCCGGTGCAATGAAGGAGTATTGAATTAATCATAATGGTTCCCGTTGCAGCAATCATTATTACCCAAGCCCAACCTTGATCCAAATCTTTGTTCCGCTGATCGTTGTATTTCTGGACCATTTTGTGTCACTATGGTGCTTTCTGACTGGTATTAATTGGACCGATTATCATTCTACAATATGAAAACGTCAAACCTCGTCAGTGGTTGTTGGAATGGTTGGAGGAAGTCCAAAACCAGCTAATAGTATGTGACGGATGGGTGGGTGTGCGGACAGGGAAAAGTGAGTATCCAAATTGTGTAATAATTTTTATGTTTTTCTGTTGTTGAAGACCTCATGAAGCCCTTATCATGTCTTTTGAGCTTTAATGTGTTTTAGGGTTGTTTAGGCTTTTAGCCATTGTTGATGTTTACTTAGACACCTGCATGAAAATACGGATTTTGTGTTATTAAAATTAGCTGTTACAAAATTTTGAAAATTTTTAGATTTAGGAATATATGCCCCTCATGCAAAGCTCTGATTCCTTGCCCGGCTTTGGCTATACTTTTTTGTCCTTTTTGGGTTATAGCTCTTCATCTTTTTAATATGCTTTGGATTTTCAAATATTTTGACCTCAAGTATCACTGAAGAGACATTGATTGTCGAAATGCGCATCTGGTACAGAAAATTTGGAACTATTTATGTTTATTACCTCAAATCTTCTTTTATGTATTAAGATCGGGAAATGGGCATCATATGTGGGCATCTATTAAACGTTTAAGTTTAACCTGAGAACTTTTAGGTTACGTATGTCAGCGAGAATATTTTTTTATAGATGTAAGTGGTATATAAGTCAATTGTACACCAAATCAACATTACCAAGACAAAAAAAAAAAAAAAAAAAAAAGATATCTAGATGTCAATTTATTGTTTTAATAATTGAAAAAAAAAGTTCAAACGTAACTTAAATGTCTGAATCTCTGTGACTCTAGGCAAGTTATTCGTAAAATTTATCAAAGGCTTCCAAACGAACTGCAATTGTACGTTTTGCTATTGGAAAACAACTAAGTATCATTCAGGTGTAAACCAAAATAGGAGCACGATTCTACTAGGTACTGATTATTTTTTAAGAGTTTCTGATTGAAATTATATTCTGCTTGTGATGTATTGTGAATATAAAAGGCAGGCCAGCGAACGTACAGGCAAAAGAAAAAACCCTAATATCACTTTAAACTTTTTTAGTGTTATAATCAAAAACATAAATATGGATCCTCATTAATGACTTGAAAAAAATTGGAATGATTCATCGATAATTAAACGTTATTTTTTCTAAAGCAAAATGCCTCCATTTTGTTGTAAGAAATCTTTCTGCAAAAGACATAAAAAAAACCATTTCATAAGATAAGGAGACTTGGAAGTTATGTTTGCAACTCTCTTTTTCCCAATGAAAAGTGAATATCCTTCTGACTATAGTTATATATCTTATTTGCTAAATCTAAGCAAGATGGATGAGACACAAGTAAATCATACTTGTGATGTTTTCTCCACAAAGCTGACTATAGATCCATATGGTAGACTTTATAGATTTTTTTTGATAATGAATATATATATACCGCGTAATATATAGATAACAAAAGAAATACAGAGTAACACATTTACAAACTTTCAAAGTATTTTGGTAACTTTGTGAAAAACGACTATTGAACGAAAGATTAGGTTTCATTCAAAACTTCAAGATAAATTATGACATTGGTTTAAATGAAATGCTACGAATCATTAACAAATAACACAACTACAACGCATATGTCATGGACGTACATTGTCTTGTCTTAGCCTTGCTGATAATTCGTAATTCCATTCATATCGTATGACTATCTGTGTTGTGGTATAATAACTTAAATTTTCCTCATAAAAGACTAAACTATTGAATAAATGATTAAGTGTTCAAAACTTACCAACAAAATGATCCACTCACACAGCTTACACTGTACCATAGATGTATAAACCAATCTATGACTGTACAAACAGTTCATCGTCCGTTGTCAAAATTGAGGTCAGCCATCAAAGGATACTATCTAGAATACAAGATGAAAGTAATAGATGACTTATTAAATATTCTGACCTAGAAACTACAAGAAGCATCATATTTCAATCGTATTAAGTAATAATGTTTAACGGTCCAATCTCGATTAACTTTGATATATCTTAAACAATGAATGATTTATTATCTTATCAGATATGAAAGTAACCAGATGTTCAAATAACCTCATAAATATATTAGATATAGTCTTTTCATATCTGAGTGGTTGTGATTACTGATTGATGGTAATTATTTAAAAAGAGTAATATCTCAAATGAAAAAAATACGAAAACTTACATTGTTTTGTTAACTTTACCTTTTTCGATTTGTTCGTTCCGAATTGTACAGTAGTAAATTATTACTTCTTTCACATAGACATATATAGTAGGTGTTAATAATTCTTGTATGAATATCGTATTGTGAGATCTATTTATCTCATGTTGCACTGAAAGCAATATGTATTATTATACTTCACGTAAAAATGCAATATTTTGATTGGCTTATACGAGGGTGTTTATTTACTCTATTCAATGGTAAATACTCTATTACCCTTCACGGAGACGCTTGATCAAGTGTGCGCTTTATTAAATACGACTCTATCCTATGGCAAATACTCTATTACCCTTCACGGAGACGCTTAATCAAGTGTGCGCTTTATTAAATACGGATGGTTGTTAAGTACAAGACGTCCTAGTTTTTTACTTTGAATTTGATATTTAATCGACAGTAATAACAGAACATTCAGTATAATAAATTAAATAACACATATCTGAGAGGGTGATAGAGCAGATTGTTACCCCTCGAAAAGACATTGTCAACCTTGGCTTCGCCTCAGTTGACAATGTTTTCTCAGGGTAACAATCTGCTCTATCACCCTCTCAGCTATGTGTTATTTATATATTAATAATCGATTTGTTCGTTCCGAATTGTACAGTAGTAAATTATTACTTCTTTCACATAGACCTGCCTCGTATTTATGTGTCTTGCACAGCGCTTTTGCTTATTGTCTATCAACTTAACACTTACTTATATCGTACAATTACTCCTCCGTTGAAATATATCATTCCTCTACATAGGTCGGTAATTTAAGAGCAATAATTAATACACTCGTTTTGATATGATATTCTTAGTGCAATCGTATACAAACATTTAAATGCATATATAGAAGGTGTTAATAATTCATGTATGCATATCGTATTGTGAGATCTATTTGAAAAGACATTGTCAACCTTGGCTTCGCCTCAGTTGACAATGTTTTCTCGGGGTAACAATCTGCTCTATCACCCTCTCAGTTATGTGTTATTTATATATTAATAATCGAAATCGGGTGTTTCAAATATACACCAAGATACCATGGTTAATACAAGATGATAGCTTTAAATAAGAACGAGAGATATGATTACATTCAATTCAATTATATAAACAAGTTGCTTTCTTTAAAAAAGGAAAGCAACAGGTGAACCAGAGCCCGCTGGCTGGTCATAAAAAGATTGTTGCTTATTTTTTTTTGCTTTTGATTTGACATAATTGACTGTGAATAGAATAAGATAATGATGATGTTAAAACCTTAATTGAAAATATATAATTGTGTGTAAATTCTTGCACAAGTCAATTAATGTTGGATTTTAGTTGTGAATAGAAAAGTGTATATATACAGCTACTATTTGAATTTACCTTTTTAAGCTAGACTATTTTATTTATTACTTGGGCTGAGTGTACATCATTTTTTTCTTAATGCTTTTGCATATCCCAGTTTCTAAAAACCGGATGTCTAACGCAAATTGCACAAACCAATCGCAATATAAATTTAAGCACTCAGTTTACTTCATAATCTAGATGCATTTATCTATCAATTTCCATGTGAAGTGACCGTGTGGCATGCAACTTATAAGAAGGTTTCGTATATTTTTCTTGAGAGTAACACACCAGCTTCATTGGGACCTCTTATTTACTGACAAGTATTTTGGTCTCTTAAAACATCTCAAATTTAAATGATTTCCTGAAGTTACTTAAATCAATCCAAATATTTTACAGAAAAATTTGGTTTTGAAGAATATCTTATTTTCAGAAGTTGTATGAATACCTGAACATACTCTCAAAAGAAACCAATTTATATAAAAAGATATGTAGATATATAAAAAAAACAGGATGAAAATGTTGTACGCCAGACGCGAGTTCGGTCTTCAAAAGACTCATCAGTGACGCGAGAAATCACAAAGTTAAAAAGGCCAAATAAAGGACGAAGTTGAAAGGCATTGAGGACCCAAAATTTCGAAACAAAGGTTTTGTCGAATACATCTAAGGTAATCTATTCCTGGGGTAGAAATCCTTAGCATTTCGAAAATGTCGGAGTTTATAAAAGGACAGTCACTCAAAAAAGAAAAAGAAAAGAGAAACAGCTAGAGGTCAGAATACCTTAATGATGACCATGCCTGAAAGTCACATGTCAAACTCTTACTGCCGTGTCCTGAATTTAGATAAGAAATGCGAAAATTCACATTCCCGAGTGAAATTAATATTTATGTTTGCACGTGGTTTTCTTGCGCAAGATATAGTAAATAGAAAGCATACGCACTGATACTCTGGGTAAGAATACACATTTGCATCATCGCATTTATTAATCTAGGCTCAAATCGAATGTTTAATAGTTGAATTCGGATGTCAAACTACCTACCTCAAGTGTTTTGATTCCGGATTCATTGTCCTTTAATCCGGAATTTGGGTGAACGCAAACCGATAGTGTGTCGTGTGAACAGGGTGATATATAATGTAAATAAATCAAGACGTGTGTATGTGTAGGATAGCTGGTAACATGTAACACAATGAATAGAATTTTCAAAATCGTACCATATTGCAAGGATTTTGATGCTATAAGGTTGAACTATTAAAAACAAAAACAAAAAAGAATTGAAACTTAATCAACATACATTCCTGTTAATGAATCTTTTCCGAAAATTAAGAATATAATATCAATAAACACAAACTATTTACTGATGGACATTTTATTTATCAAATCAATCTATTCTTAAAGTCTTATTTTCAACTATATGAATATATTGCTATACAAAATTTAAGCAGAGACTTATAAAACCATACTAAAACAGTATAAAATAATTAACGTAGTAATAAAAAAAAAATAAGATTATTGTAAAATATTAATTACGTTTTTTTGTGAGATGCAAGGATCTAAAATCCTTGTGAATTGAAACCATGTAAGTATTTTTTCATTCACTACCGTTTAAAATTTAGCTACCTAATTATTTGTACGCATCCCTGCTCATTGGTGCTCATATGTTGCATATAATTTCCATAAATGTATTCACTGTTTAAACCTGTGGGACATAATACATGTAAAACATTTTTGATTATATTTTATTAAGGATACATTTAGTCTCGGTTTAAACTTGATAACTTTAATAAATATTCTCTTGGTCTGGTACTATCTATTAATGAAATTATTTATTTTTGACAGAAAAATCCTTTTGTTTAAATATCTTTCTGCTTTCCATTCACTGTGTTTCCGACCTATGATAAATATTTATAACAGAACTATCGTTTTGATAATTTTCCTCATGCTTTACGACATTTTCCCAGACTATGATTGAAATATAAGATATTACGTTGTAAATTCTGGGACATTATATATTAATAAACTCTTCCCAGTTTTATTGTCATAATGCACAATAGCACGCTGTATTAAATACTACATACACAACGCGTACAGGGACCGTCTCAAAACATGAATTATATAATTGCTTTATTATCATACTTGATATTTAATTAACATTCGCATCATCAAAAACTCAATTAATCCTTAAAGTTATCATTCTATATATAAAGGCAACAGTAGTATACCGCTGTTTAAAAGTCATAAATCGATCAAGAGAAAACAAATCCGGGTTACAAACTAAAACCGAGGGAAACACATCAACTATAAGAGGATAAACTATATAAACCTAATACAATGAACTCATCATAGATACCAGGGTTAAAATTTTGTACACCGGATGCCCGTTTCGTCTACAAAAGACTCATCAGTGATGCTCGAATAAAAAAAATCAAAAGGTCAAATAAAAAACAAAGTTTAAGAGTAATGAACTTATTATTGATAGTATCTTTGAACCAAACTTCATAACCAACACTTGGTGTTGGCTACTTATCAATAAAATTATGGCAAGCTTTGCATGGTGAACCCTGTGTGACGGACAGGCATGCCTTGTATTGAATCTATATATGCAAAATATCTTTAAAAAAGTTCATACAGTTTTTGAACAAAATATAAATTATACAGTTTTTATAAGTGGTTTTTATAAGTGGTCATAGAACAATTAAAAGTATTCCAATTTAGGACAACGAACATTACCAGACTGACACCGCAGACAATATGGCATTATCCAGCACTGTTATCCTCTTAAATGGGAATCTTTTAACATAATGCTAACCCAACTACCACAACCACCGCCTTTTGCTAAACCTGCAACTTCAGACACAGGGAGGATCATAATGGCTCATTATTTAAATTAAAAATTATAGCTAAGCAAAATAAATATTGTATATGTTGAAGAAACCTGGTTAACAGTACTGAGAAAACTATTACTACATAAGTGCATATATTTGTATGTAGAATATACAATTCTTTATATTTATATAATGTTTTATATATATTTAATATATATTTATATTATCATTAGTACTTGTTTTGTACGAGAAAAGCTGATGTGTGTTGGGGTCCCTCATGTGCCAATTATTGAACAATTCTTATTCAATTGATTTATTTTGGCATTATTTGTCTTCTTGTTATTATGTTTTTTTAATCAAATGTTCAACTCGAACTCCAATGGTAAGGAACACTTCGGCAATCAGAAGCCGCGAATCAAAGACATGACAAGCATTGACCAAAAAGGTGAAAAAAATGTTATGTCAAAACATATAGAGAACACATAAATTCGGACACCAAAAGAAACCCCTACAAAAGCAATGGATATTATATGATCTACTTAGAGCGTAAGTCAATCAATCCTATCCTTAATGAAAGTTTATCCAGCAAACAGTTTAAACGAACTAAATGCTTCTATGTATGTTATTTTAGTGTTACTGAAGCATTACGAAAACGCGGTTTGTCACGTGACATAGTGTATTTTGATGGGAAAAAAATATTAGGTAATGACAAAACAGAAAGAATTAGAAATATAAATCAATTGCTTTAAAAGGCAATTGTAAACGGTCTTTCCCCCTTCTGAAACATGATTGATTGATATATGTGTGTTTGTTTGTTTGTTTGTTTGTTAGTTTGTTTGTTTGTTTCTTTCTTTAAAGGGTCCATATTGGTGTGTTGGTTAAGTTTCTATATTTAGTTTGGAAACTTTTTATTCTATTTCAGGGTCCGCGCGCGTCTTTGTCTCGCGCAAGGTTGTGGCGTCACGTGACGAGGCTTTATATTAGCGAAAACTTAGTATTTTTATTTCTTTTTAGGTGGGGACGTTAAACAGACAACATGCATAGCGACGGAATTTACACAATGTTTTCTTTTGTCATTGTAGGTAATTGACGTTTCGATCACAGTTCACGAGCAGTGCATGCTTTGGAATTAATTGATCCTGTGTAACTTTAAAACACGTTTATCGATTATTTTCGTACAATGTACATTTTTCAGCAGCAGTTTGTAACACAGATTTGTATTTTAATCTAGGAGCAGACATTTTATTGTAGGATTTCCCTGAGATTTACGGAGGTAGCAAGTGGTTTTTACGGCATTGCAATTTCTTTTCTCTACGGAAATTCTTGGAAGGTAGCTGCACCACGTTGTTCTATGAAGATGTAATACATGTATACCCTGCTTACTGCAAATTTTGAGATCAATTGGACATGTAGTTTCAGAGTATATCAGATAACAAGCATGTGGAAATTTTTTTTACAATAATATAAATCAATTGTTTTAAAAACAATTGTTAACGGTATTTTCCCCTCCGAACCATAATTGATTAATTGATTTGTTTATTGATTGATTGATTGGTTGGTTGGTTGGTTGGTTGGTTGGTTGGTCGGTTGATTGATTGATTAATTGGTTGGATGGTTTTTTGGTTATTTAAACACGTGGGATAGGGTCTCTTGAAACAGCGAATAAGAAACAAATGAGATCTTGGACCGCGTATTAAACACAGGAGACGGAAACATGCATGCAATGATTGATTGATTGATTGGTTGGTTGGTTGGTTGGCTGGTTGATTGATTGATTGATTGATTGATTAAACACGTAGGATAGGGTCACTTGACACAAGCGAAAAAGAAAAAAAGGAGATCTTGGACCCCGTATTAAACACATGAGACGGAAACATGCATGCAATGATTGATTGATTGATTGACTGGATGGATGGCTGGCTGGTTGATTGATTGGTTGATTGGTTGGTTGGTTTGTTAGTAGAGTAAACACATGGAAACGAGCCTCTAGGATCGTGCAAAAACGGAATTTAAAGCCTAGATACTATATCTTAACACATGGGATCTATCTTTTGAGAGATCCCCCAACAAGTAGTAAGGTCAAAGGTCAATGTCAACCTACAAAAGCATTAAAACACACATAAAACTCTTTAAATAGTGCCAAAAACACATAATGTGCCTCTTTGTCCATGACCTTGACCTTTGACCTTGTAACCTTGGTCGATTGATTGATTGGTCGACAATGTCATTGTAAAAGACACTATGGGTCTAGGACCTTTTGTTTTAGAGTTTTGCATAATAATGTCTTTTTATAAACAATCAATGGGGGTTATGTCCCTTACACAATGGTAAAACCAATACAGTCATAATGTAACAAAGTTGCCCCTTGAAGTACCAAACATTTTTCACTATTTAATTTTTTTGTATTTATAACCAGTCGAGAATTATAGGGAAATTAAAGACATATAAAAATCTAAAATATGACCTCGACCATTGACCTTGACCTCATTTTCATTTTTATGGACAAAGAACTTCAAATCAAAAGACCCTAGGCCTCTATCACTTATGGTTTTCCAATTACAAATTCATTTCATATATATCAAATACAAAAGGGGAAATAACTCTCATATAGAGTCTTCGTAAAGCTTCGGTCAAAATAAAACCTAACATTCTGAGGATATAACGAGCAATTTGGAAAAATAAATTTGTCGCTTTCTCTTACGGTTGCGAGGGAGATCTCATAACAAGAAAAACAGTGTTTGGGGAGATAACTCTTACAAAGAAAAGTGTTCGGTTATACAGGGTCAGTTTCAAAAGCGTATAGACTGTATGATATCCTAAACAAAAAAACTTAGCGACATCTTTTGAAACAAAAATACAGCGCAAGAAAAAAATTAGGCGGAAGAAAAAAAAAATAATCAGAAGAAAACCAATAGGTCTTTCCACGGAAAAGTGGAAAGACCTAATAAATGACAAATGAAAATAATTTATTTTTATATCATAATCATGTAATAATAATGTTTCTTGTCACGATCTGGTACAGATACATATATGATAATAAATGTATATATGCTGGATACACAAAAATATTGAAGTTTTCTTGCGTGAGTATCACCCAAATACAGAATTTTAATGAAGTCATTTTTATAAGCTTATGATAGGATTTAATTTCTCATTACTTTCATTCGATCTCCCTCGTTTGACTCCGCGAAACAAATGCCTTGATGGCAGTACTGTCTTTTTAATCTTTTATTCCTCTCTGGTAGAAATGTTTTAGAATTTCATCACCCACACGAAACTTGTATCCTTTATGGTAGCATCAAGCATTCCTTGGCCTATTTGAACTTTCTTTCAAAGATGTAGACATGAGCAGGATTATGCTAAACTATCTACTTTGATTAACTTTTTTTGTACTAGTAGATGTTTTCTATGGTTTATATTTTTTTTTATGTAGCCTTGATCATTTTAATCAAATTTGCCTTTGATAATACTATCTATCATGAAAAATTGATTAACAAAGCTCGTGATTTGAAAAATGTTGAAATTGTTCCTTAATTGTTTAAACCATATAAAACGCAAATAAACTTTAAAATATAAAATATTCTAACGAATATCAGAAATGATATCATTTTTTATATCGATAAGGTATATAAAGACAAAAATCCATATTCCATGGTTTTGTCAGTTTTTCTTAGACTTGTGTCGTTTTATACATCTTTTGTATCTTATTATTGTTTTTGACTATTTTAGAAAATTTCAAACAATAACGATGGTTCAATGAAGTATCATATTGTATCCCAAACAGGTCTTACATAACTTATGTCCTAGTTTTAAGATTTAGTAGAAAAACATATTTAAATGGTTTTTAGAAAAGTAACCATTTTAATACTGATTTGTCTCTTATATCACTTAAAGTTTCCTTCCAATTTTAGGGTTTTATGTTATGAATTCTAAATAGAACGTAGAGAAGGACAAAGATTTAGATCAAGGATGGGCTTGGGTAATTATGGTAGCAGCTTTTGTTGCTGGTATCATAACAGGGATACTGATATACGGAGCTGGTATTGTCCATGTTGCGCTACTCCAGAGGTTTGAGGAAGACAATGCTTACACATCACTGATTGGTTCTGTATATACTAGTCTCATGTCTCTCATCGGTACATAGTCAATTACCAATATTAAAGTTAATCATTAACAAATATTCATGTGAGCTTCCATTGTAGCTTTCATTTGCATATATTAAACAAATACTTGTTTTATTAAAGTCATATGATCCTTCAAATTAACAAAATGATGAACTTGTTTTATATATTTGTATGAATTAGTGTTATTATAAAACACCTGTACGTAGAAAATCTTTTATTTTATCCATATTCTCAGAAAAGTGCTGCTATTGAAATTTGGTCTTCCTGTACCCTTCATATTTTATGGTTGCGTTTGACAAAGTTCAATTAACAAATGGGAACGCATGGAAAATATAAAATAAAACAATTAACATTCTTATTACCTATGGAATTATAGCAGGTATTTGAAAAAAATGAAGCTATTCGAATTAAAATGTGTTATACTATTTATTTGTAATTAGGTAAATATTATTTTCTGTGCAAAATGTGACTTTGAAATGTTATTCACATTAACAAATAAACGTCAACCTTTGGACGGTAGTCATCAAAAGGCATATCTTCTTATTTTTATATCAAATTTGTCCTTTTGAAAGAGCGTTTTTACAAACCAATTGCTGAATACTGCGATGTGCTTTCCAATGCTCTTAATCTTTAGGGTTTATTTGAAAACATTCTTTCATTACATCTTGTAAAACTAGAAAAAGATCAGCAAATCTATAATTCAAACGCTGCTTCATTTCTTGTACTTCAACATATTGCTGTACTTATGAATGTGTATTACATTCTTTATCTTTGTGCCGCTATGATGAGCTATCTTTTGCGGAAAGTTAATCAAAATATATAAGACAATGCATGAAAATTCGGGTATAATGGTCTTCGAGATAATTATAAGACCATTTGGTGTAGAAATCTGATGTATTCATCTAATCATTTCCAATTTAAAAACAGTTTCATAAATACTTTTTTCATTTAAATAACTACGAGTTTCTTTTCAGGGACAGGTTTAGGCTTCGTTGGAACTCCTCCATATGTCGTAATAGTATATTTTTTCCATAAAAAAAGGACTAGCATTGGCTGTCGTAGCTAGCGGTGCAGGAATAGGCATGTTTATCGCTGGTCCACTAATACAAGCATTACTTAATCAGTACGGACTGCCGGGTACTTTTCTTGTACTCGGTGCACTGGCCAGCAATTATATAGTAATAGGAATATTGATACGTCCGTCCACTCTTGAAAACAAACACAAAAAGGATTTAAGCAGGAAAAGTGATATGAATATGTTGACTTCACAGAGCTATAACAATATTTCATACACTTTAAAAAAATCTCCTTCATTTTGATATATTATCGGATAAAGCGTTTATGTTTTGTAGTCTTCAATATTTACTTTGGAATATTCCATTCTCTATATTGCTTTTACACTTTACAAATTATGCAGTTTTGCTAGGCTCCACCAAAGAAAATGCCGCCTTACTAATAACATACATTGGAATAAGTTCGGTCTTTGGGAGAATCATAACAGGGCTTTCAGTTGGCCATAATGGTCTAGGTCCAGTTATGCTTAATTTTGGATTTACTGGAATTATAGGGATGGTAACGCTACTTTTTCCTCTATATTCCGGTACATTTCAAGGACAGATAATTTACACTTTTATATTTGGTCTCTATTCTGGTGGTTTGTCAACACTGACAAACCCACTTTGCATGGAATTGATTGACCACGACCACACACGTACAACTAGTCAACCAGTGTATCAAAGGTGTCCAGTGGTGTTGGAACAATGTATTTCATTGGTGGAGTTGGATATATTGTAGGGCCTCCAATAGCAGGTAAGTAATACAGTAAATTGTTTTAGAGAATCTTATTTTTAAAAGGACAGATTCCTTCGCTGAAGGCCTAGTAGTTCGTAATGAAATCTATAAATGTTATGAGATTTTGTGAAATTGGAAATTTGTTTTTATCTTGCTGGTTTGTTTTGTGTTAGACGTGCTTTTAGGTTCCGTATTCGCATAGCGAAACGTGGTATTGATTGAAGTTTATAATAATATCATTCTTATTAAAGGGGCATTAACTTGTCAAATTCACCTTCACCGATTTGACTCAAATTCTCATATTTAATTTATAACAAACTAAAACGTATATCCAAATTATAAAAAGTCGAAAATAAACAAATAACAATGCATGGTCTTGATAATATACATCAGCATTTCGTGTGTATTTTAGTCTAGACGCCATCTAATTAACTATCGAGGTGACCTCCGAAAACTGCCGATGTCATATAACCCGATATGAACATACATATAGATAGCAAAGTCGTGCAATTGGATTTTTCTAGGTCTGTTTGATTTCATATTATAGGTTAAAATTATATGTTAGTCATCGTTTTTACCTTTATAAGAATGAGTTTTTGTGGATCAAATCAGTCAATCAAACGGTTTACCCTTGTTTCACTTTCAATGTTGACATTCTTTTCCTTTTAATAACTGAACACGCGCCTAATTCATCTCTAGCTAAGGGGTTAAATTGAAGGTCACATGAATACGGATTCAATGAGGTCGAATTACTCACTTGCAAACAAAAGAGATGATTTCAGCTTCCCAATTGTGAACTTTCCATTTCTATGTAGCAACATTCCAGCAGCGCCTGCATACGGAGTATATATCTCCCAATTGATACGATATTCCCGGGCTTGTATTTCCTATCATGATTTCCATGATAGAGGATTGCTGCTCATAAGGAAGCTATTTAACCAAGAGTTCCAAATGGTGAAGTTGAAATCATCCCTTCGTAAATTTTACGGACGCCATCACGAGTTGGTTGACCGTTATGGAATAACCGTTTCACAGATGATATCAGTTATGTTCCTTATGTCGTAACTACAATACCCTTCCCTTTTCACGAATGTCACCTACCGAATTAGACTATTTACCGGATTTGTAATAACATAAGCAACACGACGGGTGCCACATGTGGAGCAGGATCTGCTTACCCTTCCGGAGCACCTGAGATCACCCCCAGTTTTTGGTGGGGTTTGTGTTGCTTAGTCTTTGGTTTTCTATGTTGTGCCATCTCTACTATTATTTGTCTGTTTGTCTTTTTATTTTTGGCCATGGCGTTGTCTGTTTGTTTTCGATCTATGAGTTTGACTGTCCCTCTGGTATCTTTCGTCCCTCTTTTGCCATGAATAATTCATCATCGATGTTTCTTAGCTTATTTTGACAAAATTAAACCAAACTGGCTGCTGAAAGCGAATTATTATTTCACTATTTCACTTTTATTAATGATTGAACACCAAGAATCTTATTTTAAATTTTTTTTATATCTCGTAGCTAATGCCCCTTTAAAAACCTTAGTTTAAGTGCTGTTTAAGCAAGGTTAATGATCCTAGTCATAACACTTTATATAATCGGAAGTTGGAGAAGTGAGACACACAAAACGGGCTGCTCGTTTTTCTGTAAATTACTTATTTATAAAAAAAATATAAAAATATTTGAAACACTATGGTATGTCTATCCCCAGGCATAGATGGCCTTTGTCGTATTTGGCGCCACTTTTTAGAATTTTTGGTTTTCAGCGGTGCTCCTTATCTTCGTATTTTATTTGGCCTTCAGAATGTGTTGATGAGTCTTATGAAGACTTCTAACTAAATTATTAGCCTAGTATCTTTGATACGATTTTAATTATCATATATAGCAAATGTTGTTGGCCAGTTTCATCTACCAATAACTTAATTTATCAGGAATATGACAGTTGTTTTCAATTCGTTCCTTTGGTTGATATAGTCGAGGTTTTGATTTTGTCAAGTTTTATGGAGTTCCCCCTTTTTGAATTTACTATTTTTGTTCATACTTTTTTTATCAATTTATATCAGAAAAAAATACTTTTATTTTTTTTGTAGGATTTATCATTGATCATGGTGGGACACGAGAATAGTTTTGTATTGTGTGGTTAGTAAAGTTTTCTTTTATTTACGTAGAGCCAGAGACATATATATGTGTATATATGTCTCTGGTAGAGCATAGATGTATGAACCCATAGACATGGGTTTATACATCTATGGGTAGAGCTATAGATCTAAATATAATGCACTATTCATGTCGATAGTGTACATACACATCAGCTTATTATGGGGTTCTTTAAGATATTATTCGTCAAATTAACTTTGAAGTATTTTCAAACTGAGATTCTTTGTGGAGATATGTTTTTGTTATATGTCATATACCTCACATCTTTTATTCATAGAAATGTGTGCATTTTAAACCTGGAATTGCAAGAAAATCGAATGAATGTGTAGTAAAGTTTAAACAAATAATTTGGGAAGTTTCTTTTGTATAATACAGCCCCCAAATAATTGAAGAGAGGAACAATATGCTGTCATCTTTATTAGTATTTTTAAACGAGGTCATTATGATTTTTACATTAGTTAGTTTGATAGTGAATAACAATATATCAATAAAAAAGGTTGTAAAAACTAGATGTCGTTTGTATTCGGGAAGTAATTCTTCCCATAATGTCAATCTATATGTAGCAACATTACTTCAAATCCTTTCATTACTTCCTTTATTTGGCTAATTTACTAAAATTATCGTCAATCACATAATTTTACAATTTTATAACTCATGAACTAAAAAACGAGAGAACTAGTGATAATTTCCCCTGTAAGCTGTCCAAGAAATTTTTATTACAATTTTTGTATTGTTCTAGTTTTTATCAAGTAACTTTATTTAGAATCTTTAAATTCTCATGTGATGTCGCGATACTTTTGCAGAAAACTTCTCCAATTATTACAATGTTTTCGAATTTCAGTCTAAAAATAGTGAAATAGGAGATTCAATCGCTTCAAGTATAAATTCACTCCTTTTGTTACTAACAGCTAAATTAAGTTGGTTTTCGAATAGCTGCTGTTTTTTGTTTGTTTTGTTTTTTATTTCAATCACGTATAACTTTCAATCTATGAAACTAATTTTTTACTGAATGGGGAATATTGAATTGACATAGAGTATTACTACAGCCAATTGGCTAAATCAAAGCTATTTAAATTGATTCTGGATATATTTCAGGTATTTTATTCCTTCTGGCAGCGGTTTTTAGATTGATCTCAAGCAACTGGAGAAGTCCAACGAAAGACTTTATTGACAGGGTAGTATCCAATGAGAATCTGAAGGACCAATCATTTGATATGTGCCACGTTAAGCAGTTTAACATTTCAGAAGAAGTTATCCCAAAAAACGTGTGCCATCAAAAAGACAAGGTAGACGAAAATGGTCAGTTTATTGACAGAAGTGTAAATATTCAAAACATTGACACAGACGTGTCCAAAAATTCAAAACAAATCTTAAGAAAAACTTTGGTGAAGTTGATAAAGAATCAAATATATATGATGACAATATGCATCAACAGGATATGTATTCAGATGAACATACACCTTTCAATATTGAATAAATTCAAAGTAAAAACAACCCAAATAGAAAATACCACTGATGTTTGTATACATCTAATGCCTATGTAGTCAATTGATAATCTGTGTTACCAATGTATGTCCTCATACGTATTGACTGTGCAGTTAATTCTTTATTCACAGTCCTTTCAATAACATATTATTAATGAGGACATATGGTTTTGCAGCAAACTACTATAGTTTTTGCCGACATATTTGCAATGATTGTTTTGCAGTAATCGCCTTGTAATTTTCGTTTTGTTCTTCAAAATCGTGTAGACTCTTTATTTGTCTAAACTCTGATTGCATCCAGTCTTTATTCGTTTTATAGCACTTTCTTTGATTAGTAGTTTCTGAGAAAAAGCAACAAAAATTTTATTGTAGGGACATACAGAGAAGTTTTCATAAACTAGTATATTCCCCTCCTTTAAATTGTGGGTATAATAAAAAAGAATTGAACAATCGCAATTCTTACTTTACCCTATCACATAATTATCCATCCCTCACAAGTAAGTGATCTTCTCAGTGATTGTTGCTGTCTCTGTTTACTTGTTTACATTTAATAGAATTCATTTTTGAAGTATAACTTTTTGTCATCTCCATAGTAATCATTTTAAACAATCTGTTTTTTTTTTAAAACTAAGGTTCCAACTCCTCATGAAACAACCTTATTTGAATTTTGCTATTTTTTTTTAGATCCCTTTTGATAATTATGCCCCTAACGTTTCGTATTTATACTGCCCTGGTTTTCATATGTTTTGGTTTGAGCATTCCTGAGGATGGTAAATTCATACAAGTGCCCTGGATGTACAAAATGTATGGTTTTATTTTCATCTACTTTGAATCCAGGTGATTGATGCCATACATTTTGTATCTGATAAATTTTCCAAGTCCAAGGACCATAACTCTGCACAAAATTATCAAACCGGAACAAAATTCGAACTTATCTGTAACTTGTCATGATAAAACAATATACCAAATATCAAATCAATATCTTCAAGCATGAAGAAAAAAAGTGTGGAAAACTGATTTGCCGGACTGACAGAAGGACAGACGGACAGACAGACGGACGGACGGACGGACGGACGGACAGACAGACAGACAGACAGACAGACAGACGGAGTGCAAACCTAAAGTCCCCTTCGACTTCGTCGGTAGGGGACTAATAAAAACAATGACTGTAAAAACTTCAAATTTATTAATTCAAAAAAAGGAAAAGCTTCTACTGTGTACATTAATGACTAGAAAATCTTACAATTAACTGCCTAATGCATCATTGTATTATGGAACTTTCTTCATTTTATAATACCTAAAAACTTTTAACATATTTTGCAGCAAATGCAATTGGTCAATATTTTATTGAAATTCGTCATTGTCAAATCTTTTCAACAAACTTTAATCAATCTTTTCTGAACAAACGCTATTTGGTTTCTACTTTGTCAGTTATCACTTAAAAAAACTATATAAGGAGTGCTGACATCTTTGCATCTGCAATTTAAAAAAAAATGTTGGTCTCTTTTCTGTCCAAATTTTAAAGATTCAAATATCTACACAATGGAATGATCTATGGAAACCATGAAAATGTACATACAATGCAAATAATGTGGCAATTTGGATAAATGGATTTAACATATCCCCATCATCAAACACTTTCATATGTCACAAGTCGGACTGCTAAACTAACAAAAGAATTGATCTAAGGCTACCAGAGAAAAAATAGTTAATTGACAACAGAAAAAAACAGGACTAAAACTAGTGATAAATTCATCAAATGTATGGGGAAATTACGCTACAAATCATGGCACAAACAGTACAATATAAGGTTACTAAATATCAATTTGTAACATTCACAATAAAAATGGTAGTTTGTTCCACATGATAAACTAACTTGTCTATATAGCTATCAAACTAGTATTGTCTGAGTTATGAGAAGAGCCATTATTTGGCTACTGAAATGCAAAAATAGTTACATATTCAACCTTCAAAATTCAGGTTAATTTTACTACAATGTAATAAATAAAAAGGCTGACTGATATAGTCTGGCCACTCTAATTCAGATATGTTATTTGTGATCTAGTAAGTCTTAATTGACAGTTTCGACTTATCAGTTGTAACTGCTGACTTAATCTATCAAAATACCTGACAGAATTGATCAAAACCATATTAATCATTGTCTCTTTGTTCGATGTCAGATTATAAAATGCAACTTTTGGTGAAACAGTATACATGGAAACCTTCCTCTAGCTTGTGACCATAAAAAAATCCAGACCTTCCAACCATTTAATTTTTGGAATGGAACTCTTAACCCACATATTTTTTGCCTTATCCCATATTCTGCAAATCCAAATTCATTTATCAAGGTACTGAACAATTAACATTCCACATTACATTCAATGTTATATTTTGTTTTAATGATGGACTAATGGAGATATTTCAGTGTAACAAATATAAGCTGCCATGATGTGATATGCTGATGACATCCACTTTATATAGCAGCAGATGACAGTATTTTGGCCACAATATAATGGCAAATCTTAAATTCACATTATGTCTGTACCATTCAAAGTTTGTTATATGATAATAAATTAGCACCTGGAGTTGTACTTCAGCCAGTCATTCCATTTGTAAAACTAAACAGTTTCATGTTGACCAAGGATTTGTTCAAAAATTATTTCACATGATTCACAAGATCATATATCAATCAATTACATACAACAGAAACCAGTTCAATCTTACAGAGAGCTTTGGGAAAAAAAATTAAATCTAGTATATTGATCTTCAATCATATGATAAATCATTCAATGGTATCTTTAAACATGGATTAATAACTACCTGACATTTATATAAGCATAATCAATATAAGTTTCAGGAATAATAAAAGGATAGAAAAATAAAGCAAACATAACTGAATCTTAACAAAGTAAAACAATTGTGTGGAATGTCAAATTATAAAATTGGTATTTGGTCATATCATATAATGGAAAATTATTTGAACATATGTCATTGAAATTAGGTGCTGTAATACCACTCTAGGGTGCTGACATTTTTATTCTGTTACAAAACAGTGAATTGTGCAAACAGATTTCAATTTATTCTGTTACAAAGCAGTGAATTGTGCAAACAGATTTCAATTTATTCTGTTACAAAGCAGTGAATTGTGCAAACAGATTTCAATTTAACCTTGAAGTATATAAAATTCGAGCTACTGTAAATTCAGAAATTATTGCGAGGTTTTTATTAATGCGAATAATGCAACTACTCGAGTATCGCAATAATAAGAACTCGCATTCTGATATCAAATACATATATCTTTATCTGATGTTCATTTGTTGTCGTTTGTTGATGTGGTTCATAAGTGTTTCTCGTTTCTCGTTTTTTATATAGATTACACCGTTGGTTTTCCCGTTTGAATGGTTTTACACTAGTCATTTTTGGGGCCCCTTATAGCTTGCTGTTCGGTGTGAACCAAGGCTCAGTGTTGAAGACTATACTTTGACCTATAATGGTTTACTTTTATAAATTTTGACTTGGATTGAGAGTTGTCTCATTGGCACTCATACCACATCTTCTTATATCTATCTTTATGTTGTTTTTCCTAAATCGCAATAATTAAACTCGCATTTTTGTTAATTTTTCAAAAATTGCAATAATAAATACACGCAATAATTTCTGAGTTTACAGTATTATGGATTTCCAAAACACCAATAAATATCATATGAAAAATATAACAAAAACAAAATTAATATGAGACAGAAAATCATATATGACAATAAGCAAAAATTCATAAAAAAAAATTACAAAAAGTAATGGATGATCATACAAGAAAATAATTGCACCTTCTTTTTAACTCTTACCATAGGTAAAGTCATGCTTCAGTTAAACTCATATTTTTCCAATTTGAGATCTTTAACATCTACATAGATAATAAGTGAGATCAATCAATATATGCCATATAATATTTAATCCAAAACTAAATTGGGAAATTTTCTGCATCATCATGTAACTTAATCCAAATAATTTAGTCCCTCCCATGTGATTGACTCTCCCGTTAATGAGGCCCTGAACTCTTTATATGATAAAAATTTCTTGCCATTTGTTTTGACATTTTGGATATATTTTCTGATTAATCGTGTCTCGAATATATTTGAGTTTCAATTCTTTAGGTTTGATTTTTTTGTCATTTCTATCTAATATGAACATTTCATCAGAAAGTTTCAATTCTATGTTTGTTTTTACATTAATTTCATTATTAATTTCTAAAATTTGTAAGAAGTCGATTGGTATTGAACTTTTAACTCTTGAAAATTCCGATATACAGTTTCTTTTATCCACAAGTTTTTCAAATATAGAACAACAACTGTAAAATTCGTTGGTTTCTTCATTCCATATGTCTTTGATATATTTCATGTTACTTTTTAGAAAGGAAGAAAAAAACAATGGCTTATTTTGGAATAAAATTTTTGAATTACCAAATAGTCTCATATTAAGTACCTCGTGCTTTGTTTTGGGATTATCTCCAATTTTTAGAAAATTAGACCATGTATAGACCATTTTCTGATAAAATAAAGGAATATTTTTAAGATTTAGTCCATTAATATTTGAACATTTACATAAAAAATATTGATCATAATACTTATTGTCAAATTGTCGAAGCCAATACTTGCCAATCGCATTCCAGCTTTCAGCATAATGATGGTTAATCTCATGGGTCTAATCCAGAGCATTGTTTGATCATATTCACAAATTGTAGAAGTAAATCAGATATAATATAGCACTAATGAAAATTCCCACAGCTTTGTAACAGTGAAAATAGATGTACACATTTTATTTTTTAAGCTTCAATTTATGTGTAATGTAATTTATTTAACATTCGTAATTTCTAATTGTTTGTTGCCTTTTATATTCTGTTTGATCATTTTCAAATATAGTGCAAGAGGCATAATGATAGTGGTTCAAAAAAGTCTGTAGTTTTTTGTCTGGTTCTTGTTCTTATTTTAATGAAATTTATAGTGAATGGAATTATTTGAATAAAAAAAATTAAGGCATGATTTTGTTCTTTTTTTGAGAAGTCAATATATCAAAAGAATACATATGTAACAAATAAACCACTCTGTCATAATATTTGTTAGCAATATCTACAGGATTATATATGGGGAAAAAAAACACATTTTCATACATACAGCAAAAACCAACTTATACATGTACAAAATGAACTTTTAAAATTGCAAAAATTAAGAAAAGCTAAAATTAATTGTTCTCGAAGATCATAATATCTTGTAAGACATCCCTGCCAAAAGTCTTAACAAACTCCTATCCTGGAGGAAATGTTCATATACTAAAAAAACAACCTTGCCTGAAATTTTCTATTCCTGTTGGGCTTCTACCTCTTCTTTGTGAGCTTTACTATTCATGTGGGCTATGAAAGGCTGAGGTCCATTTAGCTGTTTTTGACAAATATCACAGTAATATTTTTTCAGATTATCTTCCTTTTCAGCGTCAGTTTCAGCAGGGCCGTTCTTAGCATAGGCTGACTTGTAGGGTTTAAATTGCACTGGAAAATAGTTAAGTTGTATTGTACTGAATATTAAGATTTTAGAATTGCATCAAGTGTGATACATTATTTCTTCACATGAGACAATTAAATTTTCAAATTTAAACCATGAGGCTTGCCAGTGTTTAAAATATTCAAAATTTAACATTTGAGAGTGGAGAAATATCCTATTGCATGATATTTGTAGTGGTATCTGCTGGTGGATTCTCTTTCTAGCATGATTATTCACAATACATTTTTTTTACATAGGCAAACTTTTTCTTTTTCTATAATCTGCAAAAAAATGTCGTCTTTTTATGTGACTTCTAAACCATTAATGAGTTTAAATGTATGATCCAAACCACAAATGAGTATATACATTGTATCAGTTAAAATATCTTGTTAAAGTTCACAAGAGTGGACACACTGAAATGTCTCGCCTGTTTTAGTGTTCATAATTGAATTTATGTTGAAAGTAAAAAAAATAAGTTTATATAAGCTTTACATTAAATTAACATTTTAATGATGAATGAACATGAAGTCAAGGTGAGATAAACCCTATCAGACAAACATGTAGGCCGTACAATCATTCCATACACCAAATTTATTTAACATATATTGCCTAAAGTATCTAAGAAACAAACCTCATTGAGGAAACTGAACTTTGACCAATGAACCATAAAATGAGGTCAAGGTAAGATGACACCTGTCAGACAGACATATAAACATAACATTCATTCCATACATATAGGTCTGTAATGCTTTTACATTCATGTTGAGTAACATGTTTTTAGAAAAAACAGCATCATAAAATCACATGGGATACACTTTTGGCTAATAAATCACAGGCAAATATAGCAACAACATTTGAGTAAATAAAATCGCATTATACAAATTTTTTTTTTGAAACATTAAGTCAAATGACTACTAAAAGCAAACTTTGAAATTTCTTATGAAATAATTTTTCATCTAGATTTAAGGTTCATCAGAAGGGATTGACAAATATGGCCATTTTTTTTATTATTTCCTCTTGAGTACAGACAAACCTGTGCACAAGGAAAAGTTTTAAGGCATTGCAGAAACTGGATAAATATTTGTCAATTCCTTGAGATGAACCTGAAAGACCCCCCCCCCCCCCCCAAAAAAAAAAAAAACTAAAATTATCTTCAATCTTCAATCAAAATATTGTAAAAAGTCATATTTTCATATTATCTATTTATCTATTTATGTTGCTATGCTAAAATATTTTTTACTTATCTCAATACTTATCTTATTTCATATGTATCAAAAATCAGTAAATGTGATTCTGTTGTGCAAACAAAATTTCAAAAGTTCTTCAATCTGTACATATTCAGCCAATTAATCTTTATGAAGGGACTGGAGTGAACTGTATTCTATGTTAAACATTCATGCATGAGTGACCTTATTTTAACATTTTCACACCTTCCAATGTTTTTGTTAATCACGGTTTAGTAATGATCCCTTAAAAGTTTTTATTATTTATTATCATTATAAATGTTATTTAAAGATTTTTATAAAATAATCTATTTCAATGTAAGTAATCAGCAGTTAAATAATAAAATACATTCCATACACCAAATATAGTTGACCTATTACTTATAGCATCTGAAAAGAAGACCAAACAACAGAAACTTAACATTGACCAATGAACCATGAAAATAAGCTCAAGGTCAGATGAAACCTGTCAGACAGACGTGCACACCTTACAATCATTCCATACACCACATATAGTTGACCTATAACTTATAGTATCTGAGAAGAGGACCAAACAAGAGCAACTTAACATTGACCAATGAACCATGAAAATGAGGTTAAGGACAAATGACACCTGCCAGACAGACATGTACACCTTACAATCATTCCATACACCAAATATAGTTGACCTATTATAGTATTAGAAAAACAGACCAAAACACAAAAACTTAACATTGACCAATGAACCATGAAAATGAGGTCAAGGACAAATGACACCTGCCAGTCAGACATGTACACCTTACAATCATTCCATACACCAAATATAGTTGACCTATTGCTTATAGTATTAGAAAAACAGACCAAAACACAAAAACTTAACATTGACCAATGAACCATGAAAATAGGTCAAGGAAAAATGACACCTGCCAGACAGACATGTACACCTTACAATCATTCCATACACCAAATATAGTTGACCAATGGCTTATAGTATTAGAAAAACAGACCAAAACACAAAAACTTAACATAGACCAATGAACCGTGAAAATGAGGTCAAGGTCAGATGAAACCTGCCAGACTGACATGTATCCCTTATAATCATTCCATACACCACATATAGCTGACCTACTGCTTGTAGTATCTGAGAAACGGACCTAATCACGTAACTTTAACCTTGATCACTGATCCATGAAATGAGGCTGA
The DNA here is from genome assembly GCF_021869535.1 of Mytilus californianus. Lineage (NCBI taxonomy): Eukaryota > Metazoa > Mollusca > Bivalvia > Mytilida > Mytilidae > Mytilus > Mytilus californianus. The sequence continues at coordinate 68,649,251 of NW_026262690.1, forward strand.
GGTCAGGTGAACCCTGTCTATTGGACATGTAGACGTTGCAAGGAACCCATATACCAAATATAGTTATCCTATTACTCATAAAAAGTGAGAAATTTACATAACAAAAAAACTAAACTTTTTTTTCAAGCAGTCGCTGAACCATGAAAATAAGGTCAAGGACATTGGACATATGACAGACGGAAAGTTCGTAACATAAGGTATCTGCATACAAAGTATGAAGCATCCAGGTCTTCTACCTTCTGAAATATAAAGCTTTATACAAATAGTTTACGCCGCCGTCGTCACTGCCGCCGCCGGATAGTAATACCTATGTCTCACTTTCTGCGACTTTCGTCGCAGGCGAGACAATAAAACACAGATAAATTTTTGACAAAATAGAATTGTTATGGTTGGCATCTACATATCAAGCAAGGCCTCATATTACCTAGGTTAAGAAAAATTCCGGAATAAGCAGGCAAAATTCCCTTTTATTCCAATTGGTAAATGGAATTTTTTGTATCCCACTAATGGGTCAAAGGCCCAATTTAAATGCAGGAAAGGAGAAATGAATGAGAGCTAGTATTTACTTTAATTTTATTTTATTTTTTAGAAAACTGACATGTCATCAAGTGCCACAAATTTTATTCGAGAGGCACAGAAATGAATAATTAATACTGATGCAAAAAAACTCAAAATCCAAGCACTGTGTATTTCAGCTGCCATTTCATAAATGGTGGGCAATCCATAATTTTCTTAAAAAGCTATCAATTTGGAATAGAAAATCATAAATACATATCAATTGTCATTGAAATCCTAGGAAAAACAGATGTTTCTCAGAATTTGTCCTTTTTTAATAAAATTTTGACATACAGAACAAATTTGGAACGCATGTTATAATTTTACATAACTGATGGTGTTTTTTTCAAATGAGAGGGTGTTTCTGGCTGCAATCTCATTGAAGACTTTAAAGATCATTGATAATCTGTGTATCGCTTCTTTCCTTGGCAATGTCAATGAAATAGATTTACGACGTCATCGTGTTCTCACTCAACTAAGAGAAAAACAAATTCAGTCAAGAAGCACGATATGAAGAATTATCACAAAAAAAAGTTTAAGCAAAATTTAAGAAAATAGCGATAATACTAATATATCAATTTTTTTGTTAAAATCCTTACACAAAAAAAAAAGTTTCTGATAGTTTGTGATTTTTTAACAAAAAGTAAGTTTAACCCCATATTTGACACCCAGAATCAATTTGGAATAGCACGTTATATATTTATGTCACAATTTTCATGTACTCAAATTTGACATGGTCACATCAAATCTGAGTGAAAATTTCCAATCCAAATTAAGGCCCTAAATTTAGATACCACACATGTCAACTTTATACACACACAAACAAATAGAACTATTAACATATTAAATGAGAAATACATTTCTAATTCAAATAGATCTGTTTTCTTTAGGTTCTAATTTGGTAATTGTCTGTTTGCTCAATTATTGCTAAAGACTTGTTTTTCTGTTTATTAATTTACTGTTGAACAAAAATAAATTCTTCTTGTTTGACAAGAATGAATTTCTGCATTACTTTTGTATCAAAAAATTATTTTACCGTTTATAAACTTGCAGTTGAACAATCATATCTTCCTCTTGTTTGACAAGAATGAATTTCTGCATTACTTTTGTATCAAAAAATTATTTTACCGTTTATAAACTTGCAGTTGAACAATCATATCTTCCTCTTGTTTGACAAGAATGAATTTCTGCATTACTTTTGTTTCAAAAAATTATTTTCCCATTTATAAACTTGCTGTTAAACAAACATACCGTCCTCTTGTTTGACAAGATTGAATTTCTGAATTACTTTTGTATCAAAAAATTATTTTCCCGTTTAAAAACTTGCGTTGAACAAACTTACCTTCCTCTTGTTTGACAGGCTCAGGTTTCTTTAACCATGGTAACGATGTAACTTCTTCCTCTACTGCCTACAACAATAAATATGTAACAAATTTTCTTTACACTGTACAAGAATTTATACTTTTATAAAAGATAATATGTACCTGTTTTTTTTTATTCTATCTTGGTACATGTGGTATGTTTGGTGTATTTTGTTTTAGTTTTTGTTTCTCTTTAACTCTTTACTTCTCTTGTTTCTTTCACTTCAGCATTGTAGGTTTTTTTGTCAAATTTCACTTCTTTTAAATTTATATTTAGGCAATGCTAATCCAAATTTTGGATATACATACCACAGCAAACCAAAGAAACATAAAATAAACTTTAGAACTATGGAGTACATAAAGGTGAGTTTGCCTACAAGAAACCACTAACATAAAATAAACTTTAGAACTATGGAGTACAAGGTGAGTTGGCCTACAAGAAACCACTAACATAAAATAAACTTTAGAACTATGGAGTACAAGGTGAGTTAGCCTACAAGAAACCACTAACATAAAATAAACTTTTAGAACTATGGAGTACAAGGTGAGTTCGCCTAAAAGAAACCCCTTTTTGAATCCAATATTACAGGTAAGACATATTCACCTTGATTACATTACGGTTAAGTTGATTCCCTAAAAAACTTCCTATATTTTTCAGATTTCTCGAAAAGTGGTGGTCCAAAAGGTTTTGACCACCAAAATTTTGCAAAGGATCGACACAATTTTGGTATTTTGCAATAGAACTAATAGTATGAACCAGCAGATTTTCTTCAAGGACCACCAGGGAAAAAAAGATTTCAAGAACTCTTACTTTTACTTTTATTTACAGTTATGTTTAGACAGAAAGGAAAAAAATGTATAATATGTGGTTATCTATATCAATGTTCGTCTATACTCAGGCAGACATCAAATCACAAATAACTGTTAATAATTTTACTGCTTCTTTTGTGTTTTCTTTATTTTATGAATCCACAAGGAAAAGCAAGGGAGTTTACAGTTTTACACTGTACATCTGCTTAAGGAGTACATCAAAAGTCAACTCTTCAGATATCAGTAATAGCCTGTATATCTTTTCAAATCTTATCCTGATGACTAATCTCTTATAAAGCAAGTTCACTCTCCCACATTAGAGACAAAAAAAATATTATTTTACCTACAGCAGTTGTTTGTCAAGTAAAAATTGAAAATTGTTGTCAAAACATTGCTTGTATACACAATATACCAAGATTATATAAGCATTGTCGTCTTTTAATGCCAACAAATTAAATTGAATAGATGTTGTTTTAATTATAATTAATGAATTTTTAGTAAATTGAATTATCAGGAATATAGTATATTTACGGTAAAATATCTTGTACTAATGTTGCTGTTTTCCGTAGGAAATAAATGAAGTACTTGAAAAATTTGAACATTTTGCACTGAAATGAAAATGAAAAGAAATAAATAAATAATTTGCAAGAGTTGTTTAAAAAAAGTAATAAAAATGGAATCGACAATACCTAGTTTGTACTTCAAAGCTTTAAAGGAGAAATAAATTCTGAAATGAAATTAAATTAAAAAAAATTGCATTGAATGTTTAAAAAGACTATGAGTGGGTAGATATTTTGTGATGGCAGGGGCATAAAAAATGACAAATACATTTGTACTTTAAAGTCATATGAAACAAGTTTCTTGTAATTATAATGTTAAGGAAATTATTGAACCCATGAATGCATATATACTAAACTAAGTCCTCTATGCATTTTTTACATTTATTACGAATCTATAACATATTATCATGATTATCAACAAATAATATTTTATTCAGTGATTGTTGATCACAAGCTAATTAACCTTTGAGTTTGTTGCGGAAGTAACTTAATTTACCTGATCGAGAAATTAAACTAGAGGCTCTAAAGAGCCTGTGTCGCTCACCTAGGTCTATGTGCATCTTCAACATTGTAGACTACTGTTTACAGTTTCTCTCTATCTTATTTAGCTTTTGCCCAAAACACAAAAGAGGGTATTAAAAAATCATCATTTAAGAGCAATCACTCCTATCTACTAACTTTTTTGGCAGAATTTGACCTGATTGTATATCTTGTCTTGTTAATCATTTTTGTTATTTAAAGTTTCTATCTATCTTTTATAGGCTCGTAAAAATCACCATGAAAGAGCAATAACTTCAATAACCAGTTGACTGACAAATTCGGCTATTAGATTTATTTGTAGATCTTGTCTTGCTGATCACTTATGCTGTTTAAAGTTTTCATATATCTATTGTAGTTTTTAAGATTTAAGGCAAAAACGCCAAAAAATAGAAAAATTGTCATTAATGGTCAATAATTCTAATAAGGAGTCGATTGATGATTGCCTCTACATTGACCTATTTGATGACCTTGTCTTGCTGATCAGTTTTGCTGTTTAAAGTTTCTCTCTATCTATTATAGTTTGCAAGATAATAGGCAAATTGGGAAAAAAGTAGTAAAATTCGTCATTTTAGGGCAATAACTCCAATAAGAAATTGTCTGACAGTTAAGACGTAAATAGAGCTCAACATTCTGAACATTTTTGCTCTGTCAGATTTTCACTATTTATAGCAGTTTTCAAAATATTAAACAAAACTTTCATTTTACCCCTATGTTCTATTTTTAGACATGTCTGCCATCTTGGTTGGCAAGCAGGGTCATCATACACATTTTTTAACCTAGATACTCGAATGATGATTGTGGTCAAGTTTGGTTAAATTTGGCTCAATAGTTTCAGAGGAGAGGATCTTTGTAAAAGTTAATGGACAATGGACGACGACGATGACGACAACAGACGACGGATGCAGGACAGATGCCAAGTGATGAGAATAGCTCACTTGACCCAAGTGCTTTTCTTTCCATAATTGAAAATAGGGATATTATCACAGGTGACAATTTGGATCTTTAAGTAAGGGTAAAACATGCACAAAAGTCATTTTCATATCTAAATATATGACTAGATCTTTACCATGACATATGATGTTGGTACATATCCTACTCGTCCATCAGAACTTCTGATTTTGGACCATAGATTATTATATTGATGATATGATATAAACACAGCCGTATCTTTCTGTGTTATAGTAAGCTCTGGTTCTCCTAATGGACTGTCTGCATTAGCTTTATAACTGTATTTCACTACTAAATTCTGATTTGGAATTAAATTTACTTCATCTGTCTTGTCAGCATAATTAGCCCAGTCTATAATAAAAAAAAACATTTTAATTTGTGCTTAGACAGAATCTGAATGGAACATCTAAGATAATGAAATCAGGTCTTTCAAAATATTTTGAAGTAGGCTTAGTAGCATTTTAAGGATATCAAAGGAGACAGCTACTTACCTCTTAATTTATATGAAGAAAAGTATGTGGCTTTTGAAGTAAAATTGCAGGGCAAAAGAAAAACCACTACCACTTGCACATTCAAAAGACTTGTGAATAAAAGATATTAGGTAAATTAGGAAGCCTTCTTGATAAAAATTATGAATTAACAATATTAGTTTTTTAAGCAGTTACCTGTCCTTTTAAACAAAATCCACTGTAGGAAAATATGCCACTGTAGGCAGGATATTTTATAGTCTGCTGCTGAACCAAGACAAAAATACTTGCAAGGTGATATTGGACTTAACAACTCTACATGTATGAGGAGGAAAATGTCTCTGTATGGGGTGACATGTGTAAAATAAAACAATTCACTTAGTCAACTCATCAGAAAAGATTTTCAATATCCATTTAAAGATTTAATTTAATACAAAGCAGCACCCCATCTCAAAACCATTATACTACATGTTCTTAATAATGCAAACAATTGAAACACAACCTACTAAACATTAAGCCATCCATCCTTCTTAACTTTATAGTGGCTAACATAGTCAATTTTTTAAGCTGCTTTTATTAGAGAAAGTTTTTTTTAAGATTAACAATGGAGCCTTTAAAACAAGCATAAGACTAAATAAGAGCATATGCACCTTCTTGGACAGTTGGACAAATATAAATTTTATGTTATAGACAAATGCATTCAAAACCAAAGGGAGATAATTCTATGTAAATTCAATGTAACAACTATCTACAAGTACTTACCTCCACATTTAATCTCAGGACTTTTTAATGCATCAGGACTTTTTATAGTTTCTCCTTGATTGTTTTCTGGAATCAAAACTCTTGGTCTACGTAGTGGTTTGTCCCACTGTTTGAGACCAAACACACCTCTTCCACATCCATGATATAATTTTGGTGGCATTACAGACATCTGAAATACAATGTATAAAACATATCATATCATATAGTTATTCCATTTACATATCTATAAAGGATATATTCATACTGTATAAGTTTGCATGTGCAATACATTGTATGACACTACAAGAGATGACTATTCCTTAACATTTGTCCAATATCCAGTTTCGAGTAATTTGCTACAGTACTATACCATTACAATGTGATTTTAAAGCAAAATCATAGTCACTCATTAACAAATCTTTGAACAACTCCATAACATCAATAAGTGTGCAAACTTCTTTTGTAGTTTCAATGACCTGGGTTGAAACCTATTGGAGGAGTTGATTTCACAAAATAGGTATCCTGTTTTAAAAATTATGCTAGAAAAAGACTTAAATCCCAAATCTTGAAATATGGTAACCCAAATAATTCAGTTGTTATATTCCACTGATCTACAATTGCTACATTAACGCCTGAATGCATAGACAATGAAAAATATTCAATCAATCATTCAGAATTAGCTCGGCATTTACCTATCTTGATAAAATTGAGTTGACTAATGATTGGTCACCTCCCTTACAGGGCACCAATCAAAATCCAGAATTCCAGTAGAGTTTTAAGTCTGTTAGGATGTCTAGCCCTCACAAGTTGGAGAGATCGATTATGGGGAGGGACTGAATTATTCATGTTAGAAAAATTGGGATAAAATCCTCAAACAGTTTTATAATTACAGGTGCAGAACTTTAATATGTGCAATCTTTCTATTAAGTTCAAAGTATCTACGTTAAAAACTGTACTACCCCCTGTCATCACAAAACCATTTGTAAGCTGGTTTTGCATTTAGTGCAACAGGCCAAATATTAAGCTGAATATTATATTTTGCAAAGAAATTTACAGAAATATAAATAGCTATGTCCTAGTTTTTGAATAATGCAAATCAATTAACTTCAAGATGCACATTCAGGTGTTAATAAACTGAGATAATGGAAAAAAAATATTCTCTTATGGTTGTGGGCTGTTATCTATTTCTTGCATAAAGAGATATTTCTCGTATCACACTGCACGGAGTGTGATACGAAAATCTGCGTTAATCTGATTGGCTTATCCAGTACCATGAGACAATATTACGACATTTCCATTGGGTATTCGCTAGGTCATTGATCACCTTCAAAGGTTAAGATGATGTACATTTCTTCCATGGCAACGGACATATGTGATTTCTTCAAAAATATACAAAACACTCACACTTTTCGCCTGAAAATCTTTTTTTTGTCAAATTTTATTACATTCTGAAGCTTACAAAAAGTTTTAAAATGTCCGATGTTAATGTTTGACACGGGAATAGGACATATGACGTCATACTTGTATGTGCAAAAGACTAGATCAATTATTCACGGAATTCTTAATTTAACACAATGAAAGTGTTGACCATAAGAAAAATAGGTTTAACAACTTGTAAAAATTGGATATCACTTGATATCAACTCTCGTTATTTAATTTAAATAGTAAAAATAAACTCAAATAACTCGAGTTGATATCAAGCAATATCCAATTCTCACTCATTATGAAACCCATAACAATATAAAGTTATTCCAAAATTATTTTATGCTCAACATACATCACAGTAAAACAGACATGCAAGATGCAAACAGTGTCATTACTTTCTGCACAGACAATCACTCCTCAATTTATAAAATGTACCAGCTATCAATATTAACCAAGACTGCTACATGTATCTGAAGAAAGAGATAAATTAAAATTGCTAAACTACCTGAAAGTTACTAATGATAATATATATACCCATACACTTTATTGTGAAGGCTATCATTAAACAGTACAGTGTAATTAAGCAGACTACACCTACAACAGGTGTTTCTCATAACTACCATTACTCAATTAACTCTTAGATATATAGTTATGATGAACTAAGTAAACCTATTAACCATGTTAACCAGGTATTGATCATCTTTACATCATTTAATGAATGGATATACTATGTACTTAAAAGTATAAAAGCGTTACTTTAAGTAAATGATTTGAACATTTTCTCAAGGTTTATATACATGTATCTAATAATATACATTAAACCAAATGTGTAACAGCAAAAAATTACCAACTGCTGAACACTTTAAGTTTTAACATGTTAACAAATAAGTTTAAAGATAACATCCAGATGGAAGATCTTCGAAGATTTGTAAACATTACAGCAGATCTAGACATCCTCAAAACAATGTGAATGCCAGGAAATCCAGATAATTTCAACTTCAAAAGAATGATGGTTTTTCAAATCCAAATGAATTTTGTGAAGATGCTCCTAGTTATTTGTAAACTTTCTGCATCTTAAAAGCAGAAACATTTGTAACTCACCAGATCAATTAAAAATCAACTATTTCCGTAACAGGTTATCCTTTTTAAATCAGACTTTTATTTTACCAGAGATCTTAACCTTACTCTCCTAAAACTTACAATAAAAAATTTCATTTGAAAAGTTAGTACTGGTAATCTTAAAATGAGAAATGTTTTAAAGTGAATGTTTAAAACAAAGTATATTAACAAGGATTTTAAATTTAAAGAAGCTTCTATACAAAAGAAAATAATTTTTAAGTTTGACTTATGTTTATATTTATTTAACTTTTAAGACCATTTATGATTGTCAAAATCAAGCTAATGCAAAACAAAACAAAATATGAGTGATTTCACACAACTGACCCTTCACATTTTTTCATGTCAAAATGTATTGTCTTAGTTGAAGCACAAGTTCTGTATATAAACCAAAAATAGTGGTTTCTTTAGAACAAAAATGGACAAGAAAACCAAACCTATAACATATCTCACCAAAAACTGGATAAAGTTAATTAGTTAACAATACTAGTTTTTGCATATGTAAGAGTCTATGTTCAGCCTCAAATCTGTGTCTTTCCTCAAATTGGTGTCCTATCCTTTATATTGTGTCACAGATGTCACAAATCTATGTCCTTTCTTTTTATTTTAGTTTCAACTTTTGTTATTACTTTGGTGTTATTGTTAAGTCCTTGACATACAAGTTACACATAGAATATAAATAGAAGTAATTAATTATAATTGACTCTCTTAGGAGATTATACCCAGCATGCAACATTGTAATTACTTATTTCTCTTTTCTGAACATCCAACTATTTTTATTTCAGCAACAGACTTTTCTTTTGTCGTTTACTTAAAAAAATTATTTCAGCTATTGAAATATGAAATTTACTTGTATAAGGCTATGAAATTTACTTGTATAAGGCTGTGAAATTTACTTGTATAAGGCTAAGAAACAAGTAGAATGTGAGGCTTTTGAGAGTACAAATTAATTTTATATTTTGAAACAATGTATAGTTATTCTCTTGTACTGCAACTCTTATAGCTGTTCCTTCCAAATGAAATATTTTGGGTGAAAACAATCAATTCTGGACAGTCTGACAGGAGTAATACTTATATGTAATGCTTTTTTACTTGAAGATGTAATATTTACTTGTAAAAGTAAATCCGTAAGATTTGAATTTTCATTTAAATTTGAATAATCTCCCTTTAATCTTCTCCAAAAATTTACTTATACAAGTAATTTTTTTTACAACACCTAAAATTCCAGTTTTGGTACGTAAAAACATGCATATACAATTTTTTCTTGTTTGATAATATTTTTTAATTAGAGTTCAACCTTTGATCTCAAGAATTTAACAAGAAACCTACTGTGCACAGAAGTATTAAACTGCACAAGGCTTTCAAAAATTCCTCACTGGAGGCTTGTTAATAACTGAGCAATGTTTTGAAGATATTTTCATGTTCATGAATACTCATTTACAGCAATGTAAACAAAACAAATTCAAGAAAAGAAGAAAATATGACCTTTTTACTTATATTCATATACAAGTAAAAAAAAAACTGAATGTCTAAGCTGAGATTACTATAACACTGTTATAGTAATCTAAGGTCTAAGGGAGATAACTCTACCTCCAAAATCGACACAGGACGTTTTGCCCATACTGCCAGTTCGGCCATGGCATGGTTTTTATTGTCCTTATAGACAGACATATGTATATATAGATGTAAAAAAAACTATGTATATATCTCTGTTTTAAAGGAAGGAAAATATAATTGTTTCTAGAAACAGATGTTAAGAAACAAATGGAAAAATACATTTATCATACATATGTACATTTATTTTCCTTGATAAAAATGTGTATCAATTGATGTATGTTATCAGAAAATTCGTTAAATGGTGATTATTAATAAAATTTGAAGCTTTTTAATAAACCAAAAAAGATACGAGTTATTTAAAAAGTGAATAAGATTGTTGTTTTTATCAGAGATATTTATATATGTCTCTGTTCTTATCATAATAATAATAATAACAATACGATACATCTGATAATCTGATAATTTGTTAATTGTTTATTATCATATCTTTGCTGATAAATTATTCACTTGCAAGTTCGACCTCATTGAATCCGTATTCATGTGACCTTCAATTTAACCCCTTAGCTAGAGTTGGGTTACACATAAATTAGGCGTGTTCAGTTATCAAAAGGAAAAGAATGTCAACATTGAAAGTGAAACAAGGGTAAACCATTTGATTGACTGATTAGCTTGACAAAAACTCATTCTTATACAGGTAAACACGATGATTAACATATATTTGTAACCTATAATACGAAATCAAACAGACCTAGAAAAATCCAATTACACAAGTTCGCTACCTATTGATATCTACATTTATGTTTACCTCGGGTTATATGACCGTCTGCAGTCTTCGAAGGTCACCTTGATAGTTAATTAGATGGCATCTAGACTAAAATACACATGAAATGCTGATACATATTATCGAGCCCATGCATTGCAAATTGTTTATTTTAGACTTTTTATAACTTTGATATTCGTTTTAATATGTTATAAATCAAATATGAGAATTTGAGTCAAATCGGTGAACATGAATTTGACAGCTAATGCCCCTTTAACAGACTGCTGATTATCAAATGCAAATCTGTAAAAATGGAATCAACACAGCAGATGTATAAATATAAGATGCAGTCGTTGGTGTCCATGTTTCTCATACTTATGTTTCTTGTGGACAAATTGTTTATTTTCCGTTCTCTGTTCTGAAAAAAAATATATTAATGAAGCACCAAAGTTAAAGGGAAACGTTGTTAATGTCTTAAGGTGCGTTTACAAGGTATGATTTTTCTTTTGAATTCACCTGTACACCTGCTTTTGACTAAAATCACCCTGTGTGGACACTAAAATAGGTTAATCAAATGGAAAATAGTATCTTGTGAACAGAATGCTGAGCGATTTACTTGGCCGATGGTATCAAATCAGTTTTAAAATCGTACCGTGTAATCACACCTTTAATCATGCGTCACATCTTCTTGTTTCACAGCAGATGGATTTTTACGTTATGACAAAATTACTTTTTGTCATACCTGCCAACCCTCCCGTTTTGAGCAGGAGACTCCCGCTCAAACTGCGAAATTCCAGAAATCTCCCACTTGCTGGTCTACTCCCGTGCGGGAGTATAAAATCTCCCGCTTTCGGATATTTTAATCTGGAATGACCCGCATTTGTAATTCTCTGGCTTTTTCATTACTGTCAATAGAAATAAATAAACAATCGGCGATCATTTGAAAACTTTGGTCAGTAGTTTTTATGTTCGATTTATAAGTAATCGAAATTCATTTCTGCTATGTCAACTCCAACAAGATAGAGATCTTTGTTTGGACCAATCGGCAGTGTAAAAAAGAAGAAATTGATAACTGCAAATCGAAATACCAAGCAGACTGAATGAAAGATTTTTTATTTTTACGACCAAGTTCACTGACACTTGGCAATGAATCTTCATTTTGCACATCATGTTCAATCAACTTTTCGGTCTCTTCTGGTGGTCTGTACGACGTTTGAAAGCATGCTTAGTGTGGGTCTCACAACAAAATCAAAATATGGAATGTTATGAGTTATGAGACTCAGAGGTATTGAAAAAGACAAAAAAAAACAAAAAAAAAACCACACCTTGTATAGATTATAACCATGAATTGAAGAAATAAAGTGCATCTTTTAACTCTTATTGGTGTTTAGTAGATGAATAAATAAACTAGTCTCATATTTAACTTAAAAATGTCATTCACGCAAAATCACCCCCTCAGCTGTTTGAAGGTTTCAGAGGTTGGCAGGTATGCTTTTTGTTAAGTAATATTCTTTCTCAAAACAAACTTCTATCAACACAATTAATGCATATATACATATGTTAAGAACAATATTAAAAAGTGTGGCCAATTCAACTATGGCAGAAGACTGTGGCTGAACTGGTAATGTGGCCAAAACATCTCGAAATGTCCTAAATAATTCACCTGCACAAGTTAATAAAAGAACACTTGTATAATTTTACCCCTGACTACTGGATTTGAAGCAGATAACGTTAAAATTGTGTGATCCTTTATTCTTTATTTGACATCATAAATGAGGCAATTAATGGTTAGTGACTGTACACAAATGATTATACAGTCAATGCAATGCACCTTCTCACTATAAGTCCGCCATTGCTGGCCATCACAGACATTTCGGTAAAACTTTGACATCTGAAAGAATGCTAAAATGATTGTTGTAGGATGTTAATTGTTCAAGTGTAGCAAAATTTTGGGTCAAGTGTTGTAACGTTAAAATTGTGTGATCCTTTATTCTTTATTTGACATCATAAATGAGGCAATTAATGGTTAGTGACTGTACACAAATGATTATACAGTCAATGCAATGCACCTTCTCACTATAAGTCCGCCATTGCTGGCCATCACAGACATTTCGGTAAAACTTTGACATCTGAAAGAATGCTAAAATGATTGTTGTAGGATGTTAATTGTTCAAGTGTAGCAAAATTTTGGGTCAAGTGTTGTAGATTTGTGTCTATTTGACTGAGCAAATAGCACAGTTGCAGTATAAAGGCACAGTGACCACAGGCACTTGTTTCTATCCATAGGAAGGTCGACTATCCATATATAATATATAGAAACAAGTGCCTGCAACAGTAACCTGCAGTGATCCCTACTCAGGCTACTGTATTTATACTTGCACTTGTTTCTATCAATGGGATGGTCAACTTTTACTGTTCAATATTGTACATTGACCTTCAGATTGATAGAAACAAGTGCCTGTGTGTATTTCTACAGGACTGAGAATACCAAAAGGGGTTGTTTAGCCGATATTATCCTCTACTGTCATCGTGACATTATTTCTTTACGAGTAACACCGCGTATATCGTTTGTCTGTCTTTGAATACTATGTTTTTGTATCTTAACAATTGCTATAAACAATTAATCTGTCTATTTACCTGTTCCTCTTTTGTTTTACCTTGCTTGGTTTCAGTTTCGTTTTTCAATAAATCGATACGCGGGAAAGGTGTAAATGAAAACGCTATTAAAGGGAGATAACGCATAAATTGTATATCCTCTGTCATGTCCGATCATGTCCGTCTGTCCGTCACAATTTTGGTTTCAAGATGATAAAGAGAGAACTGCTTATTAAAATTAATTGAAATTTAAATGGAATGTTTTGGACAAAAAAGTGGTTTTTGATCATTAAAACTAGGACTGGTTAAGGAAATAGCCTTTTGTTACTTCAATGCTAAACATATGGAAATGTTTTAGAAATTCCACAGCCTCTTAATTGCTCTTTTATTTGATAATTATGTACCTAATATATAGGAGATTACTGTATACAGTGCTAGCAATGATTTCCCATAAAAAGAAGTTTTTAAATAAAGATATTAATTAAAACAATTACAAATATGGACCTATATAACTGATCCAAGTCTGAGCCTTACTATAATAAATATTAGTGTTATAATAATCTCAGTTCAAGTACACCTTCTAGACCTGGGACTATTATACTAACGGGACTGGAAACTGATCGATCTGTTGAGATTTCATTGCCCCGATAGCGGATTATTGATTTTTTGTTTTGATTGACAGCTTATCGTGCCACCTGGTTAGTATATATAGTCCCAGTTCTAGACGCACCACTCGACTTTGGTGCCTCAGCACGATTTTTTTTTTTTTTTATCATGTAAAGGTTTTTGGGACGTTTTGTAAACAATAAACACTAGCCCAAAATGGACAACCAAGTGAGTAATTTGTCATAAACTTTAAAATGTTATAACAAAATTCTGTAATAAAAGTTTATGATTGTTTTGTAAAAATCTTGGTTTGATTTGCCACAAAATCCCAATTTTCTATTAAATGCAACGAAAAAATAAATAGTGTTGCTGTGAACAACTTTTCCCTTTGGTATATGTATAAAATGGAATGTCTCTTTTATCTGGGACTATTATACTATATATATTAGTATAATAGTCCCAGCTTTTATTCAGTATTTTTTCTGTTTTTATATTACTTTGAAAATTTCGTAATACAGATGATAAATATAGAACCACTTTTTAAATTACTTGAAATTTTGATGGAATTTTTTTGGACCACTAAAGACAGGTTTAGTTTGTTGTTCGCCACTTTTATTGTTCCAGAGTAATGACACTTGATTTTTGGAAAAATCAAAAAATGACACAATTTAGGACAAGTTATGTTCGATTTTTGTCGATGTCACTTTTACAATTCCAGAGTTATGGCACTTGATTGTTGGGGAAATTTCTAAAATTTGTGGCTTCCAGATGATAAACAGAGAAACCTCTTTTGAAATCAATTGAAATTTTAATGGAATGTTTTTGGACACCTAAAGACAGATGAAGTTTGATTTTCGTCGTTTTCACATCTACCGTTTCAGAGTTATGATCAGTTATGGTACTTGATAGTTTGAAAATTTTGTGGTTTCTAGAAGAACCTTTATTCAATTTGATTGAAATTTTAATGGAAAGTTTTGGACCACTAAACAAATTCATGATCTGTCAGTTGCTGCGGGCGGGGCCATACTGTATATTAATCTATGATCACTAGATCGCCATATCTATAGTTATATAATGTCATTCATTGATGGGGTTAATATTCCCTCTATTTGCTGTTCATAAAAGGTAACAGACTCTTTCGAAACAATCCGTGAGGGGTATTCCAGGCATTTTTTGCCTAATCTAATAGGTTTGGAATTTATGATTATAAATTCTCTTCAACTTAGTAGTAGTTTTTATTCTTTGGCCGTTTGAATTCGATGACATACACAAAGAGGTTATGAAGAAGTTTCAAACAAATTTTAATGTAACTTATGATAATTCTTTATTAGCCTTGAAAAATCAAAATATTGATATTTTAGAAGGCACTGGTGTTGATATAGCTCGTCTCTGGTAAAGCTTAAGAATTTTAGAAATATTTTATTTGAGGTCGCAAATGATATGCTTGCACCTTTTAAAGTAAGACAAATAGGTGCCATATATGAATAAAGAATTTATAAGAGCCATTTATAAAGAAGAAACAGATTTTTAATAAGTTTCAGCAGGTAAAAATGAATTTTAATAGAAGCTAGGAGTATACAGGTCTCAGAGAAGCTAAAAAATATTAAAAAAATGTTATTTTATTGAAAATTATTACATTGTTTGGGCAATAAACGGCTAATTTGGATTTGTATTATACATTAGACCATTTTTCAACCAACAAAAAACACAAAAAAACACACCATTCTTTCGGAAATATTTTATTGATTACACAACAGGACAAAGTTTGTGACATTTTTAATATTTTTTGTATGAATGCAACTTTGGCAATAAGGGAATCACGCGAATTCAAATAATTTTTAAGATTTTGCTAATATCTGTTCTCTTTTTCACACAATGACGACACATTATAGTCAGCCAAATTAATATACAGAAGACCGTTGGTATCGACAGATTTTCTCCTAAACGTTTACATTTTGCAAAACCTTTTATTACAAAGCCTTTTACAAAATATGTCAATTTATCTTTATCGTCATCACTTTTCCAGATAAATGAAAGGAAGCAAAAGTAGCCCCATTAAACTAGTACTTATAAAAAGGCAATTACAGGCCAGTTAGTGTAGTACCAGCTATCAAAAAAGGCAATTACAGGCCTGTAAGTGTAGTACCAGCTATCTAAAAAGTCAATTACAGTATAAATAAGAAGATGTGGTATGAGTGCCAATGAGACAACTCTCCATCCAAGTCACAATGTATAAAAAGTTACAGGCCAGAAAGTGTAGTACCAGCTATCTAAAAAGGCAATTGCAGGCCAGT
Source organism: Mytilus californianus (assembly GCF_021869535.1). Classification (NCBI taxonomy): domain Eukaryota; kingdom Metazoa; phylum Mollusca; class Bivalvia; order Mytilida; family Mytilidae; genus Mytilus; species Mytilus californianus. The sequence goes on from NW_026262690.1 coordinate 68,665,586, forward strand.
AAGTGTAGTACCAGCTATCTAAATAGGCAATTACAGGGTATTAAGTGTAGTACCAGCTATCTAAAAAGGCAACTACAGGTCAGTAAGTGTAGTATACCAGCTATCTAAAAAGGCAATTACAGGTCAGTAAGTGTAGTACCAGCTATCTAAAAACAAATGCAAATGTCATTGAAACAGTTTGTTGATTATTTCGATAATATCTTAAATCCATTTTTTGCATCGCTTCAGTCATGTTTTGAATGCCAACCAATCCTTTTTAGAGTGATTGAAGATTAGAAAAAAAGTTAAACGAATTCTAATGGATCTATCCAAGGCCTTTGGTTGCCTTCCAAATTATCTACTTTTATTGAAACTTGGAGCACATGGCTTATCTCAGTCAACCTTGATATGTTAAATATTATTACTTTTCAAAAGGAAACAGTGTGTTAAAATTTGTCAAAACATAAGCAATTTGTTAGATATATTTGGAGATGTGCATCAGCGATACATTATTGGCCCTAAATTGTTTAATGTCTTCATCACTGATGTATTTATGTTTGTACATAAGTATGATTTATATAATTATGCAGATGATAATTTCTTATCAAAATCAGACAAGTCTTTCGAGAAAAGGTTATAAATTTTTTGCCAGAATACAGATATTCCATAATTTATTGGTTTTCTGTAAATAAACTGCATGCTTATCCTGAAAATTGCTAGCCATTTCAGTTGATACAAAAACTCATGACAAGATATTAATTTTAATGGTATAGATATTACTTTTGATGATGAAGTTAATTTGTTGGTAAGCACCATAGACTTTGATTTAACTTTATTATATATACATATAACAAATGTCTGTAAAGTTAAAATGACACAAGGCAATTGAATGTTCTGAAGCGGATAAGAAACATTTGAACCGTCTTGGAAAACTAACCAGTTATCATTCTTTTTTATATATGGTTATTGTCCGCTTACTTGCTATTCTTGTCGGGAACAAAATACTAAGAAAACTGAGAAAATACAGGAACGGGCACTTCGTTTTGTTTATCAAGACCTCGAAACCTTTTACAAAAAATTACAAGAATGATCAAAATTACCGTCACTTAAACCCAGAAGAATGAGAACAATTATCTTGGAAACATTTATAATCATAAATAAGAAAATGCCTGTACTTTTGCAAAGTGTACTGATTTTATTGAGAGAAAAATGATTCGTATAAGTTTTGGTATTCGACCTGTGTAGATTTACCAGGACTCAGAACTACAAAGAATGATTAGAATTCTTTCAGTTATGAGACAGCGCGACTTCGGAATTCAGTGCCGAATGAGGCCGAATGAGGCGAGACATATATTATCGTTTTATCAGTTAAAAATAACATATCAATCTTGTGTGGTGGCCAAAATTGATTCTGCAGTACCAGAAACTCCTAGACTCTTCTGTCTGATGTCTGATGGCTGAATTATATCTCATTACTGCTTATGTGACTCTGTTTTATCTAAATTGTATGCTTATGTATGCTTTTTTATTTGATGCTTGTGTGAGATTATTTTATTTGATGATTATTTGTGCTAATATTTTTATGGTTATGTGTACTTGTCTTAGGTGAAACTTTGCTAATTTTGATGTTTTGTATTATATGTTATAGTCGGTTCCTAAGATTTTGTTTATTATTAATTCTGTATATGTGCCGACCCTTATTAATATTTATTAACTTACCAACTTACTTCAAGGTTTGTAAAAAAGAGACGGAAGATATCAAAGGAGGAATAAAAAAAATAGACGAAGAGAGACCGACAAAATCATGACAAAAAAAAAAGAAAGACGACGAAAAGACAAACAACTTTTTACAAAACACTACATAAAAAACTTAAGACCGAGCAACAAGAACCCTACAAAAAGCCTGTTTGTTACATGAACTCGATTATATTAGTTTTCGAACAATTTGATTTGTACTTATGTATGTTGTGGTGCGTTGTTACTTGGAAAAAATCTACATATATTTTATTACTGCACCTGGAAGATTCACGAGAACAACATTAAAAAGTAAAACAAGGAATCTACATTTTGTTTTGAATTGAAGAAACTATAACTCTGATTCTAATTAGGAGGTATTCTTAAAATTAATTTCATACTTTATAGCTCAATTTCAAGTGTTCTTCATAAAACATCTTTAAAGCATTTTGTTTTTTCATAGGAATTATGTCTAATCTAACCAACCTTTAAGCTTATTTGTATAGATTCTTCCTATAAAAGTGCAAAATCTTCATAAATAAAACTGAATGCTCTTTTCTTGAATTCTTTTACACAATTTTACATGAAGTTGTTGCAGTCCCTACATTTAAACTTTTGGTCCCACTAGACAATAGAACCAGACATAGAAATCCACACTCATATAGGTAAATACAAGCATCTTAAGACAGCTATAAATATTCATTGTATCCGAATACAGTTATAAATTAGAATCAATTGCCACAACAAATAGTTTCATGCAGTACAGTACAGAGTTTAAAGAGTAAAATACCAGAATCTGCTATAATCCATATTTTATACCCTTAATTTTTATGGTTATCAAATGTATATAGTTTTATCTAAATGTTATTTTTCAAATGTACATATATTATTTTGATTTTCGATTTGGTTTTGTTTTTTGTTGTTTATCTTGTAAATTACAAATCAAATTATATAGTCGACGCCCGGCGAACAATCTTCAATAAATAAAGGATCGCTAGAAACTGAAAAAAGAACTGAGAAGAAGAATGCGTTTTTACAACAAAGATATTAGGTTACAGGATGAAAAATTGAAATATGAGTGTATTGATTGATTAAAATATTGGGAATAAAAAAAAATATCCAGTTCAATTTTATATTTTTCGGTTTTTAAAGCAGTTAGCTAGCAGCTGTCCATATGCTTTTCACATTTTTAACTTTATGAGTAGAAGCATTGTGGTAGACTTTGGCTTAGTAATATTAAGGGTACATTCATGCATGCGTGGCTCTTAGTGTTCATGGCATAGCACAAAAAAGAGGTAGGATCAATATTTCCTGAATGTATTTCCCCTTAAAGTTTTCCAATCTGTACTAAATTCACAGTATCCGATGCTGCAATCTTTGGCGAATTTCTGAACATTTCACCAAATAATATAAATGTCGGAAGGTGGAAGAAAACTGCCAATTGGACGGATTGTACAAAACTTCGACTTGTTTTTCACCAACGGTAAAATTATATCTTATGTAAAGCAGTTAGTGTCTTTTATATACAAATTATCTCATTTTGATTAACGATGTCCTTCGGGTGAAAAGTTTTACAAAAATGTGTAAAAAAAAACTGTAGATACACGATGTTGATCGATGGCCACTGGCTTTTTCATAGATGTCTCATTGATGTTTATTGGTGACATTGGCTGTTTCAGAGATGTCTCAATGATGTTTATTGTGACCACTTGATATTTAAAGATGTTTCAATAATGTTTATAGGTGATTACTGGATTTTTATATATGTCTCAATGATGATTAACGGTGACCACTGCATGGGTTTAATTGATGTTTATTGGTTACAGCTGGCTGTTTCATAGATGTCTCATACAAAGTTACTAAAGATACCACTGCTTGTTTCATAGCTGTTTTATTGAATTTAAACGGTTACAACTGTATGTTTTATATATATTACAATGATTTTTCATTGATTGGCGACCACTGAATGTTTCATTGATGTCTGATTGGTGTTTATTGGTGACCATTGAATGTTTCAGTGATGTCTGATTGATGTCTATTGGTGATCACTGCATGTTTTATTGATGTCTGATTGATGGCAATTGGTGATCACTGAATGTTTCATTGATGTCTGATTGATGTCTATTGGTGATCACTGAAACAATGTCTGATTGATGTCTATTGGTGATCACTGAAACAATGTCTGATTGATGTCTATTGGTGATCACTGAAACAATGTCTGATTGATGTCTATTGGTGATTATAGAATGTTGCATACATGACTGTGTCATTGATGTGTTTTGGTGATCACTAAAATGTTTAATTTTTTTTTCTCATTGGTTGGTTTTGGGGACCAATCGACGTTTCATTGATGTGTCATTGATTTTTACACTAAAGATGTCATCTATGTCCTATATAAATAGTATTAACAAAATTGAGAATGGGAACGGGGAATGTGTCAAAGAGACAACAACTCGACCAAAGAGCAGAAAACAGCTCAAGGCTCAAGTTAAGTATAAATAAAATGATGATTGAGAGGTAAACATCAATGAGATAGCAATCAAACACAAATAACAAACAGAATCTAAGGGTTAATTGTGAAAATGGTTTATATCTTGTAGACAAAGACGAATTAAATCTTCAATTCTCCATTAACGGCCACCACTTCCTCTTTGTCTATATCGTTTTTCTGAAATGTCTGTTATTCAACCTCGCTATCAACTTCTCTGTTCTTTTGTAATCTCTGTTCCTCTAATTTCATAACCCAAGAATCACAAAACAATGCTAAAGCCCCGATAATCATCCCAACACCAATAACGTAAAATGTAACATTGTAAGATCCTGTACTATCTCGTATATAACCTAAAACAAGTATTAAATATATACAAATTAATGATAATTTATGACACAACACCCCTTTTCTCCTCTCACATAATCGGCATACGTTTGGCAAGTCTTATAGAAATCCGACCCGTAAAACGATCCAGAAAACGGGAAACTAAAGTATAATACAATGACACATGGTGAAAATATAGCAGCTGTATATCTGATGCAACGTGGTGTTTTCCCCTTGACTGCTTATATACAAATATGTGGCATTCATGTCTGCGAGAAGGCGGGGACATTTTTTTTTATCAAAAAGCCGTTCCATCAGTATATATGTGCGAAGGAATTCAAAACCCACACATTTGCATTTGTTGTCTTGTATGTATTTCTTGAATATTTAAAAAAATATATATAAACTCTGTTGGTGGAGCAATTAAAAAAAAAGTTGTAGGACATGAGTGTTCTTTCACTTTGTGTTTACGATTTTCACTGCTTCCACGTTCGGTTATACCATTTTCGATGGTTTACTGCTTAAAATATAATTTCAAAGGTCTTTTCCTACATTTTTTTTCTTGTTTATTTCTTATTTAATTGAACGGTAGGGTTTTTGACTGAATATAACAAAGTTATAACTGAGTCAAAAGGAGTTTCGAATATTAGTTAATGAATAATCCCATAACGAGGAAATAATTAAAACATACCCATTAATGGTGCCATGATCGATATTGATATGCCATGAACAAGGATCAGTAAAGAAAGTGCAGAGGGTAAATTCTCGGCTCCAACGCTGTCTACCAATAATAAAGGAACAAATGGAAAATAAACAGAACCGAACAGTCCGTTTACGACGCAGAAAATGGCAAAACTGGTAAAATTAGTAAAGAAAGTGTTGAACATAGTGACAGTGCCAGTTATTAATAATGTAATTCCCAAAATATACGTTCTTTTGATTCTCTTAGAATCTGCAATCCAAGCAATTGAAAATCTAGCTACAACATCACATGCTCCAAAGATCATAACAAGGAGAGCTATTTCTTCGTCTGAATTGTTGTTTTCGCGAGCAAACGGAGGAATGTATGTAATGGTCAAGCCACAACTGAAAATACAAAAGTATGCTACAAATAATACGAGTTGAAGTTTATGGTTTTTTAAAAGTTTGAAGTCAATCAAACTTGTCAATGATGTCTTTGTACAACATGTTGATTTTGACTGTGAACAACTAGAGACACCAACTTTCTCATTTATACTTAAGTTTTGTATAGAACATGAAATGCTTCCCGTACTGGTACATAAGTCCAATGAGCTTCGACACATTTCCTTGTCTTTCTTTTCATTGTAAGATAATCCGGAAGTCTCTTTCAGTTGCTTTAAGGTGTCATCTACTTTGTCGTTTAAAAGTTGTGGACTTTCCTCCTCAAAGGAAGAAGATATATTTTGATTTGGTCGGGAACAAACACTCCTGACATCCTTATTTGAACGTTTACCATGATGTACTGTTTTTGGATTTGCCGACTCACTGAACTCGGCATATCTCTTTGGATATTTTAGAAGTTCTTCCTTCTCAATATTTCCTTGTATCGATCCGGCAGTCTCGACCGACGGTGGCAATGGGCGCAACAGCATTGCAACAATCAAATTGTGAAACAGAATCCCTGATACAAAAATCAAGGCACCTTGAAGTCCATACACATCTATTAGCACCTGTATTATCTTGGGAAATACCAAACTGCCAATGCTTGCTCCTACATTTGAAATACTGTTTGCAAAGCCACGCCTTTTTTCGAAATATGAAGACAGAACAACTAGACCAGGGCCTAAAGTTAGTGCGCAACCACCACCTAAAATATCATATTTAGATTATTTCAACAACAAAAAATAGCATTACTTTGAGAAATCATTACTGTTTATTAGATATTAATACTACTTGGTCATGGTCAGTTGTATATCTTAAACTATGAGGTTCGAATATGGGTTAATTTTCTTTAAAGAGAAATTTTCTTGAGAATTTCCTCACCGGTTGTGACCAAATATGTCTGCAAGGTGCCTTGTGTTGTCGACTGAGATAAGTATATTTGAAAATAAGATTGTTTCTCAAAATGTCCATAATAACTACGATATTTTTAACAGTTGAACAATTACCGGTATTAGATTATATAATCGTCTTGATTGCTGAGGTCCTTTTTTTTCCCCATGTTATTGTCCAAATAACGTCCCTTCTAGTTTAACTTCGTGACTTAAATTTCAAGTGTTTGTTTATTTTGTTTTCATGAACTTCTATCGTCTAAGATTCGTACAGAAAAAGAATATTGGCGGCGTATTCCTATGACCTTTACAGCCAATAAAAAAATTAATTGGGGTTTGAACGTGGGAAATTGGAATGAAAACAAATTATTTATCACAAAACTCATCTAAAGTGCTCGGCTTCGTTTGTTGTATTAAGAGGGAAATAATGACAGTATTTGTTATAAGTGTTAACTTAAGGTTTTTTTTTGTCATTATTTGTTTTCATTATTATTTAGTATACTGTTTTCTTGTGAGCTTATAAGCAATAGCGTCCTTGAAGGTAACGGTGACAATTGTCTTGGCAATAACAAATAACTTACCAAACAGAACACTTTGCGACAGAATCAGAAATGCTACGTCTGGTGCAAAAGCATTCAGTAGATATCCAGCAGATACAAAAATAGAACCAATCATAACTAACTTTCGTGGGCCAAGTAATTTTGTTCCCGAAGAAAGTATGAACAACGCTGAAAATATTCAATTTAACATGTCTTAATAATACCATAGTATGTAGGTTTTAAAGATGTTATTGCTTACACTTTTCGGAGATTAGCAAACTACAATTGTTTGAACTGAAGTAAGTTTTGACACTGCCTCTAGGCAAAAAGTCAAACACTTCGATTCTTCATACTGAAATTGCCACATTTTTTAAAAACAATATAGAAATGGTTAATAGTATATACTAAACAATCTTATCAATGAGATCAACGAACCTTCAGAAGCATAAGCTGCTAAATTATTGAATGCTTTATTACAATACTTGTATATTTCTGTATAGTATGGTTTATCGATCTATCAACACATCATTTCGATCAAAGGCGCTTTGTGTATCTTCATTTTTTGTGTTACGTATATTTTCAGATATATTTCCTTTAATAATGCAGCTTATTTTTCTTCATTTCACGTGTTTTTGTTCTTCTCTTAGGATGAACTCTGTAACATATTTCTCGCCATGATGAAGAGCTATGTGTCGTATTACTGAAATATATGATACTATAAATATTTTTTGGTCTAATCCTTCAATGCGATATCAAATTGCGGCATTTCCATTGGCTGTTCTTTAGGGAATGACGATTTGGACTACTTTTTCTCAGTGGCAACGGTTTTACTTACTTCCTGTTTTCGTGATGTCGTCTACATTATCATTTAATTTTATACGATCCATCATGGACAAGGAAATAAAAAAAAAACAGTTGATAACGAGTAACACCAAAAGATGTCACACAAAAAGATTTCTTACCAAAAGAGAAATAACAGCTCGTTGGACTTGGATATCGCTTGGTATAAACTCTAGTTATTTCAATAATAACAATAAATTCACCTAAAGGCTCATTTATATTAAATAACTCGCACTGATGCCAAGCGATATCCTCAATCACAAGCTTAGTGGACGTACGGCACATATAAACTACTGTCTTGTTATAATAAGAACATGTTAAATAAAGGAAAATAAGTTGTAATATTAGTAACACAGAAAATAAGAACAAACGTTGAGGTCCTTGTCCCCAAGTTGCTTAGATCATTAGAATTATATAGCCAACTAAAACTAGCATTGTTTACAAAATATAATATTGTTTATATGGTAATCAATGAAATAATCGGGGGGAAATGGATGCTTTGTAATCAGTGAAACATGGTTTTGTTCCAAAAAAAAAAATTCTGGACTCAAAATGATAAAGATTGCTTATCAGTAGATTAAAACAACTAATTATTTTACAGTAATAACCTGTGATATTATTTGACAGTATTGGAGTTTTTTAATCTCGTTGCCAGTCTACTTTTTAAGTAAAATTGATTTTTCTTCTTGAACTTAACTGGAAAAAGAGTGTACAATAAAATGCCCCGCAAGGCGCAGCTTGATACGACCGCAGAGGTCGAACCCTGAACAGTTGGGGCAAGTATTTGGACACAACATTCAAGCTTGATACAGCTCTGAATTTGGATTGTGATAAAATATTTGACACAGCATAGGTTTCTGACACAGAATGAATGTGGTCTAAAAACCTAAAAATTTGAAATTGGATGTTTACCTATTATGGTCCAATATCCAAAATCTAAAATAAATGGTTAGATTCAGCATTCACAGAACACCAAGAATTCTATTTTTGATGAAATCAAACAAAGTTTAATTTTGGGCCCTTTGGACCAAAATGTGAACCAATTTGATAACGGGCCCAAAATCCTAAATCTAAATACACGGTTATATTCAGCATATAATAGAACCCCATTATCAATTTTGTTGAAATCAAACAAAGTTTAATTTTGGACCCTTTGGACCTTAATGTAGACCAATTAAAAACAGGTAAAAAAAATCCAATATCTAAATACCCGGGTATATTCAGCATATTAAAGAACCACTAGAATTTAAGACTTTGAATAAAACCCCATTGAAATTGGTCAAGAAATCAGCAATTTATACAAAGAATTAGAAGAAAAGTATTGTTTTTAACTCTTTTTGGTCAGAACCATAATCCCCAAAACCAATCCCAACATTCCTTTGTGGTATGGAATCTTGTGGTACGATTTCATAGAAATCCATACACTGATACTCAAGTTATTGTCTGGAAACCAAATGTCTTCTGACAAGTCTAATTCGGTATGTCACATTAGAGGGAAAGGAAAAGAGGATATATTGTGGTTACGGCAATTGGAAAATATTTGTTGTCATCAGTGTAACAGATATTCCATAACGGTCAATCAACTGATGGCGTCCGTAAAATTTTCGAAGGGATGATTTTAACCACTTCGAAATCTTGATTTAAAAGCTTCCTTGTAAGCATCAACCATCTAACAAAGAAATTATTATAGGAAATGCAAGCTCTTGAATATCGTATCAACTGGGAGATATATACTCCGTATGCAGGCGCTGCTGGAAAGTTCAGTGTAGATTTCCTAGATTCAGATCTGTTGAAACTTGTGTTATGAAATTGGTTATGTTAAAAAAAGAACAAATCAATAGTATATATATACTCATATATTGTTTTGTGTCAATTCACATTTTCAAAACCTACTAGCTGCCAGGAAGAAAACACATCCATAAACTAAACAGGTCAAACAGTTTTACGCATTTTAACAGCAAAATCCTTCTTATTAAATAACTTTAGAATTATAATTTACAAACCACTATTCAGTATTAAATGTTTTAAAAACTTCTTGACTTTCAAAAGAATTGTTAAATTTTGTTGTTGTTATTGTTGTTGTTGTTGTTGTTGTTGTTGTTGTTGTTGTTGTTGTTGTTGTTATCTCATACCATCAAAAGTCTACCGGTAAGGGTAAGCGGAAGCAAACCGACAGAATACCTATTTGGTCTTAATCTTCTAATAACTTTTTAGATAAGACTGAGGAAATATAGGCATAGAAACACTTTTAACTTGTGAGTTTTTTTGTATTTTAAAACAAATAACTTACACGAAAGGCTGAACATTGCCGTCTGCAAAGCTATAACTCCTGATATCAGCGAAGCGCTTGTCTTGTAAACAATTATAAATTGGATAAAGAATAGTCCGAAAGATTTTGATATACCAACATTAAGGAATAGCTGTAAGAATATGGCTGCAAATAAAATATCAACAGTGAAAAAATGAATATTGTGTAAATTTGTTACAGTTTTCTAAAAATTCTCGTAATTTGTTCTCGTCGTGAATATGCCTTATATATTGAAAATAGTCGTTAAGCAAACAATGATAACCAATCAATCTAAAGAGTTACACAAGATACCGAAAAACATCACTAGTGTGAACATCACAGAAAATGCCTTTGTTAGTTAATCCTAGGGTTCATGGCGTATAATAGAATATAACGAGTGTGTAAAAAATAAGAAGAATTCCCAAGGAACCTCTTGATATCTTTTGGTTTTCTCATGTGTGTGTTTTTTGTTGTTGTTGCTGTCTTATTTACATATACTACAAATTTCATTGAATTCAAAATCAAGAACCCCTTTTTAGCTAAAAGCGTTTACACTCCTATAGAGTTACTTTTTTTAATTTTCAGTTTTAGATTGGTATTTGATTTGTGAGCAAACTTACCACACATAACCACCCATGCCCAACCTCGGTCTACTGGTCGTTGATACTCAGTCTTTGTGACGACAGTCATTTTCATCTAAAGAAAAAATAAAGGTATAGGAGATAAAAAGTCTTCATATTTTGCACACTATCTCCGCCTTCTAAACAAAGCTTGTTAAAATGCAAACAGCTCGATTAAAACAGAATTCACAGCTAGATTTAAAACCACCTGGTCAGGGAAGGGTTTGGCGCCCGCAAACATGTTTAAATATTCTACATTCTATTTGTGTCTGTCCATAGTCTGAAGCCTGTAATTCAGTGGTTGTCGTTTGTTGCTGTATATCATATTTGTTTTTCGTTTATTGTTTCTTACATAAATCAGGCCGTTAGTTCTCTCGTTTGATTTTTTTTTTACATTTTTCACGTCTGGGCCTTTTATAGATTGCTATGCGGTATAGGTTTTGCTCATTGTTGAAGGCCTTGTACGGTTATCTATATTGCCTAACTTCTTCGTCATTTGGTCCCTAATGGAATGTTGTCTCATTGGCAATCATACCACATCTTCTTACTTTTATACACGTAGATAAAGCTATGAAAAATACATTTTTTTAAATGTAGCTGCGAAATGTTTCAAGTTTTTATGCCTCTTGTAAAACAAAACAAAAAGGATACACACAGCACCTGTTTCACGATTAGCGCTGATTATTGAAAGTGAGGAAAGCCAAAACAATAATGTGTTGGAAGGTATAAAAACTAAAAGGAAGGTGTAAAAGACAATACAGAGATACGAGATACAGCAATACAAGATAAGAGATACGAGATACAAGATAAGAGATACATGAAATAAAATATCTGTGAAATATACTAAAATTTATATCATGATTAATTAAATCGAATTCTCAATTAAGCATGGCAGCAAACGTCATTTAAAGCAGTCGTGTACTAAAGGATTGAATTGTGGAGTGGAGTTGTGGGTTTACATTTTATAATATGATAAGTAAACAAATTTTCAATATACAGTTTTATACAGTCTAAAAACATTGAATCACCTTATATCCATGTATGTCTAGTACAACTTCTTACTTCATTCTTTGATTATGATATGATTTTGATAATACATGTACATGTACTTTGTACCAATATTATAACTAACTTAAGGTGATACGTGTATCTCCAAACATGCAAAATTGAGGTCACATACACGTATTTGTAGGTGCTTTGAAATAGTGTACAGGTTATAACTTTTTACTTGAAAACCGTAAGATGGTGCCAAAGGAACATGACCATCCAAAAAAGGAAAATTAACAATAGGGAACGAAAAATCGTCCCTTTTGTCGTAAATTTTAGTGTGGAGTTTCCCGTGTAAAACTGAAATATCTAAATCTAGGAAAGGACAGTTATTACCGTTTACATTTGATTTATTTAAAGTAAGTTCCTTTGAGTAAATTTCGGCAGTATATTTAGAAAATTCTTGATTATTTAACGAAAAATATCATCAAGATAACGGTAAGTGTTGTTGAAATTTATCAATTAAATGTTATTTAGACGGGTATTTATTGAGTTTGGTCATAAACTGTGATTCATAACAGTACAAAAACAAGTCTGCTATTAATATCATCAAGATAACGGTAAGTGTTGTGGAAATTTATCAATTAAATGCAATTTAGACGGGTATTTACTGAGTTTGGTCATAAACTGTGATTCATAACAGTACAAAAACAAGTCTGCTATTAAAGGGGCGCAATTAGTGCCCATAGGAATACCTACAACTTGTCGATAAACTTTGTTGCCGAAAAGTACATAAATATTATCAAGGAGAAAATTAACAGCTTCAATCATCTCTTCACACCTTCAGTAAGTATATTTAGCATATTTACCTTTCTCATTAGAGAAGAAGGCTTTAAATGAGTAGCAACAAATATATTTGCATTCAGATTTACCAAACGACCATGTAATCAAATAGAAACTTTTGTTTGATAAGATTGTGTGGAAGTGTAGTGTAAAGAGTTGAAAAGTCAAAACTGTCAACAGAATCAAAAGGACCACCAAAAGCACGTAATTCATCTAAAACATCCAAAGATTTTTTTACACTCCAAAAATAGTTAATTCCACTATTTTCATATATTTCATTACAAAAGTTAATGATAAGTTATTTGATAGTAGTTAAGGAACTAGTTAAAAGCACTGAAAGATTAGTTGTAGAACACTTACTAGAGGCCGAGATGAAACGATATTTTACTGTTTTTTGTGTAGTTTAGGTAACCAATACATAGTAGGGACCTTCAAATGTTCAGGAGATGCCTTAAGCTGTGATGTGGTTATTATGTGTTTGTTTACTATATGACTCTCTGTGAAGCGTACGGACTTGAATGTAGATGAATTAAATCTTAAATTCTTAAGAACGTCCGTGCACATGTAGTATTTACGGCATACCACCACCATATTGTTGGCTGCTTTGTCGGCCGGTACAAACACAAACCGCTTTGAAAGTTCTTGAAGTTTATTTCTTATTTTAGAAATAGGCGTATTATGTTCTCTTTAATTTATTGCTGACATTTATATTACCTTTTCTGAAAATGAAAAGGCAGTCACTAAAGTGCAATAATAAGAATATTTCACAAAAACAAGAATTAGATGAAATTCCTCTTTCCGATTTAAAAGCTCTTCAGAGCTTATGTTTGTACTGGTATTTGCATATACCAACTTTAGATAAAGCTTTATGTCTTATGTCTTATGTCTATGTCTTCTGAGCAGTATTATGTGTCATTTTAACTCCAGCAGATGACATACATATGTGGTCGCTTTCAATTAGAACAATAAGATAAAGGTGAACAACTCACTTTTTACAGGGTAAAATATTTAGTGTGTGTCCTATGAAGTTGAGAAAATTAATATATTAATCTATGATGAAATAGTCTATATTTAACAAGCTGGTACATGTATCTGTTTTTAATAAATATCGAACTGTAAAAATTTATTTGGTATGACCATGGAAGTAATTTCACAGGCCAATAACTTCAAGTAAAGTGAAAGTATTATCTGCAGCTATTATTTTACAGTGATTCTAATGCTTGTGTTTAAATTGGTTTTGACAAATTTATCTAAAGTTCCCAGAGGTGATATTTGATATAGCAATTAAAATTCAAACTTTTTTCTCATGTTTATCTGTCTTAATTACTTGATTTGATTTCATATTACATTTTATTGTATCTCATATCCTGTATCTCGTATCTTGTATTGCTGTATCTCGTATCTCTGTATTGCCTTTTACACCTTTCCAATACTAAACGGGTTTACATAAACAGCCAAAATTCGGTCACAGTGACATTCAACATAACCTGAGAAAGTTTAAATGATAAGTATTAATACAGTTGGTTCCAAGGAATTCAAACTGCATGCGTGATTTTAAAATCTAGTGTGTAGGTTTTTTTTTTTATCTAGTTGCCTTTTAATTTGAAATGTGTATTTAAAGACGAATAGAACTGTTAATGATAAGTTGGGTCATGGTCCAACTTTACACGATGTATTTGTGTTTTATGATTTGAGCCTTCATATCTACTAGCAATGGAATACCTTTGGCGACAGAGGCTGGCACAGTTTTGGTTTGTCTTCGTCGGAAACAGAAAAAGACAACGCATCTATTTTTGTTATGGCTTACTTTTAAAATTATCTGCTTTATGAAAGATCAAAAGAAGAGACACAAACAAAACATTGTACCGATAATAATGATATATCACTAACGCAGGAATTAATTAAGTTACAAGATACATTCTATTTGACATGTAGACTAACGTTTTCAGTTTTCTGCAGATTCACACCATGGACAACATGCTATTAAATCTCCGATATTCTGAATTCACATGCATATTTTCAGTACAAATGTCCTGTTTGCTGTTCCTGGTGTTATAAGGTGTTACGAATCAACATAGTAACATAGGTATGATTAAACTAACCTGTAATTCAAGTGTTCAGCACCATCGGCTTAGTCTCGGATTGTATCATAGATTATATAAACAAACGTTGGCATTCCATTATTTCACAACACCGTGACAGAACGATATTTATGACCTACAATACTTATGCAAACATGACAGATTTACACCACCGAAAAACCGATATCTCTTTGTATTATCTCATATAATACTGTTCTGGTTGTCGAGATTACAATACCAACAGGGCTTCGTACTCAAAGTCAAAGTCAAAGTCAAAGATTTTATTAATATAAAATCCAAAATCTGGATTGTCATCAACACACAGACAAAGAACAAACATTAATCATTACAATCAATTATATAACAATACAGAACATAAAAAAAGGGTATATATATATATATATATATATAATGAGAATTTTTATTTTTCCTTTCTATCTATTTAACTGAGGAGGTACAGTTTTAGATACTAGTAATACAATTTATATAATATAAACATAAAATAACTTAAGTTAGTGAACGTCTGAACTTGTACATCTCATTAATACCTTTAATGCAACATTTACTGACATCATAATCATTACTTCGATTGATTATTGAAAGATGGTAAAATATCTGAAATATTCTTAAAAAATTTATACCTCAAATCATTGAGTTTGATACATTTTATGGTAAAGTGTAATTCATCTTCAACTTCAAATTTACAAAGGGGGCATAATCTGTTTTCTAAATCAATCGTTTTATGTCTGCCTTTTTCAATCATAAGGATACTATTACTTATCCTTAATCTTACAAAGTTTGAAATATCAGCTCTGTCTATATCTAATTTTAAAAAGTTCTCCATATCAAATTTCTTCTTCAAATCCTTGTAGGGTCTTAATTTGTTTCCTCTTTTATCATTAACACTTTTTGAAATGGAATTCTCCCAAATTTTGATGAAATCATTTTTTCAGTTTTTTATTTATAGCAAAAGTTAAACGATTTTTACTAAGTGAATTTTGATTTTCCCAGACATGTTTATCCCATTATATGTCTATGCTGCTGTTTTCCTGGTATGGAAGTTGTCCGCAGAATGAAGTCCTTTTTCTGGGTAGTGCATGTAATGTCGAGGGGTTAAATCCTTAGTATTTTTGGTACATTTTTATAACGGCCGAATGAATATAAACCTCAACTCTTTAATCATCTGTATACATACGTTTGATTTTAAAGTCATCTATATAGAGATGACTCTTAAATCATCTGTAAACATGAGTTTGATTTTCGAGTCATCTATCAAGATGATGATGGTGATGGATGACTGCTTAACGTCCAGCGACAAATTAATAAGCATATTCAGGACGAGAACATGTTAATGTACTATGAATATTTACCCTGCTTTGTACTAGATCGACACGCTGAGACGAATTTTTAACGTGCTAGTTCACAAGGTAACAGTCCGCACACATTACTTTGACTCCGAGCCGACCAGTCTTTGCTCTTATTCTTTAATGCCGCGTGCTTAGCGGAGAAGCAGCAAATACCAATTTTAAAGTCTTTGGTTTGACCCGGCGGGGTTCGAACCCCAGACCTCCCGCGCTCGAGGCAAACATGCTACCACGAGACCACCGAGGCGGTTAATTTATCAAGAGACAAACGTACACCCACTTAAACATCTGTCGTAGCATAGACCCATTCCTCAAAGGAGGAACAGAAGCGTTGTTACAAAAACATTTGAATTAGTACATGTATGTATGTATTCTTTTATCAACCACTTCTCTTGAAAATGCTTACCATGATACTGAGATACGAGTTTCAACGGTGCAGCGTTAAAAAAGTTTGCAATCTATAGATATAATACTTAAGCATTTTCAAGCAAGACCATGTTTTCAATGAGACGAAATATCACCAATCTTCTGAAGAAATATTGTTAAGTCATCAACAACTCCCTCGCCTCTAAAAATCTTGCATATACAAACATTTGACATTCAAAAATGCTTGAATCTTGATAATAATCGTCTCAAACAATTTGTAAGTATAGCTTCTGACTTGTGCTCTTACTATCGTTGAGGAACTCCGAGGCGTTATAAAATACATATGTATTGTGACAAGGCTTATGTTAAATGCTATTTCTACTGAAAAAAAAACACTTTGGAAGTCTTGGATGAGCTACGTTCTTTTAAATGTCGGTTCGTCTGCGTTGACAGTTATGATTTCTCTACTGTGTATATAATCTTAACAAAAAGAATTTTCCTATTTACCAAAATTTTTTTTCGATATAGATCTGCATTCAGCTATATCTGTTGCATTTGTAACGATTCCCTTTTTTCTGTGATAAAACTGGAAAACTTACACAAATTGGACATGCAAAGATTTGAGTAAAGCAATTCATGTTTTGCCTGATAATATGCATGTTCGTTTTGGAACTACAGTATGCTGCCAAGTGGTTGGTATTTATATTGGGAATAACTGTACCCCTCTAATCGCAGACTTATTCCTTTATTGTTAACGCAACAAGACATCGCTTCGTTCTCATTGTAATCTTGATACCCCGGTTTATGATGAACCGGGACGATTTATCCTTTCCTATGAACTCTTTTTCTTCCATTGGCTCCTGAGTATACGTTTTCCGGTTGGTTCGACGCCCACGTCTTGGATTTCAATGAAAGTTATATTTTTATTACTATAAAGAATTACAGCAGAGATTTAGAAATACTTAAAATGTATTTCAACTATAGAGATTACTAAGGGAAGACTGATTCCAGCTATAGTGATTTTTGATGGAAGAATGCTCCCAATTATAGAGATTTCTGGTGGAACAAATAATTCCTAACTACAGGATTTTGTTGGAGGGTGGTTTTCCCGTTCAATCTTTTTCGGTGGTGCTATTTGTGTGATCATTAAACGACTTTGAGATTTGTCCTTCGGACCTTCCTCTTTGACTTAGTAGACTTGATGATGGGGTTGCAATTGTTTTAGTTGCTGTCCAATCACTGCTGTGATTATCCACTAATTGACAGTTCGTGTGGTGTTGTTATTGTAATATCAGGTTGATTGAGTAATTTAAAGTTAACACTGAAGAAAACGAGTTTTCGAAAAATGCTTTCATTTACATTTTATTCTGGATTCCCTTCTCTATAAGTAGTTTTTACTTATATCGGGCCATATATATACGTCGTTGCCACGTTCATCAAGGAACGTTAAGATATATGCAATTTTTCGATAAAAGAGTGCCATCATTCCCGAGTGATCAAAGTTGGATCCGCCAGATCTAAATAATATTTCTTTAATTCTATGCGCCGTTACATTGCTTGAATATCTACACTACAAAATCCTAGCGTATATGATAAAGGGGACACATGAACGGTAAACGTCAAATATATACACGTGTCTTTTATCGCTCTTATTTAGAAACCTGATAAAAATAAACTATCAAAAGGGCAATTTGTCACAAGAATATATATAGCGAGATTCCTAAGTGAGATCGTATTATTGATGCGTATATAAGTAGTATTTCTAATAACTGCTATGCCGTGTTACAGATTTTGTGAGTTTAGCCAATACTGCAGGAAACATGACGGGTGCCACTAGTGAAGCAGTATCTGCTTTCCCTTCCGGAACACCTGAGATCCCACTCAGATTTTGGTGGAGTTTGTGTTGCTAAGTCTGTAGTTTTTAAAGTAGTATTTTGTGTACTTTATTGTTTATTTTTTTCGTCGTCTTTCGTTTTTTGCCATGGCGTTGTCATTGTTTCTTCGACTTGTGAGTTTTGGATGTCCCCTTGGTAGCTTTCGGCTCTTTTTATGTCTGTCCAAAAATACTCTATACTTTCACTTCAAATGAAGGAACCCAAACAATTGCCAAAAAGGTCGTACTGTGTAACTCTCTCTTCACTGTGTTGTTGAGACATCACAAGCGGATAAAGATCATTCTTTACTTATACATTGTATTACAAACATCTTTACATGGTAAAAATAAGTGGGGTTTTTTTTATGACAAAATACAAATAACAACATATTAACGAGAGACTGTTTTTTCCCCATCTTTTGAATTCGAGTATTCAACTATCAAATAAAAATACAGTTTATTTAATGCAATCGTTGAATTACATACAGAATACTGCATCTTTTCGTTTGTAACAAAACATTATATAATAACATTATATATATATATAATTTAGCAAATAAACAAAATATTTGATGAACACTAAACTTATGATTATTAAGATAAGTAATATAAGTATGGCATATGGCTTATGCATGCAACAAAATAATAATCATGATCTACAAACAGTCCAAAATATCCAAACATACGATGAACAAGCACCATTTATAATAAAACAGCTCTTCTTTGGAAATTTCCTGTCAGACCTTTGCCTTCCAAGTTAATTGTTATATCCTGAACACTCATAGGCTACTAATGGTTGGTCAGTCTTGATCGTCTTCAGATAAACATTGTTGTTGCCGTCTTAATTCCATTTTCTTTACTATTGGTAAACCGAACAACAATAGTAGCGCCGACAATAAATTACCAACTCCCATAATGTAGAACGATCCTGTGTACGATCCAGTACTGTCTCGCATGAAACCTTAAATATAATAAAAAAAGATAAGTATATAATTCAAATCTTAAATATTATTCCTTAAACAAATATGATAAAGACTGAAAGTTATTATTAAACTATATTTGCTTAGGCTTTCATAATCCGATACGGTCGAATGAAAAATCCGTTACAGATGAGATTATATCCACGGATGGTACCTTTGGATCTTAAAAACTTTTCGTTTGAAGGAAATTTCTCCTCTTTGGTTTTGTATTCCTCTTTTTATGATCGTAGATGTCCAAATTTTGAAAATTGTAAAATTGAAATATGAGGTTCTTCTTTCGCTTTGGAAACAAAGCCATGTTCTAATTGCAATAGAAGATGGCCTGCACGTGATTGAAGTCACAATTGAAATTGCAACGTCCGTTGTATTTTGAACAACGCCGGAGAACAAAATGGACATTTTTGTTGGTATTGCTCACTAGGAAATTAAATAAAACCATTCTAAAAGTAAGTTTACATGTATCTGTTCATTCTTTATCTTAAAACGGTTGATTTTCTATACATGTTTTGGCTTCATAAAACCAAAATGGCTGAGTTTCGAATGTGTATTATAGGCCCGCTTCGAAGTAAAAAAGTTCTAAATTTTCCTATTAGAATCGAAATAATTCTATCATGCCATGCTCTATGCTTATTTTAAAATGGGTAGGCATTATATTTGTCAACCTTTTACACCTCGCTAACGCTCGGTATAAAGATATTGACAAATATAATGCCTAACGTTACCCATGTTAAAATGAGCATAGAGCATTGCATGAAAGAATTATTTCTTAAACAGACCGAAATGGTCACGTTATGTTGCGAGGCTGATATCTTAAAAGGATTGAACTTGTACTCCCGGAGCACCTGATTTTACCCTTTTTTTTTTTTTAGGGTTCATGTTGCTCAGTCTTTAGTTATTTACGAAGTGTTTGGTAGACCGATGCTTTTTCTTGCCATGATTTTGTCGGTCTTCGACTTTTTTTATTCTTCCTTCAGTATCTTCCTCCTATATTTTTAAAAATCGAGAATATAAATGTACTTAATTTATTACTTCTTATCTCTATACTAATATGAATCCCTTGTTCAATGTATTGTTAAAAACTGATATCAATGTACTGTTTCATTTGATTGCTACATGCCGATTTCAATGTATCTTTGCCGGTCGGTTAATTGTGGTTGCAAAGTATTAATTTCTATTGCCATGACAACAAATGAACAGCATTTTTTAAAGTTACGCTTGAGTTACCCAATGATCTATTCAATATCTTTGCAGAAATAGATATGGCATGCCGTTCTCGTCAAAATCATGTTTCTATTATAGCTCTGGGATTTTTGTGACTGATTTCTTAAATACAAAACAGAGTATTAGTTATAAAAAAAACATAGACGTAAAGTTAACGTTTGAAGATTTCTGATAAAGGCTGAAACTATCTGCAAAATGGGCCTAAATGAAGGAAAATTAAGGAGCAGTGACTTAGACGGGATGCAGTACAATATGGTAGATGAGACATAACAACTTTTTAAGTATTATTAGAAACATCTTACCTAAAATCGGCGCCATTGCTGATATTGAGATACCATGAATCTGGATTGCAAAAGCCAAAGCAGGTGATAAATTCTTTGGACCTACAGCATCAACCAGTAAAAGTGCTACCACGGAATTATACAGTCCACCAAATAATCCATATATGACACAATAAGCTATAAATGTATGGAAGTCTCGAATAAAAGAATTACACATAGATGTTATTCCCATTATAATAAGTGATGCTGATATAATAGAACTTAGTTTTACGCGTTTCGAGTCCGCAATTAAAGCTACTCCAAACCTTCCAAAAAAGTCGCACGTGCCAATGATGGTCACTAAGTATGAAATGTTTCTGCCTGAAATTCCACAGTCTCGTGCATATGGTGGAATATATGCCATTTGCAGTCTAGCACTAAAAACTGCGAGGAAACCTAAAAGATACACTAGCTTCAAATGATGATTTCGTAAAATCTTGAAATTTATAACACTCAAAATGTACTTAGAAAAACATGTTTCTGTTTCATCATCTGCTGTTTCTCTTTTAGTAATTTCCACATTTTTTGCAAGAAAAACACTTTGCACAGAGGAAGACACATCCGCTAAACTCCCAAAAATATTCGATAAATTCGTAAACTTGGATGCATCAGCTGAATTTGGAATTCCAGTTTGACGAGGAACAGTTGTTACACGATATTCATGCAAGTTTTCTGAAAACGTCCTCATCCTGTAATGATTATTCGGTTGCGGAATATTAATCAACAGCTTTTCGTTTTCTTTTTGTGCTTTTTCTGATTTGTAAAGTTTGCTTCTTATATCGTCAGCAGATAAAGACAGGTCTTCTTGATTCAGGTTAATTTTAATGTGGTTTCCATTTTTTGTCTCATCCTCCTCTTCTACCTTTACTTCCAAATTCAATTTTTCTTGTGGAACATTGTTTGTCATTGGTCTTAATAATGCACCAGAAACAACAATATTTAAAAGCATCCCAGAAATAACAATTTGAGCACCTTGTAGTCCATACGTCTCTAAAAGAGCCTGTATAATCAATGGAAGCAAAAGCCCTCCAAGACTACCTCCAGAGTTTGCTAAACTGTTGGCTAGACCTCTTCTTTTGTCAAAATATGAATTTAGTACTACTACAGAAGGCCCGGATGCTGCAGCTTGGCCAATGCCTGTACATAAAACGTATTAAAGTAAAATGGTAGAATATACTATAGTTGCATAATGTTTTCTGAAAGGGTGGATAGTGTTTAAAATACTAGTCTGAATGTCAATAAAGCTAAAAAAATTAATAAAACACAAGTCCTGATATTACTTTACATCAAACTGTTTTAGTGCTGTATGCTTTAATCAAAACATTTACTTTACAAAGGCTTTTTGTAATAGGAAAACTGTAGATAACATAATTCAAATTGAGCAAAATTTACATCTACAATAAATTTGTGTTGTCATAATGAAACTTAGTTCGACTGGTATTTACTGTGACGCATACTAGCTAGTTCTATATCATAACAAAATCAGTTCAGTTGATAATTTCAAAGGCAATATTTAAAAGTGTTTGTGCAAAAACGGTTATAAGTCGATGCGCACGAGACATGTTTCTGTTAGGATTATTGGTGTACTTTTTTTCTGTTTGTTTGTATGCATCCGTGTATGTTTTGTATTTATTGATATGCATATATTATTTGTTCAAACAACAAAAACTATCTCAAGTATAAATATTATTACTTACATAGTGTGCTAGTGACCTAATACGATATATATGGGGACAGTAAATTCCACATGGGGTGAGAGCGAAGCTGGAATCCTTATATGGAATTTACTGACCCCATATATATCGTATTAGGTCACTAGCACACTATGTAACGAATTTATCTTACCGACTATCTTAACATGTGGTATTTAGAATAGTTAGCTTTATATGTGTATTATGAGTTTATTTCAATCGTTCATCATCGATTTCTTCATCTGTTGAAACCTTTAAGATTTTTCCTCAACACCGTGTTGTTTTTATAAAGAGACGTACGTGACACCACTAACCATGTATTGAAATAAGCCTCGCCTACTAACCCAATATGGAATATACACGGTTTCCACGTGGTTGCTTTTAACCAATCATATTCCTAAAAATGTATAGTATGTATAAGACTTTATACTAGAAAAAAAATCCCCAATAAAAATCGTACCGAAGAAAGGGAAAATCTAAACCTATTAATCTCGATCATGCTTAAATTGTATAGATGTAAGAAGACCATTCTTTGTTATAGAGAAGTTCAAGTACGTTATCTTATAAGATGTATACTGCTCCCCACGTACAGTCAGGATTCTACTTCGTCATTATCTCCCCATTACGCCACCTAATTTTATAATCGTAAAAATGGAAGCCATTGTAGTGATGACGCGCTGTCAATTTAGCTCTTGAAAACCGATATATTTATCCACATAGCATCTTTACGATCCTTATATGCCCGTTGTATTTTTAAAGACAAATGTATCTACTAGCTATTGCGCATCATTTAATGTAATTTTATGCATTTGGTCAACTTAAAACTATTGTCTGATCGGTTGTCAGGGGGAATTTTCGAAAGTTCAAAAATATTTTTTAAAAATTCGAATTAAATATTTCGTGGAAGGGCAGACTAAAAATTTGCAAAGGTTGAAGACTAATTACCCTATATAACACACACAAAAAATGAAGTTTTTTGGAAGTTATGCATTTTTAAGATCCACTTGAAAAGTCTGTCGTCAAGTATTTTTAGTAACAAATTGTTTTGTTATTCGAACACACCTACTCTGTTGGACTCATTAGAAAGGTATTTCACTTGACCCATATATTTCATTTTCTAGTACTGTAAATTTTTAATGTTATTAATTTATATCAACCTAAAGCTTGAATATATAAAAATAATAGAGTCTGAGGCGAGATGATGTATCAAATATTTTTCTTTTATACGTTTTCAAGACAGAATAGTCAACTCAAACACGCCTGAACATAAAAAGATGTTCTCGACTTTCTGTTTTTAATGAAATTATTGCCAATTTTTGGGATTTTTTCCAAAAAAACTGTCGCCGGTGGCAGAGATGCAAATTAATGCTTTAAAAAGATAAATCTATTATCTTTCTTTGGAATTTTTTTCGGCGGAATTTATGCTTATGCACAAAAAAGATCCACATGTATTTGCACCTACTACAATCGACTGTTTTGTGAAAATTGGTCCATAATTTAAAAAATTTCAAATATCTCGAAGCTCCATACCATAATTTAAGTAAAAACACATACATAAGACGCATAAAATCCTAAATTAGGCACATTCATTAAACTTTTAAAGCCCATAGAAACAGATGTAAACAATTCAAATTTACTAACTTGGCCTTTTTAACCTTCTCTAACAAAGGGTTTCATTTCTTTTGTTTAATTTCAACTGGGTTTCCGCCTGATGTAGATTCTATCGTTAAAACCAATAAAAACTTACCAAATAATACTCCTTGCGACAGGAATAAAAATTGTACATTTGGTGCATATGCATTTAGGAAATATCCCGCTGCCATAAGAACAGATCCAAGTATTATGATAGGTCGGAAAGTAAAGAATCTATTTCCAAAGGTCAGTATCAAAAATGCTGAAATGAAAAAAATATATATATATACATTTTTAAACCCCAAGCTGACATGCTTTAAAATTGGTAAAATAGTTGGTTTAATATTCTACGCAATTACTTGTTGATTGTTTTATTCACAGCTTAGAACATTATTTTTTTTAATGAAGTTTCAACTTATTTTAGATTTATAAAGGTAAAACACTAAATAAATGATTGCTACTACAAGATAAACTATTTTCAGTGTCCAGCCAATCAAAATACAGATAATACTGGAGCTGACATGTCAGTAACTGCTAGTAGTCTGTTGTTATTTATGTATTATTGTCATTTTGTTTATTTTCTTTTGTTTCCTATTCTGACATCGGACTCGGACTTCTCTTATACTGAGTTTTACTGTACGTACTGTTGTGCGTTTGTTTTTTTTCTACATTGGCTAGAGGTATAGGGGGAGGGTTGAGATATCAAAAAACATGTTTAACCCCGTCGCATATTTGCGCCTGTCCCAAGTCTCTGGCCTCTGGCCTTTGTAAGTCTTGTATCATTTTTAATTTTAGTTTCCTGTGTATAATTTGGGGTTGAGTATGACGTCCATTATCACTGAACTAGTATACATATTTGTTTAGGGGCCAGCTGAAGGAGGTCTTCGGGTGCGGGAGTTTCTCGCTGCATTGAAGACCCATTGGTGGCCTTCGGCTGTTGTCTGCTCTATGGTCGGGTTGTTGTCTCTTTGACACATTCCCCATTTCCATTCTCAATTTTATTCTATAACAAACGCACCCGTCAAGTTTCGGGGTACAACGTGATTCAAATATTATTTAGTTTTTTAACCAGGGTTTGATAAAAGAAAGCGTTTGAAAATATAACATATTTAACGCATCCCTGGCTTTCAAATGTTTAGGTTTGAAACTCCTTTCCAAACTGAACTCTTAAGTACTTATCTAGACTTACTATAATTCCCTTTCTTTTATTTCTTTCTTACTAATTTATATGTTTACTGAAAACTACCAGTATACTTATTGCAGGTGTCAGTATAATGGGAATCTCTTAGTTAAAGCAGCACAATTGTTAAAGGGGTAAAATCGGGAAAAAAAAGAAAATTAGGGAGGAACATGTAGCAAGTCTATACTGTACCCACAAGGACGTTATTCAATATAAATCGCACTGTCTTGTCAGAGTTCGGTGTTTAAATTCTAAAGTGACCGGCGTCTGTACATTATAATAAAAAAAATATACTAGTGTCACGTTATTTGCTGTTTGATGTGTCTACGCTTCTACTTATGTACTAAAAATATAGATTTGTTTATAAACTATCGATGTAAACGATACCTGTACAAAATAGTTATTCTATTAACAGCATAAGCCGGTGTAGACGTGTTCATTTTTTTTGGGACCGTGTATCAATTTACTCTTCAAGGGTTAAATACACTATGTTAAATGAAAGTAAAATCATTTAAACATTCCAGGAATGGTTATTGCAACTACTACATCAAAACATTGAAAGGACATTGCTTAGAAATTTTCCGTTCTAATTCATACTTACAAGACAAGCTAAACATTATTTGTTGTGTTGATATTATAACAGATACCGTAGATGCATTACTTTCGAAGGCTTCGATATATTCTACGAAAAACATCCCAAATGCTTTGTTTATGCCTATCACCATGAATGATCTTAGAAAACATGCTGAAATAACAGGAAATGAAAGAACCCATCAAAATCAAATAAAGTAAGACAAATAATAAAGATAAAAGTTTTGAGGTAGTTTAGTTTCGAATTATATAGCTAGTTATATATCTTAGTTTGTTTAGATATGTAGTGTTTGGTTCGAGGTTGAATGTCTATCATATCAATAAAATGTGAAGAAAAAGAAAAAAAAGATTAGTTGAAGAACACCCAGCAATAAAAGCTATCTTAAATAAATTGTTTACTAAGTATCTATTGATATTTAATTGGATTTTTGTCTCTTATGCATCCATACTACGTCCCTTTTCACTATTTTTTTAAAATAATGTATTTCCTCTTATTCGACTGTAAATATGTGTGATGAAGAGCAATAAAGAAATTCAACAGAACGTTCAAATAATCGTTATGGTTATACAGATTAAGTGGAAGAATTGACAGTCGCATAATTAGTTTAACAGAGTAAATAAGTTATAATAAAATTGATGGAAAATTTCGAAAGTTTTACGAACATATGTGTACTTTTCCGAATGTAGGCGAGATTTTCGCTAACCATGAAACCACCACTCTTTATTATTATTAAACTTGAGGGTTTTGTTTGTTCAATTCTAATCATTAATTTTTCTTGTCACTTAAAGTTGCTATACTTGTCCGCTTTCTTTTTTCGCACTAATATTAATAAAAATGTTAAAAATAAAACATCATGGCAAGCAAACAAATCAGAACAACAAAACGGAATGAACTATAGGTAATCTCTTATGGATATTGATAAATACAGGTATATATTTATATATATAATGTATGTTGACTTATAGTATTTGCATGTGTCCTTGATCCTTGAACATAATATATATGTAGAAATTGAAAGGAGAAATATGGAACGCCGTAAGATTGTCTTAGATGACATTGTTAATATATTGATAATGATGAAATTAACCCAGAAAGATAAATAAAAATCTGAATTTCATCGAAGACGTAAAATACCATGGTATTATTTGTCTCTGATTTTCTTACACGTAATCGATTTCAGTTTCGAATCTGTCATTGCAAAGTAAGTTAACTTTACCTGCTAGTACAATCCAAGCCCAACCTCTATCCACTGATCCTTTCATTCTCTTTTTCAGTTTTTCTGCAGACTTTATTTCCCACGTCAAGTTACATAAGTTCGTCCTACATTTTCACATGACCAGTGAATGTGCAAAGTATTTTTCCATGATAAGTAATGAATTTTTGTGGTGTTATATAGAATATTTGTCTCTAACGCGATGTTTTAACCGGTATCAGTTGTATTTCGTCTGTTGATAACGATAAAATGACATTGGAATGTTCAAATTGACAATAAATACTCATACTGATGAAAATGTATGTAGTGATTACATGAATACTTAAATGTATTTCATCAGAAAATGACGATCGATTTTTGCTGAAATAGCAACAAGATAGCAATAATCATCTGATTGGTCCTTGCATATATATAATAATTTTTTCAATCATCAATCGAGTGACCATTACTTTTTGTTCATAAACTTGATATAAATATACATAAACAATGATACTTATTTGAAAATAATGGAATCAATAAGACAATATATAATGTTGTGCTTCCAAACTTTCTCCACATTATTTTCTACTATATTAAACACGTCGCACATTATTGTTGGTTTCTGACATGAATCATACTTCACGCAAAACGAAATGGAAATCTACAGTCATTTTTTACAGAATAAGAAAGCAGTCTTCTCGAGTTTTTCCTTGACAATTATATAAAAACAAATAGTTAAACAGGCTATCGTATGTATTTCAATGGGTTTGAATGTGTCCCTTTTCTTACAAATGTGTTATTTATTCTCATGAGTTTAGTAACAGATATGAAATGGATAAAAAAAAAAATACAAGAAAGAGAAGCTTAATTGGTCTTTATATCTAACATACAGATATAACCAAAACTCTCTTCATAAACAATCCATAATTAACTGACTTGATTCCAATGATTGGTGATTGAATGTATGGTTTTATTGTCTCTCCTGCGACGAATGTCGCATAATACAAGACATAGGCGGAGGCGTCCTAAATTATTTTTAAACAGCTTCATATTTCATAAGGTAGAAAAGCTAAATGTTTGTTTGCTTTTGGATTGAAATAATTGAATGTGAATAGAATAAGATAATGATGATGTTAAAACACATGTCAGTTGAAAGCAATAATGGATAGTTGTGAATAGAAAAGTGTATATACAGCTACTATTTGAATATACATTTAAGGCTCGACAATTTTATTTATTACTTGGGAGTGTACATCATTTTTTCGTGACCCTTTTGCAAATCCCAGTTTTTTACAAACCCGATGTCTAATGCAAATTGCACAAACCAATCGCAATATAGATTTAAGCACATAATTTGCTTTATAATCTGGATGCATTTGTTTTATCTATCATATCTTCATATTTTGTTTCATGGATGCCTCCAATTATTCTCAATTCAAATTTCCATGTAAAGTGAAACCCTGTTGCATGCAACTTATAAGAAGGTTTCGTATATATTTCTTGAGAGTAAGACACCAGCTTCATTGGGACCTCTTATATAGTAACATATTTTGGTAAATAAAAAACTCAAATTTTAAGGATTTCCCGATGTTACTTAAATCAATCAAAATATTCTACAGGGAAACTTTGTTTTGAAGAATATCTTATTTTCAGAAGTTACATGTATATGAATACCTGAACATACCCTAAAAAGAACCAATGTATATAAAAAGATATGTAGATATAAAAAGATATCATGCCATGATTAAAATGTTGTACGCCGGACGCGAGTGAAGTCTACAAAGAATCATCAGTGACTCTCGAATAAACAAGTTAAAAAGGCCAAATAAAGTAGTAAATAGAAAGCATATGCACTGATATTCTGGATAAGGATACGCATTTGCGTCATCACATATATTAATTTAATAGTTGATTTCAGATGTCAAAATACCTACCTAAACTGTTTTGACTTCGGATTCGTGACATTAAATCCGGAATTTTTGTTAACGCAAACCGACAGTGCAAGTGTGAACAGGGTGATATACAATTTGAACGATAGCAGGTCAACACAATGAATACAATTTTCATATGGTACAAATATTTAGATACTATAAGGTTGAACTATTAAAACAAATGCACAAAAAAAAAGAATTGAATTTTATAATTAACATACATTCCTGTAAGTGATTTTTTCCCTAAGATTTAGAATATAATATCAATAAACACAAACGTCAAGTATTTACGGATTGACATTTTATTTATCAAATCAATCGCTTTTTAAAGTCTAACATTTCACTATATGAGTATATTGCTATACAAAATATAAGCAGAGACTTAGAAATAATTAACATTGATTATGATAGTAATTAAATTTTGTTATGATTATTGTGAACTATTAATTACGTTTTTTGTTTGATGCAAGGATTTAAAATCCTTGTGAATTGAAACCATGGAAGTATTTTTTTCATTCACGACCGTTTAAAATTTTGATATTCAGCTTACCCTGCTCATTGGTGCTCATACGTTGCATGCAATTTTCATAATGTAATTACTGTTCAAACCTGTGAGACATAATGCACGTTTACATGACAATTTATATATATTCTATTAAGAATAAATTCCGTCTCAGGTTAATAATGAATATTCTCTTGGTCTGGTAGTATATATTAATGAAATTAGATATTTTAGACAGAACAATCCTTTTGTTTGATTATCTTTCTGCTTTCCGACCTAAGATAAATATTTTTAGCAGAAATATCGTGTTCTTAATTTTTTTCATGCTTTCCGACTTTTCCCATGCTATGCATGAAATACAAAATATCAAATGATAAACGTTCAGAAATAATCAGTTTCTTCTGGGACATTATATATATATCAATTAACTACTCCCAGGTTTATTGTCACAGTGCACAACAGCACCCTGTATTCAATACTTCATACACAACGTGTACATGGACCGTCTCAAAGCATGAATTATATAATTGCGTTATCATTATACTTGATATTTAATATACCTGCCAACCCTCCCGTTTTGAGCGGGACTCCCGCTCAAATGACGAAATTCCGGAAAACTCCCGCTTGCCGGCCCCCTCCCGCGCGGGAGTATCGAATCTCCCGCTTTTGGATATTTTACCTTGAATTGACCAGTCAACATTAATAACGTTTTTGTGTCACTGATGAGGGTATTTTTAACCTGTAAATCACAGTCCATGTGAAAATTAAATGGCTTCACATGACAGCTTGGGTGTAAAACATAATACTAAATAACGATCATTAACGACTTTTACCTCAAGCATTGTATATTTGAAAACACTTCAAAGAAATTTCGGGTGACTTCCCCTGTTTAATCCGGTAATTTGAAATAGATAATTATCAATTGCAATTACATAATTTGGTCCGTCCAAAGCGATTTTTATTTACCTATTCAGGAATCAATGTCCTTATCAAAATATTTCAAATCTCACAACGTATAAATACTTCAGCTATTTGAACAAAGATGTTTAAAAAGTTAACTGAAACCATCTAAGGTCAACTTATTGGAATGGAATCGAATAATTACGAACACATTTTTTTTTTTAATCTTTGTGTTTAAACCTGGCAACATGCTGTCTATTTTATTTCAATCAGTGTGCGGATTCAACCCCGAGGCTTTCAAAAACTCACGTGAAGACCCAAAGATTTGCGCCGATTACCCGGTATTTCAATAATGGAATCACCTGTGTTATAAATACATAAGCTTATCATATTATAAAGAATTCCTTTCTAGCTAACTTTTTACGAGATCAATTGAAAAGGTTTCAATTTAGCTTATTCAATTAACTTTTTCTCATTTTTTTGTTTTCTTATGATTGGAACGTGATTGTTTTTATAAGAAGAAAAAAAAAAGTTTTATATAAGGCCCTTTAAATATCATAGCTAAAATGTCTAGTTCA
The DNA here is from genome assembly GCF_021869535.1 of Mytilus californianus. Classification (NCBI taxonomy): domain Eukaryota; kingdom Metazoa; phylum Mollusca; class Bivalvia; order Mytilida; family Mytilidae; genus Mytilus; species Mytilus californianus. Next base: position 68,696,645 of record NW_026262690.1, read on the forward strand.
GAAAAAAAAGAGAGTGAAAGTTCTGATAGTGTTTCAAGCTCTCCAAGTGAGGCAGATTTTGACGAGTGTGGTCAATTTGGGTACATACTAGAACCAGAGTACACTGAAGAGGAACTCCAACAAATGGAAGCTGCAGAAAATTCTAGACAGCAGGATATTATAAACAGCCCTCACCAGTTTGACAGCAATTGGTGACCATGTACAAAATGTATAGTCCATGCCATTGCCGGCGGAATGTCTCTGTTGTCACGAGTTTACGCTGTTTATTGACAAAATAAAATTGGGTGAATGTGTCACTGAAAATACAGATTTTAGAATAGTTTGTCTAAACCCCGTTGTTCTTGAAACAAGCTACATTAGTTTCCTGAGGTACAAGCGTTATCGAGGACGAGCCCCAGAGTTACTTACTAACAGGCAAATCAGACTAATGGCGTATCGTCAGTTTGTTTGTTGGGTCAGGAAAGGTCAACCACTTGGCAAGAAACACAGAATTATCCTACCGGCTTGTGTAGTTTACATACTTAGAAAAGAGTTTCCGTCACCGGATGGGGTATACGAAGGATTCAAAGAATGTATTAGTGACGTGTCAGACTCTGAATAGTTCTAAAATGGACATTTAAACGATTAACCAATACCAAATTTTTTACAAAATGTTTCAGTTCAATTATATTATTTTTGTATTAATAAAAATATTTATGACATCTTTCACTTTGATATCTAGCGTAGATTGCTTGTTGTATATAACATGAAGGTTTGGTATACCAAAGTACAAAGGAGCTTGCAAATTTATGTCCCATTTGCCTCACTCACTTTTAAGCACATGAGACCAGAAATTTAGCTTGTCACTCGAAAAAATGCAGGGTGTTTCGAAATAAAACACGGAAATTGAAATGGTACACGATTGTTTTTATGTTCCTAGTCAATTGCTTAACCGAACTGTTGTCTTTGCCATGGTTAATAACACTTGTACAAAATTGTGTCATGTCGCTTTGAATTATAAAACAGAAAAGTTTGGCGTTGTTTCTAATTTGCAATACACACATATTTCACTAGAAAATGAAGCGGTAAGTGAAAAGGGTAAGGAGAGTAGGTCGAACTTTCATCACCTGGAATGCACAGAAAATGTGTCGTTGTCTCTTGAAATGCACTACACAGACTGTTAAATTACACAGAAAAGTGATATATATATATATAAATATATATGACTTTGGGGATGTGAGGCGTATTGTCAAAGAGACATCAAGATTTTTCCGATGCTGCGGATCATGATGAATTATTGGTTTTGAACCTTCCAGTGGCAAATATTCCATGCATCTATATATATGAACGAGAAAATATTAATGTGATATGCAGGTTAGTCTTATTCCGAAGCACCTTAGATCATCCCCAGTTTTTGATGAGGTTCGTGTTGAGCAGCCTAAACCATTTTTCTATGATGTGTTGTGTATACCTTTGTTTGTCTTTTGATCGTTTATTGTTTTCTGCCAGTACGTTGTCTGTATGTTTTTGACTAATGAGTATATGACTATCCGTTTGGTATCTTTCGCCTTTTTTCAAATATTTGAAAAGACCATCAAACTGAATCGGATATTTATCGGTAACAGTTTACAAGAGAACATGCCACTCTACCCGGATACGTTAATCTGTCGACCAGTCTCTTACCCTTATATTACCTTTATAAATGACTAACAGGTTCGATATGTAATTATATGTTATACTGCTCACACATTTTGGAAAGACAAAAGAGTTTGGAGTACTTCATACAGGGTTATTCTTATTGACACAATTAATAACAAATTAATAAAATTTAACAAACAAACACACTCATAGTAATTCATGTTGCATTATAACTTGATACTATGCAGAAACCTAACATGAATAAATCAACGAAGAATGATATGGTACATGATTCAAATAAAGATAGTACAAACGGTAAATACTTAGTCTTACACAAAGGCTTCACTTTGCATCTTTCTACTATCTGACTCTCTCGATCTCCTCTCATTTTACAATGACTTTGTTCACTACTTTCTTCAATTTATTTATACATGTATATATATATATATATATATATATATATATATATATATATAAAAAAGGACTTGATATTATGCAGAAACGTACTAGAATAAATTAACGAATTATGATTTGGTACATGATTAAAATATAGATATTATAAACGGAAAATACTTAAGTCTTACACAAAAGTTTTCAGCTTGCATCTTTCTTCTATCTGTCCCTCTTGATCTCCTCTCATTAAACACTGACTACTTTCACTTCTTTTCTCAATTTGTTTATACATGTATATTCAAATGACTACATATAAAACAAAATTAAAAGCTTCAATAGGGATAGTTGATCCATTAATGCTACATCAAGCGTAACAAATTGTCAATTTGTCAGATATTTGATTAAGAAAAAACGAGACCTGTGATCGTCAACCAGGTCTTCCTTACATGGTGCAGGGTCCTTACTTATGTTTCCTGGCAGTGACAGTGACTTTAGCTGGTGTGTTGTTTTCCTCTTGGTTCCCTCCTGTTGGCTGGTGACTGCAAACTGTAATATATCGGCTTTGAAATCGTAATCCTTCTTCTCGTATATATTGCGTGCTGTCCATCTTCCAGTGCTCTTTGGACATCTAGTTGCGAAGGACAGTTTACCATTGGCATCGGTCTTTTGGTTTCTCCCGATGTTTACATTATTGTCTATACCACTGCCAAATGAGTACGGGCAACCATGGATGCATAGTCAAATTCGAGTCGCTTGGGACAGTATTTCAGAATCATAGAGTGGTATGTTTCTAATGCTCCCGTGTGACAAAAAGGTCTAGTTGGCGTATGTCCCGCAGAATTAACTTGTCTGTGATGACGTTTTCTAAAACTGCATAGGTTTGGGTCTTGGTTTAGTTATTTCTTTTTACTAATGTCATCAAGGCTCAGTGGGGGGGGGGGGGGGGGGGTGTCCACATTGTGTCACAATCTTCCCAGGAAAGGTGTGCCTATTCGAAATGTGAAACAGCAGTCTTCTCAATGTCTCTTCAAGCTTATCCGGATCACCTTCAGCTTGTCGGGAGCACCACCAAATGTGATTACAGATGGAGGAGATCCATGGCTTAACCTTATTTAGTAGCTTCTTTGGCTTTATGGCTAGGATCTTCTTCTTAATGGACTTTGAAAGATGCCAAACGTCAAACTGATGTATCTTGTCACTGTGATCCGTTGCCATGGCTTCGCGGATCTGGGCATGTCTATCTACGACTCCAACGGTAAGATCTGCAGCCTCAATGCTAGCAAGGGAACGATGAAATTCTATTAGTTCCATCTTGTTCGATGATGTGGTCTCGGAGACTTGAACTAATCTGAAGTCTGGTATGACGCCGGTTACTGTGTCCATGAACGTATACGTACAATACTTGGCCGAAAAGCCTGGACTATCACAGCGTCCATCTCCACCAAGGATGAGCTGTTTACCATGTATTGTTGACGTCCCTTTGCATGGTGTAATAGCGGTCAATGACAGGGATGGCAACGTCTTTCTGTAAACTGTAAAATTGGGTTGATCCAATAAACTTCAGTGAAAGTATTTCGGCAAAGTGAGATATTCTTGAAAAGGTTTCACCGGACAGGATAGTTGCTGCAGCCACCATCATATTACCAACAGGTTTACAGTTGACCTTATATACATAGGAACTTTACTTTCATGGCAGTACCATTATATGTTATCTTGGATTCGTCAGCAGCAATCGGTTCTCCACAGTCTGTGCATATAACTCGTCTCAAACGCAATTACCTTGGGTTCTGTGGTAATGTGTTGTGAGGAGTCTGAAGAGGTTGACTGATTTGAGTCCTGAGATTCGTCGCTTGGTTCATACGATAAGTCGCTGTCGGGTTTCTCTGGACTGGACGTTGGTGTAGGCGTGGATGCATCCTGGTCATTCTGAGGCGAACCAATAAAAGCTGTGTCAAGTGGTTGTGTTGAGGAGATAGGGACCTGGAAGGAGCTGTGGTTTGTCATTGATGTACCGAAATCGATGTCAGTTTGAAGTTGTAGTTGTTGTAATGTCTGAACCCCGACGTCAAACATTAAGGGTTTTGACTGGAAAGAAAATGGGGGGGGGGGGGGGGGGGGAATAAAGTAAAATTACCATTCTCGTTTGAATTGTTTTACATTTGTCATTTCGGGGCGTTAAAGCTGACATGCAATATGGGTTTAATTTTACTCATTGTTGAAGACCGTACGGTTGTTGATTTCTGTGTCATTTGATCTCTTGTGAACAGTTGTCGCATTGGCAATGATACCACATCTTCTTATTTTCATATATAATACAACTTGCATAGTGCTTTGAGGCTACGGACTAAACAAATTTTGTAATACCGATATGCATATAACTTTTTCCCAACATGCACTTTCAATGACGGAAATACTAATAAAATATTATGAAAATTAATTCATAAACGACCCAAGTCTATTTTAGTCAAATTATTGAGAGTACCCCCTTAATTGTGTTTGAAATAAAATGGTTTTATACATAAGAGGATTGTACACTCAGTACCAAAAAATGTCACTAAGTGAACTCAAAACTTAATCGAATGAGAAATGTATGTTGTTCTTCTATATCATGGCTCATTCAACATTTGTAGTCAAGGCAAAACAAAGAATTTCAATGATGCATATGACCTCTTAAGTTATATATAAATGCATGAAGATGTCGGTAGTTTTCAAAAGTTAGAAGAATTAAAATCCAATCCAAGATTACTACTGACTATATATTACCATAATATCTATGAAATGGCTGCTAAAACTTTTGAAATAAAAAAAAAGCTAAGAATACTTACTAATCCATCGACCTTTTCCCATACAGCTTTCACAGCATATGTCTTATTTTTTTCTGTGGAATGTTGTTTTCTGAAATAAATTCACCTAAGTTAGTAAGAAGACAAGATTGCACATTTGAAAACTTCCTAATAAATTACACTGACAGCACAATAAACATCAGGAAATACGTACTGCAAATTCGTTCGTTTGATTGATGATTGATTGTTGGTTGCCTCACGTCCAGTTGCAAATATTTCATGCATGTTCAAGACTTGACTACAGATTCGAAATAAAGCAATATAAAATAGTTTAACAATTAGACCTTGTAAAGATCCCATAAACCGAATATAGTTATCCTATTATACTCCAGCGACAAACTATATCTGAACGACTCAGATTGAGCATAACAAACCATTAAACTTGATTGACTACAGAATTCTCAGTGAAAGTTCAAATCATGTAATCTGATCTTCATCAGCTGCGATTGGAATTTGTGTGCACGCTTAAAAGTCACCAACCTGATGAGATACATATGGTTTAAATATTCAAGCAACATAACATGTCCAGAGTATTTATATACAGGATTTATTGTTATTTTAATTATTATTTTCTATCATAAATTGATTTAAATTAAAAGTTAAAAAATAGTTACTTGTGTATAATAAAGTGTTTTGAAGAAGTTTTCACTTTTTAAAATATTTAAAAACTATGGTCCAGCATTTTAAACTAAACAAAGGAGACAGTGGAGATATAAACTGTCTGAATTAATCAAATGAAAAAAATTCAAACCTCTCTATTTTGATTTTATATGTATGTTGATTTGTGTGATTTGTACTTGAAAAAAAAAACGATTTGAAATGAATTAAAATATAGCAACAAAAGACTGATTAGGGATATGGTCAATATCCATCATAGAAATGGACTAAACAACGTATATGTTGAATAATCATTTTTGAAAGGAAAACCTCAGCTTTTGGGCATTTGTAGCCTTTTCATATAGGACCATACATGCTTTATAGAACTATAACAGGGGTTTTTGTCGTTCCTGTTATATTTAGAATTCTGGGGGAAAGTCACTGTCTAAAGTCAACAAAACTAAGTTAAGCTTTACGATGGTTTATATATAACTTCTTCAATAGTGCAATACATTAATTACAATAAAAGTTCAACGGTAATATTCCGAAAAGATAAAACAAATGGTAATTCCAATAAATGTTCTATACTAAACACAATGAATGTTACTGTAAATGTACGGCGTCCGTACAGCTTGACCGCTGGTATCCAACTGACCATTTACATAGAAACGATCTAATATGAATTACGTAATCTTACTTAATCATAACTACATGTAATAATGAAATTTGTCACTTAATGATTCAAACAAATAATACAATTAAAAAAACATATATATGATAACAAGAAATGGACAATGCTAGGATTAAAATGGATTAACTTCTCAACATGTAAGCTAACAATTTCGGGAACCATAGTCGCTTGCTTTTAGATAAAGTTTGAATTTCCACGAAATAAAACAAAGAGGAAAATATCGCTGTCACAAATTCCCTCCGACTTGAAAAAGACTCTGTCCCAGAGTCTAATAAAAATACTGTCTTCTTCTTCCACGGGATGGATAGTGGTTTACATTTTGTCCTGTATTTTGATTCTGTCTTGACCGCGATTGATTTCGAATTTTGCAGTCACAAGAGTCATTTCTTAAAGCGTTAATTTCCGTTTCTAATTTCCTACAACTAGTCGTTAAATCTTTTATCTTCTTTTGGTTTGCTAGTTCTGATACGTCCAAGCCTGATATTTTGATGTAGAGCGTTCCGATTGTTCTCTCCAGTTTATCGTTTTCAAGATTCCGAAATTCTATTTCTCGCGATAGTTCTGTGCTTTTAGAAATTGCTTTTTGGAGCTTGGTTTTTAATGTTTTGTTCTCTTGCTTAAGAAACTCGATTTCCTGTCTGAGCGATTTTCTGTTTTCTTTCAATTGATCTTTTATTAAATCAACGACTGATTCAAGTTTCACTTTTTCTATCAAAATTTGGGTTTGACTTGTTTGAAGTAAATTTACCTGGAAGTGTAGTATTGAATTTGTCCGTGTTGCTTTACGAAATCCTGCATCGTCTAAGGTGAAGAAAGGGAAATTCTCACAAGTTTTACGCTGTATAAATAAGGAAAGTCTTTCGAAATCTCTGTCTAGCTTTTTCTTTGATTTTATTCTGATTTCTGCACAACATTGTTTATAAAAATGTCCTGATTGTCCGCAGCGGAAACATCTCACTGTTTTATCGATATTTGAATTTGTAACACGAAGAAAATCCGAACGTTCTAGATTATAACCGTTTTCTACGAAAAATGGCTGATTGTTCACATTGCACTTCTTTCTAAGATCAGGTGGACACCACCAATTAAATCTGTGTCTCAATTTCTAATCCATTTTACAGTTGTAGAGCGTAGGTATGATCTTGTGTACAGTTTGTCTGATAAGTGTGAAACTAAGCAAACTGCCCGGGTCCTCCGCCAATTTATAACAGGGGTTTTTGTCGTTCCTGTAATATGTAGAATTCTGGGGGAAAGTCACTGTCTAAAGTCAACAAAACTAAGTTAAGCTTTACGATGGTTTATATATAACTTCTTCAATAGTGCAATACATTAATTACAATAAAAGTTCAACGGTAATATTCCGAAAAGATAAAACAAATGGTAATTCCAATAAATGTTCTATACTAAACACAATGAATGTTACTGTAAATGTACGGCGTCCGTACAGCTTGACCGCTGGTATCCAACTGACCATTTACATAGAAACGATCTAATATGAATTACGTAATCTTACTTAATCATAACTACATGTAATAATGAAATTTGTCACTTAATGATTCAAACAAATAATACAATTAAAAAAACATATATATGATAACAAGAAATGGACAATGCTAGGATTAAAATGGATTAACTTCTCAACATGTAAGCTAACAATTTCGGGAACCATAGTCGCTTGCTTTTAGATAAAGTTTGAATTTCCACGAAATAAAACAAAGAGGAAAATATCGCTGTCACAAATTCCCTCCGACTTGAAAAAGACTCTGTCCCAGAGTCTAATAAAAATACTGTCTTCTTCTTCCACGGGATGGATAGTGGTTTACATTTTGTCCTGTATTTTGATTCTGTCTTGACCGCGATTGATTTCGAATTTTGCAGTCACAAGAGTCATTTCTTAAAGCGTTAATTTCCGTTTCTAATTTCCTACAACTAGTCGTTAAATCTTTTATCTTCTTTTGGTTTGCTAGTTCTGATACGTCCAAGCCTGATATTTTGATGTAGAGCGTTCCGATTGTTCTCTCCAGTTTATCGTTTTCAAGATTCCGAAATTCTATTTCTCGCGATAGTTCTGTGCTTTTAGAAATTGCTTTTTGGAGCTTGGTTTTTAATGTTTTGTTCTCTTGCTTAAGAAACTCGATTTCCTGTCTGAGCGATTTTCTGTTTTCTTTCAATTGATCTTTTATTAAATCAACGACTGATTCAAGTTTCACTTTTTCTATCAAAATTTGGGTTTGACTTGTTTGAAGTAAATTTACCTGGAAATGTAGTATTGAATTTGTCCGTGTTGCTTTACGAAATCCTGCATCGTCTAAGGTGAAGAAAGGGAAATTCTCACAAGTTTTACGCTGTATAAATAAGGAAAGTCTTTCGAAATCTCTGTCTAGCTTTTTCTTTGATTTTATTCTGATTTCTGCACAACATTGTTTATAAAAATGTCCTGATTGTCCGCAGCGGAAACATCTCACTGTTTTATCGATATTTGAATTTGTAACACGAAGAAAATCCGAACGTTCTAGATTATAACCGTTTTCTACGAAAAATGGCTGATTGTTCACATTGCACTTCTTTCTAAGATCAGGTGGACACCACCAATTAAATCTGTGTCTCAATTTCTAATCCATTTTACAGTTGTAGAGCGTAGGCATGATCTTGTGTACAGTTTGTCTGATAAGTGTGAAACTAAGCAAACTGCCCGGGTCCTCCGCCAATTTATAACAGGGGTTTTTGTCGTTCCTGTAATATGTAGAATTCTGGGGGAAAGTCACTGTCTAAAGTCAACAAAACTAAGTTAAGCTTTACGATGGTTTATATATAACTTCTTCAATAGTGCAATACATTAATTACAATAAAAGTTCAACGGTAATATTCCGAAAAGATAAAACAAATGGTAATTCCAATAAATGTTCTATACTAAACACAATGAATGTTACTGTAAATGTACGGCGTCCGTACAGCTTGACCGCTGGTATCCAACTGACCATTTACATAGAAACGATCTAATATGAATTACGTAATCTTACTTAATCATAACTACATGTAATAATGAAATTTGTCACTTAATGATTCAAACAAATAATACAATTAAAAAAACATATATATGATAACAAGAAATGGACAATGCTAGGATTAAAATGGATTAACTTCTCAACATGTAAGCTAACAATTTCGGGAACCATAGTCGCTTGCTTTTAGATAAAGTTTGAATTTCCACGAAATAAAACAAAGAGGAAAATATCGCTGTCACAAATTCCCTCCGACTTGAAAAAGACTCTGTCCCAGAGTCTAATAAAAATACTGTCTTCTTCTTCCACGGGATGGATAGTGGTTTACATTTTGTCCTGTATTTTGATTCTGTCTTGACCGCGATTGATTTCGAATTTTGCAGTCACAAGAGTCATTTCTTAAAGCGTTAATTTCCGTTTCTAATTTCCTACAACTAGTCGTTAAATCTTTTATCTTCTTTTGGTTTGCTAGTTCTGATACGTCCAAGCCTGATATTTTGATGTAGAGCGTTCCGATTGTTCTCTCCAGTTTATCGTTTTCAAGATTCCGAAATTCTATTTCTCGCGATAGTTCTGTGCTTTTAGAAATTGCTTTTTGGAGCTTGGTTTTTAATGTTTTGTTCTCTTGCTTAAGAAACTCGATTTCCTGTCTGAGCGATTTTCTGTTTTCTTTCAATTGATCTTTTATTAAATCAACGACTGATTCAAGTTTCACTTTTTCTATCAAAATTTGGGTTTGACTTGTTTGAAGTAAATTTACCTGGAAATGTAGTATTGAATTTGTCCGTGTTGCTTTACGAAATCCTGCATCGTCTAAGGTGAAGAAAGGGAAATTCTCACAAGTTTTACGCTGTATAAATAAGGAAAGTCTTTCGAAATCTCTGTCTAGCTTTTTCTTTGATTTTATTCTGATTTCTGCACAACATTGTTTATAAAAATGTCCTGATTGTCCGCAGCGGAAACATCTCACTGTTTTATCGATATTTGAATTTGTAACACGAAGAAAATCCGAACGTTCTAGATTATAACCGTTTTCTACGAAAAATGGCTGATTGTTCACATTGCACTTCTTTCTAAGATCAGGTGGACACCACCAATTAAATCTGTGTCTCAATTTCTAATCCATTTTACAGTTGTAGAGCGTAGGCATGATCTTGTGTACAGTTTGTCTGATAAGTGTGAAACTAAGCAAACTGCCCGGGTCCTCCACCAATTTATAACAGGGGTTTTTGTCGTTCCTGTAATATGTAGAATTCTGGGGGAAAGTCACTGTCTAAAGTCAACAAAACTAAGTTAAGCTTTACGATGGTTTATATATAACTTCTTCAATAGTGCAATACATTAATTACAATAAAAGTTCAACGTAATATTCCGAAAAGATAAAACAAATGGTAATTCCAATAAATGTTCTATACTAAACACAATGAATGTTACTGTAAATGTACGGCGTCCGTACAGCTTGACCGCTGGTATCCAACTGACCATTTACATAGAAACGATCTAATATGAATTACGTAATCTTACTTAATCATAACTACATGTAATAATGAAATTTGTCACTTAATGATTCAAACAAATAATACAATTAAAAAAACATATATATGATAACAAGAAATGGACAATGCTAGGATTAAAATGGATTAATTTCTCAACATGTAAGCTAACAATTTCGGGAACCATAGTCGCTTGCTTTTAGATAAAGTTTGAATTTCCACGAAATAAAACAAAGAGGAAAATATCGCTGTCACAAATCCATGAGTCTTCAGTCAATATACTTTCCTTGGTTTGATAGAAACATGTAATGGCTGCATCAAAAGGCTATAATTGCATAGTATTTTACATTTGTTAGGCCATGTTACACTTTTATTCCTCGAGTGGTTTTGTACATGGCTATCAAATTTGTTCCATATAGTTCCATATAGTTCTTATAATAAAAAACATTTTCGCGTCTGTCTGAAACATTCCAGAGAACTGAAAAGTATCAATTTCTATTTTTTCGCTGTGAATTTCCTATTTCTGTTATTTACAAAATAACAACTAAGTTGAACTTCCATGTTGGCACATAAGCAATTTCATCTGGCATACATATGATTTTAAATCAAGCATTCATACGATATTTTCAGACACTTTGATCCTGTAGTTTTACCTGGAAAAGTAATTCAATCGAATGTTACAAAATATGGGGACCACGTTCATTATTTCTTATGGTAATGTGTTCATCTGAAAGTGGAGCTTCTAAGAATTATGTGAAACCATGAGCATAAATCACTGTCCTGGCAAAAATCAGCAACATTAACACCTTAAGAAAAGGACATCTTTCACACTCTACGTATACAATTGTAACCAAGTTTTATCACGATCCACTCTAGGAAGTTTTTTTGAAAAAGTCATTGAAGGCAAAAAGTCACATTAAAGAATCAATTAAAAATTCTTAAATCTTGACTTTCTGGTCATTTTGCTGTTAACAATCTTTCTATAATAAATGTTAAGATAATATGGGCAATAACTCCTGTAAAGCCCATCGACAATTTCGTTAATGTTGAATTACATGTAGATCTTGGTCTTCTGATTATGCTCGCTGCTTATAGTTACAGTTTTTCTTTATCTGTAAGAGTTTAACGATAATAGTAACAAAAAAATTGTCAAGTCTAATGTGTCCATAAATAATTTTGATCGTTTGAATTATTTTGAAGATCTTTTCTTTTAGTTTATTTTTGCTAGTGAAAGTTTTGACGTTAGACGAGGAGGGAGGATGAGTCGTTTTAAGAACAATAAGTACTACAAGGAATCTATTGACAATTTCGATTATTATACTTATTTGTAGCTTCAGTCTTGCTGATAGTTGTTGCTGGTCAAGTTTCTCTATATCAGTTATAGTTTTCAAGATAAAATTGTCACTTAATGGTAATAATCCCTATTAGGATTGTACAGCCAATTTCGGAGCAACGGAAATAATGATGTGCTGGTCCTTTTGAGGGAGCCATACCCATCTAACTACTACTAGATTTTATATAAAAATGACGAGAAGTTGATACGTTTTCCTCAAGCAAATATACTAACTTCTCCCTATAGATCTATTCAGTTTATCATCTAGCACTTGTCCGTTTTATTTGAATATTCTCAGCTTCTAAAACAAACATTTGTTATCAATATAACATGAAAAAAAATATCCCAGTGCCAATATTGGCAATAATAAGAAAACACTTATCATCTATCATAAATAAAGAAGAATAGTTTTTCTCCAGAATTTGTTTGTTTCACTCACGCTGTCAACATCGAAAGTTAGTAAAATTTGATAAATGAGGAACATAAATTTTAATATTATATAGTCTAATTGTGGAAAACATATCAACTTCTTGTCATTTTTATATAAAATTCAGTAATATTTAAACATATTTAATTGTAAACTAAATATGAATTTGTAATAAATAGCAACAGTGTAAAAATGAACCAAAAATTAAAACAAGCTAACAAGTTGGGCTAAAAGTTTCTTTTTCGAATTCATGAGGGGAAGGGAGGTGACGTTATCATAAATAAATAGAAAAACAAAGGATATGGGGTATCCATCCATGACACAAAATCAGAACATACACAGGAAAAAACATACAAAAAGCAAAGGAACAGCGCTTTTATTACTGTTCTTTATCTGAAAGTCACAGTGAGACCTTCAACACGGAGCCAAAAATTTCTCATGCCTTCTCTTTTCTGACAAATTGAACAGTTCAATTGACGAAATGAATTTTAATTTGGTCAGAATATTAAATGAAAAGCAATAGGTGGGGAGAAACCCCTTATAAAAAAAGTCACCGGAATACAGATAAACATTTGTAAAAAAAAATATGTTCTTACTTTTCTATTATTCGTTTCCGTTCATCTTGCGATAATATCCATCAAATTAGATTATAGTAAGTAGCGAAAAAATCAGTCTATAACGTGTACACATATTTTTAAGATCGTATGAAGGGATGTACAATTTGTCCACCAAACAAAAAATTAAATAATTTACTTTCAATATATGAATATGAAATCACTTTCTGTTTCAATTATAGTCATTTCAAAATTTTATTCCTGGTATTTATGATGAGTTTATTTGCATAAAGTAGTACATTTGCAAATTAAATGAGACCTCTGTATTAATAAAAAAAAATCAGGAATAAAAGACTGTTCTGTTAAATTTGTTCAGGAAATAGTAATTTTCTACTTGAACTCCCGTCATGTTGTATTACTATCAGCGAACTCGACTTTTCATCAGCAACAAATAAATTTTGATGACCATTCACAGTGATGCCACTCGGATCGACTAAAGATTCATTATTATGTACCCATAGTTCTTTATCTCTCATGGATATGCAATGTTCAGTATGAGTGTTTTGGACGGAAAATAGATTCTATCAATGGTTGTTTCTAGGTATAATCCGCAGTTAATTTTTAATGTTTCCAGTATGTTTCCCGCAATATCAAGTATTACAACGTTATCTGTAGTGATAAGAATAAGTCTGTTGGCCTGGTATGATATTCCATAGCATTCGTCGTCAAATTCAACTATCTTATCAATAGCATTTTTCTTTATATTCAAAATCTCTAAGTACTTTCTAATCCCATATGTTACAGCAATACGATCAGTGTCTATGACTGTCAAATCAAACAGTTGGTCAGAGCATGGTATGTCACGGATACGTTTGCCGTTTTCACAATACTCCATTTATAGTGCAGAAGTTCCTAAATAATCAGCCATCAACAAATTGCCATTTAGTAACATGGTACATCCACTTAGCCAAATCTCTTGACATTCTTGTTTTACCTTGACGCTCTTCTTCAACTTGGCATGGATGTTGTTAATGCTTTTTATTTCGGGCACCGGAAGTTGTATCTGGGCTTGATCCAGCTTTGCTTCCTTGAACGTTAAACTAATGGTAGTCTCCTTAACGGATATTTTTTCCGAGCTGATCCATCTCATTCATTAACGATATGATAGAAGGTTCTATCTGTAAGTTTATTTTAAAGTTCTGCATAGACTTGATTCCTTCTTTAACGGACTCTGAAGACTACTTCATTGATCTGGCGCGTTCCAAGGAAAAGCTGAATGTCAAATGCAAAAGATTTCAATAGCAAAAGAGGGACGAAAGATACCAGAGGGACAGTCAAACTCACAGATCGAAAACAAACTGACAACGCCATGGCCAAAAAAGAAAAGACAAACAGACAAATAATAGTACAGATGACACAACATAGAAAACTAAAGACTAAGCAACACGAACCCCACCAAAAACTGGGGGTGATCTCAGGTGCTCCTTAAGACAAATTAAATCTCGCTTTGATTGTTTTAAACGGTTTAAAAGTTTGGTCTCTTCGGATTTACATTTTTTACATTGTGTGTCTAGTTCAAGAAGTAGTGTTTGTTCTAAGTCGTCTAACCTCTTCACTATTCTTGCTCGTTTATCATTGATTGTAGTTTTGATAATTTGCTTCTGATCATCAAAATTCTTCAATGCTGAATCACGATCGGTAATGATTTGTTGAATGTTTTGTAATGTAATGGTTAACGTGTCCTCTAAATCACCAAGTGCAGTTGAATGTTTTACATTTTCAGCAGCTTTATCTTAAGAAATGACGTCAGGGCATGCTCTGTGATGAGATGGAACGCAACTTACATAAACTGCAACATAATGAGTTTTTCAGTACATTCAAGTCGCTTGTCATGATCTCCACAGTTTAGACTGACAGAAATATTTTTTATCTGCCGGAAGTCTTCAGTTGACATGAGCTTGTGGTCACGTGATGTTTTTATAGATTTGTGAACCTTCTCACAATCTGCACACAATCCCTCTTCGCAAACTGTACACCATTTTTCTGCGTTTTTATTGATGTCCGCATAACCACAGGGACCACATAGTACCAAATCCGACATGGTGTTATATCTATAAAAGTATATGTTCTACTTTATGAATTATTACCATTATAATAAATTTACATGGTATGAAATGAAATCAACAGGTTTTATAAATTTTATCTGATAGGAAAATTGGAAGAATAACATCTGTCTATTTTTTGGCATTTAATACTAATGAAAATGAAGGAAGTTGTCCGATATTTCGTACAAGTACATGAATAGATAGCTAAAAACGAGTCAAAATTTATTTATGGTATATATGTAGTTTTTCATTCGAAGTGGGATTATTATTACAGGTCCTGTTAATGAGTAGTAGTTTTAAATGTTTCAATAAAGAAATATCTGAGGTATATGCACTGAAAACATAGTAAGGAGATAGTATTTGATGTTTTTTACCTCTTGTCATTTTTATCGAAATTTCAAGTTACTGAATATTAACTAATCACAGATCATGTGGTAAAAATGACAGAATTTAATGTATTGAAAATAAAAATATGGAATTTAGTCAACAAGGAACTGGCTTTTTGTTCGGACTCAAATACTGGAAATATAAATAATTTGGTTGAATTTTTAGAGAGGAAAGAATAAAACAAATTTATGAGTAAAACGTCGTTTAAATTAATCAATAAATTTCAGTTGTTTTTCGGAACAGTGTCACCAAATATGTATTGTATATCTTGGCACGATTGTTGTTATGAAAAAGATTGGATCCTACATTTGGTAATTTAGATCCCTCCCAAATGTGAATACTATTTTGGAAAGTTTTCAACAACTAATATAATTTATTACTGTACTTGGAAAGGCAGTGCTTTGACTCTATATGTCTTTATGTTTATTTAGTCATAAGGATGCTGTCTTACCGGTGTACATGTAAACCCCACATCTCCCTTTATTCATATATTAGTATCGGAAGCACTCCACAGTTAGGTGTGTAGTTTCGCATTTTGGCCCCTGTGGATATTTCAAATATGAAAGCTAGTGGTGCAATAAAATTCATTTTTGGATAGCTGAAGATTAATATAGCCTTCATGGTGGTGGGTTTAAAGGAACAGAAAGATTGTGTAATGTATGTTTTATGGGCTGTTTTCTGTATGACAGTCCGCATTTTCATATCCATACTAGACATTGGTCCGAAAATTATTGTAATGTTTTTTCCAACTTTTTGTCGCACGGAATTTGTGATTAAATTTTACTAAAACATGAGGCGAAAGACACCCAATTTTCATTTGCTCATTTGATAGATTAATGTCAATAGTTTCAGAAAATGTATCACTCAAAGGGATTGAAATTCTAGTTTGAACCAAATTTTAGGGGAATATGTGACATTTTCATCCCCCTTTTTGCAATATTTTATGGTAAGTTAATGCAGAATGTTGCCTTGGATACACAAAAAATTAATTATATTTCACCATTTTAACTTTTGAAATTAATATCTATGAAAGATACTGATTACATACATATGCACATGTATGACAGAAACAGTTGGCTTAATGTATTAGAAAGCTAGGAATAGAAGATGATTTAACCATTTGTGGTTCAATTTTAATTTTATTTTCTAACTGTGGAGTGCTACTATATAGAAAATTCCTTGATGAGGGTCAGTACAACATCCGACAACCTCTTTATTATCTGAAAAAAAATGATTGATTGTTGTTTGCTTGAACATACCTGACAAAAATAAATCAACGAAAAACACATTAATTAAATATATGTACAGCAAAGTGGACCACCCTGTTAAAGCGCGAATAATTTCAGGGCACCACTCTTAAAAGAGAAGATGATAGATATGGGTGGCCATTTTCCATGCAAAAGGTCAGTTAATGACCTTTTACAATAGTTTATACAAGGTTTTTTTTATACATGCAGACAGTGACTCAATCCAAACACGAGGTCTCAAATTTAAAATCCCAATTTCAACAGGACATTATTCTAAATATAAAAAAATCCTTTAATATCTAAACGTATAACGATTCAAAATTCCAATTCTGATGAAAAACGATACATTAGCAATTTTTAGCTCTATTATTTATGCAAAGGTACCAAGTTGCGATAAATTTCTTGAAGTTTACATTGATTAGTTGGATTTTTTTTATTAGTGTATTTACTTGAAAAATTAACAAAGGATTTTAAAAGGTTCTAAACTGAACAGCAGTTACTGCATGGATTCTTAAATTAAAAAAAAAAAGAAAAAAAGGTTTGTATAAAAGGCGTTTTACAGTCCCAATGAGACAAAAAATTGAAGACCTGTGAAGGTAAACAGAGATGCGAGGTGTACGTCATTAAAACACTCCACCAACCGAACGACGCACAAAACCAAGGACATCTAGAGGCCAAAAGGAGATGTGGGGTATACGTCAATTAAAACCAACGACACAAAAATAAAGAAATCTAGAGGTCAATGTTTTTAATCAATGAACTTTGGTGACAGTGTTGGCCTTCGATGCTGGGCATTCAATACACATTCATTTGCTAGTTGTGTTCATATTTCATTGCTTTTGTTGTTTCTTGAAATGTATACTTGTAATCCAACCAAATCTAAAGGCAATATATCTTTCGTTTAAATATGGAACAAGGAATTAATCAAATAATGAAATTCTTTCAAGATATTGTGAAATAATAAAATAAACATTTCTAAAATTGTTTTGACTCAAACGACTTTTCCATTCGTTTGATATGTTTGAGCTTTTGATTTTGCCATTTGATAAAGGACTTTCCGTTTTGAATATTCCTTGGAGTTCGGTATTTTTGTTATTTTACTTTTAATTATTCATCTGTCTTGTCACTGTTTGTTAACTATTTGAAATTAATTAAAATATAGCAAAAATAAAATGATTAGGGATGTTGCCAATATCCAGCAAAGAAATATACTAAACAGAGTACATATTTAATAATCATTATTGAAAGGAAAGCCTCAGCTTTTGGGCTTTTGTAGCCTTTTCATATAGGGTCATACATGCTTTATCAAACCATGAGTCTTCAGTCAATATACTTTCCTTGGGTTGATAGAAACATGTAATGGCCGCATCAAAAGGCTATAATTGCATATTATTTTACATTTGTTAGGCCATGTTAAACAGAGTGGTTTTGTGCATGGCTATTAAAAAAATTTCCATATCGTTCTAATTATAATAAAAAGCATTTTCGTTGAACTTCCATGTTGGCGCATAAGCAGGTTCATCTGGCATGAATATGATTTTGAAACCAGCCTTCATACGATATTTTCAGACACTTTGATCTTGTAGTTTTACCTGGAAAAGTAATTTAATCGTATGTCACAAACAATATGGGGACCACGTTCATTATTTCTTATGGTAATGTTTTATCTGGAAGTGGAGCTTCTAAGAATTATGTGAAATCATGAGCATAAATCACTGACCTGGTAAAAATCAGCAAAATTAACACCTTAAGAAAAAGCAATCTTTCACAATCTAGG
The DNA here is from genome assembly GCF_021869535.1 of Mytilus californianus. Taxonomy (NCBI): domain Eukaryota; kingdom Metazoa; phylum Mollusca; class Bivalvia; order Mytilida; family Mytilidae; genus Mytilus; species Mytilus californianus. The sequence goes on from NW_026262690.1 coordinate 68,715,111, forward strand.
TATACAACTGTAACCAGGTTTTATCACGATCCACTCTAGGAAGATTTTTTTTAAAAGTCATCGAAGGCAAAAAGTCCCGATAAAGAATGAATAAAAAAGTCGTAAATCTTGTCTTTCTGGTCATTTTGCTTTTAACACTATTTCTATTATAAATATTAAGTCAGGAGCCTGTAATTCAGTGGGTGTGTGTTGCTGTATATCATATTTGTTTTTTTCGTTCATTATTTTGTACACAAATGAGGCCGTAAGTATACTCGTTTGAATGGTTTTACATTTGTCATTTCGGGGCCTTTTATAGCTGACTATGCGGTATGGGTAATACTCATTGTTGAAGGCCGTACGATGACCTATAGATGTTAATTTCTGTGTCATTTGGTCTCCTCTGGAGTGTTGACTCATTGGCAATCATACCATATCTTTTTATCTTTATGCAAGATAATATGAGCAATAACTCCTTTAAAGCCCATCGACAATTTCGGTAATGTTGAATTACATGTAGATCTTAGTCTTCTGATCATGTTTGCTGCTTATAGCAACAGTTATTCTCGGTATCTGTAATAGTTCAAAGATAATAGTAAAACAAAAGATGAAGTATAATGTGTCCCTACATAATTTTGATCATTTTTCTTATTTTGAAGATCTTTTCTTTCTGTTTATTTTTTGCTAGTGAAAGTTTTGACGTAAGACGAGTAAGATGGAATCGTCGTTTTAAGGACAATAAGTACTATAAGCAATCTGTTGACAATTTCAATTATTATACTTGTTTAAAGCTTCGGTCTTGCTGGTTGTTGTTGCTGTTAATTTTCTCTATAACAGATATTGTTTTCTGAACAGATATATCATGTTAAGGAGGGGTATTTGCGAAAAATACCAGTCGAGAGAATGTTAAATTTCGCGAGCCGTAAGGCGAGGGAAATTCATTCTCAAGACTGGTATTTTTCGCAAATACCCCTCAAGAACATGCTATATCTGTTTAATTACACCGAATGTTAACGTACAAAACGCATTGATGATCGTGACATAAAACGCATTGATGATCGTGACATTACAAGCGTCCAGTCGGATAGAGTATTTTTTGGCAAATACCACGGCAGAGAGGGTTAAAAAGGCATATCCTTTTTGCATATACCCCGGCGCTGTTTAAAAATGAACGATATGCATTTGATAAAAGTTAACTGGTGAAAAATACACTGGCTATCAACCAATCAAAACCCAGGATTCTTACATAAGGTGTAATTAAAGATAAAATTGTCACTTAAATGTAATATATCAATCCCCATTAGGATTGGCAGCCGATTTCAAAGCAACGGAAAGAATGATGTGCTGGTTCTTTTGAGGGAGCCGTCCCAATCTAACTTCTTCTAAATTTTATATAAAAATGACAAGAAGTTGATACGTATCCTCAATCAAATTTACTCCTCTCTATAGATCTATTCAGTTTATCATCTAGAACTTGTCCGTTTAATTTGAATATTCTTAGCTTCTTTAAACAAACATTTGTTATCAACAAAACATGAAAAAAATATCCCAGTGCCAATAAAAAAAAAACACTTGTCATCTATCATAAATATAAAAAAAGTATAGTCAATTTCTCTTGAATTTGTTTGTTTTACTCACGAAGTCAAAATCGAAAGTCGATGAAACTAAGTAAAATTTGAATATTAGATAGTATAAATGAGGGAACGTAAAATTTGAATATTAGATAGTCTAAACGAGAGGAAAACGTATCAACTTCTTGTCATTTTTATATAAAATTTAGTAATAGTTACATATTTAATTATAAACTAAATATGAATTTGTAATAAATAGCGACTGTGTAAAAATGAACCAAAAATTAAAGCAAGCTAACAAGTTAGACTAAAAGTTTCTTTTTTCGAATTGATGAGGGGGCGGGAGGTGGCTTTATTATAATAGAAAAACGAAGGATATGAGTATCAATCCATGACACAAAATCAGTACATACACAGGAAAAAACATACAAAAAACCAAAAAAAACACACTTTTTTATTGCTGTTCTTCATCTGAAAGTCAGTGAGACCTTCAACACGGAGCCAAAAAACTCTCATGCCTTCTCTTTTCTGACAAGTTGAACAGTTCAATTGACGAAATGAATTGCAATTTGGTGAAAATTTTAAATGAAAAGCAAAAGGTGGGGGATACCCCTTATAAAAAAGGCACTGAAATACAAATAAACTCTTGTAAAAAAAATATCCGTTCTTACTTTTCTGTTATTCGTTTGCGTTCAACTTGTGATAATATCCATCAAATTAAAATAAAGTAACTAGTAAAATAACTGATAATGATGTGTACACACATTTTTTAAGATCTTATGAAGTGATGTACAATTTGTCCATCAAACAAAACAATTGAATGATTAACTTTCAATATATAAGAATATAAAATCACTCTATGTTTCAATCCTAGTCATTAGAAAATTTTGTCCTGGTATCTATGATGAATTTATTTGCACAAAGCATTTGTAAATTGGAATATATACCTATATTAATTTATTCCTTTTTATGATTGAATAAAAGACTGTTCTATTACATAATTTGTTTAGGAAAATGAATTGCTAATTTCGTTTCTTCTTTACTTAATCATTCATGAATATTAAATAAAAATGCACAAAAAATATGAAATTTAGTTCATAGAATTACTCAACATTGTAAAGAGCAACACTCCCATCCTCATTACACAAAAGTAATGTTTTGTTGTCTTTGTTATAGTGTACAAAAGTTGGCCTATTCAGACCATCGGTTTCGGAAAGTAATGTTTTACTTGATTTCCCATCATGTTGTATTACAATCAGCGAATTCGACTCTTCATCAGCAACTAATACATTTTGATGATCATCCACAGTAATGCCGCCCAGTGAGACTAAAGATTTCTCTTTATGTACCCATATTTCGTCACCTGCCATGGAGATACAATGTACAGTATGATCTCTGTTATAATAAATTCTATCCATGGTTGTTTCTAAACAAAATCTGCAGTCAGTTGTTAATGTCATAAGTACGTTTCCCGCAATATCTAATATCACAATTTCATCTGCAGTGATAATAAAAAGTTTGTTGGCCTGGTATGATATCCCATAGCAGTCTTTATCAAATTTAACTTTCCTCTCTACAATATTATTCTTTGTGTTCAAAAACTGCATGTACTTCATGTGCCCATAAGTAACAGCAATACGATCAATGTCTATGACTGTCAAATCAAACGGGGGCTCAGAGCATGGTATATATCGAATTCAAGAGAGGGACGAAAGATACCAGAGGGACAGTCAAACTCATAGATCGAAAACAAACTGACAACGCCATGGCCAAAAATAAAAAGACAAACAAACAAATAATAGTACAGATGACACAACACTATACTCCATTAGTAGTACACACTCTCCCTTATAATCAGCTATCAACAAATTACCATTTTGTAACATACTACATCCAATTAGCCAAATCTCTTCGTCTTCTTCTTGTTTCACGTTAAATATCTTTTTCAACTTGACACGGATGTTGTTAATGCTTTTCATTTCGGGTACCGGAAGTTGTATATGAGCTTGATCTACCTTTTCTTCTTGAACGGTAAACTAATGATAGTCTTCTTAACGGATATTTTTCCGAGCTGGTCCATCTCATTCATTAACGACATGATAGAAGGTTGTAACTGTAAGTATATTTTATAGTTGAACACAGGCTTGATTTCTTCTTTGGCAGTTTCCACTTCTTTGAAGACAGCTTCATTGATCTGGCGCGTTCCAAGGAAAAGTTGAATATCGGATGCAAATGATTTCAATTGCGATGTTTGTTCCTTCAGACAATTTAAAACTCGATCTGATTTTATCAAACGGTTTAAAAATTTGGTCGCATCGGATTTACAATTTCCACATTGTGCGTCTAATTCAAGAAGTAATTTTTGCTCTAAGTTGTCTATTTTTTTCATTATTCTTGCTCGCGTATCGTTGATTGTATCTTTGATAGTTTGCTTCTGACAATCAATATTTTTCAATGCTTCAGCACGATTGGTAATGATATGTTGAACATTTAGTAATGCTCTGGTTAAAGTGTCCTCTAAATCGGCCAGTGCAGTTGAATGTTTGGTATTTTCAGCAGCTTTATCTAAAGGAATGACGTCAGTGCATGCCCTATGATAAGTTGGGACGCAACCTAAACAAACTGCAACATCATGCGTTTTACAATACAGTTCAAGTCCTTGTCATGGTCTTTACAGTTTAGACTGATAGAAATATCTTTTATTTGCCGGTAGTCTTCGATGGATATAAGCCTGTGATTCCGTGATGTTTTGATAGATTTGTGAACCTTCTCACAATCTGTACATAATCCCTCCGTACAGACTACACCATTTGTCTACATTTTTATTATTGTTCGCATATCCACAGGGACCACAAAGTATCAAATCAGACACTGTGAAATATCTGTAAAAGTATATTTTTGCTATATGAATTATTACCAATATAAAAAAATGTATATCAGCGGTATGAAATCAACAGTTTTTAGTACTTGATCAGAAAATTGAAAGAATAACCTGTCTATTAAAAATATGTGTAGTAAGTTGACAACAGTTTTTTTTAGTGAGATTATTATTACACGTCCTGTTAATTATTAATGTGCAATAGTTTTGAATATTTCAATAAAGAGATGTTTGATGTATCCGCACTAGAAAAAATAAGAAGTAAGTAGTTGATTTTTTAGGAAGTTCTTGTCAAAATTGACATGTTTTAATGAACCATAAATAAGAAAGGAACCCAGTTCACGCATGCATTGGTTCATAATTTCCGATAACATTAAACTTACAAGAAACTCGTTTCATATGACTTTAATCAATACATTTCAGTTGTTTTAAGAACGCGGTCATCAAATGTGAATACTACGAATCGGTCTTGGAATGACTAAGATCGAATCCCACCCTTGTTAATTTTTCTAGATCCCTTCAAATGCGATTGACTTTGTGAGTGGGGGTGGGGTAGTTTTCAACAGTCAAACACAATTTTCATGACAAAGGATAGACACGACTGTTACCGCAGACATTGAAAAAATAAAAAACAAAAGCAACGCACTTAAAACTCAAAGAGAAACACAAACCCCTTTAAACGAAACTAGGGGGATCTCAGATGCTCTGGAAGGGTAAGCGGGTTCCTGCTCCACATGTGGCACCCGTTGTTTTAAACATTTCAATAAAGAATTATCTGGGGTATCTGAACAGAAAATCATAGGAAGTAGTATTTGATTTTTTAAAGACTACGTGTTTACCTCTTGTAATTTTTATTGAAATATCAAGTTACTGAACATTAATGGTTAAACCACAGACCATGTAGTAACAATTGATAGAATTTAATGAACCGATCATAAAATAGTAACACAGTCAACTAGCAACTCGCCCTTTTCTGACTCAAATACAACAAGTATAAATATCTTGGTTGACTTGAATAAATGCAAAAAGACCTTTCGGAAATTTGGGTTCTCAATGCTCTTCAACTTCATATTTTATTTGGTCTTAAAAACTTTTTTGATTCGAACGTCACTGCTGAGTATTTTATATAGTCGAAACGGTCGTCTAACGTATATAATTTTAATCCTGGTATCTATGCTGAGTTTATTGGAAGTAACTTATTGTTTAAATTAATCAATAAATTTCATTGTTTTTGGAACAGAGTCATCAATCATGAATATCATGGCACAGATCTTGTTATGATTGTTGTCTTGTTCAACAGTCAATTATATGAATGGAAACAGATAAAAAAAGCTATACATGGGAAGACCGTTCCTTGACTCTAAATGATTTAAATCAATGTGTGTTTAAGAGTTTTGGAAGTAAGACCGACAATCTATTTATATCTGGATTAAAATAATTGATTGCTGTTTACTTGAATATACAGGACAAAATCAAGTTAATGATTGATTGATTTTTGTTTGCTTAACGTCCAGTGACAAATATTTCATGTATGTTCGGGACGGGAACAAATTAACAACTAGTACAGTTGGAACCTATTAATTGTTGGTGATATTGGTAATCTAACTTCAATTTTTTTGGTTAAAAATGTCAATAATAAATACTTTATCTCAGCATGCACGTTATAAAAAACATTTCTGAATATTATATCAACTGTAATAATCTAATCAAATTTATTAATATTATATATATAAGTGACACCAATATTCATGACAATCAAATCAATCTTCTCTTATTCTCATGACTTTTTTTCTGAACCAGTGTATCTACCACTAAACAGAACAATATTTGATCTTTTGTCCTTAATAAAGAATAAGAATGGTTTGTCAGCCTTGAAAATAAGCCTTCGGACAACAGCATTCGTCATCATGACGACTCCTGTTGCTGCAGCTGCTTCCGTTCCCTCCTCGTTAACTTCCACAAAAGCCTTGTGTATGACTTTAGAAATGTAAACATTCTTTGTTTTATCCATTCCAGAAAAATCTGCCTTTGCTTGGTTAAAGGCATCTGGCATTCCCAATTTGGACAAAATTGTTGACAGTTCAAATTGGGTTTCCAACTTAAATTTTGGTATAAAAACTTGAACATCTGAATTATTTCTGAGAGTACTCTGAAGTTCATTGAACAAATCAGGATTCATGGCTTCTTCAATGGCAGCCAAGCCATCAGTACTGTCTGGCAGGATGAATAGCATACTAAGGCTGTCTCCTTTATATGGCAATTCTAACACACTGCAGAGGTGATGTGGATTGTATGTGAAATAAAATTTCTTCTTCTGATACATCATATCAACTTCCACTTCTTCTGAGAGGTTTATGTGGAAGCGATCTTTATGAGTTTGCTTCTCATCAAATTGGCTAGCCCAATTACCCTTGAAATATATTGCATTTACAAGAACCATAAAAACATCTGGTGTAAGAATTCCAGAACGGATCAAGTCCTTAATCTTGTCATTTGTTCTCTGACTGACCCAGCCATTGATAATTTTCCTAGAAACCTCACCCTGAGAAAAATCCAATGGAAGGATGTCAGCTTGGTAGTGTTTTATACAACTATTTATATAATCAGTCTCAACTTTGAATAAATGGTTTGGAAATAGTCTGTTAGCTGTGTAAAGAGTAAAATTTTCATTTTCCTTCAAAATGATAGACAAATAATTTTCGTATGATTGATGAACCTCATCTTTCATATCTGATATTCCCAGTGCATCTGCCATCTGTTCTGCAGTTTTCTCTCGTGCTCCAAGAAAGGTCATAGAAAGGGCAGTTGATATACTGAATGGTGAAAAGAAAACACTGTTGGAATTACCCTTTGTTAACTCTTTGTGCAACTTAAAGGTAAACTGTAAATTGGACTTGGATAATGCTGCAGATGTGTTATTATTCAAATTGCTATCAGCCATATTTGAATTTGAGGAACTTGAGGTCAAATTGAACAAATTCAGCAGCAGGAAGAGACACAGTAACACTTTCAGCACAACTAAATTGTATCTTTTTCATTTATTACTTATTCAAACCTGAAAATATAATACATGTATTGTATATTAATTATAGCAATATGCGACAGATTGACTGAATGTGTTTAGGTAAAAAAAGTGTATTTGAAATAAAGTAATTATCTTATCCCTTATATAATAAAGAAAAAAACCCTTAACCTTACAATTGATCTGCCTTCTCCATTTTTTTGCAAATCTATATCAGCCATGTTTAATTGATATGATTAATCCTTCTTTATACTATACAATAAAACGAAAGAAAAGATGGTGCTGAGCTAGCAAAATATTAAATCAAATAATTTCCTTTCCAACTAATTAATCTACACAGATTGGATTCCAAAAAATAAAACAGGAAGAAAAAACACAAAATATTAAAAACAAAAAAAACAAAACAAAAAAAAAACACGAAGGAACAAATTAAAAGTAGTGAATGATATTTCAACATGTTACCCAATAATAGAACAAGGAAGAGAAAATGTTAATGAAATCTGTTCAACATTTTTGTTCTTTTGAATGTTATCAATAACATAATCTGTTGTTAGTGGTTCTTCAGTTCACTAAGTGAAATTGTCCTTTTTACTGTTTGAATCACAAGTTATGATAGACCTACAGAGCTGAATTTACACAACGACAGCCATTTTTAGACGCCCATCTTTAAAGACGGGCGTATTATGGTATGCTGTTGTCTGTCTGTCTGTCTGTCCCCCGTCAACATGTACGACAATTACTCAAAAACGCTTTCACCAATTTTCATGAAACTTTAATCAAACTTTAATGAATTATTCATATCAATTGATATTCAATTTTTATAAATTTTTCATATTTTACGTTTCCGAAATATGGGATTTATTCATAGAAAAGATGGTGGAATTTCCAGTTTTCAGACAATGACTCAAAAACGCTTTGAACAGTTTTCATCAAATTTTGGTGACTTGTTTGTATCTATTGAAATAAGCTCCTTTTTGTTTTTTCATAAATTTCTGATATGAGATTGCAGAGTTATGGACTAACTTTTCTAAAATTGTCCGTTTATAAATTTAGAAATTATAACTAACTTTTCTAAAATTGTCCGTTTATAAATTTTGAAATTATACTAACTTTTCTAAAATTGTCCGTTTATAAATTTTGAAATTATAAAGAAACTAAGTTTTCAACTCCCTCAGGCAAAGTTGACCTTAGATGAATTTGGCTATTTGTTTTAGGTATTTTTGTCATATAGCTCTTCAACTGTTTCGGTACTTATACATCCCTCGGATTTCAAATGTTTGGCATTGAGCGTTCCTGATGAAGGTAAATCCGGAGAAGCGCTTCGGACGCATGAAATTATTAAACGTGTTGTTTTCAATTTTTTACATCACTGGGTCGATACCTCTGCTGGTGGACTATCAGTCCCCGAGGGTATCAATAGCTCAGTAGTCAGTACTTCGGTACTGACATGATTTATTACTAACTTTTCTTAAATTGTCCGTTTATAAATTTTGAAATTATAAAGAAACTAAGGTTTCAAATCCCTCAGGCAAAGTTGACCTTAGATGAATTTGGCTATTTGTTTTAGGTATTTTGTCATATAGCTCTTCAACTGTTTCGGTACTTATACATCCCTCGGATTTCAAATGTTTGGCATTGAGCGTTCCTGATAAAGGTAAATGCAAAAAAGCGCTTCGGACGCATGCAATTATTAAACGTGTTGTTTTCAATTTTTTGTATCTATTGAAATAAGTTCCTTTTTGTTTTTTCATAAATTTCTGATATGAGATTGCAGAGTTATGGAATATTATTCGCTGAAAAATCGTTGAAAACCGTTCATTTTCATTCATTTAAAGCTTAAAGACGAGCTAAAAGGTGGAAGGGCGTATCATACGCTCAAGGCGCAGCTCTTTATTGTATATTAAAATCACTTGAATCTACAACTTATAATTAAAATCTGTGGTGAATTACTTCCTTTTTTATGTCCCATCTACAACAGTAGGGGAACATTTTGTTTTCCAGTCTGTGCCTTTGTTAGTCTGTCCAACTGTTGGTCTGTCCAGAATCACGTTAACATTTTGATTAAAGGTAGTTTTTCATGATGTTGTGGTCAACTTGAAACTGAGTCAAATGATCATTATGATGTGAACTTTTTTAATCATATATCATATGTCAAATTTGGATTGATCGTTGAAGTTTTGGTTAAAGATAGCTTGCCATGAAGGTAACCTTAAATTTATCCATCCAGTTATTTTAAGTAATTGAGGTCTTTTTTGAGTGCTGTGAATTGATAATTTCAATGACCCTTTTCTCATATGTATCCTACTTATGCTTAATACTAGTCAATATCAAGGAGTAATTCTTAAGTCAATGATATACTAGAGTCATACTAAGGTTCTCTCCATACCAAAGATATAAAAAAGTCTCATACAATAAAAAGTGGATTCATTAATTTTCATGATAACAAAATTTCTTTGATTAGAGAAAGATTGTATTTTTGTGGATTTTTGATAACATGGTTTTGCCCTATTTCGTCAAACAAGCCAAAAGAAAATTTGGACAACTTTGAACATTTGAATTAATGGTTTACCTAAAATATACCCACAAAATCCACATAAAAGGTATCCCCAAATAATAATAAATCAACAGCAATGCAAGAATATCAGTGAATATCATATCTTAGAATATTATTTGCAATTGTAACTTTAAAAAATAAAATATTCTTCTCAACATTTCCAAATATTTGAGCAATAACCCTATAAAATCAATAAACTAATAGTAACATATCCATACAATTGTCGAGGAATATTTCATGTAATGAACAGCTCTTGCCACCTTGCATTTTCATAATACATGTTTTATGTATTTTAATTATACATGTTTTGCCGGTGAACCAGTACAGATAACATACTACAGAAAACGTATCATATACATATACACAGATATATTTGACAAATATGTTTATAATTTGCAGCGAGGCAGGAGTTTTTGATCCATGTTAGTGTAAACAGTATGTCATTGTGAAAATAATAAAATAAACATTACAATATGACAGTTTTATTAGGATCGGAAAACAAGTAATTTTGCTCCATGTTGAAGTACTTACAGTGACTTTGAGATGAAGCACAGCAATAAAAGTGTTTAACATGTGTGCATATATCGATTTTGTGTAATGAATTGATCCACCATATCATTCATTTCCATTATCTTATTATGAAAATAACTTAGACTTAAACTTATGATTCTCTACAGTAGAGTGAATACTGTTGCTTTCAAGTGATAATATATATAAAAGCAGAATATCTTAATTTATGCATTTACAGACAAATCAAGTTACATGTCGTGCATGCGGGGTTCATTTGAAAAGTTTTCTTCGCATGTACCCAACACGTTAGCTGCAAATTATTAACACATTACAAAAGAACTAAGCTTAAATGATCATTTCTTTCATTTCTTTCATTTACATGATGGATTGTGTTTTCGCATTTCCTATATTTTAGATGGATTCAGATGTGATTTATAATAATATGAAAACTTTAAAATGTTTATCGTATCTGCCTATTTTTCAAAATCTTCAATGGGGAATTTCAGTGCAAGAGGATCTGATGAATCTTTTATACATGTGATAAGCGTTTTTGATATAATATTCCATGGATGACTGAATTTGTATGTACTTAAAATGTATTTTCAACTTCTTTGAATGTGTTTTTTTGAAAGTGTCTACATAATATGAGTGAGGATTTCAAGTCTCAAGTCAGCACCTCTCTTGGGGAAAATCCCCTATCATTTAAGAAAGTTGGGAGGTCTCTACCGTTTCCTTGCAATTTAACATTTTTACCTTCAGCAATCCTTTGTCTGTGATGTTATAAGAACAGAGGCTTGTCCTACGACATATATATATAGCCATTTTGTGGTGTGCAAAGAATTTCAGAAAACCTTTTTAAACAGAATTTTCTGATGTTATATCTGTCATTATGACGTTATACTGTTCATACTGTTATTTTTTTTAATTTAAAGGATCCTTGAATATATTTATAATAAGTACTCAAGCAGTAGAAGTTTGTAATTATTCATTAGTAATGTAACTTTGAAAAAAAAATCCTTTTTATAGTAATAACGAGGGACATATATGCAGGGTTTACCCACATCAGTGTTTTAATCTGTAACCGGAGAGCATGATTTGACATCCAACATTAATTCCTGTGACAGCTGATATTTCCCTGACACAGTTAGACATCGCTATACCAACTGACCTAAGTGAGGTTTACTCCTCTAGCGGAGCTAATATAGCTGGCGTTTATGAATCTACTATGTAAGGAAGGGGAAGCACCACTTTACTTCGATCACCTCAAGAGTCATTATACTATAATGATGATGTCTTCATCACTTCCCCTGGCTAAATATTATTTCTTTTAATTGTGTGTTTTTTTGTTCGGCGCATATTTTGTTACCGGAGAGCATGATTTGCCATCCAAAATTGATGAACCTTAATCTACTAGGTAATGGGAAGCACCGCTTCAAATCATTCGATTCAAATGCATTTGCTAGTTGGTGTTCATATTTCATTCCTTTTGTTATTTCTTTATACTAAACCAAATCTTAGGACGATTCGAATATGTCTGAGGAATATGTTTTTTTTTTACAAATATGAAACAAGGAAGTAAATTAAACAATCAAATTACCCGAGATATAGCGAAATAATAATATCATACATTTTGTACATATATAAAAACTACTTGTCTCAAATGATCTTTGCTCTACTAGTTGTATATTCTTTGTTATCCAAGACAAATGTTGCTTAATTACCTTTAATATCCTCTTTCAGTGACACTATCTACGTCATTTCGTTGTCCAGGGCAAGTCTCGTGATACCTGGGTATACTATGTATTTGATAGTTTGATAGCGGTAAATTTCAATGGTATGCAAAAATTGAGATTGAATTGGTAACATATGCTATTTATATATACATGTAATTATAAGTGACCGCTGTGGATAGTTGACTGTTAATAAAAAGCAAACAAATGACATTCTAGTAAATTAATGAAAGTGTAACAAAGAAAAACACGAAAATAATTGAAATTTAATGAAAAAAAAATCATGTGTTGATTTTGGAACAAGGGGAGAGCAAAAAAAATTGTCCTGCCCCAAGACGTGCGGTTTGGTACATGATTTGAGTTCTTTTCATTGTTTGGACGTAGTATTTAAATTTCCATGTGTATACCATGCGTGTCCTACCTTGTTTTCGGGAAATTTATGAACTTAATTTATTATTTTACAATACTTAAAAACAACTTAAGTATGGATAGTAAAAAAGGATTTTGTCAGAGTGATTTGATTCACCCAAAACAATATTAAGGAAAGACAAGGATAGTATAGTGGTATGTGGTATACAAATGGAAAATTGAATATTCAGTGCAAATGTAACAGCCACTATGTTCCGTCAGTTACTTTGTTCCGGCGGAACTTTTCAACTAGTTATTTCGTTCCGATGGAACTTTCCAACTAGTTGTTTTATTCCGAGTGCAGTCGAAAAGTTCCGGAAAAAAGTAGCTAGTTGAAAAGTCCCGGAACAATGTAGCTAGTTGAATAGTTCTGGCGGAACAGAACAACTAGTTACATCGTTCCGAATATACCATATTTCGTCCTTTTTGTAGAAAGAGGGGGAAGAATGAGTATCAGTATATATAAGAGCAAATCATTAATTTACTAGAATACCCAACGCACTGAAAGGGGTTTCTTTGAGGACAAATATGCAAAATTTAAGTTGTATTTCATAGCTCACATAAAACGGAATAAGTTGCATTATCATGCAAATTTAGTATTCATAGTATTCTCAAGAGAGGGAACAATACCCCCTCCTCATGTGGTTCTTTGCATCAATTCTCCAAATGGAACTTTTGGGCTAGTTTGTTAGTTCCGGTTTTGACTTATTTGCCAAAGAGGAACTTTGTGGCTAGTTGATAAGTTCCTTTTGACTTTTGTAATCAGTATCTTGGTTTCCCTTTGAAAGGTTCAAATATAATATGTTGCGCTTTTACTTTGCATCAATTCTCCAAATGGAACTTTCTGTCTGGTTGATAAGTTCCGTTGGAACTTTTGGGCTAGTTTGTTAGTTCCGGTTTTGACTAATTTGGCGAAAAGGAACTTTCTAACTAGTTGATATGTTCCGTTGGAACTTTTCAACTAGTCACTTTGTTCCGGTGGAACTTTTAAACCAAAGGAAGAACAAAGTAACTAGTTAATAAGTTCCTCCGGAACTTTTCGGCTAGTTAGTTCTTTCCGCCCGCAACTTTCCAACGTCGGAACAAAAGAGCATTTACACAAACAATGAAAAATATTTATTCATATCATATACCCAAATGCCTGTGGCTTTTAAAACTACCCCGGAAAATAAAGTTGAGCATAGTTCAGTGCGGCAAATATGCATGTGGACAAGGATGTGGTTTGAAGCAAAATGTTCTTTATGGTGTGAAGAGTAATTTCATACTTAAGTGCATTGTCCGCCTAATTTGATTTATATTTGTGGGCTCAGTATAAATAGTGTGTGCACTCAATATACATATATTGTGCGCACAATTTGATATTACAAATTATTATGAATGAAATAAAGATGAGTTATATACTTGTATATATCTTTTAAAACAAAATGTTATATTGTTTTACGAATAGTGCAAACTGATATGCTTTTTCATTAATATCTATATAAAAATTGTAATAGTGTATGTACTTTATAAATATGATATTATTATTTTGAGGACTCTAAGGAAGATTAGTTTTAACTAATGGGATTATCCTCTTGAAATAAAGATTATTTATTTATTTATTATACGATGCTCCCAAATTTATACAACGTCACACGTGGTCAGATGCCGGAAGGGACGATTGTAGCTTTGAGTCAATAAGATTGCTGATCAACCATGCCCCCTTTTTCTTGGACCTACTGAAACTCCTTTTCTAATTTTTGAATTAAATAGGAAATCAAACTATTATTGCTTATAACTTACACACATGTATGTCCTGCACTTCAACATGTGTATCTTCCGTTTTCTGAGACTTCGATCTTCTGACCGATTGCCCTATCCCCACCCACCATCTTTGAAACTCTTTTGTTTCCGATCCAACTTGTTTGCACTCAGCCTTTGGAGCATGTTCTTTGAGTCGGGGAGGTATATGTCCATACACTTAATGTGTTCTGAAAATCAGCACAATATATTCAGATTAACGAGCATGTGTACGAAAAATCTTATCTTCTTGTCAGCGAAAACTTGCTCTGTCCTCTTATAGAATCAAATCAAACCAGAATATGTTATTCCTAATGTTAAAAGGTCCATTTATAGAGAATAAATCAATACAAACCACAAAAATTAAATTCAAATGTATACAATTTAGAAATATTCAAACAAACATCACATGTAATCATACATTCATACTGATTAATTATTTAACAGACAAGCCAAAGAACATATTTATTTGCACATGCACAATTACATTTAACTGCAATGGGCTCTGTAATGGCACGAGAAACAAAATAATAAACTGACAATTGTATAAGTATTTAGGAGTGACAGTGGCTTTCATAAGAGAATCATAAATGAATGAACATGAACGCTGAGCGTAGTTCCATGTCAAGTCCAAGAGGATGAAGAGTTGGAGGGGAGGAGAGCAATTTTGAGACAATACGCACTACATCTTAAATCAATATAGTATCCAATTTCACCTTCGAGTCGACGTCAATTATATACGATCATTTTTGTTTGTTTGAATTGCTGCACAAATTTGAGCATTTTATATTTGAGAGCTTGAGGTTAAATTTGTGAAAATTTTGGAAAACTGGTCATACAAACACCTGTTTATTCCATATAGAGTGAACACATTTTTTTCTCATTTAATGCTGCACATTAATTACCACATATCTAACGTGTTTTGATCTTTACTAGGGCCGAAACAAGCAACTCTGTGCTGTACTTGATCAAGATATTTGATCAAAGTTTGGTTTGATTGGGTACCACACTGCGATGGCCTGATCAGTTATAATTTCCTCGCATACATTATATAGTAGGCAGTGGTCTTGACTGATGACTAGCAACAGCCAACGTTTCTGCGGAGGAAGTCTGGGGTTCAAGTGGACTCCCGGTGATCTCGTTGATGTGTTTACAAAGGTATTTCACATTCTAAACAACTTCCCGTTACCTTTCATGCAGGGTATATGTTGTGTGCAGGGGCTGATGCTTTTCATGGTAAAAATACATCTGCGACCTGAGTTCACCACTCTTCAGAGGAGAACAATCCTGCATCTGAAGATGTGCAGTCCGACAAGTTATTTGTGTAAGCTAGGAACAGGGGTGATCCTAGTCCGAGATTACTCTGACGTCCAATGGCTGTTTTGCCAGACAAGCTGGGGCCGTGGGACATTAGAGCTCGTCCCATATCAAAAAGTGGATATTTGCCCGTCCAAAATGAATGCGCCACTTCGTTGCTTCTGGAGCCGATTGACGGCCTTAAATCTATATAAATCGGACCTCAATTTGTTCATTTTTCATTTATCTCTTCATTTATGTAAATTTCATCTACCTGCCACCCTTTATTTTCTCATATTTGGATATACCGACTTGTATCGTCTTGTTTTTGTTATTGATTCATACCCTTTGCGAATTCAAGACTTATCATGCTTATGGAAACATTTCCCTCCACTAATCAGAAATCCCCTTTGCAGTAGTTTTCAGTAATATAAAAAAAAAAAAATCAACAAAACTAAAGCAAACAGACTTATTAATTTAATCCTACCCCAAGCAAAATCAGTAAAATAGATGATGATCACCATGACCAGGCTCACGAGCTTTCTCCGATCGAATATCTTGGTGGGTGGGGTGGGGTGGGGGGGGGGGGGGGGGGGGGAAGGAATACAAATATTTAAAAGAGTGCTAAAATATAAAATAAAGGAAATTATGGATGAAAAGATTTAAAAAATAAGTATATTCAAAACCTCATACATATAACCGTTAACGTCTAAAATTGAAACATAATTGTGTGTTGACATTTCCCCCTACGTGTAGTACTCCAATTACTCAGAGTTTCATTGACTTTGATACCAATCAAAATAAACTATACATCATTCAACATAATGTGTATGTTGTTCTCAAGTTTTATTCTCGCTACTTTAAATTTATAGTTTTTCACTAGCAGGGAATTTTGAATATTGAAAGGCGTCATTAATTTCAGAGACATATATGGTATATGTCTATTAGTTCATAAAGATGTCAGTTTATATATTAAAAATTTCATTCAGATACTGTTTTAATTTATTCATTAGGAATTTCTACAGACTTCAGAATAGCATATTTCCGTTAGTACTTCGCCGGTTGTCATTTTCACCATGGGAAAAGTTTCAAAACCATGTAAGAATTTGAAGACCTTCCAAGAAATATCAGAGCGAAACACAACCAATAAAAGTGTTGTGGTGCGCTTTACATGTCAGCACGTGGCCCACGAAGTAACAAATGAATGATCATCACACAAATTATTTTAAATAAACCTTAATCGTTTCGTTCGTTTTTGTGCATTGAAAATTATGTACAGGTTTCTTCTGGTCATCGAACAAGGTCTTGTCTCCCTTCTGGTATGACTTTAAAGCTTATGTCACAGTGAGGTACAGCCATCAATATTAGAGTGAACGATGGCATGGAAAAATATCGGCAGATTACTGAGGTATTTGAATTGGCTTTCAGGAAACTTGTCAGTAGTTGTCTTATGTGATAACTTCACGTTCTTCTTATTCATTCTCACACAAGCAAAGTGAAAAGGAAAAAATGTAACTTCAGAGCTTGATATATTGTAATGACATATATATATCGTTTGAGACTGTATGTCGACCTCTAGATGACTTTGAGTTTTATTGTATTGTTGGCTTAATTGCTGTGTCATTATTGTTTACATATTCATCTCCTTTTATTCGCAATAAATTTAAAATCTTTGAAGTTCACTGAAAGGATTCGATTTGAAAAAGGGATAAATGAGGGAGGGGGCAATAGGGAGTCCGTTAACATGTTAACAACACCTCGATTTTGGCAAAAACAGTTAACAACAAATATAAAATGTAGATAACAGTTAACACCAACTTTAACTGAATAACAGATAACAGTGGTGTAAAAACTTCAATAACACTTAACAACCATATTGAAATATCGAACAATGTTAAGGTATTTGATTGTTCTATCCGAATTCGAGGAATTTTCAAAACAAAACGGCGGGTGCAATAAAGCAGGAAATGTTCACCCTTTCAAAGCACCTGAGTTCACTCCACTTTTGATCAGGTCTGTGTTCATGTGTTGTATGTACTATTAGTGTATTGTGTACACCGTTTGTCCTATATATATGCTGTATGCTTGTTGTCTCGGTTTTGCCCTTTGCACATGGTTTTCCCCGACATGTTCCAAAGAACGTCTTCCCTGGTCAGATGAGGCCATTCCTGTTAACGTGGGGATACATTTCATAAATCAGTTCACTCGAAAATACCTCCCTATTTTGAAGATCAGTCTGTGCCTATTATTTCTTATACCTATACCAGACCAATTGCAACTAAAATTTTCAATTACTAACACGTGTTGCAGGATCTCAATATTGACGACTTCAAGCCTAAACCTCCTGATTGAACCTGTGCTTATATATAATCCGGCTGGCCACGTTATTACTGGTGACCTAAACATTGTCAATAACTCTTCTCTGCGAAATGTGTTATCCAAAGACCCGAAATATCGTGAGCCTAAATCCATCAATTGGAAACACAACTTCAAAATACTGATGGATTCAGTCGAGGATTATGCCAGGCAATGGGTTAAACGCGAGAAAGAAGGCATAGACCAGGGGCGGATCCAGGAATTTGTCAGGGGGTGGTCACCTTTTGAAATCTTAAATTAAAATTCAATTTTTTTTATTGATATCATGAAAATAGTTACAACTATAGAATACACCAGTTACACATGATTTAAAAATTGATTCTAATTTCATTTTTCTTGGATGTCTGCGTGCAAACATGTCAACGATCACATCAAGTTCTAAATCTAAATTGTAATGCACGTGCATCAGTGAAAGTCCATTTAGTCGATCCTGGCCCAAATTAAATTTCTCTTCGTTTGTTAATTTACGTGTTGATTGTTTTACAAAACCAATATATAAATAACACATAGCTGAGAGGGTGATAGAGCAAATTGTTACCCCGAGAAAACATTGTCAACCGCGGCGAAGCCAAGGTTGACAATGCTTTTTCGAGGAGTACCAATCTACTCTATCACCCTCTCAACTATGTGTTATTTAATTTATTATACTGAATGTCCCATCATTATTGTCTTTTACAGATGAATTTTATTTAAAAGTATTTTCTATGACGTCACGTACATAACAACGTTACGGGTATTAGAAAAATCAACAGAAGTGAAGCAAGATGTTTTGTTTTTTTTATTTTGACAGTCAAATAATAAAATCTGAGCCAAAACGTAGAACTTAAGCATTGTCTTTATTTACTTGTTAATTAAATTCATTGTCCTTTAAATTATCGATTTTCGATTGGTCTGGACGAGAGGGTGACATTCAAAAAAATTGTCTCCCGCTTCGCCGCGGTTGACAATGTTTTCTCGGGGTAACAATTTGCTCTATTACCCTCTCAGCTATGTGTTATTTATATATTATCTACCTCGTATTAGCCAATCAAAATCTGGCATTTTAACGTGAAGTATAATAATGTCGTTCATTGTGTAAACATACATGTCAAGGTACGTGTATTTCGCCTTAAGGTAAGTAATGACAACTTTATGACTGGTATTTACGATAGACAAATTGATTTAATCAAAGAATTTATTTTTCAAAATGTTCAAGGTGCACCATTTTTTGGTACATGGTGCACCATTTTTGCAAACCTAGGGGGGGGGGGGGGGGTCACCGGCACCGGGTGACCACCCCCTGGATCCGCCTCTGAATTATAAGATACTCTTTCCAAAAGGATTAAGGCTGTGAGGTCGTTGATATTAGATATAAGAAACTGAATCGGTCTATTAATACCCATATGCTACATCAATCTTTAAAGACCCAAATGTTGCAAAACACTTGTCCTACCTCCATGACAAATATGTCGTTGTCCCCGCAGATAAAGCCACAAACAACATCGTTTTTGTGTGTAAATCACATTACATAAACGGCTTGATAAATGATAAGGTATTGACAATTCACATGGAAACTCAACATATACCCCCACGACACTTACTAAAGAGGAAATCCTGAATAATCATAGGTCTGTTCTATGTTCCTTTGTAATTTCAACCAAAGATGAAGAACTGGATCTTCCATAATTATCTCTGGCTCAGAATAGAAAACAAGATAAACAAAACTTTTATTTTGGCCGAAAATTATTGTACAAGTTCATTTAACAAATGATATACATACACATGAAATAGAGTATACAACATTGCGGGCCCTACAAAAATAACCCGCATAAGTTAAACATTGGTTTGGTCCAGTAAAGTTATATGCATTAGTGATGCCTGGGGACTAACCCTGTATATCATTCAAACCATCTTAGCATGACAAACCAGAATATATATGGTTTAGGGGTGGGGATCTCGACCATTTACAAGATATTAGAACTTTCTCAAATGGCAGGGGGTCGGGATGACCCCTGGGGACTAACCCTGTATATCATTCAAACCATCTTAGCATGACAAACCAGAATATAAATGGTTAAGGGGTGGGGATCTTGACCGCTTACAAGATATTAGAACTTTCTCAAATGGCATGGGGTGGGGGTGACCCCTGGGGACTAACCCTGTATTTCTTTTCATGTGCTTTATCATGACAAACCAGAATATATATGGTTTAGGGGTGGGGATCTCGATCATTTACAAGATATTAGAACTTTCTCAAATGGCAGGGGGTCGGGATGACCACTGGGGACTAACCCTGTATATCATTCAAACCATCTTAGCATGACAAACCAGAATATATATGGTTTAGTGGTGGGGATCTCGACCATTTACAAGATATAAGAACTTTCTCAAATGGCAGGGGGTCGGGATGACCCATGGGGACTAACCCTATATATCATTCAAACCATCTTAGCATGACAAACCAGAATATATATGGTTTAGGGGTGGGGATCTTGACCACTTACAAGATATTAGAACTTTCTTAAATGGCATGGGGTGGGGTGACCCCTGGGGACTAACCCTGTATTTCATTTAATGGGTTTTATCATTTAGAACATTTTCAATTAAAAAGATTGTGTCTATCACAAACGGTTTTCAATTTATAATCATTTGAAAATTTAAAAAAATAAAATCCCATAGGGTTCTATAGTAAAACCATCTTTTCTTTTTGCCCCTCAAAGTACCCCTTTATAAACCCCATTGCACAAACAAAACCCTAATTGCACCACTAGACATGTTAGTCTAACATATTGTGAAACCCTAAGTTAATCTGACAAGCGGTTTTGGAGAACGGGTGTGGACAAGTTCAAATTTAAAAGCGGAGGAAGAGGAAGAGGAAGAATAATAATAATAATAATAAGAACTGAGCAAAAACAATAAGTCTTCCCAAACTTTGTTTGGGAGACTTAATTATGAATACAAAGTACCTTAAAAGTACTCACTGAACAGGTACTATTGATAGTACAGAATTTCGAAATGTTGAAAGAAACGAACTTCGCATATAATTATGCGTTTTTAGAATTAAAAACTGTACAATTATCTCTGGCTCAGAATAGAAAACAAGATAAATAATACTTTTATTTTGGCCAAAAATTATTGTACAAGTTCATTTAACAAATAATATACATATACATGAAATAGAGTATACAACATTGCGGGCCCTACAAAAATAACCCGCCAAACAAGCCCGCAAAACACAAAACAAAAAGTATAAAGCAATACTATAGAATAGTAATAAATCAGACCCACAAACTGATATACTTTTGTGTAAGCCTGAAGAGACTCAAGAAATCTATAAGATACTTTCTTGTAAATCTCCTACTGAAGATCCAAAGAATATGTTACTTCTTTGTTCATCTGACTCAATGAATAACGAACTTCATTGTAAGCCACCTACTTGAATGGTTATCTACAAAATATAAACAAAGAAAAAGTTAACAAACTACAACTATATAATTAAACATATGCAATTTACAAATGCGAAATGACATGAATAAAACACATTTTAAGCTGAAAAACGCCAGCTTCATTTAAATGCAAACCTCCATCTTTAATAGCAAATAAAAGTCTCTTTTAGGAGAACCGTTGCCTTTAACAAAAATCTTCTATAAGACTTAATGAAACTTATTTTCTCATCTTTACAAAAACCAATTAAGGCTTTATTAATCTCAACAACCTTACTTCCTAACTGAACAAAATCAACTGATCGCGGTAAAATAGAAGATATCAATATATTTATGTCTCTATTTCTATTTCTTATACTATAGATTAAATTTCTAAATTTACATAAAATAATCTCTGGAGTATGATTCTCTACATCATTGGTATCAAAATGCAAAATAACATGAGAAAAGCTATCAAAATCATGAAGATACAAATACTCCTTATCAATAATATATTTAATGTAACCTAAATTATCTCCACTAAAACTCTGTACTAACGTGTCTTTTATCCCATCCAAATATTTCCCGATAGAATCACACAAGATCAACACCCTCTTCTTCATTACTGCAATTAAGGGATGAATTTAGTCATACCCTTAGCAACGGAGACTTTCTCTGATAAAGAAAATTGAAGATACAATTTATAAGCATCACTTGCCCAATAGCCATGAACTTGTATTAACTCCGCAGGCACCTTAGATTCAAAGGCAAACGTAGCACCCCCACGACGGAAGCTGTGTGTAGAAAATAGTCGTGGATTCCTACATATCTTAATAATAAACTCCTTAATATACTGCTGAAAATCTATATAGGTCACAGGAACTAACTTGTGTTTACTAGGAAATAGAAAAGCCGGGCTATCTCCGTCGGCAGGAATTAATTTACACATATTCCTATACGCTCTCAATGGACATAATGCAGATCAAGTATTTTCAACTAACGGTATCTTCAAAATTCTATTACCCATCTGTATGGTTTTTGACCAATTGAAAATTACAATAGCAATATTACCCTCTAAAACTACTTTATTTCTAGTAAACTGTTTATCTTTGTCAAATGACATTTTAGAATCGGGTACTAAATTTGATTCACGCGCCATTAAGAAAAAGGCAAATAAAAACGAACACCACATAGTGCACTGCTTTGGATCGTCGTGATTTATAACTCTATTAATATCTAGAAATGTTAACAGTAGTTTTAAGACCACATACATAATTTTTTATAGAACTTACTAATTTGAACATCGTACTTAAAAATTGAATGAAGAAACAGATCGTTTTTAATTATACAGGACATTCCTTTAAATTAAAAAAATGTACAAAAAAGCAAAAAGGCTCGCCACTGAACCATTTAATTCTTTTTTGTTCCTACAGCAAAGGCTGATAGTGTCGATATATTTACATCCCTTTCTAGTTTTCTAATTTGTCTATCTGAAAACGTAATTTACCATTCGTGAATAAACTGAAACAACTCATTTGGCACTCCAAATTCTTCTAAATGTATATATTTTGTCTCTTCAAAAAAAGTTTTAGCATAATTACTATGTAAATGCCAGCGAGACAACATATCTGCCAAACGATTGTCAACACCTGCAATGTGAACTGCCCTCAACTCAAATTCATTTATAGCGGCTAAAAAACAGATCTCACGCAAGCAAGATTGTAAAAATTGATTCCTTGATTTTCCAGTGTTTATTATTGTTACTGAAACCTCATTATCACATTCAATTATAATTCTCTTTCCTTTAAATTTAGTTCCCCACAATTTCAGGCATACCACTACTGTTAACATTTCTAATGCATTAATATGAAGCTGTTCATTCACAATAGAATCTGGGAATTCAACATGAAAAAAATGTTCTTTGAACATGCCACCACAACCTGTCATGCATGCATCCGAAGAGAATATTTCATCTGGTTTCGACCACTCTTCTATTAACACCATTGATACACCGTTATATAAAGGTAGAAACTTTTTCCACCATATGATGTCTTTTTTAACAAGTTCAGGCACCTCACTCTTTTTATCATCTTGATATATATATCTTAACCAATTAAGTATTCTAGAAATAAACACTCTTCCGGGTCTAACACAACACCCGACAAAATTCAGTTTTCCAACAAGCGATTGAATTTCACGCTTAGAGGCGAATTCTTTTCCTACCCACTCCAATAAAATAAAATCTATATCTTTTAATCTCTCAACTGAAATTTCTAAAGTCATTTTAACCGAGTCACAAATAATTCCTAAAAATTCCATTCTTGTTGATGGACCCACAGCTTTATGTTCTGACTCTTCAATTCCACAGAAAGTTAACACATTTTGTCATTCCAAAAAGGCTTTTGAAGACATTGTTGGAATTTCTACCCCGGCAAAGTCATCTAAATAGTTTATGATTTCAAACCCTAAAGATCTATAAATAAAAGCAATTGCGTTTGTCAAACGTTGACAGATTTGTGCAGCTGATCTTTAGCCCATTGACAGCACAATATCAAAAAATATGTGCCCATTCCAAGCATATCCTACTAAAAAGGTATCTCCAATATCAATTGGTATTTGTCTGTATGCCCGGGCAAGATCCCGTTTGAAAAGATGAGATCCACTTCCCTTTTTCTTTATTAACGAAACTAAATCATCTACTCTTGGGTATATTAAAAAAAAGAACAGGTTCACCTAAATATTCATCTTTATCTATAAATTCATTTACCTAAGTTCCACCAGCCGAACTTAAGTCTAGAATGATCCGTCTTTCCGTTGAATCCTTTTTTTGGAACAGTATTCAATGGAGATAAGATAATACCATGATCAAACGGGTTCACATGAAAAGGGCCAATTATTGCCCCCTTAGTAAGTTCTTTTACCAAATATTTTTCCAGATCATTTGGAAACTCCACTGCCCCACGATGATTTTTAACTTGTAACACCTCTTTTTGAACCTTAAAATCTCGTAACAACTTCAAGGATTCCTTATTTCGGTGAAAACCAATTGGAAATCCAAATTCTAACAATTTACAAATTTCTCTGTCCGGATAATCACTCAACGTTAATTGAAAATAGTCTACATTTATTTTAGATAGTGTCTTAATTTTACAGTCTTCAAAATTCAATTTTGACGATTTAAAAACTAAATCGTGATCATGTAAAAGTTTGTCGGTTTTGAAAACATCATATTTACGATCAAGCTTTTTAATATGATCTAGTCAAACAGGAAAATTAGGACAGAGATTAGAGCATTCTGGATGATTTAACCAGAGACATATATATATGTCTCTGATTTAACTTTTTATTATCCTTTTTCCAGCAAACTGCACAAATGTGAAAGACCGTTTTATATTGACCTTTGAAATTAATTTGATGTGGCGTGGATTTTGACGTACAACGATTTCTGTTATATAATGTACAAAACCAAATACTTTCTTCATTTTTGTTGAAATCTGATTTAAATGACTTACTACCAGACGTGTTCTCCGACTTTGATAATATGTAACAACAAAATTATTTTCATTTACCTGTGTTTAAAGTTTTTGCAAATGGCTGATATTTTTGTTCGAGCATATTGTTTTTCTTTAATTGTTTAACATTTCTTACCGATATAACATGTTACTTTTATTATTCTTCCCTAAGTTTATTTATTTTGTATTTACATTGTGTCATAGGTCAAATTTATTTGTTCAGTGTATGTTCAATGGTGTTAATATGTCCTTTGATTGAGTTAAGCTATTTCAGTTGATATTTTATAGTGTGTCTTTCTATGTTGTGATGTTACACTATTGTTTCAGAAAAAGGGTGAAGGTTTGGTACCATTAAAACGTTTAAACCCGCTGCATTTGTTTGCATCTGTCCTAAGTCAGGAATTTGATGTTCAGTAGTTGTCGTTTGTTGATGTGGTTCATAAGTGTTTCTCGTTTCTCGTTTTTTGTATAGATTAGACCATTGGTTTTCCCGTTTGAATGGTTTTACACTAGTAATTTTTTGGGGCCCTTTATAGCTTACTGTTCGGTGTGAGCCAAGGCTCCGTGTTGAAGACCGTACTGTGACCTATAATGGTTTACTTTTATAAATTTTGACTTGGATGGAGAGTTGTCTCATTGTCACTCATACCACATCTTCTTATATCTATGGACTTAAAACCGGAACTTCAATGCATGTAGGGTCATCTTTCCAAGTTTTTTGGCCCAATTCTATTTTACGTAGCCATGCTGCATAAAAGGCAAGAAGACCTTTCCAAGCATAAATATTACTGTAATAAGTAATTTTCTTTAAAAGATTTAATCTACCTGATCTCTCTGTTTCTGAAATACCATGACTTGTAATAATTTCAAGCTCTCCCGCGCGGTAAACAGTTTAATGTCTAAACTTTTAAAGGAAGTCGATTCGTTTACATACTCATATTGTAGAGCGGAATGAGGCCATAACAATTGATTTTTAACTTTATCAGACGATTTACTCTGAATACCAGATTTAATTTTTCTTTTACTGCGTTTATTCTTTTTCTTTTCTCCCTCAGAATCGTCTCCCGAATCTGAAGAATCAGACGAACTATCAGAAACAGCTATATATTTCTTTTTATCACAGTTCCCTTTTTTTACCTTTTTTTCTATTTACCCCATCATCTGAACTACTCTCTGAACTTGTTGAACTAAGTTTATTCTTTAGTTTGCTTTTCTTTTTACTGGCATCTCCTTTTATTTCAGGTTTATCAAATAACCCCATATCTGACAATTTTTTATCAACTTTTAAATTAAGTTTTTCCATCTTTCTAAGATCTGTTAATTTAACTTTCTCATCTATTGTATTATCCTCCCCTTTCATTGACTTTAACACTTTTTCTCCTTCTTCTATTTTCTTTTTCAAAACTGCTTTCTCCTTCTCTTTCTTCTTCCGTATACTATCTTCAGTGTTCTTCAACTTTTTACGCAACTGTTCTCATTCTTCGTCTGATCGACTTCCATCTTCATCAGAATCCATATCCTCCGCCACCACCTTGTCTAAGATCTTTGCTGTGGTGAGTTCCAACTTTTTCCTTGGTGTAGAAATCTTAAAAGGATCTGTTATATTCAACTCTGGCAGTCCATATTCATTTAATGACTTGTAATTAATGCCTTTACGGGATCGTAATTCTCGTAAACTTTCTGCCATTCTCTAACTATTTTCCAACTAAAATTCTTTCTAACTATTTTCCAACTTAACTTATCGAAAATACATCTAATTATGAATACAAAGTACCTTAAAAGTACTCACTGAACAGGTACTATTGATAGTACAGAATTTCGAAATGTTGAAAGAAACCGTAACTTCGCATATAATTATGCGTTTTTAGAATTAAAAACTGTACCATTGTATTGGATACCTAAATTACATAAGTGTTCTTACAAACAATGGTATATTGCTGGGTCTTCCAAGTGCTCCACGAAACCTCTTTCTAAATTATTAACATCAATTTTATCAGCAATCAAAGCCGGGCTTCAAAGCTATTGTGAAACTACATATTCTAGAGGTGGCGTGAATCAGATTTGGATACTAAAAAAATCCAAAGATCTTTTAGAGTACATACAATCTAAGACTTCTTTCATCATGCAATAGAATTAAAACATTTGACTTTTCTACACTTTACACAAGTATTCCCCATCCCAAACTAAAATACAAATTGAAAGAGTTGGTCCTGTTTTGTTTCATAAAAAAGAATGGCCAACGTAGATACAAGAATCTTTCTTGTCTTAGGGAGGAATACATTTTTACTTTGTAAAAAAAACTCTGATTTAAACAAAAAATTCTCTGAAACTGACATTATCAAGATGCTTGATTTCTTGATTGACAACATATTTGTTACGTTTGGAGGACGTGTTTTTCAACAAACAATCGGCATTCTCATGGGAACAAACTGTGCCCCTCTTGCCGACTTGTTCCTCTAATCATATGAGCAACTTCATACAGGAACTTCTTAGGATAAAGAAAAGAACTTAGCAATATCCTTTAACTTTACTTTCCGCTATATATAGATGATGTTCTCTCATTAAATAATTCAAAATTTGGTGACTTTGTTGAACGCATCTATCCCATCGAACTTGAGATAAAGGATGCAACAGGTACAGTTAAGTCTACCTCATATCTTGACTTACATCTAGAAATTGACAATGGGGGTCGGTTGAAAACAAAACTTTACGACAAAAGAGATGATTTCAGCTTCCCAGTTGTGAACTTTCCATTTCTAAGCTGCAACATTCCAGCAGCACCTGCATACGGAGTATATATCTCCCAGTTGATACGATATTTCAGGGCTTGTATTTCCTATTATGATTTCCTTGATAGAGGGTCACTGCTCACAAGGAAGCTATTAAACCAAGAGTTCCAAGTGGTGAGGTTGAAATCATCCCTTCGCAAGTTTTTCGGACGCCATCACGAGTTGGTTGACCTTTATGGAATCTCCGTTTCACAGATGATAGCGGATATGTTCCTTATGTCGTTAATACAATCCTGTTCCCTTTTCCCGAATGTGACCTACTGAATTAGACTTATTACAGGGTTTGTACTAACATGAGCAACATAACGGGTGTCACACGTGGAGCAGGATCTGCTTACCCTTCCGGAGCACCTGAGATCACCCCCAGTTTTTGGTGGGGCTCGTTTTGTTCAGTCTTTAGTTTTCTATGTTATGTTTTGTGTACTATTGTTTGTCTGTTGGTCTTTTTCTTTTTAGCCATGACTTTGTCACTTTGTTTTCGACTTATGAGTTTGAATGTCCCTCTGGTATCTTTCGCCTCTCTTTTAAATAGGGGACGGAAATAAACTTAAAGATCTCCAAAGACAGTTACATATACGCTGTTTATGTTAAGGAGCTACCATTTGATTTTTATGGGGGGACTAGGATGAAAAATTTTGTCCTGCTTTTTTTTTAAGTTGTAATCTCTGTCCTGCCTTTTTATTTTTTACTCTATTCGGTCCTGCCTTTTTTTTTACTAGTTTATCCTGAATTTTTTTACACAAATTGTCATCCTGCCTTTTTTTTTTACCAAGTTTCTCATCCTGCCTTTTTTTTACTCAAAACTCCTGCCCTGCCTTTTTTTCAAATTTCATCCTAGCCCCCCATAAAAATCAAATGGTAGCTCCCTTACTCCTTTGAGAGAGCACAGTAAAGAAAGAGATTAACAGCAAATTTAATGTGATTAGTGTGAATCTTGAAAATTCTTGTAAATAACAGTTAACAGAGATAAATTATGTCAAAAACAGTGAACACTTGAAGTGTCAAGTAACAGGTAACAGGAATCCCATTTTCATATAAAACAGTTAACAACATTGCCAATTTAAACAGAACAGATAACAGACAGTGGGTTGAAAACAGTTAACAGTATATATATATTTCAAATAACAGTTAACAACACCTTGAAATAGCCCAAAACAGGTTAACAGAAAAAGGTATTGCCCCCTCATAAATGTTTTTGAGAACATTTATGTATTCATCTGAACGTTGAAAGTGATGTATGTACCAGTTATCAACTAATAATCTGTAGTATAACTTAGTGTAAGGCATATTAACATTATTATAATAATATAGATTTAAACAACCACTATCATTTTTAATATATTCTTATTGTTCAAATTGCAAAATCTCTATAGCTTATGGAGTCTGTGTCCCCCAGACCCCTGCCTCGGTAATAACAGAGGGCAAGCTACGCCACTGAGCCAGTATAAATTCAGTGGTTGTCGGTTGTTGCTGTATATCATATTTGTGTTTCGTTCTTCGTTTAGTACATAAATCAGGCCGTTAGTTTTCTATGTCATTTGGTCTCTAATGGAGAGTTCTCATTTGCAATCATACCACATCTTCTTATTTTTATATCTATCATTTTATATCTCGTATAGTTCTTGAGAAATAAGCCAAAATCTGTAGTTGGACCCCAAATTTTTAGGAACTGCAGTCATGTTTATTGATGAGTCAGAACATCTCATACAATTTATAAACTAGATACTATTTTGAACATTCACACACAGTTTAAATCAAATTTAGTCAGCAAACTTAGAGAATATTTTTTAAAAAGTTATCCCTGACAACTGATGTTTTCCATTTTTCTGAAATTTTCAAGGTAGATAGATCTCATTTTACAATGTAAAATTTTGAGAGACAGATCTTGTTTTGCTGATAATTTTTGTGATTTATAAATTGTTTTATCCATCTGCTATAGTTTTCAAAATTGCAAAAATTCAGAACGAAATTACATTTCAGGGGCCATAACTCCAAAATTGGTTGTCAGATTTTCTGAAATGTTCAGATAATTTTCAAGATAATATCCCATATAACTACAAAATATGATAAACCTCTGTTGTTCTAATTTAAGCAAAGGCAGCTATGTTTGTTGAATCAATCTCCAATACAATTTATAAACTCGATACGCCAAGCCCAAGGAACATTCACACAAAGTTTTGTAAAAATCTGTTCAGTGATTTCAGAAGAAAAGGTTACATTTTTTTACACCATTGATGCACACTAATTGACGGAAAAACTCACATGGACCTTTGATCAAGGTGAGCTACAACAAGTTAAACCTAGCTCCATATGCGTGTGCCTGTTTCAATTTAGGAATCTTGTCAATTATTGTCTTATGTTATATCTGAATATGTTTTGTTATTTTGTTTATAGCTGACTGTATGTTGACCACTAGATGTATTTTTGTTATTTGTGTCAAAAGGTTGCTGTCTCATTGGTGTATACACCACATCTCTGTAAATTCATATAACACCTTTCATTTATATTACATCTCATTAACAATATATTGGCTAGAATAATGTAAAACACCAAATCAAAAATAAAAAGAAGATACTATCTTTTATTTGAATGATAATTGATCTCTTCCAAAACACAACCAAGTGAAGATTTGGAGAATGTTATATTTTAAACTAAGAACACACTTATATTTGTTGCAATATATTTCTTTTAAATTTCTAGTAATTGTGCAAAGTGTGTTCATAAACGGTATTATCTTACCTCCTATACATTTCTAAGAATATGATTGGTTAAAACGTCCATGTGGAGACCGTGTATATTCCATATTAGGTTAGTAGGGAGGTGGGGCTTATTTCATACACAGTTAGTAGTGGTGTTTCGTCCCTTTATAAAAACAAAACGGTACTGAGAAAAAATCTTAAAGGTTTCAACAGACGAAAAAATTGATGATGAAGATTGAAATAAATTCATAAAACACATTTAAACCTAACAAGTTGTTATTGTTGGCATCTGTTTTTGTAGGATCAATGGAAGTAGTTTTTTAATGCTAACAGTATTGCAGACTTGCTCATTTTGATAGGTCACTAGTCTAAATTTCACACGTTAAGATAGTCGGTAAGATAAATTCATTACATAGTGTGCTAGTGACGTAATACGGTATATATGGGGTCAGTACATTCCATATAGGGAATTTACTGACCCCATATCTACCGTATTAGGTCACTAGCACACTATGTAACTAATAATACATGACTACCAATAATTTTTAATATTAGTCAAACAAAAGACTTTGCTTATTTTATATCAGCATTTAAAATAACCTATAATCCAAAAATTAGTATCATTAGAGCAATGAAACCTTTTTTCGCTCATTAAACAATTATTTGATAAACACAAAATCATTTCTGCTTCCCCCTTTCAAAAATATGGTATATGGTAAAAGATCTAGGAATAACTAAATATGTCACCAACATTTTTTGAAGGATAAAAACTATAACAATTTACAATACTACCTATAATAACATAGTTACACTAAGGATAAAACCATCATAAACCTATGTAACAAGCAAACTAGGCAATGTTTGGAATGGGACATGTAAAAAAGTCTATGCATTAACCATATATGTAACTCCATAAGAGGGTCCCAGGCCTCCTGCCCCTCCAATCCACCTCTGATTGATCAATGTACTTCAGGATTTCATAATATAACACAGAATTTCATAACATTATACAGGATTTCATTACATTATACATCATGTAGATATCATTAGTGTTCATTTTTGTTTAGTGAACAGGTTTGGCATTGTTTGTAGGTATCGAAAAATAAATATTATTTTCTCCATTATATTCAAATATTCATTAGAAATAAGATGACAGTGTTGTATTTCAATATTTGTTGGAATCAATATATGAATTGATAGCTATAATTACTGACATTTTGCTAATGAAATAGTTTTTCAACAATAAAATCTACAGTTGATGCCTACAAACATTAAAATTGAATACATTAATCTCTTAAAGGTAATCTAAATTCACATTTTTTTGGTAAAAATGTCAATATTAAATAATTTATCACAGCATGCACCTTATAAAAAAAAAACATTTCAGAATATTATATCAACTGTAATAATCTAATCAAATTTATAAATATTATATATATATATATATAAGTAATACCAATATTCATGACAATTAAATTAATCTAGAATCCTAGAGGTCTTCTCTGGTTCTCACGACATTTCCTTCTGGACCAGTATATCTACCACTAAACAGAACAATATTAGACCTTTTGTCCTTAATAAAGAATAAGAATGGTTTGTCAGCCTTGAAAATAAGCCTTCGAACAGCAGCTCTCGTCATCATGACAACTCCTGTTGCTGCAGCTGCTTCCGTTCCCTCTTCATTAACTTCCACAAAAGCCTTGTGTATGACTTTAGAAATGAAAACATTCTTTGTTTTATCCATCCCAGAAAAATCTGCCTTTGCTTGGTTAAAGGCATCTGTCATTCCCAATTTGGACAAAATTGTTGACAGTTCAAATTGGGTTTCCAACTTAAATTTTGGTATAAAAACTTCAACATCGGAATTATTTCTGAGAGTACTCTGAAGTTCATTGAACAAATCAGGATTCATGGCTTCTTCAATGACAGACAAGCCATCAGTAGTGTCTGGCAGGATGAATAGCATACTGAGGCTGTCTCCTTTATATGGCAATTCTAACACACTGC
Organism: Mytilus californianus; assembly: GCF_021869535.1. Lineage (NCBI taxonomy): Eukaryota > Metazoa > Mollusca > Bivalvia > Mytilida > Mytilidae > Mytilus > Mytilus californianus. Next base: position 68,747,622 of record NW_026262690.1, read on the forward strand.
AGAGGTGATGTGGATTGTATGTGTAGGAAAATTTCTTCTTCTGATACATCATGTCAACTTCTACTTCTTCTGAGAGGTTTATGTGGAAGCGGTCTTTACGAGTTTTCTTTTCATCAAATTGGCTAGCCCAATTACCCTTGAAATATATTGCATTTACAAGAACCATAAATACATCTGGTGTTAAAACTCCAGAACCAATCAAATCCTTAATCTTGTCATTTGTTCTCTGACTGACCCAGTTATTGATAACTTTTCTAGAAACCTCACCCTGAGAAAAATCCAATGGAAGGGCGTCAGCTTGGTAGTGTTTTATACAACTATTTATATAATCAGCCTCAACTTTGGATAAATGGTTTGGAAATAGTCTGTTAGCTGTGTGTAGAGTAAAATTTTCATTTTCCTTCAAAATTATAGACAAATACTTTTCGAAAGATTGATGAACGTCATCTTTCATATCTGATATTCCCAGTGCGTCTGCCATTTGTTCTGCAGTTTTCTCTCGTGCTCCAAGAAAGGTCATAGCAAGGGCAGTTGATATACTGAATGGTGAAAAGAAAACATTGTTGGAATTACCCTTTGTTAACTCTTTGTGCAGCTTAAAGGTAAACTGTAAATTGGACTTGGATAATGCCGCAGATGTGTTATTGTTCATATTGCTATCAGCCATATTTGAACTTGAGGAACTTGAGGTCAAAATGAACAAATTCAGCAGCAGGAGGAGACACAGTAACTCTTTCAGCACAACTTTCTTTTTCATTTATTACTTATTCAAACCTGAAAATATAATACATATATTGTAAATTAATTATAGCAATATGCAACATATTGACTTATGTGTTTAGTTAAAGAAATGTGTATTTGATATAAAGTAATTATTTTATCCCTCATATAAATAAGAAAAACCCTTTACCTTAAAATTGATCTGCCTTCTCCATTTTTTGGCAAATCTTTATCAGCCATTTTCTAATTGATATGATTAAATCTTCCTTATACTAAACAATAAAAGGAAGGGAGAATGGTGCTGAGCTAGCAAAATATTAAATCAAATAATTTCCTTTCCAACTTATTAATCTACACAGATTTGATAACAAAAAATAAAACAGGAAGAAACAACGCAAAAAATAAAACAGGAAGAAACAAATTAAACCTAGTGGATGATATTCCAACATGATACCAAATAATAGAACAAGGAAGAGAAAAATGTTAATAAAATCTGTTCAACATTTTTGTTCTTTTGAATGTAATCAATAATATAATACTTTGTTAGTTCTTCAGTTCACTAAGTGAACTTGTCCTTTTTACTGTTTGAATTACATGAGTTATGATACACCCACAGAGAATTAGAAGTTCCTTCATAAAATAAGTTCCAAGTGGAAGAAATATTCTGTAATATTAATTATTTCCACTGGAACAAGAACAAATACTACAGTAGGGGGGGGGGGGGGGGGGGACATTATGTTTTTCCTGTATGTTCCTCTGTTAGTCTGTTCGTCTGTTCTGTATCAGGTTAAATTTTTTACCTAATGCAGTTTTTCATGATTTTGTGGTCACCTCAACTAGAAACTTAGTACACTTGATCATTACTATGTGAACTTTATAAAATATATGCAAAATTAGGCTTTTGACCAAAATTTCACGGTTCACTGATCAAGTTAAAATTTTGGTTTAAGCTAGTTTACCATGATGTTGTGGTCACATCAGCTTAAAACTAAGTACAAATATATTCATTATGATGTGAAATTTTTTAATCATATACCAAATTTGAGTTTTGACCAAGATTTCATGGTTCACTGATCACGTTAAAGGTTTCGTTTAAGATGACTTGCCATGAATATAACCTAAAATTTATCCCTCCAGTTATTTAAAGTAATTGAGGTCTTTTCTAAGTGCTGTGAATTAATTATTGCAATGACCCCTTTCTCATATATCAAAGAGTACTTCCTAAGTCAATGCTATATACAATGATATACAGACTCGTACCAAGGTTCGCTTGATTTTGACCTGGGAACAATATAATTATATAATATATCATGTCCCAGCTTTGACATAAAGTATGGTGTGACTTCTTAAGATCATCATAACTGGACACAACTAACATTAAGATAAAGAACAGCAACAGCACTGTTCCTATGATATATGGTTGTTCCAATGTTTATCTAGGAAATATTCACTCATATACATCCACCGGGATTCCACCCACACTATTTTTTTCTCCATATGAAATGTGTGCACATTCAAATGTGTACTAATTATTTGACCTATATGGTAACACGTGTTTTTTACTTCTTGTTTTGGTGCATTACTACAGCCCCTTGGGTAAGACTTTTCTGAAAGAAAGACTGACTGTAAAATTATAAATTGGTGTGAGTTAATTATTCCAAGGAAGTAGTACTTATTTGCTGCTATGTAGAGCAATTATTACCGGTAGTAGATTAAAAAATTTAATTTGAAAATACAAATTATATTTTCAATATTTTTTTGGGTAATAGCCAAATATAAACAATCAAGGTTTCGAGCATATGAATATAGTACTCTGTACCAGTACTACTGGTTACGTTACAAAAAATAGTGAGACTGTGTCCAGAACCAATTGAATGATAAACTAGAGGCTCTCAAGAGCCTGTGTCGCTCACCTGTATTTAATGATGCTTTGGAAATCATGTAAAATAAGGTTAAAACCATAATTAATAGTATTAGATATTAAATATTATAATGGTATCTAAGATAATAACAAAAAACTGCAAAATTTTTGTAAAATTACTAACTCAGGGGCAGCAACCCAACAACAGGTTGTCAGATTCGTCTGAAAATTTCAGGACAGATAAATCTAAATCTGATGAACATTTTTGCCACCTGTCAGATTTGCTCTAAATGCTTTAGTTTCAGAGATATAAACCAAAAACTGCATTTTACCCCTATGTTCTATTTTTAACCAAGTTGGCCATAATGGTTGGAAGGCGGGGTCATCGGACAAATTTTTTAAACTAGATACCCTGATAATGATTATGGCCAAGTATGGTTAAATTTGTCTCAGAGAAGAAGATTTTTGTAAAAGATTACAAAAATTTACAAAAAATTGTTAAAAATTGACTATTAAAGGCAATAACTCCTAAAGGGGTCGACTGACAATTTTGGTCATGACAACTTATCTGTAGATCTTACTTTGCTGAACATAATTGCTGTTAACAGTTTATCTCTATCTATAATAATATTCAAGATAATAACCAAAAACTGCAAAATTTCCTTAAAATTATCAATTCAGGGGCAGCAACCCAACAACAGGTTGTCAGATTTGTCTGAAAATTTCAGGGCAGATAGATCTTGACCTGATAATCAGTTTTACCCTCTGTCAGATTTGCTCTAAATGCTTTGGTTTCAGAGATATAAGCCAAAATCTACATTTTACCCCTATGTTCTATTTTTAGCCATGGCGGCCATCTTGGTTAGTTGGCGGGGTCATCGGACACATTTTTTAAACTAGATACCCTAATGATGATTGTGGCCAAGTTTGGTTAAATTTGGCCCAGTGGTTATAGAGGAGAAGATTTTTGTAAAAAGCTAACGACGACGGAGGACGGACGACGGACGCCAAGTGATGAGAAAAGCTTACTTGGCCCTTCGGGCCAGGTGAGCTAAAAACTGCAAAATTTTTGTAAAATTACTAACTCAGGGGCAGCAACCCAACAACGGGTTGTTGGATTCGTCTGAAAATTTCAGGGCAGATAAACCTATGTTCTATTTTTAACCAAGTCGGCCATGATAGTTGCAAGGCCGGGTCATCAGAAATTTTTTTTAAACTAGATTACCTAATAATGATTATGGCCAAGTATGGTTAAATTTGTCTCAGTAGTTTCAGAGAAGAAGATTTTTGTAAAAGATTACAAAAATTTACAAAAAATTGTTAAAAATTGACTATTAAGGGCAATTACTCCTAAAGGGGTCGACTGACAATTTTGGTCATGACAACTTATTTGTAGATCTTACTTTGCTGAACATTATTGCTGTTTACAGTTTATCTCTATCTATAATAATATTCAAGATAATAACCAAAAACTGCAAAATTTCCTTAAAATTACCAATTCAGGGGCAGCAACCCAACAACAGGTTGTCAGATTTGTCTGAAAATTTTAGGGCAGATAGATCTTGACCTGATAATCAGTTTTACCCATTCAGATTTGCTCTAAATGCTTTGGTTTCAGAGATATAAGCCAAAATCTACATTTTACCCCTATGTTCTATTTTTAGCCATGGCGGCCATCTTGGTTGGTTGGCGGGGTCATCAAAACATTTTTTAAACTAGATACCCTAATGATGATTGTGGCCAAGTTTGGTTAAATTTGGCCCAGTGGTTTTAGAGGAGAAGATTTTTGTAAAAAGCTAACGACGACAGACGCCAACGACGACGACGGACGACGGACGCCAAGTGATGAGAAAAGCTCACTTGGCCCTTCAGCCAGGTGAGCTAAAAATGGAATTTACATGTATACTTAGTACACAACCATCAAAAGACAAGCAAACAATCTCACATCAGTGGCGGATACAGAAATTTTCATAAGTGGGGGCCCGCTCCAGTCATGCTTCAGTGATTCCCTATATAATCAACCAAATTTTTCCCACAAAAGGGGGGGCCAGCGGGCATTGACTGGTCTAATCATCTAGTCCCTATACAGGTGATTTTTCACAATGGGTTTTTTGCTATTATAAGCAAAGCTCAAAATATTTTAAGGCTCAAAATAGACTTTTGTTATTTAATGTTATTCAGGGTTATATCTGGTCTATATACCAGCTTTGATAAGTGTTTGGTATTACTATAAATTTTCACTTCTTCGTACTATGAACATGATGAACATCAAAATTATTTATTTTGTAAAAATATTTCCTTTCTCTATATTTGAACTGTACACGTATACCTAACAACAAAATTATTTTCATTTACCTGTGTTTAAAGTAATTGCAAATGGCTGATATTTTTGTTCAAGCATATTGTTTTTCTTAAATTGTTTAACATTTCACAGCGGTATAACATGCTACATGTACTTTAATTATTCTTCCCTAAGTTTATTTATTTTGTATTTACATTGTATCATAGATCAAATTTATTTGTTCAGTGTATGTTCACTGGTGTTAATATGTCTTTTGATTGAGTTAAGCCTTTGCAATTGATATTTTATAGTGGGTCTTTCTATGTTGTGATGTTACACTATTGTTTCAGATAAGGATGAAGGTTTGGTACCATTAAAACGTTTAAACTCGCTGCAATTGTTTGCACCTGTCCTAAGTCAGGAATCTGATGTTCAGTAGTTGTCGTTTGTTGATGTGGTTCATAAGTGTTTCTCATTTCTCGTTTTTTATATAGATTAGACCGTTGGTTTTCCCATTTGAATGGTTTTACACTAGTAATTTTTGGGGCCCTTTATAGCTTGCTGTTCGGTGTGAGCCAAGGCTCTGTGTTGAAGACCATACTTTGACCTATAATGGTTTACTTTATAAATTTTGACTTGGATGGAGAGTTGTCTCATTGGCACTCATACCACATCTTCTTATATCTATTTGTTATTGCAGATAAAACTATCTATTTGTTCTACTTACAGTATAAGTGGACATACTCACTGGTCTATTTTGCTACAGTAAAATCAGAAATAATGACTATAGTTCTTTTAGCCAAAGTTTTACATTTTCTCACAGGGGAAAATTGAGCTTGTCACAAACATCTGTATACATGTATATATCAATATTCGAACAAGGGTCAAACAAGTTTATCCAATATACTTAACTTTTGTATTGCAATGTAATATTATTGGTGGAACATAACCAATATCTCCCCATATGAAAATGTTGCTGTTGTTAGTACCCTGTATTCATGAGATTCATGTCATTTCAAAAAGTTTCATACAATAAAAGGGTACTGTGGATTCATTTATTTTAGTGAATACCAAATTTTCTTGATTAAGGAAAGATTTATTTTTGTGGATATTTGATTTTGTGGTTTTGCAGATTTTTGCCGTACAATCCTAAAGAAAATTTGTACTTTGTCATGTTTGGTGAACATTTGTGGTTTACCTATACACAGGAAATCCACATAATTGGTATCCCACAAAGAATACTGAATCAACAGTAATTAAAGAATATTACATTGTATTAGTGCATATCATATCTTAGACTCTTAGAATATTATTTGCATTTGAACGTTGTGTAATAAAAATAAGATATTCTTCTCAAAATTTCCCAATATGTGTGTGCAATAACCCTATCAAATCAATATACTTATAGTGACAGATGCATATAATTGTCAAGAAATATTTAATGTAATGAACAGCTGTCGCCACCTTGCATTTTTATCTAATTTTTATATATTTTAAAGATACATGTTTTGATTTTCATATGACGAAGACATAATCTTTCAATGGAGCTGGCATGTCAGTAACTGTTAGTAGTCCTTTGTTAATTTATGTATCATTGTCATTTTGCTTAGTTTCTTCTGTTACCTATTCTGACATCGGACTCTTGACTTCTTTTAAACTGAGTTTTACTGTGCGTATGCTGTGTGTTTGTTTATTCTACATTGGCTAGAGGTATAAGAGGAGGGTTGAGATCTCACAAAACATGTTTAACCCCGCCGCCTTTTTGCGCTTGTCCCATGTCAGGAGCCTCTGGCCTTTGTTAGTCTTGTATGTTTTTTTAATTTTATTTCATTTATATGTTTCAGTGTTTAGTGTGACGTCCATTTTCACTGAACTAGTACACATTGTTGTTTGGGGGCCAGCTGGGGCACGCCTCTGGGTGCAGGATTTTCTCACTGTGTTGAAGACCCATTGGTGGCCTTGGGCTGTTTTCTGCTCTATGGTTGCATTGTTGTCTCTTTGACACATTCCCCATTTCCATTCTCAATTTTATTTGTGTACAGATGACATACCACAGATAATGTATCATATACATATACACAGATATATTTAAAAAATATGTTAACAATTGGCAGTGAGGCAGGAGTTTTTGCTCCATGTTAAGTCGTCACAGTGACTTTCAGATGAAGAACAGCAATAAAAGTGTTTTACATGTATGTATATCGATTTTGTGTTACCTTATTATGAAAATAATTCAGACTTAAAGTTATGATTCTCTACAGAAGAGCTGGGACTATTTTACTAAGTCAATATACATGATATATAATGTCCCAGAGTAGAGTGAATACTTTTGCTTACAAGACGTATAAATTGATATAAAAGCAGAATATCTTAATTTAAATGTATTTACAGACAAAATCAAGTTACAAATCATGCATGTGGGGTTCATTTGAAAAGTTTTCTTCACATGTATTTATATGCAAATTATTAACACATTACACAAGAACTAAAAATAAATAATAATTTCTTTCATTTAGATGAGAATTTTTTTTATTTTTTGCATTTAAAAGATAATTTCTTTCATTTAGAAAAAAGTGATTAATTTGAAAACTTTTAAACATCTATCTTACCTGCCTATTTTTCAAAATCTTCATGGGGGGAATTTCAGTACAAGAGAACTCCTGATGAATCTTTTACATGTTGCTATATAAGTGTTTTAAATCTAATATTCCATGGTTGACTGAATTTAAATGTACTTAAAATGTATTTTCAACTCCTTGGAACTCGTTTTTTTAGGCATTTACTTCATATGAGTGAGGAATTCAAGTCTCAGGTCAGAACCTCTTATGGGGAAATCCCCTTTAACTTAGGAAAGTTGGGAGGTTTACAAGGTTTTCTTCCAGAATTTAAAATTTTTACCTTCATCAACCCTTTGTCTGTGACGTTATTAGAATACAGGCTTGTCCTACGTAGTAGCCACATTTAATGATGCGCAAAAAATTTCAGGAAACCTCTTCAAACAGAATTTTCTGATGTAATATCAGTCATTATGATGTTATACTGTTATTTGTTCGAATTTAAAGGATCCTAGAATATATTTATAATAAGTATTCAAGCAGTAGAAGTTTGGAAAAATTTCCTTTTCATATTTCAACGAGGGACATATATGTAGTGCTTCCAAAGGTTCACAAAATAAATACTTTGATATCTAAACCTAAGTATGGTGGGTATAGATGTATTAAAATATTATCAAAAACTAATGCAAACGAATCTTTTCAAAGGATCCAAGTCGGGTGAAACCCCTATATAACATTAATAAAAATGTTTGACTGAAAAATATCCTAGGTATAGCCTTTAGGGACAAAAAACATAATTAATATATAAGAAAGGAAACACATATAATATATACTCATTATAAGTGTTTGTGTCCCTGTATAATAAAATAAGGAAACATGTCAACTGATGATGAATAACTATAATTTTGCCTGGTTCCAAGTTAAAATTTATGTAAAAATATTGCAGATACTGTGCATTCCACTGATTTTGTGTGTGAAGGATCATTTATTAAAAAATTCCTTACCGTTTCCATGACTGTCAAAAATTAAGGAAGTGAAAGTTACCTGGGAACCTTGATCACTCACTGCTTGATAGTAGAGCGAAGCAGAGATTGGACCAGGATCCCATTATAAAGTGAAAGTAGACTTCGGAATACATCTATGTCTATGTCTTGTTTCTTACGATAAATGAAGAGACAATGAAAGGGAAGTCACTCTATTGATTTTTTTTTAAGAAAAGGATCCAGCATCTGGATGGCTGTAGTTTGCACTCCTCCTTTGTCGCTTCCCTTGCACTATGATGCATCATTCAAAGGTATCTATTGGCCTACTGAAAATTCTTAACAAGCTTCTTTTGTCGATTGACCAAGTATAAGAAAAAAGAACCAACATGACCTACCAGTACCAAATCATGTCTTGCACTTATAGTTATAATGGCAGAACACCATTTTACAGATGGATCCAACAAGTAGCCTTTTGTTTACTTCCAGAGTCCTGATCTTGATATAGTAAGGTGTCATAACAAGTGATAATTGGATATAGCTTAGTATCAACTTGAGCTAGCCTATGTACAATGGTTGATTGCTTGGTGTTTAATGCCACTTTCAGCACTATTTGCTATTTCATGACTGTCAGTTTGTATTGCCTATTGGTGGAGAAAGCCAGAATTCCAAGAAAGAACCACAGAACTTTTGCAGGAAAACTGACAAACCTTGAAATTAAGATTGGGGTCTAGCGCACCTGCCATGTTTGGCGTTCTAACTCACAGTCACAACCTCAGTGTTGACAGGCTAATACAGTGATTCAGTAGTTATAAGCTGCTTTGACCACTTAGCCACCAAGGCCCCTATATACAATGTCAGTCTCATTGGGGTCTAAGCGTAACGCGGGATTGGCAGATTTTTTGTAAGCGTGACACGTGTAAGTCAAATTATTGTGCGTGGAAACGAAGTCGACCAGGACATGTGAAATTACAACTGTTACAATGATAAGCGGGATACAGGAATCTGACAAAACAATAAGTGGGATCCAGGATCAGAACCCCCCAATGAGATCCCCTACAATGATTTAATTTCATATAAAAGAGACATTATAACATATATGTCTTTGAATATAGTATATTGTATAATTGTTTAAGTCTTCTGTAAGCTTCTGATTTTTTTTAAGCCAAGAATAATGAAGATGACAGCTATTTCAATTTAATAATACCAGTGTTAACGTTCTGGCTTCTTAATTGTAGATTCCATCTAGTGCTTAGTAGTATCCTTCAGAGTATAACCAAACATGACCTCTTTCCCTCAGAGAATATCCATATACTACATTTGGCAGGTTTGAATCTCCTACTCTGTGTTGTTGCCCAGTTCCTAACACTAGTCGATGTCTTCCTGTAATATTTTGCAACATTACATGGTACTGATTTTTCTGTAGCAAACATGCAGTCATCAGCAAATAGCCTGATGTTGAAAGGAATCTATCCAGAGATGTGTACAAAACTTGGACTTTCTTTGTGTGCTTCTTGCTCATCATATTAAAATGTCATATTTAAGTTTTGAATGTCAATTAGGAAGGTCACAAGCAGTAATATTATTTCTGTTTCAGTGGAAAAAAGATGTACAATATATTCTTCTGCAGTATATGATCGATGTGAACAGTTCAACATTTATATTACAGTTGATGTACGCCTGCATGAACCTCTATTATCAAGGGATGTAACACCTATAGACACAGAGATTGAAATGATGTCACTTTGCTCTCAGTTGGATATTTTGTGTCATAAGGAACTGAAGGAGGTAATATTCAGTTGTGTCTAAAATATACTCATTTAGTACATTGCTTCAGATTTTCAAAAGTATATAAAGAGGAGGAGATATATGACATACATGTATTTATCGTTGGACAGCAAATTAGCAACACCTGAAAAACAGAAAAGACATGCATTTTTAAAATTTCTTTTAAAAATTTATTTAAAATTAGCTTAAAAAGCAAACTATAAGTCCAGGTTTTATTTTACATCAAAACAGTACAAAAGAATATTAAATTTCTCCGTATAAAAGTTAAAAACATGAAAAATAGATATTTTAATTTTTAGTAACATGCCTTATGTGCTAAATTACTTTATGCAAATTGTAACGATAACATTAATATTTTAAATTTTGCCCTCACAAGAGCATGATGAGTAAAGTAAAAATAAAGAAGTGTTCAGAAAATAGAAACAAATTTACATTTGATAAGTTACCATGGCAATAAACCATGAAGCAAATTGTATATTCTGTAAAATTTCTTGATTTTGCTTGTTTTATTTCAACTTTTGAGTATATATTGCATTGGTTAAGTATGTGCACAATCAAAAAACAACTTTATAATTGATGAGATTATGTAAATACTAGTAGTTATAAAAAAGCTTCTCTAAAATGATTCTGTTTCTTGGTTACAAGTGAAAGATGTTTCCACAAAGGATATATTGGATGCCAAATTGCACAAAATCAGCCCGTTTCTTCATTTTTGTGAAGTCGGAGCATATCATTATATGATGTCACAACTTTGAATATCTTGTTTAATTCATTTACATTTCTCTATTGTATGCATTTCCTATGTTTTATGCAAATTATAATGGTTTAAAAAGACAAATTTTCTTAGGACAAAAATGAGCCTAAATGCCCCTTCACCTTTGCCTCCCATCCAGCAAAATTGTATTTGTGATCCATAAACTTTTGAAAGAAGTGCCAAAAAAAAATACAAGAACCATTTGAATCAACTTAATTTAAATATTAATGATTTTTTTGCAGTTTTTCTATGTTTGTCTTATCTACCTTGTCGCATTGATTTCTACAGTGACTTTAAATTGTGATAAATAGATTATTTTGTCATATGTTAACCGTTCATGATATTAAAGAAAGTCAGCATATGTTAACCGTTCATGATATTAAAGAAAGTCAGCAATGTAAGATATAATAGTTTTTTTCTGTAAATTGTATTGTAAGAAGGTAAATTTGGTACTAGTTATAGAATCTTATTTGATATTTACAGCAGCCTAAAGAGAAGATAGAACAAGGAAGATTCAGTAATTCTTTTACAAATAAAGGTACTATTGACTATTTCTTTATGTTGAATAAATACATTCAGTGATGGGCTTACCTTACAACAAGCGATATGTCAACTTATAACAGTCAAAATCAGTCAATACAAGGCACTGAACTCTGTAATATATATGTTGAGAAGAAAATAATCATGTACTTATAAATCAAAACTAAAGATTGATGAGTTATCAAAGAGCTAGCAGATACAAAAAGGAAGTTAAAAACTGTATCTGCTGAATTGCAAAACATGCCTTTTCACACTATTTATATAATGTTGGCTGTACTTCCAAGATTTCTTAAAGCCATTTTTTGACAAATGCTGAATATCATGATCTCGTACATGAGCGATGCCCAAAGTGATTTTGTCAGTAAATTTATCAAAAGGAAAATAAAAATTGAAGAATTCTTTTCTATTACCGATTGATGAACATAAGAAAAGTTAAACTATGTATTATCATTATAGAGTGTACATTGCAATAAAGGAAATAGTGTGTTTATGAAAAAATTATCCTCATTTATATCATCACAATTGAATCATTTCTTTTGTAGCTGCAGTAGTACAGGACAGAATGAATCAAGTTTTACACAAGAATGTACAAACCCGAATGTTGGTAAATGTAAGTATGTACTTATGGCAAAGAATTGTGAATTATTTAGTAATACGTTTTTATATGCCCGTTTACGGGACGTATTATGGTATACCGTTGTCCGTCCGTCAACATGTCGGACAATAACTCAAAAACGCTTTAACCAATTTGCATGAAACTTTGGTGAATTGTTTATATCTATTTATTAGCTCACTTTTGATTTTTATAAGATTTGAATTTTACGTTTCCGAATTGTGGGGTTTTATTCTTTAAAAAAGGGGAATTTTCCAGTTTTCGGACAATAACTCAAAAATGCCTTGAGCAGTTTTCATGAAACTTTGGTGAATTGTTTATATCTATTGATGTGAGCTCACTTTTGATTTTTATAAATTTTAGATTTTACATTTCAGAGTTATGGGGTTTTATTCATTAAAAAAGGGGGATTTTCCAGTTTTCAGACAAAACTCAAAAGTTCTTTGAGCAGTTTTCATGAAACTTTGGTGACTGGTTTATATCTATAAAAATAACCTCCCTTTAGTTTTCATAAATTTCTGATATGACATTGAGGAGTTATGGAACTTTATTCTTTGAAAAAGCGATGGGCGTATCATGCGCTCATGGTGCAGCTCTGTATTTTTGTTTATTTGTATTGAAGCCGTCAAAGACACCATAGTACATGAGGGAATCGCCAGTGATTTCTATGCTCATAACATTTAGATGATGTTAATCTATGAAGCAATATCATCAAGGGTTATATTGAAACCAGACAAGATAAGCTTCTTATAGTAATTCATGCAGTAGTGAAACATTATTATCCTTTTTTTTCTAGGAATACTTGGCAGCAAAGGGTTTAGATAGATTATTTCCTAGAGCATCAGCTTTTATTTCATCACCAGTCAATCTTGTTTATTTAAATGACAAAACAAGTCTTGATGGTAAGCATAGATATGTACAAATCATTCTTTATTTCATTGGATAAATAATACAAGCATGTACTGTCAGTTTAATAAATATATTTTATTTGCATAATTACAAATTTAATGGGATATTTCTTTTTGTAGAGAAGGTTATCCTTGACTACATTTAATGTGGTGCTTCAAACAAAGTATGAATGGATCAAAACTAGTGCTATTTATGAATAAACCACTGCAACATTAGTTGTGTCAGGGTTTCTGTAAAAGGTTGCAATTTTTGCAATTAAAAAATAAAAAATTTTGGCAGAGAAAAAATATTATTGGCGAAAGTTTTTTGAGAAAGAACTATAGCTGATCGACATCATCCATCATGTTTATTTTTTTTGCTTCATATGTCACTTAAAAAATTAGTTGTTTTTACAACTTTTAAAGAAATAAAAGTTTTGAAGTTGCAGCACTTTGCAATCATTTTAGCTATCCTAGTTTAAACATAGTTTTACGATTTAACTTTTAACGATGAACCAGAAAAGAAAGCTTTTTTATTTAAACATCTACAAAATTAAGAAAAGTTTGAATTTTATTCGAAGTCCTTCAACGAGACAAAAATTATCCGATAAATGGATCGAAGTTGCTGATGTTTTCGATACATATATAATTATTGGCACTCCGATAACCACGAAAAAGGGAATGGTAAGAAAGTTTTATTGTCTACTTTGTAGTGTAATTTTACAGAATTCATAAATGTAATTCATTTATCAAAATGTTTATTTTGAAATAGAGATGTGAGATTTATTTACACTGGGACTCAATATTACACCCAGATGGACATGAGACCATGGCGTGGCAAATTTAAATTTAGCTTGTTTGCAAAGAGTAAAATAAATTGGTTATAAAAAAATGAAAGTGGCGAAAAAAAATTATTTTTTTGGCGAAAGGGGTGGCTAAAAGAAAATTGCCCCAGGGGAAACCCTGTGTGTACTTGTAATAAATCTTTATAAATTATCACTTTATACAAAGTACAGACACTTGAAATTCAGCAAGCTAGAACAAGAGTCAATATAAAAATAAGAAGATGTATGATCGCCAATGAAACAATTCTCCACAAGAGACCAACTGACACAGAAATTAACAACTATAGGTCACTGTACAGCCTTCAACAATGAATAAAACCTATACTGCATAGTCAGCTATAAAAGGCCCCTAAATGACAAATGTAAAACAATTCAAACGAGAAAACTAACGGCCTGATTTATGTACAAAATAATGAACGAAAAACAAAAATGATATACAGCAACAAACGACAACCACTGAATTACAGGCTCCTGACTTGGGACAGGCACATACAGAATGTGGCGGGGTAAAGCTCAAGTCCACTGAGTCTGTTCAAATGATCTTGACCTCAGTTTCTTAGTTCATTGACCTTTAAGATTGTTTTTGCTGAAATAAGGCTGTCTCAGAAGAGATATTGTTTAATATATCAACTCTTGTTTTTATTTTGTAGAATACTACACAGATATATCTAGCTTGAATCAACTAAAATACCTTGCACATCAGATAAATTCTGATCTAAGCAACTTATCTGAGCACAAATACATTGCTCACCAGATCTCAATATTATATGTAAGTATTTCAACAAACATGACCTCATTATAAATCAGGCCACCACTTTTTTTTTTATTAATATTCATTAACATATACTGTAGAAACATTTATTTTCGTGGGGTTAAAATTTCGTGGTTTGGTTTATATATAATATTTCATGGGGATTTAATTTTGTGGTTTCCAGTAAATAGAAGTGATATTATATGTAGGATAAACTTTCGATTGGGTTTTAATTTCGTGGATATAATCTTTCCAGCAAAATAAACGAAATTAAATCCTCCACGAAAATTTCTGCTTTTACAGTATTTAAAATAATGGTTTCCCCCAATAGTGAGACATTGCAAGAACCCTAAAGCTTTGATGCTTGTGGAAGAATATTTCACCCAAAAGATAATTGTTTACTATATAACATCTTTTAGTGGTGCATTACTTTATATTTTAGCAATCGGTTAATAATATTAACAACACATACCTTGATCCATACAAGAAAAGTATAGAGGAGAATTTTAAATCAGTGAAGACAACACTCAATGAGGAGCATAAGGATGGTACAAGGAAATTACTACCAGAACAAAAAGAATGGTAAGATTCACTAAAAATCCACTAATACATTGTTCCTTTAAAAACTTCATTAATCACAATGTATTTGTAGATTTTTAACATTTATGAAAACTTTGGCAATGAAGCATGGTGGTTGCACAAAGGAAGAAGTATTTCAGAGAATCGGATATTTAGAAGAAAAGTTAATTAGAACTAGTTTCCCCAAAAATTGTTTCTGGCACTATTTTTAAATGGGCTATTTGAGACTCAGATCCTATATAACACAGTTAACTAAAACAAAAAAAAATCAAGGAAGATTTACTTCCATGTAATTAACAAACAATAGAAAATTGCTCACAAATGTGCAAATCTATAAAATAAGAATATATTTTATTTGATTACTGTGAAAATGCTTTGAACTGAATATTTCAAATTTAATCAATGTTAATACTAAATGTTGTGCATATTTTCCTTTGATTTTTTATGTTCTTAATATTTTGCACAGAGTTGAATTAATAAATAAAAAGGCTTTGTGGGGTATATGTAAATGAGACAGCAACTCAATGCCAAAAAAATCTAAAAAGATATCTAGAGGCCAATATATAATCTTCAACAATAGACAGTACAGGATGTGAAGCTCTTAATTGTCCTGATTTTAAAAACGTTGTGAATAAGTTGAACAGCATCCATGAATTGCCATTTATACCAAATTCTCCAAATTATTAAAAGCATTAAGCTATATCATAATTACAACCACTGATGTGGTTCCTGACTTGGGACAGGCTCATGAATATGTTGTGTAGTTATTTTTTAGATAAACAACTTTAAAACATGACCAATGGGCCAACAATAGTTACAGAGAAGAACATAAAATAAAAATCAGTATAGGAAACACTTATCTGTAGCATAACAGTACACATGTACTAGATAACATAGGTACAAACAGCAATAATAAACAACATTAAACTTTATCAAATACCAACAGAGAATGCTCCCTGTTACTGAAAGGAAGCTCAAAATACTTAACTTTTACATTTTCTTCTACAGCAGAAGATAGTAAAGATTAGTTTTTAAAATGTATTAATTTCAGGTTATTACAATTAACCAGTGGAATAGCTAATTTGATTTCAAGGTTTCCCATAGAATTAACTCAAGAAATGGTACAACCTGCCTTAGTTTTACAACAGCAATCCTAACATTGGAAACAAAAAGTCAAGAACAATGTTATTATGGACCACATATGTAATCATGAAATATATCCATCACAAATGCATCGAAAAGTCTTTTTATATTCCTTAGGGAATAAAAAGTATACAGCTTTCATTGTATTTCCTTTATATTTTTTCACACTTTGACTGTTTATTAGAATAGGTGTTTTGCAATTTTCAAAATATTTTTTTAGTTTTCCATAAGTATCATATACATACTCTCAAAGACACTGAACCATTGTGGTTTTCTATTATCTTATGAAAACCCAAAGTATGAAAACTTGCTTGGCTGTCAAATATATCTACAATAATTTATTGTGCAATAGTGTATTCTTTTTATTTTTCACCTTTGTAACTAAGATTTTAGGTACATGTTTTGTTGTGTTTTATAACATATGTCTTACTGAAGTAAGATATATGTAGAAGTTTGGTGCATATTGAATTCAGAGCATGAATTCATCTAAAAATGTAGGCTGAATTTTTTGAAAATGTTTCACATTAGGTGACCTACAGTTGCTAACTTCTACACCATTTTGTCTCGTGTGGATTGTTGTTTTATTGGCAATAATACCACATCTTTTTATTTTATATTTATTGAAATCTAAGAGCACCATTTTCTTTGATTTGTGAACTTACTAGTAACAGCTTATATCCAGTTATTGCATTACTTTTGTTTACAGGAAAACAGCTTTTTTTGCATATTTCATATTTTTTAATCTCTTTTTTTTGCATTCTGATAGTTGAATAACAGTTTCTCTAATTCTTTAGCAGATTTATCCTTTTCCTGACCTGATGATTATATTTGCTTAATCAACGTGTGGTTTGTTTGATCTCAATTTTTCATTGGTCAAAATTCAATTATTAAGTAAAATGTTCTTGCTTTCCTCTGATTTTCCTATTGTGACATAAAAAAAAAGGTGACCATGCCTGATGACTTTACAAAGAAAGAACACATCTATTTGAAGATCATTGGAAACCAAGGATGTATATCCTCTAAAAATCATTAGAGAAACAGATTCTACCACCAAAATTTGTGCAATACTATATTTCTCCACTCGCGACAGTTAAATTCTAAATATTTAACTGTCGAGTGGAGAAATATCGTATCACACTTGATGCAGTGGTAGAATACATATTTATGGATGTTTTATGACACAGCAATTAATTGTAGAAATCAGTTTGTCTTGTAGAGGTATAAATGAGGGGGAGATAGATGTGTTTTGTTCATTGTTGAAGGCTGTACTGTGACCTATAGTTGTTTACTTCTGTGTCATTTGGTTTCAGGTGGAGAATTGTCTCATTGGCAATCATACCACATCTTCTTATTTTTATAGTTAATGTTTAAATCAATGTTAAATGATTATTCACTTCAATTTAGAAACAGTTATTTTAAATTTCACCCTATTGTTATCAGTATGAAATAAGGAAACAAGTATAAGCTGAATGACTGATTTATGTTTCAAATGAAAACAGGATGCTCAAGAAGATGGGTAGTAGGTATTCTTATTTTCTCTAAATTTATCACTTCATCATTTTTATATATTAATGTATCATATTTACATATTCCATAATATTTGAAAAGATCTTTCTTAAATTTTAACATTTTTGTCTATGCTCATTATAACTTTGTAATATTAATATAGTAAATGTCTGATGATTTGTTGACAATTATCTTTGGAAATCAAAGACAAACATTTAATATAGCGTGATACTTTCATTGTAAGCTATGTGAAAATTTTTGATTCTATTTGTAATTGTAAGCTTGCCACAAATTATTGAAATATTGAGAATTAATAATTTGTGTGTTTATATAATATGTAAAAACTATATATATATGTTAGTATGACACAATTGCCACTGTCCAATCTGTATGTCATCATTATACACTAATTAACCCAAAAAATCAACCCCAACCCTGCATTCATATGAACGGAACAAATGTAAGTCATTATTAAAAATTTAGATCAATTCCTGCAGACATACCGAAAAAAAGTATATACAAACTCTTTGATTTGAGAATAACATATTGACAGACAAGGGTAACACTATATGCCCAGGCCACTTTCAGGTTGGGGAGGGGCACATACAAATCAGTGTCTTGACAGATTTGTGTCAAAAAGCATTGCAAAACAGAAATTTTGGATGTTGAAAATAATTTTATGATATAATTGTAGAAATTTATGTTTTTTTTTGTTTTGTTGTATTGTGATTTTTATTTTATTTTTAAAAGCTCAAAGTAGTAAGAAACACAAGCTACAATTCAAAATAATATACAAATTTATTATAACAGTCTAAAGCTCCAATGTTTATATGGCAATTGTCATCATGATCATACTGTATGTTTATATATTTATTATTTGGTGCATCTATTGGTAACAGCTAGTAACTGTTTTGGGGATATTTTTGTTTGTTTTTGTTTGTGAATAAAATGATTTGTTTATTTTGACCTTTCATTTATTAGTGAAATTCTTCTGTTTTATTGTTGAGCCTGCGACTTTTGTCGCAGAAAGCTCGACATAGGTATAGTGATCTGGCGGCAGCGGCTATGGCGGCGGCGTTAGCTAACTTCTTAAAAGCTTTATATTTTAGAAGCTAGAAGACCTGGATGCTTCATTCTTTGTATATAGATGCCTTATGATATGAAGTTTCCGTCTGTCATATGTCACTTGTCCTTGACCTCATTTTCATGGTTCAGTGACTACTTGAAAAAAAAGTCAACATTTTTTGTAATGTTTATTTCATTCTTATTATGAGTAATAGGAAAACTATATTTAGTATGTGCGTACCTTGCAAGGTCCTCATGCCCGTCAGACAAGTTTCATTCGACCTCAACCTCATTTCATGGATCAGTGAACAAGGTTAAGTTTTCGTGGTCAAGTCCATATATCAGATACTATAAGCAGTAGGTCTACTATATTTAGTATATGGAATGATTGTAAGGTGTACATGTCCAACTAGTAGGTGTCATCTGACCTTGACCTCATTTTCATGGTTCAGTGGTCAAAGTTAAGTTTTTGAGTTTTGGTCTTTTTTTCTAATACTATTTGCAATAGGTCAACTATATTTGGTGTATGGAAATATTTTATGATGTACATGTCAGTCTCGCAGGTTTTATTTTGACCTTGACCTCATTTTCACTGTTCATTTCTGAGTGTTAATTTTTTGTGTTTTGGTCTGTTTTTCTTCAACTATAAGCAATAGATCAACTAATTTGTTGTATGGAAGGATTGTAAGGTGTATATGTCTGTCTGGCAGGTATCATCTGACCTTGACCTCATTTTCATGGTTCATTGGTCAATGTTAAGTTTTCATGGTTAAGTTTGTTTCTTCGATACTATAAGCAATAGGTCAACTATATTTAATGCATACATTGATTGTAAGGTGTACATGTCTGTCTGGCATAGTTCATCTGACCTTGACCTCATTTTCATGGTTCATTGGTCAATGTCAAGTTTTCTTGGTTAAGACTGTTTCTTAGAAACTATAAGCAATAGATCAACTATATTTGTTGTATGGAAGGATTGTAAGGTGTATATGTCAGTCTGGCAGGTATCATCTGACCTTGACCTCATTTTCATGGTTCATTGGTCAATGTTAAGTTTTCATGGTTAAGTTTGTTTCTTCTATACCATAAGCAATAGGTGCACTATATCTAATGCATACATTGATTGTAAGGTGTACATGTCTGTCTAGCATAGTTCATCTGACCTTGACCTCATTTTCATGGTTCATTGGTCAATGTTAAGTTTTCTTGGTTAAGACTGTTTCTTAGAAACTATAAGCAATAGGTCAACTATGTTTAGTTTATTGAATGATTGTAAGGTGTACATGTATTTCTTGTTTGGTTTATCTGACCTTGACCTCATTTTCTTGGATCATGTTAAGTTTATGTGTTACTTGTAGTAAAGCTTTATGTTTAGGACTATCAACATAAAATCAATGGTTAGTAAAGAAGGCGAGACATTTCAGCGTGTGCACTCTTGTTCCATCATTTCATGTTCTCTGTTCATGGACTTTTTATTATCTTGTCTGAAATTATGTAGTCAATATCAACTCATTTCTTGCTGATCAGTAGATACAGGACTTGACTAAATATGTGTCATACAGGTGGAAGCAGGAAGGTCCTGTATCTAAACACAACAGTAGATAAGGACTTGACTAAATATGTGTCAATAAGGTGGAAGCAGGAAGGTCCTTTATCTAAACACAACAGTTTGTTGCTGCATGTAATTGATTTAGGTAACATGTATACTGAAGCATAACTGATCATTCCCTTTCATTGAAAAAACTGTGTATTTATGATGGAATGATATACCTTAATAACATAGTGATTTTGGTGCAGAGTATGTTAAAAGTGCAAAATTAGGCCACAAAATGTATTATACAAGCTCATCTTCAATCTCATACACAACTTGAACAAATTGGGAGAGCACATACATGCAAATTTGTATAATTCTATAGCTTATACATGTAGTACATTTGATGTGAACTTTATCTAAAGTAAATTATTAGTATCCTACACCTCGTCAATACTGTTTACTTATAATTTGGCATTGCAAAAGGTCATGCGTTTCTCAGACTGTTTTGTTTATGACGTCTTTACACTTAATTCGTTGTATGTGTTCTGATTCTTTAGTCTGGGAGAACATGATTTATTTATTAGTTGTAATTGGCTTTGAACTAGCTTTCAGCAATTATGAGTACTCTAATTTTGGTGCTTTGTGTATACAGTTTAAATGTTAGTTGTTTTTTTGGCCTCTAACCAATATTTTGAGTTATGATTTTTAGTTTGTTCCTATGTTGTGCTGTTACACCACTGTCCCAGGTTAGGGGGAGGGTTGAGCACTCACAAACATGTTTAATTCCGCCTCATGCTTTATGTGCCTCTCCAAAGTCAGGAGCCTGTAGTTACGTGGTTGTTGATGGTTCACGTCTGTCGTATTTGTTTTTTGTTAAATGTTTTTTTATAAATTAGGCGATTAGTTTTCTTGTTTGAATTGTTTCACAATTTTCATGTTTGGGCCTTTTAAAGCCAAATTTATGGTAATGGGAGTTTTCTCATTAGTGAAAGCCGTAAGGTTGCCTATAATTGCTTACACTCACTTCATTTGAACCATTGATTTTATGTTGAAAGTCTTAAAGAGAGAGGTTTTACTACAAGTATCACATATACTTAACATTTTTAAAGATCCATGACAATGAGATCAAGGTAAGATAAATCCTGTCAGACAGAGAAGTACATCTTACAATTATTCCATACACCAAATATAGTTGACCTATTGCTTATGGTAATTGAAAATAAATGGGGAATGTGTCCATGGGACACAGATGATGCCCCCACTTGCATATCATATAAAGTTATAAAGGGACATAACTGACGAACGATAAAAGTAACGCTACCCAAATTTGTACTTGAACTGAGTTTTGTGGTAATAAGTATTGTGTATAAGTTTCATAACATTTGGTTGAGGCAAACTTAAGTTAGAGAATAGAAATGAATAAACTGCTTTACTGAGCGCAGCTAGATACGCCCGCAGATGTCCAACCCTGAACAGTTGGGGCAAAAATGGACACAATATTCAAGCTTGATACAGGTCTGATTTTTGGATTGTAATTAAATATTTGATATATTATAGGTTTCTGAATAAATGTAGTCAAAGAACTTGAAATTGGTTATATGAAAGATTTCTTGCTGTTGTGCAATACACTGTGCTGATGCGCAATACTCAGTAAATCTGTTGTCAGACTATAAACAAATAAAATCTTATAACATGGAAACGTAAAATGGAAAATTTATAAAAATCAAAAGGGAGCTTCCAAAAATAGATATAAACAATTTACCAAAGTTTCATAAAAAATGCTGAAAGCATTTTTGAGTTATTGTCGTAAACGGGCGTATAAAAATTCAGCAATTTTTCCTTTGTAAAGGGGCATAACTCTAGAACGGTTAAAGTGACACCACCAAAATTCAAACTTGATCTGTATTTTGTGGTAATAAGCATTGTGTATAAGTTTCATAACATTTGGTTAAGGCTAACTTAAGTTAAAGAACGGAAATGAAAAATTCAGCAATTTTTCCATTTGTAAAGGGGCATAACTCTAGAATGGTTAACATGACGCCACCAAAATTCAAACTAGATCTATGTGTTGTGGTAATAAGCATTGTGTATAAGTTTAATAACATTTAGTTTAGGCAAACTAAAGTTAGAGAACTGAACCCAACTATGGGACTTACATACGGACGGACATACAACTGTAAAACTTAATGCCCCCTCCGCTACAGCGGGGGCATAAAAAGACCTAAACACAAAATCTGAACATTAACCAATGAACCATGACAATGAGGTCAAGGTCAGATTATACCAACTAGTCTGACATGTACATCTTACAATCATTCCAAACAACAATTATAGTTGACCTATTGCTTATAGTACTTGAAAAACAGACCTAAACACTAAAACTTACCATTGACCAATGAACTATGAAAATGAGGTCAAGGTCACATGAAACCTGCCAGACTGACATGTACCCCTTACAATCATTCCATACATCAAATATAGTTGACCTTTAGCTTATAGTTCTTGAACAACAGCCCAAAACACAAAAAATTAACATTAACCGATGAGCCATGAAAAATTGGAGTCAAGGTCAGATGAAACTTGCCAGACTGACATGTACTCGTTATAGTCATTCCATACAACACATATAGTTGACCTACTGCTTATTGTATCTGAGAACCTGACCTAATCACGTAACTTTTACCTTGATCACTCATCCATGAAATGAGGTTGAGGTCAGTTGAACCCTGTCTGACGGACATGTAGACGTTGCAAGGAACCCATATATCAAATATAGTTAACCTATTACTCATAAGTGAGAAATTCACATGACAAAATAACTAATTTTTTTTCAAGCAGTCACTGAACCATGAAAATAAGGTCAAGGACAATGGACATATGACAGACAGAAACTGCAAAACATAAGGTACCGGTATCTGCATACAAGGTATGAAGCATCCTGGTCTTCAACCTTTTGAAATATAAAGCTTTATATAGTTTACGTCACCGCTGCTGCTGGATAGTAATGCCTATGTCTCGCATACTGCGACAAAGCTGAGACAAAAAACCAAAGAAGTAAACTTATATCAGTTACATTTTGAAAATAAGTCTGGTCAAGTTTTTGATTCAAATTAATCTAGTAATACTATGACAACACAACAGTAGAACTAATATTTCAATCAGGCTGTTGGTGTTCTCTTTCTAATTGTTTCATATTGTGTTATTCCTGAGCCTTTAACAGCTTACTTATAATATGGTTTGGGTTTTGCTCACTGTTGAAGGCAATACATTGACCTATAGTTGTTTACATCCTTGGCCTTAAGTCTTTGGTAGATAGTTGTCTCATTGGCAACCTTACCCCATTTCATTATTGTTTTGTATATTACTGGATGCTAAATGCTTGTAAACTGGAAGCCTGTTTCAAAAAGATTTGGCTATTACATTTCAAGTAGTCATCAGGAGTCTAGTTCCAAAGGAATACATATGATTGTTTTCAACAGGGCTACCTTAAATATTTATCAAATACCTTCACAAGGTTGAATACTAATGCAACTTCTTCAAGACATTGTTGTTGTTTATTAATAGTTTATTGATGTTATAGAAATATATAATCTTATTGTATATCATTGTAATAAAAATCAACATTGACTAGAATTACAATTATTTGATTCGAATATTCATACAACCTTAAAAATAAAACCTTTTAATCATTCAACAATCAAAATTTAATACCTCTCACTGAAAATCATAGATAAGGCAGCAGGTGCAGAAAGGGCATTATTTGGCACATTAAAAGAACTTTCAAATTCTAAAACTATCATGAATATTCTAATAGACCACAAATATGAACTATTCAAATTATTTATTTTAGACATAAATTTGTCAGCTGGAAATATGGATTGCATTTTTTAAGAGTGATGTTGTCATTGTAAATTGTCTGTAACGATTCTACCTACACTTGATATTTATGAAAAGAAATTTTGAATCTCTGAAGTTTCATCATCATCGTTCACTTATTGTGACATCACAAGATTCATGACTAAGGGATCCAAGCTGCTTTAAACTTGAGAAAGTCTGGAATTTTATTTCATGTTGTATATTAAAGGTCTGGAATTTTATTTCATGTTGTATATTAAAGGTCTGATATCTGAAAACATAATTGAAAAAACTCTCTGAAAAAACTTAAATTTAAGTGGTTACTTTTTAAAAAGTGAATGTCATGCTTTAAACTAAATTAATTCTGTTTTGTTTTGTTATGTTTTTTTTTTGGTATTCAAGTTTATTAAGCACTGGTTTTGGTAACCAGTTATATACCAAAATAGTATAATAATATGATAAATAATGCTCTTATTGCACCTTTTTTTTATTCATGGGAAAATTTATTCAATCATATGTAAATATATTTAAACTTGGATAAATTAATATAAGACAGTAATAACCGGTAATCCAGATTTTTTTTATAAAACTGAAATCATTAGAAATTTATACTACATTCTTGAAACTGTTCTTTATTTTGGATTTTAAACCAAATGTTTTTTTTTTCTTTCAAACACTCTATATAACCATGTGAATACAACAGTATTGTTTGCACAAATTGCAAACTTTATACCTTTAATAGCATAATGTATGTGTTTAATCTGTCACTTTTTCAAATATATATACATTGAAAATGTAACCATTTTTTAAAAATTTTAAATGTACCCTACAT
Source organism: Mytilus californianus (assembly GCF_021869535.1). Lineage (NCBI taxonomy): Eukaryota > Metazoa > Mollusca > Bivalvia > Mytilida > Mytilidae > Mytilus > Mytilus californianus. The sequence goes on from NW_026262690.1 coordinate 68,772,711, forward strand.
CAACAAATGCTAAAATCAAAGCTGTCAAAAGACAGACATAAAAAATACTGAGTTATCAAAAATAAGTTTTGATATGTTAAGTAATAAAGCCAGATTCACATTATAAATCAGTGTAAATGCTGCACTGCTTATCCAATCTTCTGTCTCTAGGACTTCCTCCTATTAGCTCCCGGTAATAAATCCTAACTCCTCCAGCAATCCTCGGGGCTCTTCAGACTCCTGTAAAACACAAATACATGTATACTACAACATATGTTTATGCACTGTATGAAAAGACAATACATTAAAACATCGCAATAAAAAAAAAACATTCTGTGCCAACTTTTTTTTAGCTAAATCATTTGTAAAATTCATGAATGGATAGTAAGTGCTTCAGTCATTTATCCTCACTCTCCTGAGGTTCATTGCAGCAATGGATACAGAAATTTTGATGCATTAACGAAAGATCCCTTGTTTTGGACATCATTTATGAGGACTGACAGTGCAGCACAGTATCTTAAAACAGATGTGTGTATTTTTCAACTCTGATTGATTCATGTTAGCTATAATTATGTTAGGTGATGTAAAATTTAAGTTAAAAATATTTTGAAAAGGACAGGGTGCGAAAAGGGCCTTAGGGAGCTACCATTTGATTTTTATGGGGGGCTAGGATAAAATTTGAAAAAAAAAGCAGGACAGGAGTTTTGAGTAAAAAAAAAAGGCAGGATGACAATTTATGTAAAAAAAAAAGTCAGGATAAACTAATAAAAAAAAAGCAGGACCGAATAGAGTGAAAAACAAGAGGCTCTCAAGAGCCTGAATCGCTCACCTGTATTTCAGAGGAGAAGATTTTAAATGTTAGCAAACTTGATGAACAAATTGTGTAAAATTGTCTTTAAAGGGCAATAACTCCTTAAGGGGTCAATTGACAATTTTGGTCATATTAACTTTTTTGTAGATCTTACTTTGCTGAACATTATTGCTGCTTACAGTTTATATATATCTATAATAATATTCAAAATAATAACAAATAAATGTGGATAGTGTCCACATGTGGACACAGATGATGCCCCCGCTTGCATATCATATAGTTATAAAGGGACATAACTGAAGAACGGTAAAAGTGACGCTACCCAAATTTGAACTTGATCTGAGTTTTGTGGTAATAAGCATTGTGTGTAAGTCTCATAACATTTGGTTGAGGCTAACTTAAGTAGAGAACAGAAACTAAAAATTCATCAATTTTTCTATTTGTAAACACGCATAACTCTAGAACGGTTGTGTATAAGTTTTACAACATTTGGTTGAGACAAACTAAAAAATTCAGCAATTTTTATGTTTATAAAGGGACATAACTCTAGAATGGTAAAAGTGTTGCCACCTAATTTCTTACTTAATCTGTATTATGTAGTAATAAGCATTGTGTATAAGTTTCATAACATTTGGTTGAGGCAAACTCAAGTTAGAGAACTGAAACAAAAAAATTGTACTTGATCCTTACTGAGTTTTGTGGTAATGAATATTGTGTTTAGGTTTCATAATGTTTGGCTGGGGAAAACTTCAGTTACAGAATGGAAACTAAAAAATTTTGCAATCTTTCTATTTATAAAGGGGCATAACTCAATAATGGTTAAAGTGACACTACCCAAATTCAACTTGATCTGTGTTTTATCAGTGGAAGTCAAAATTAAACATTGCATTGTATAAAGCAATGATTGTAGTTGATTCAACTATAATCATGGTCAAAGGAAGATAACTCCAATTTTAAAAATATATTATATAAACTTGATATTTAGAAGAAAATAAAATTTTTGCAATTTTTCCTTTTATAAAGGGGCATAACTCTAGATCGGTTAAAGTGACACCACCAAAATTCAAACTTGATCTGTGTTTTGTGGTAATAAGCATTGTGTATAAGTTTCATAACATTTGGTTGAGGCAAACTTAAGTTAGAGAACGGAAACTAAATATTTTGCAACATTTCCTTTTATAAAGGGGCATAACTCTAGATCGGTTAAAGTGACGCCACCAAAATTCAAACTTGATCTGTGTTTTGTGGTAATAAGCATTGTGTATAAGTTTCATAACATTTGGTTGAGGCAAACTGAAGTTAGAGAACGGAAACCAATTTCGGGACGTACGTACGTACAGACGGACAAGGGTAAAACTTAATGCCCCCTCCGCTATGGCGGGGGCATAAAAAATGCAAAATTTTGTTAAAACTACCAATTCGGTGGCAGCAACCCAACAATGGGTTGTTCGATTCATCTGATAATTTCAGGGCCGATAGATCTTGACCAATTGAACAATTTTACCCCATGTCAGATTTGCTCTAAAAGCTTTAGTTTTTGAGATATAAGCCAAAAACTGCATTTGACCCCTATGTTCTATATTTAGCCATGGCGGCCATGTTTGTCGATGGATCAAAACTTCTGATACAATTTATAAACTACATACCCTAAGGAACATTTAGTTAAAGTTTGAAGGTATTTGGCCCAGTAGTTTCAGAGGAGAAGATTTTTTAAATAGTTTACGACGACAGACGACAACAGACAACGACGACGGACGCCAAGTGATGGCATAAGCTCACATGGGGCCCTTTAGGCCCCGGTGAGCTAATAAAAAGGTAGGACAGAGATTACAACTAAACAAAAATGCAGGGCAAAATTTTCATCCTAGCCCCCCCATAAAAATCAAATGGTAGCTCCCTTATTTGGCCATTTTTTTTACTTAAATTTGAACTTTATGTTTGTTCTAAAGATGAAGTCGAACAAAAATGAAAATAAATGTTTATAGTGTCCACATGTGGACACAGATGATGCCCCCGCTTGCATATCATATAGTTATAAAGGGACATAACTGAAGAACGGTTAAAGTGACGCTACCCAAATTCAACTTGATCTGTGTTTTATCAGTGGAAGTCAAAATTAAACATTGCATTGCATAAAGCATTGATTGTAGTTGATTCAACTATAAATCATGGACAAAGGAAAATAACTCCAATTTTAATAAAATGCTTCGCTGGGCGCAGCTTGATACGACCGCAGAGGTCGAACCCTGAACAGTTGGGGCAAGTATGGACACAACATTCAAGCTTGATACAGCTCTGAATTTGGATTGTGATTAAATATTTGACACAGCATAGGTTTCTCACACAGAATGAAAGTGGTCTAAGAACTTAAAAATTTTTAATTTACCTATTCAAACCATATCATTATTATTTGCTTTTATATATAAATCAGAAATAACCAATTTAAAATGGAAAATTTTAAAGAAAAAAAAGGAGAAAAAAATCCCCCCCCCCCCAATTTTTTGAACCCCCTTATGATTCATCACCCCCAAACTCAATCCCAGCTTTCCCTTTGTGGTATGGTATCTTGGTTTAGATTCAGCATATCAAAGTACCCCAAGAATTCAATTTTTGTTAAAATCAAACTAAGTTTAATTTTGGACCCTTTGGACTTTAATGTAGACCAATTTAAAAAACGGGACCCAAAATTAAAAATCTAAATACAGGGTTAGATTTGGCATATCAAAGAACCCCAATAATTCAATTTTTGATGAAATCAAACAAAGTTTAATTTTGGACCCTTTTGAGTCGAGTTTTGACCTCAATATGAACCAATTTGATAGCAGGGTCCACAAATAAAAAATCTAAATACATGGTTAGATTCAGCATATCAAAGAACCCCAAATATTCAATTTTTGTTGAAATCAAACAAAGTTTAATTTTGGAACCCAATTTGGACCAACTTGAAAACAGGGCCAAAAATCAAAAATCTAAATACATGTTTAGATTCAGCATATCAAAGAACCCCATATATTCAATTTTTGTTAAAATCAAACAAAGTTTAATTTTGGACCCTTTGGACCTTAATGTAGACCAATTTGAAAACTGGATCCAAAATTAAAAATCTAAATACACGGTTAGATTCGGCATAACAAATAAATAAATGTGGTCAAAGATTTTACAAATCTAATGCGCCATACTGTGCAATTAAAGATTACTTCTTGAAATTTTTCAATATTTGAAATTTGAAAAAAAAATAATATTTGAAGAATAATTCTTTTTAATTTCTGAAATCTGAAATGAGAAAAAATTGACCCCCACAATTTCTTTTTACCCCCCCCCCCCTTTTTTCCCCCAAACCATAATTACCCATTTAAATTTACCATAGTGCTAACTTAATCTATTTTATAATAGAATTTAAAATATAGTGTCAAATCTTTCATATGGATTTTTTTGTAAAAAAAAAAGATGCAACATTTGCAGATATTTTTACTGGTCTTCCTTTATAAATATGCATTTCTTTAAACATAATTTAAAAGCAGTGTAAGGGAAGTAACCAAAACGTTGTATTTGGATTACATCCCTTACACTGTTTTAAATTATCTTAATTGTTCATTAACCATTACTTTATACATAATTTAAAAGCAGTGTAAGGGAGATAATTTCAATGATGTATTTGATTTATCTCCCTTACACTGCTTTAAATTATGTTTTGTACTAAAGTATTTGTCCATTAACCAGGACAACCTTGTTTTTCCCCCTTTTTTGCCCCTAATTCTTAAACGGTTTGAGCCATAACCCCCCAAAGCAAATCCTAACCATCCCTTTGTGGTATGGAAACTTGTAGTATAATTTCAGAGAGATCCATACACCGTTCCACAGTTATTGTCTGGAAACTAGAAAATGCTTATTTGTGGCCCCTTTTTGGCCCCTAATTCCTTAACTGTTGGTACCATAACCCCCAAAATCAATCCCCACCTTCCTTTTGTTGTATTGAACCTTATGGTAAAATTTCATAGAGATCCATTCACTTAAACTAAAGTTAGAGTGCGAAAACTAATGCGTCTTCGGACGACGACGCCAACGTCATACCAATATCGACCACAAAATTTTTTTTGCGGTCATATAAAAATTACTTGATATTTAGAAGAAAATAAAAATTTTGCAATTTTTCCAATTCAAAAGGGGCATCACTCTAGAACAGTTAAAGTGACGCCACCAAAATTCAACCTTGATCTGTGTTTTGTGGTAATAAGCATTGTATATAAGTTTCATAACATTTGGTTGAGGCAAACTAAAGTTAGAGAACGGAAACAATAAATTCATCAATTTTCCATTTGTAAAGGGGCATAACTCTAGAACGGTTAAAGTGACACCACCAAAATTCAAACTTGATCTGTGTTTTGTGGTATAAAGCATTGTGTATAAGTTTCATAACATTTGGTTGAGGCAAACTAAAGTTAGAGAACGGAAACGAAAAATTCAGCAATTTTTCCATTTGTAAAGGGGCATAACTCTAGAACCATTAAAGTGATGCCACCAAAATTCAAACTTGATCTGTGTTTTGTGGTAATAAGCATTGTATATAAGTTTCATAACATTTGCTTGAGGCAAACTAAAGTTAGAGAACGGAAACCAATTTTGGGACGTACGTACGTACGTACGTTCCGTTTGTACGTACAGACAGACAAGGGTAAAACTTAATGCCCCCTCCACTACGGCGGGGGCATAAAAATTAAACTATGATCAATAAAATTTCATTGAGAAGGCCCTTCCATGCATTTATGTGAAAAATTCATAGTTTTTTGTCTATTTTCATCTAGGTTTTGGACAAGCAATCAAGGACCACATGCACGAGGGTCGTAATGGGGGTACATGCATGACGGATAACCGTAAAAATTCTTGCCAAATGATGTTAACGTTAATTTTTGGTGCATGACGATAAAATGTACACTTTCTTTTAAACGATAAAAAAATTGACTGATTTTGACGCATCACGCTAAATTTTTTCCAAAAATAACGGTGACGATAATTATTTGAGACCTCTGAAGAATCAAGATAAGGATATTTTGACGAATCACGGTAACATTTTAACCAATTTGACGCTAACAGTAACCGAAAAATGACCGTTTGACGCCTGACGGTAAAGGGCATTCCTACCCTCATGCAAGTAACAACTAAATAATTTATCATGATGTATGTCGATATGAACAACACCTGTCATCTAAATATTGATTTGGTATTTTTATGTGTTTAATTTTTTTCTGACTTACAAATATGTTGAAAATATACAAGTTTTATCATTTTTTGTAAAAGTATCAAGTTTATGCTATCTTTTGACCGCCAGATCTAGGAAAATATTCATAACATTTTAAATTCCTTATTCTTTACACTTTGTACATACATATCAATTATATCTACAGAAAAATAACCTAGTTTTGTAGTACTTAAATTTCTATGCCAAAAATGCACTAAGCGCACCTTCTCTTTTCACATTACTAAGGTAGCAAACAAAGTTAACCTTAAATACCTCTTATTTTTTTTATTCTGCGTCTTAGATAGTAAGGGGCATTATGTTTTCTGGACTGTTTCTGTTAATCTGACCATTCATCAGTTCTTCATTCCAAAACAGGTTCAAGTTTTGGTCCATGGAGTTGTGGTCACATCAACTTGAAACTTATCAACCATATTTTATATGATTTGAACTTAACAAAAATAAATGCCAAATTAGGGGTTTGACCATGATTTACTGATCTGGTTAAAAATTAGTTTTACGGTATTAAACATGGATGTTGTGGTCACTTCAACTTGAACCTTGGTACACATGTTCATTATGATATGAACCTTTTAAAATTATGCCAAATTAGGCTTTTGACCCAGATTTTGAAGTTGAATGAACATGAGAATGTGATGGTGTAAGCTGGGCATGGTGTCCTAAAGACATATTCTTGTTTATGCTGCTTTTGGTTATACAGTTCACCAAATGTTTATCCTGATTTTGCTCCCATAGGACGATTTAATTCAAAATTTCACTCTTTTTGATTTTTTGTACAAGTGACTTATGAACTATGAAATATTTTAAACCCAATACTGTGGATCTATTTATTTTAGACGTATCAATTTTTTTGGGTTGAGGAAAAACTTTTTTTCATGGATTTTTGATTTTGTGGTTTTGCAAAAGTTTGTATACAAGCCTATAGACAATTATACCTCCGTGTGGTGAATCACCATCGATGTGTTTACTTTCCTTAGAGCCTTCTTAAGTGGATACCTTGGTATGCAGGGTTGTCAATTAATAATAATGCCATAAAATACCTATATATGATAAAAACATTGCAAAGGGACTGCACTTTTATTAAACTTGGTCACCATATTTTGCTTGCCAGGACAATTTTCATTATTACTGAAGTACAAAGCTTTGTACATTAAATTTTGACGTCACAATGTGTTTTGCTCTGTGTGAGAGAAATATTGAGAAGTGAAAGTAGAGAGTTATAAATAGATCAGATAAATATAGAAATATAAACTTTGTTAAAAGTCAATTTGTTCTACAGGCTTGGGAATGTTGTCCATTAGATACAAAGCCTTTAGAACTTTGTCTTGCATCATAAAACAAAAGAACTCAAATTGAATTTTTAACTTTATTTTTCCATATTCATCTTCACATGGCACCAACAATCAATCAATCCAATTAACATACATAGCATAATTAAGTTTAGTTTGCTTGTTTGCTAGATGGTCCATAGACTTCATTTGTTTACTAAGTATTGAACAGTAACAATTGTTACTGTTAGCCAATCAATTCATGTGACATGTACCAAAGGGTGACTAAAAATCCTGTTTGACCAGTGTGTATCCAAACCCAGAAAACCTGGTTTGTCTATTGTGTATATTCACTCCATAAGACTATTGAAACACAATCTTTGAACTTGAAATTATACAACATTTACAACCATTTTAGCCATTAAACTAAAATAAAACCTTTTTGAAATTTAATACTGTATGCATCTTTTGATATCATCATCTTCTTATATACCTTCAAAAATGGTGATTAGGACAACTTTCCTGTTAGATTGAAATCCAAGATGGCTGACACCTGCTCAAAAAAATCTTTTTTTTAAACCAAACTGATTTGATGTTGAACATGGAACTTTGTGGTATTTCTATATTGGAAAAAAGTATGCTTGCACTAAATTTTAAATTCTTTATATCAATGGAAATATAACTATTTATATATAATTCTTATGATAATACTGTGCAAAGCATGCATGATTTCTAGTAATTAAAGCAAAAAAGTTCTATATCAAACTACAAGGTGCTACAAAGCAGCAAAAACAGAACTTTCAATATGTCATGTACAGAACCATGGATAAAACCACTCAATTCAGAACTAGAGCACAAGTTGTGCAACCTAGACCTTTCATGCAAATAAAATTATAAAACAGTATTTTCGTTTAAAAGAGCATGCTTTTGCTTGAATTTGCTATTTGCTTAGAATATTAACCTTCTAGTATTTCTTAAAATGTCTTGGTGATAGAAACTGGTGTTGTTTTTCAGAGCTGCTATAAATAGGAAACTAATTTCTTCTATTTTACCATGTTGAAAAAAGACTGTGTAGTGAGTCTTTTACTATTTTCCATTCTTTAGTACAGACTCACACAAACAAACAGTAAAATTGTAAAAGCAAGTTTGGTTACACAGGTGAAGGATCAAACCTCATCCAAAATCAAGTTCATTAGCATATATAAAAGAGATCTTAAATGTTTAATTATCAAAACCAAAGTAGTCAAGCTACATTAAACCGAATCCCTTTTAGTCAACATACCAAATAATGTGAAAATACATCCATGCTTTTCCAATTATTATTTCAAATCGGGAGTGTTTTGGTTATGGAAGCTGATTCATAATTCATCCACACCTACAATTAATGCATAGACTGAGGTTACCATGCTTACACTAGTACCAAATTAATTTTATATTGAATTTATTTCTAAGATTTATGCAAGACCTGTTATCCAGAAGATTTATGCTCACAAAATTTCGGGGAAATTTTTCTTGCCAACATTTTTTTATTAGTAGTTTACAACACCCATTAAACATATTTTGAGAAAAAAATATCTGGATATGATTTTACTTTTTCAAATATCAAGTTATTCTTTCTATTGCATTTTTTTTACCCCATATTCAAGAAGTGTGTCATAAAATACATGATAAACTAAACAAAAACATATCTCTAAAAAGTAATAGAAAATTTGAAAGGTACTTGAAATAAATATCAAATACACTTCCAAAAATTAGTCTTTGCATATTAAATTCTTAGAAAGAAATACACTTTAGCTATTAACTAAGTCACCAAACCTGATGTATCATTGCTTTTCAGTGCATGTGTATTACACTATGAGACATGTTAAAAAGTGCATTGGTGTACATAAAAGTGTCAGATGCAAGTGTGCAGTTGTCATCACGGAATTTTTAGTCTTATTTTTCTTTTCTTATTACAAGAAAATAAAAACAGATTTAGTATTGGTTGCTTTAATTACCTTCTGTGGATTCATTATATTCGTGGGTACCACTTTTTGTGTGGATTGAGGGAAAGTTGCATTTTTGTGAATACTTGATTTCATAGTTTTCACAAATTCTGCACTCATTCCTAGAAGATATTAGTATTTTGTGAAATAATGAATTCTTTTTCACCTATATAATACCTACCAAAATTAGTACCTCACAAATAATAATGGATCCACATTATTTCATCATGTCGAGGACAAAATAAACACAGAATTCATTTTATGCTGATGTTGTATTTTATTATGAGATTCAAATGAACAAAGCACTTATGTATATAATAACTATGTAAAAAAGGAATGTAGTAAAATACCATTTAAAGTATCATGGATTTCTTATGAAAACTTTGTAAGCAATTTTCTATAATGAGTAAATATGCCTTCCCTTTCTTATTTGTTTGCAAAAAAATCTTCATATCATAATCTTAATAACTATTGAAATAAAATTTGCACGTAGAAATAAGACAATATAAACATAACCTCCCATTCTTTTTCATACTAACTTCTACAATAATTAAAAAAGGAGGAGTTTAATGAAAAATACAATCTTTCCAAAGATTTCCAATATGATTCCTAAACGACGCATAAATATTGCATTGATATACATGTAAAAAATCTCCCTTAGTTTTATAAATTCTCTACAAACAACGTATAAATTGTCATGGGAAAGCTAGGAGAAATCTTAACGTGTTAAAAGTCATGAAATAATATAAGCAAAACAAAAAGCAAGTTTTGGCAATTATGTTTTGCGAGTTTATGATGATTAAAAAAATAAAATGCTCCGCTGGGCGCAGCTTGATACAACCGCAGAGGTCGAACCCTGAACAGTTGGGGCAAGTATAGACACAACATTCAAGCTTGATACAGCACTGAATTTGGATTGTGATTAAATATTTGACACAGCATAGGTTTCTGACACAGAATGAATGTGGTCTAAGAACTTAAAAAAAATTTTAATTTACCTATTCAAACCATATCAATATTATTTGCTTTTATATATAAATCAGAAATAACCAACTTAAAATGGAAAATTTTAAAGAAAAAAAATGGAAAAAAAAATCCCCCCCCCCAAATTTTTTGAACCCCTTTATGATTCATCACCCACAAACTCAATCTCAGCCTTCCCTTTGTGGTATGGTACCTTGCAGTACAATTTCATAGAGATCCATACACTTGAACTTAAGTTATTGTCTGGAAACTAGAAAAATGCTTGTTTTTTTACCCCTTTTTCATTTTTTTTTGGCCCCATATTCCTAAACATTTAGGGCAATTACCCCCAAACTCAAACCCAGCTTTCCCTTTGTGATATGGAACCTTGTAGTACAATTTCATAAAGATCCATACACTTACACACAAGTTATTGTCCTGAAACTAGAAAAATGCTTGTTTTTTGCCCCTTTTTGGCCCCTCATTTCTAAAATTTTGAGGCAATTACCCCCCAAAATCAATCCCAGCCTTCCCTTTGTGGTATGGTACCTTGCAGTATAATTTCAGAGAGATCCATACACTTGAACACAAGTTATTGTCTGGAAACTAGAAAAATGCTTATTTTTGGCCCCTAATTCCTTAACTGTTGGTACCATAACCCCCAAAATCAATCCCAACCTTCCTTTTGTGGTATTGAACCTTATGGTAAAATTTTATAGAGATCCATTCACTTAAACTAAAGTTAGAGTGCGAAAACCAATGTGTCTTCGGACGACAACGACGACGACGCCAAAGTCATACCAATATACGACCACAAAAAAATTTTTTTGCGGTCGTATAAAAATATTATCAAAACTGATTAGACTAGTGAAGAAGCAAAATAAAAAAAGAAGCAAGTTCTACACTGAAAAGTGAGGATGAACTGGCTTTTACAGTATGGCCTCATTAATTTCAATCTTATTTCTTGAAATTTTGAAAAGGGAAAAATAATTTTTGCCCTGAAAACCATTCTTACAACATTTACATATCAAAACTTTCATCATAGGTGAGAAAGAGCAAACATTTCCAAATATTCCATTACAAAGTATTGTCATTTTTTCAAAAATTTGATGCATTCATAGCAAAAATTCCTATAGATAATATAAATAAATATTGGTCCACTTTTCTGTGCAAAAAAAATAAATTATAACATTGTTGATCCCTCTTTTCAGTTAGATAGCACAACATTCGTCACTTCCATTCTTGCAGACAAAAATATCAATTTAGCTTCATAACTAATGATGGGCCTAAATCAATGTATCCATTCTGGAGTAAAAATATAAAAACAAAACCTAAATCAATGTATCTACACAAAAAGATAATAATCCAACCAAATACTTATTTCTACAAATAAATTTTAGTTGCTGAATAACACTAATAAATAATATAAGTTGCAAGCAGATAAAAAAATGTACTGGAATTAAGAATTGACCTATTGTAGAATTTCTCAATCTTCCTTCATGATTCTTTTCTCTGTCTTTTATTTAAATATGTAATGCAGGATGATAACAGACTATGTATTCCTAAACTTCATCATTTTGTATACAAAGAACATTTTATAAACATCATTGCACACAATACATAAGAGTATATAAATGTTAATTTTGTCAGTTGAATGTTATGGTAAAAAGGTTGTTGCCATGGAAATGCAGGATTTGAAAGGGAAGGACATCACCAACTCTACACATGCAGTCCATCAACCTAGACCATGGTCTTCAAAAAATCCTTGTGGAGTCTCCTCCTATCAAATGAAAAAAGGAGGAAATGTTAAGTTTCAAATTCAAAAGTAAAAGTGACAACATCAATTCACAACATCTAAAGTTACTAAAATAAGCTGTTGCAATTTCTTTTTTTTTCTATTTAGAAAAAAAAAAATATACATGAAAATTCTCTTTAAAGTTGCTATAAAATAGAAGAACAATTTACCTGTACTGTTTTATACAATAATTTGGATAATTTAATTCTTAATTGTATAATTCATACCAATTAAGACATATTGCAACAGCTAAATTCATAACTTTTCTGTTATCAAAAAAAAAAATATAAAAATGGACATTTTTGTTGTTGTTATATTTCTTTATTTTCTTTCCTCCTCTTTTCTATTTTTGCTGACAAATAATGTTAATCACACATATCAGATATTGACTTAGCTTTGAGCTCTAACCAAGTCCTTTCAAATTCAACAGAAGTCTACCTATCCCAATAGGACATTTTAGTCAGTCTACGGTTATTAAGAATCTGTTTTCAGGCTAAAAGAAATTGTTTAAAAACTGAAAAGTTGACCTGACAGTCTAATGTCACTCAGCATATCGTAAGTCCAGTTCAAAAGTCGCTGAAATATTTTATTGAGTCTACATTCCCTTGAACAAAATACTGTAAATCTTTTGTAATATTTCTAAAATATTTATATGTTGAAGACCATCATGATCACACTGAAAATTTGTGTATGGAAAGAGCTTTAGATTTTTTAGGTACAGTTTGGTACAGATATCCCCCCATCAATAAGAAATAAAAAATGTATTTACAAACAAAAAAAACAGTGCAACAAGCTTCTATTGCATTTTCTTCCATAAATAAAGTGAGACATGTATTTGCACATAGATTTCAAATATAACATATTTTAACAGAAAATTAAAAGAAATATATTTGATTATTGTTTCAAAATTACTTTTTATCAGTAAGGTAACTGGTTACTGAAGTATTAACTGTATTTACTTTTTTTTCAAATGAATCGCAAGAGTTCTTTTCTAGTCTTCTTTACTAACCAATTATTGAAGTACAGCGTATATCACTTCAATCAAATTACATATACATTGCCATTAAAAGTAAGTTCTACTTAAACCAAGTAATTGGTTAATTATATAACTTTCTTGAACGAACCCAAATTCATATTCTAGTACACTGATTTTAAAAATTACTAAAAAAATCAGCATTCATGATTTTTTTCAAGTGCTTTACTCATGCATATATAAAAATTTAAACAAAAAAGTACAAAAAAAACAAATTCTGTGTGTATAAAGCCAGGGACTAAAGTAAAAGGAAGGAAACATGCACTCTGTTTGTGATTTCAAAAATCTGGAGGTTTTTTTTCTGTTTTTTTGCAATTTTTAAATTCATTTTACTGTGGATTCATTACAAATCATGGGGTACTTTTTTTGTGTGGATTTCTTGGCTAAAGGTAAACTACAAATTCAATAAAATAAAAGTTTTCTATAGCCTGGAAAATTGAAGCCACAAAAATAAATGAATACACAGTAGAATTGAACTTAATTCATGGATAAATACATTTGACAATAATTGTTAGTGTACCAAGGACTCTGTCCCAACATGTCATATTGTACTGTAAGTAGTGTAATAAGCAACATCATGTAAAACATTCATACAAAAGAAAATATTCACACAATGTTTTTGTTTTAAGTTTTAATTTTTGACTCAACAAGTTACTGTCACATCATTTTTCTAGTCCACATAAGGAATGAATTTTATTGAAAATTTGATTTACCCATGGAAGGCACTTTCACAATTATTACTCGTGGAACTACTAATTTTTGTTGTTTTGTGCTTTATGATAACAATGAGATTAAATATGCAGCAAAATATATAGAATTGTAATTGACTTACTCTTTATAAAGTTAAAAAGAAAAAGAATTAAAGGTGGGTGGACACAAAAACTTAAAGATGATAGATTTTAGCTAAAAAGATTTATTGTGAGTGTACAGAATTATCCAGTTAAACTATTTATGTACACATTTATGCGAAAGTTCTTTTCCTCGAGCAATACAAAGAATCTTTGATTTGTGGTTAATAAGACCAAACTTTTAAAGCCAGTCCATTTTTGTGAAAATAAATGTAAAAGTCAAAAAGTTAGCAAATTTTAAAAACATAAGATAGATATTTACAAACACACAAGCAACAAATCAAAGATGTAGATCCCCAATGGATGCTCAGAATCTACCTTTACACATGTATGAAACCCACTGTTTCCAGAAAAACAAATGTTGCCATTCCCCAAAAAAATAATTTAAAAAAATAACTAATGGAATCAAAATTGGGACTTCATGTGTGTTAATAAATGAGAGTAATATTTTGATACAGCTACCCACAATAACTTTTTCATAGTGCCTTCCCTAGGTACTTTCACATGCTTTGATAAAACATGCTTTATCTTTTTGAAACATACATACATTTAAAAATTGCTTAAAAATATGTATATATATGTAAAGGACACTGAAAATCATTTTCTTTTGTATAAATAGTTGCCATGGGATAAAAACATAATGCTGGCATTTTGCAAACAATAGCAATGCAGACTAAGAACGCCAATTTTAAGCTTGTTGTAAGGCATTCTAGGAAGATGATAACAATCTGAAATTATGCATGTTAAAACCGAACTACTGAAACAAACCCTCATATAATCATTATAATTTATAAATAGAATCATGTGCAAAACAGTGTAGCCGAGACCATTGATTGGCGCGCTAAAATATCCCATTGACTGGGTCAGATTAGGTGAACGTTCGTCTGTAACGCCCACAACTCACGACGTATTTATTATAAACATTTAAACTGTGGGGTTGCCAAAGGGTCTCAGTATGTATACGAACTACAGTGCACAGTATATTATATACATATTTTATTTGCGATCATAAAATGAACGAAGTCGTCCATTACTATGTAACTTGGGTCGATTAAAAAAAAAAGCTGAATATGTTTCTGTTGCCAAGGGTTTTTCACAAGTATAGTAGTTAGCAGAAAAGATCACCAAACTATACATTTTACCTTATTAAAAACGTAAATGCAAATTTCACAAGGCTTGATCCAAATAGCCTTTTTACTGTCTAATAACTTGCAAGTACGAAAAAGACAGGAAAGAAGTATGTTTTGTCTATATGTTTTGTGTTTGCACACTTTTTAAAGTTGATCATGCATTCGTTCTAAAATAAAATGTTGACCAGATAAAAGTTTAAAGATGACATAATTGGACAACCGCAATTGTTAAATCGCTTTGACGTCCGAAAAAAAGATAATAATCAACACATCCATTGTAACTTTTAAAGCCAGTTAAATCCTTTTTTGCTGAAAGAACGTCCGATATCATAAAAATCATTATCAAAACACAACAAAAACACAAGTAAAGAACGTTTAAGTATTCAACATAAATCAAAACACAAAGGTTATTCCTGATTAGTTTTTTGAATTATAATATTTAGGCGTTGAGACCCTTTGGTGACCCCACAGTTTAAATGTCTATAATAAATACGTCGTGAGTTGTGGGCGTTACAGACGAACGTTCACCTAATCTGACCCAGTCAATGGGATATTTTAGCGCGCCAATCAATGGTCTCGGCTACACTGTTTTGCACATGATTCTACATTCTCTGCTACGATCTTTTCAAGGTCATTTTGTATCTAACCTACATCTTACATACCTGTAGTATATTTGATTAGAACTAGATGTGGCAACTGTGATCTTGGTATATGCAAGACTATTTCATTTTCTACCTCAACTCATGTTGTCTATAGAAATTTAGTTTTAAACTATCCAATTAAAAAAACACCAAGTAAAAGGATATTTAATCCTGACAAGCAGACATAGGAATAAAATTGATCAGATCCTTTCTTTAATAAAAAAAAAAGTGCAAAAATATAAAAATCATGAACAACAACAACATTCATTGACAGGGATGAAGAGAGATTAAAAGCCAGAAAAATCTCCTTTAGAGCTTTAAGTACAGACAGAAAAATACAGAGTCCACAAAACCAGATCACCATTCTGAATACAACATGCAAGATTTATTTTCATGATCAAAATTCTGTGATAGTACTTACTCCCCTTTAATCATCCAATAATATGACATTAGTATATAATCTAACATTTATTAACTTCAGCAACCCAATGGGGCAATTATGTCAGACAATTTAAGGTTTGGAAAATGTTTGGATGTTTTCTGAGTTACCTTAATATTTTCTATGAAAGAAGGTTCATCCCTGTCACCTGAGCATTTTTTGTATAAATTTAAGGCTATTGGTTCAAATAATTTTTAATGTTATCAAAATAGTTTTTAATCGACTTTTCCCAGAGACAATGACCTTTGGCTCAGACAATTAGAATTATGGTTCTTCCTCTCACCACTTCAATTAATTTTAGCCTGTGTAATGCCATGCTACTGTATACAAATCTGTAAGTATTCTGAGCCATGTCACCTTGATCTTTTGACACCAAAATGTAAGTAGCAGGAAAATAACTAATTTCCCAAGTCTCAGAACGATTCCACAATAGCAGGTGCACAATTTCAATATGTTCACAATCTTTCTGTGAAATCTTGGTTGAAAACTGTAGGAATGGAAAACTTGTACACCCTCTTTCATAAACTTTGATGAATAATGGCTAAGTTCCAAAGTCTGCAAAAATGAGAAAAATTTCTCAGGCAATTCCATAATAGCAGGTGCACTATTTCAACATTTGTGCAATCTTCCTGTGAAGTTTTAGAGATCTGATCACACAAAACTGGTACCCTTTTTCATAAATTTTGCTGATAAAAACAAAAATCCCAAGTCTAGAAAAATTCCTCAAACAATTCAAATAATAGCATGTGCATAACTTCAACATATGTGCAATCATCCAGTGAAGTTTCAAGGATCTGGGTAGAAAACTGTAGGAGGAGCTGATTACACAAACTAGGTACCCACTATTAACCATCTGCCCTACATCACCATACTTTAAGACGGTTTTTGACTTATCCCAACCCGGTCAAACAAGTTTCATCCTATTTAAATTATTGAATGCTTTTTTCAATTGGATCCTATTCAGAGCTAAAAATTCTTGCTTCAAAAAAAGTAAATATCTGCTTTCTCCTTTTATTATTTTTTCTAAGTAGTTCATTTTACACTGATCAATGTTTTGGTGAACAAAATGTACAGAATTCTGATCATGACAGTAATAAATTGAAATGTCTACCAGATCATCTTCCTAGAATAGCCTTAGACCAGTCCATATTCTCTGAGAGCTTCATCAAAAGCTTCCTCCTTCAAATAAAGTATTAAAGCAAAACGCATAAAAAATTGCAAAATAAATGAAAGCAAACTATTTCATCTTAATCCTAAATTTTCACTGAACTGCAAGTACCAGTTAGTAGATGGTGTCTAATTTTTAAACACTGAACTTTATTGTTTCACTACACCAAACTAATAACTTCAGTTACTATGTTATTTTTAAAACCTCTAAAAAACAGATTTATAAAACATAATACTAAACAAACCACACTTCAACCTATTTTCACAAACAAAACCAGTTGAAACCATACATTCAACCTCCTGAAAATCTGTAACAATAACATGCATGATCTATAGCCCTATATCTTACCTCTTGCAACAGATCTTGGGCTGCAATAGCTTTCAGAACATTCTTCTTACTGGTTTCTTGAACCTCTCCACCCAATAATAACTCATCTAACATGAAGTAGGCTTTCTCAAAATTAAATATTATGTCTAATTCACATACCTAAAATCAGAATTAACAGAAATCATCAAGTTTTTTTTAAAGAACTTATAAGTGATTATTTGTATCTGGCTGAGTCATTTTAAAATTCACACCTTATAAAACAGTTTAATGTTTCTGGTGAATATCTTTAACTTTTTACATTCTCACTGCTTTAAAAATTACCTCACTGTAAATCTGATAAATCAAGAACATCCCTATTTTAGGATACATGATTAAAGAGACAGTCAGTTAAATGATAAATAATTTCAAAATAATTCTTTATGATTTGCATAACTAGGAATCCTTGACTATGATTGGTTAAAAGTGCTTCGGATGGTGATTTGTTTTGGCAGTTTATTTTTTGCAAGACCATGTTCATATGACTACTTATGTAACCAATAATAAAAACAACATGGAAGCTTGAATTTACAAAAAAATGAAATTCTAATTTCATATCAAGGTGATATGCAAGTCTAAATAATGATGAATTATGCTTAATAATTGTATCAAATTTTACTTCATCCGAAGAAGATTCAGTGTCACTTAAAACTTATTCTCCGAAAATTTAAATATTGATTCATACAATTAACATGGTAGTCAATGACTCCAGCCATTCTGATTGACTAAAATATTATACCTTCTGGTATGTTAACATGGCACTGGCATAAAAATAATAATACATAAACTCTTATGTACATTTTCAAGCTGCCCTTATCATTATAACTTGACAGTGATATTGCTAACATAAATCTTCCATTTTCTTACTTAATTTCAATCTTTCCTAACATATCCCTTATCTGTTCTTTAAATGTTATTTAAGTATGACAGTGCTTTATACAAGACTATTTTTGAAGTATTTTTCATTTCAAAAAGGTATAACTAAAATAAAAATTATCGAACAGCACTTTTTTGTTCACCAATCATACATATATTGTTTGTAGTATAAATCATATAAATTTCAATGAAACCCATAAAAACTGTACACATGAGAGTACTAATGTTACAATGTCAGACAGACATACAAATGTACATTTACAGATGGAGGAGTTACAATTAGGAATATTAACTGTAAATTAAAATGTTAATGAAAATATTCAACATAGTCTTTACCTCATCAAGGGACTCTACCGTACTACAGATTCACCAGGCGTTGTTTCACTTTCGTTTGTAATTTATGAAGTCTTTTATAGTTTCATTTTATTATTTAGTTGCTGTCTATTTGAAGTTTAACCCACATATTCCTTTTAAAATGTATAATTAGTATGTACTTTTTTTTGTAAGCATACTAATTAAGAATGCACAAATTTTGCTTCTATGCATATTAAATTTCTTAATGGTATCATTCAGCGCATACAGAAGTCTTTTTCTTGAAATAACTATTGGACTCTTTCCCTCTTCCATTAATCTCTTTTCATTTGTTTCTTTAAAGATTACAGCAAAAGAACAAAGCACTTACACTTCCAAAATATTTATCTAACAATTCTACATATCTGTGTATAATCTCCAAAGCTAACAATTCATTGTCATCGTTTTCTATTGCACAGCAAAAATATAAACTAGCATATCTGAAATAAAAGATTGTCTTAAAACATGGCAACATTGAATGGTGTAAATTTATCTGTAGGAATCCTTTACTATTTTAAGCAGATAATGGTATGTTGCATTTGAATTGTGATATACATTACATTAATGAAAATAACACCTTATAAATTTCTTTGTTAATAATACATGTAATATACATCTAAAGTACATGCAGTTATTAATTCACAAATGAAATAACATTGATGAGCTTGCAAGTCTCAAAAATGTAAAAATGTAAAATAATTTTAGGTGGAACTATTATTTTTTTTTACAATAAGTAGAAAAGATGTACAGCAGCTACAGAAATAACTTTATAATCTCAGTTTGCCTGAGTTTGGGGCTTTTGTGACAAAAATTTCATGCATATTCATGACGAGAGGAGCTTTTGTAAACTATCCGTGTGATTCTTGGCATTCAAAGGATATCATACATGTTCTCTAACAGAATTAGTCAAATCAAAATCATGTTATAGTATATGGTAAACTACACATGATGACAAATAATCCCACAATGTATTGTGCCCATACCTGTGGAATATGACAAGATGGGTCTTCCCACAAAGTGAATAGCCTTGAAAAAGTAAAATGTATTGTGATCTTCTGTCTGATATAAGGAAAGCAATGCTGTTTATTTTTTAGACTTGTGTGACTTCCCTCCGTTCTCACCTTTTGTAAACAATTTTTAGATCTTTCCATTCCAAGAAACTACACATTTTAGGTTTTCTGGAAAGCACCAATGCCACTAATTCTCTTGTGATTTTCTTTTTCAGTTTATCTGGATGAGCTTCATACCATTTCTGAAGCCGCAATTTTCCTTGGCGACTAAACAAAAGCATAAATTGCATCTGTAAAATAAATAAGATCATATAAATTTCATATTTTTTTATAACTGACACCATGTACATTTAATTTTCAACCAAGAAAATCACTATTTCTTTTATGTCATCTAATAATCTGTGTAATGATGAATGGTAACTTATATTAATTTCTTTATAATATATCACCGCTGCCACCAATGTTATAATTGTTGCCTTTATTTGGACAACAATAGTTTTTAGATAAATTGAATAATTGAATAAATACCTTTGCCAGTATTTTCTTACAAAATAATAACTAAACTATCTTCATGGAATAGAAATTATATTATTATTAGATCATTACAATAAATATGTTCTTAACGGTTTTCTGTTTTATGTCAAGTATTTACCTATAGGTATTCGTGATGCTCAGTTCAATTTCAAATCATAATCATGTTTACAATGGGAAATACCCTTTTTATAAGCCAAATCACACAACGTTGCGTGCAAAAAAATAGGTTGCTAAAGTTCAAGGTTAATCATGTAAATCACTGTCAATAGGTACATAAATATTGGATTAAGAAATAATTCATGGGAGGGGTAAAATACGAATATAAATGCCCAACCCATGGTTAACTGAAAACAAATCTATGGCTGCCATGAATTATTTCGATTCTAATAGCACAAATTCGGTAATTTTGTTAACCGTGAAAGCCCTATACACAGGATACTGTTTTGGCTGTTCCGTTTTACCCCCATATGATAATATTAGTAATATCATATTATTCAATAATAATTTTTTCAAAAATCACATTTTTCACCTAAATACGTAATATGTAATTTTATTGCATTCTGAGGCGTACAAGAAGTTTTAAAACGCCCGGTGTTTACATTTGATGCCGGAAGCATACATATGACTTCACCTTGTTGTTGCCATGCAAAGACAATAACATCATTTCGCAGAATTTTCCTTTTATGAAATTTTACACCGAAAAATAAATTGAAATGGACTGATTTGTTTATTTTGCTTTAGAAAAGAGATAATTATATCGTATCTGAATCTTGACCTACAAACATGTACGTAAACTGTGGGTTTTGATGTTGCAAATTGAGAATACCTGGTAGTATAAATAAGTTGGACATAACGAGGAACAGTCAGTTTTGTGTATTTATGCGCTTGTGCAAAAAGTAGATATACAGTGATTATACTGGTTGACGATATATAGGTCATCATATTAGAATTATATTTAAAGCAAGCACGGTTTCATCTGTCTTGACACCGATTTAGCAATATAAAGCATGTAAATAGAAGTAACTGAAGAAAAGTTGGATTAATAACAAGCTAGAAAACAAAGATGTTATTCAAATGCAATATGTGGGTGGAATTTCGTAACGCAAAATCGGCAACAGTCAAATTTGCCAGGAACGACAAACAGCAGTAAATTTGAAAGTATCTGACTCAATTTGCATTTCACCCGATGAAAATGTCTGTGATAACTGAAAGGTGTTTCTTTATACAATAACAGACGTGTTATTTCAACACAATTCATGACAGGAGGAGATAACTCTGTCAGAATTCCCATAACAACAGTATGCCTGTTTTTTTCTGTAATAACTTGTTTAAATCAATATTATCATCTAATAGATAAATATTTTTCTTGAATACTTTTGTTTTAGTGTTTCCGGGTTAGAAATTAGAGAAAAGATTGAAATACAAATACATATGTTTTATGCATGGTTTATCTGACTACATGTATATTTTTGACGAATTAAATATCAAATTTTCTCATTGGTCAATAATAGAAATCTTATTTAAACACGATAAATGAACATGATGAAAAGGTGCGCGAAAGCATATAAGACACGAATCGATAACAGTCTCCGAATTTGGATATTTTCTCAAAAATTGGCGTTTTCTGTTGAAAAAAAAGATTGTTTCAAAGACAAATTTAGGAAGTACACTACATTTATATGTCATACCACAAATATTTCCGACTTTGTATGGTTTCAGAGGAGTTGCGGCTCAATGAAACCGGTCACTTCCTTTAGTAGTATAGATTACCCCTTATAAGTTATATATTATTCTAGCCTCTAGGGGAGGTAATTTTACAGAGGAATTCAGAGGAATTCTTCATTCTATCAGTGATGTACTTCTATACAGACAATAGACCCCACTTTTATAAAAAGCATGTTCTATGATATTCTATGATATTCTCTGGTTGTTGTGTGGTTTTGTAATTGTTAATCGTTCTGAACTTCTGCGGTGTAAACAGACATTCTCATGATTCTGTATTATTTTTTTGGACACATTTCTGATTGATTGGACTGAAATAATGTTTATATCGTGTCCCATGAAAGTCAAAGTATTAATCAAATAAATACCATATTGGAAATATTTTCATAAACTCTGTACGGTGCAAAGGTTCACAGCATTGCAAAGGTAAAGATTGTAACGCTGTAAATGACTACGCCTGCCTGTGAAAACGTCATGTACACTTCCGGCATATTATTTAGGGTATAGCTTATAACCCAAAGGTAAGTTTTATTCTGTATATTCAGCCATGCAGCAGTATTAGGCAACATTCAGACTATATTGTAGATTTTGTTAAGGATGTATTTTATTTTAAGTACCATTCATTAAGCAAAAGATATATGCCTTTTCTAGGTAGTATGGAAGTCTTCCGCCATTTAGATTGTAAAATAGCAGAACACAATAGGTCTAGATTTTCGATCATGTCAGGAAATTTGGATGCAGGAATTCGATTTACAAATGAAAATATTGATTAAAATGAACAAATGTATGTGGTTGTAAGAAGCCTCGATGCGGTGGCCCAATGGTCGAAGTAGTTGCACTGATGTGAGTTCAAATCCTGCGCATGTCAGGTGCACTCGACCTGGGACTATTATACTTAGTAAATAGTCCCAGGCTCGACTCAATTTTAATTGATTATGATTATCAGTTTCCCTAGCGAAGGTCTGTGGATCTCTGCGGGCAGTCTGGCTTTCTTCACCAATAAAAATGACAGCCACAAAAAAGCAAAATATTGCTGAAGTGGAGTTAAACGCCAATCATTCGATCAATTATGTGGTTTTATCTTATTATTATTCATATTTTTACAAAGATAGATATTTTTCAAAACTTAGCACGTTAAGGGGAAGTAACTGAGAGATTAAATATTGATAAAGGGATCTACAGGAAATTGTTCTATTTTATGATATAGAAGGACAAAACGTACGGTGATCCCATTTCTTCTGTTGACATACTTACAGTGTTGAATGATAACTTAAATAAGCAAACGTTTTATTAAGTGTTGTCTGGACAATTTTTACAGTAATGTAGGGTGACTTTTAGTGACAACATTTTTCTTTTTCTTTCTGAAAATAATAATTGTATTTGTTTCTCATGTTTTTATCTCAATATATTTATCATCAGAAAATTTTCCAGTCCAAGCACATAATAAAGTGCTGTTAGTTGTATCAGGGACATAACATAGTAGACTATTCCAAGGTTGCATAACCATGCAAAGGAATCTTGCGCATACAGTACATGGCCAAAATATTCGTCTCCTACATTTATTTGCTATATTATTCATATAAATACACATTAAAAATATATATATATGTTTAAGCAGGAACATTAGATATACTGTTCCCAGGTTTAAGGCATTTCTGGTTGGAATTTTACAAATAATGTGTTCAGTGAAAGATGCAGAATTTGGTCAAAGTTTTGTCTGCAGATGCTTTTGTTTTTGTTTTCTCTTGGTGTGAACACGTATAATAATGTTTTACAATTTAATTTGGTTGAAATATGTAACAAATTTCTGAACAGAAAAAAATATTTGTGTTTATCTCACTGAGAAAATGAAAATGCTCGACAACAAAAATACAACCAAGTAAACAAAGAAATCTGTGACTATTCTGCTTCTATTGGTATCAAATTGCTTAAAATCGGACCAGAAAGGACCCCAAAATATTGTTTTGAAAAAACTTAGTTTTATATGAAATATATAGTGAAAAATCCAAAGTGGCAAATATTTATAGCCACACTCTGTATGTATCGTTTTAAAAAAAGTTTAATAATATTTGAATTTTAATTGCAATATTTAGAAAACTGCATTTTCTCTTGTTTTTATTCCCAGCCAACTTTTATCTTTCGGCATTATGAAACCGTGAAAACAAGATCAAGACAAGATGAACATTTTATCGACCGTTTGTTTCCTATTTTAGTTCAGAAATATATGGTTTGGAGTTGTATTTTAGAACGCACAATTTGTGACGTTTTACACATCGGGTTGCAGACAGGTTATCCTGTTTCCCGGTACTACGTTCCAGGTATTAGCTGATAGCCTAGTATATGTGTAACATACTGAATATTGCGATCGGGAACCAGTCTACAGACAGGTAAACATGACGATTGTTACATAAGTTGCAGAGCAGTATTAAGCTGTAATTGTCTTTAATCCTGGCAGTAAATCAAGTTTTAGGAATATTATTATATCATAAGTAAGAACATCTCTGATGAAAACTTTATTGTCAATATGTATCACCACTGGCACTGGCACTGCAAATTACAAGTATAATCAGAAGTCCATTTATACTAGTAATGGACTTCTGGTATAATGTAATCCCATTTCAAGAATTTGAGATTCTGTGTCCGGAGCGACAATTTTTCTGAAAATTTGGCCGACCTCAGAGACTCTGTTCAGGACACGGAATCAAAAACGAATTAAGGTATCGTCGATGATTGCAAGTTCGTTATGCTTGCAAGTTTGTGACATTTGGGGATTTCCACTTTATTCGTGACGTCATGCAAAAGTATTTATTATCGGCAACGTGCTACTTCAAAAAACTTAACCAAATATTTTTCAATGCATTTTCACTAATATCGGCTTGAAAAAAAGAAGTTGTGTATGTTCTAGCATATTATTTGTTTAAACGTCTATTTCCGCTACTACTGTTTTATTCCTCTCCTAGAATTTCGTTGAATTCTTGGGAAAATCCTTTCAGCAATGTTATTGACATCTCAACAATGAGTCATCATCTATTTTTAGGTTATACAGCCTCTTATTCCCTTTTTTAAGGCCAAGAGTATTATTTTTTAAAGTCTGTATGTGAGCGGATTTTTTAAGATCAGAAAATGATTTGATATATTTTGATGAAAACAAAACCTGCCGAATATTGGCTCGTAAAAGTAATTTGATCCTATGCCATTGAATGCAAATTGCATGAAAAAATAATTTGATGCATTAATGACATTGTGACATCGTTATATTTATCTTTAAGGTGTTTAAAGTGTTTAAATCTTGACTTTCCTATTGACCATTCAAAGTCACGTGTAAAAATTAGAATAATCTTTGTAGGGAGAATAAAAAGTTAGTATGTCATAATTTCTCTTTTTTTTCAAGATATTCATTTGTTATTTGATCTCAAATTTATTCTGTAATGTTCAAATACATAATACAGTAGGCCTGACCTATATATTGTTGCACATGCACAAAAGCCACCTCCAAAGACAAAGGTCACGAACTTACAAGTATGTCTACTTATTTTACGGAATCGGGTCACAACATGAAACATAGAAAGATTGACCATGTTTCTGAAGCTATTCATCAATTAAATGTATCAGACTGTTTGCAAATAAGTAAAGAATATTTACATTTACAGTTGATAATATTTGCTCCAAATTTGTGATTTTTTTCTTTCGTTTCGAGTTAGGGTAACGAACTTCCAATCATCGAGGATACTTGGAACAGGACAATTTTGATTGGCCCTCCCGAATTTTTGCCCCAAGTGTTCAGGGTTGGACCTCTGCAGGCGTATCCAGCTGCGCTCAGCGAAGCAGTTTATTTATATATGGTTACCAAAAATAATAAAGCACCTTTTCAAAATAAAATTTAAATTTAGATACGTCAGATTTAATACACTTTTTAGCTTGGATACTCAGCTATTAGTCATAAGTAAGCAAATCTTGTATGTGCTTATTACCACAAAACTCAGATCAAGTACAAATTTGGGTAGCGTCACTTTTACTGTTCTTCAGTTATGTCCCTTTATAACTTTATGTGATATGGCATAATGCAAGCGGGGGCATCATCTGTGTCCCATGGACACATTCCCCATTTATTAAGTCTCCCAAACGAAGTTTGGGAAGACTTATTGTTTTTGCTCAGTTCTTATTATTATTATTATTCTTCTTCTTCTTCTTCTTCTTCTTCTTCCGCCGCTTTTAAATTTGAACTTGTCCGCACCCGTTCTCCAAAACCGCTTGTCAGATTAACTTAGGGTTTCACAATATGTTAGACTAACATGTCTAGTGGTGCAATCAGGGTTTTGTTTGTGCAATGGGGTTTATAAAGGGGTACTTTGAGGGGCAAAAAGAAAAGAGGGTTTTACTATAGAACCCTATGGGATTCTATTTTTTTAAATTTTCAAATGATTATAAATTGAAAACCGTTTGTGATAGACACAATCTTTTTAATTGAAAACGTTCTAAATGATAAAACCCATTAAATGAAATACAGGGTTAGTCCCCAGGGGTCACCCCCACCCCCTGCCATTTAAGAAAGTTCTAATACCTTGTAAGTGGTCAAGATCCCCACCCCTAAACCATATATATTCTGGTTTGTCATGCTAAGATGGTTTGAATGATATACAGGGTTAGTCCCCAGGGGTCATCCCGACCCCCTGCCATTTGAGAAAGTTCTAATATCTTGTAAATGGTCGAGATCCCCACCCCTAAACCATATATATTCTGGTTTGTCATGATAAAGCACATCAAATGTAATACAGGGTTAGTCCCCAGGGGTCACCCCACCCCCTGCCATTTAAGAAAGTTCTAATATCTTCTAAGTGGTCAAGATCCCCACCCCTAAACCATATATATTCTGGTTTGTCATGCTAAGATGGTTTGAATGATATACAGGGTTAGTCCCCAGGGGTCATCCCCACCCCCTGCCGTTTGAGAAAGTTCTAATATCTTGTAAATGGTCGAGATCCCCACCCCTAAACCATATATATTTTGGTTTGTCATGAAAAAGCACATCAAATGAAATACAGGGTTAGTCCCCAGGAGTCACCCCCACCCCCTGCCATTTAAGAAAGTTCTAATATCTTGTAAGTGGTCAAGATCCCCACCCCTAAACCATATATATTCTGGTTTGTCATGCTAAGATGGTTTGAATGATAAACAGGGTTAGTCCCCAGGGGTCATCCCGACCCCCTGCCATTTGAGAAAGTTCTAATATCTTGTAAATGGTCGAGATCCCCACCCCTAAACCATATATATTCTGGTTTGTCATGATAAAGCACATCAAATGACATACAGGGTTAGTCCACAGGGGTCACCCCCACCCCCTGCCATTTAAGAAAGTTCTAATACCTTGTAAGTGGTCAAGATCCCCACCCCTAAACCATATATATTCTGGTTTGTCATGCGAAGATGGTTTGAATGATATACAGGGTTAGTCCCCAGGGGTCATCCCGACCCCCTGCCATTTGAGAAAGTTCTAATATCTTGTAAATGGTTGAGATCCCCACCCCTAAACCATATATATTCCTATTTGTCATGTCTTGAACATTTGAATGACGTATACGGTCAGTCCCCAGGGGTTCCCCCCACCCCCAATGTTCTAATATCTTGTAAATGGTTGAGATCCCCACCCCTAAACCATATATATTCCTGTTCGTCATGTAATGAACATTTGAATGAAGTATAGGGCCAGTCCCCAGGGGTTCCTCCCCACCCCCAATGTTCTAGTATCTTGTAAATGGTCGAGATCCCCACCCCTAAACCATTTATATTCTGGTGTGTCATGCCAAGATGATTTGAATGATATACAAGGTTAGTCCCCAGGCATCACTAATGCATATAACTTTACTGGACCAAACCAATTTTCACTGGACGTTGCCTAATGTCAAGCGACCCTGGGAATTACGAATTATGGGAGCTTCGTTTGGGAGACTTCGTAACAGCATCCTGTTACAATCATTTCTTGTTTTTAATTGCATATCTAGAACAACAAAATTTTGGAAGTATTTTACCAAACAAGAGTGTTCTATTGTAATATTTTTATCTTCTTTTTTTTTCATATATCATATTTTTACTGCAATATAATTTTGCAAGTATTTAACTGTTGTTGTTTTATTCTAAAGGAGTAAGTTTTAAAGCTTTAAAATACTGACTGTATTTTACCTGTAATTAATTATTAATTGTTATAACAACACCTATTGTGTTTTGTTTGTAGGCGTAGGTTGAATATATATTTTTCAAATGTTGGCTTGGGTTGAAGACACCAAATAAATAATTTACCTTGATTACAATGAAAAGTGGTCAGTTTAATAAATTAATTAATGACACAATCTACCTGAGGACATTAGTTTGATAATCTTCTGTCATAAGATTTAAATTCACCTTAATTGGATTAAAAATTGATTGCTTTGTCAAAACATGCCATATTAAAGCTGATGCTTCACTGCATATATATAGATGTACAACAGCACCCCACTACACTAGAGTTCAGATCATCATGGCTGCAAGAACAAGTATGAATAATTGATAGATTTAGCAATGATCAGTTATTAAGTTCTTTAGTAGAAAGTTTAAATTAATTTGATTAAAAATCATGATTTTTGAGTAAAATGTAAAAGTTGTTACTCTTACATTTTTCATTTATAGTATTTTTATTTTTTAGCTAAACGATCTATTAAACGAGAAATCATGTCTATATACAGAACTTCTGTTTGGTTTATGAAAGGACTGAAAGAATATACTAAGTATGTATGATAATTTGTAAATTGAATCAAAACTAATATTATAATGTACAATTTGGTTTAATGTAAATTACATGAAAAAAATGTCATAGCTTAAACAGATTGTTAAACCATGGAAGATGTAATACGTTATTTTTTCCAAACTTAAAAGCATGGAGGTCAGCATCTGTCTTTCTACAACTAGCATATTTGTACTGAAAGGAAGATGTAAGATTTCCAAAGAAATATATGAGTTGCGTTGGATAGAAACCTTATGCAAATGAATATCAATACATCTGTTTAATTTCAGGTTGAACATATCTCAATGCAAAGTCTGTAACTGTTTGAAAATTGAGTTGATATAAGAACCCTACAAATCATACCAAAATTCATTTTATATTTCGTATTTTAATGTTCCAAAATCTATCAAAGTCATATGTACATGTATAGGTGCACTTGCACAAGGTTGAATTCTATCTGAGGCAGCTCATATCATAAATTTAAAAAAAATTGGAATATTAATTTTTTTTCTGAAAACTGAAAAGTTATTCAGACAAAGGTTATGTTAGTAGTTTATAGATTGAATATATTAGTTTTCCTACTCAGGAGTACCTCAATGATATTAAGATATTGTACATATATGTAATTTGGTTTCTGAATGTACATGTAATACATCTAAACATTATTTCCAGGAGAGAAATCTAAGAGTTCAAAGTTTCAAACAAAGTCAGATTCGAACATGTAGATTTGTTAAAACTTTTAACACTTCCATTAACAAATCAGACTGTAATCTCCTTTGTTTGAGGTGTAGTATGGTTATAATTTGATTCTACAGTTATAGACTGTTCAGTCAAGAGAAAAATGGTTATACTATTTCTTCCATCTGTCCTTGCATGATGTTTTGATAAATTTAGAACTTTTTGTGAATTTAAAATGGTACTTCTTTGCTAAGTGCTAGGATTGTTTTTGGTCTTCCTGAAGCTATGAGTTTTTTTTTAGCTATGATTCTTTGATTTGTGTTTTTTTTATTTCTTGTATTATTGTTTAATATATATATGCACCGAAGATCTCTTTTCCCCAATACTAGATTGAATTCCATACATTATCAAATGCATCAATATAAACTGGTTTATGCAAATAATCATTCATCATTTCAGATATTTTGTTATGCTGAATTTACATTTCTTATACTTTGTTTTTCAGACAAGGATACTTAAATGCTAGTAGAAGTTTCCGACC
Organism: Mytilus californianus; assembly: GCF_021869535.1. NCBI lineage: Eukaryota > Metazoa > Mollusca > Bivalvia > Mytilida > Mytilidae > Mytilus > Mytilus californianus. The sequence continues at coordinate 68,802,854 of NW_026262690.1, forward strand.
TGGTGATCTTGATGTTGATGTCACTGGTAAAAGTTTTATGATAACAGGAGCTAACAGTGGGATAGGAAAATGTACTGCTTTAGCCATTGCCAAAAGAGGTCAGTTAGAGATAAACTTCACAATTTTAGAGTTGTATATATATTTAAAGATATGTTAACTATGCCATCCAACTGAATAAGATTAAAAGATCATTCTTGCTTCTCATTTTCATTTGGCCATTTACTAGTCTTAAATGGGACCAATAACAGGTCCTAGTCTGTACCGTTAGCCACTAATCTGATGCCCCAGACTAGTAAAATTTTGTTCGGACTAGTAAGTATTTGCAAAATTTGTTTAAACACATTAAAAAATGTCAGAATATTTGTCTTCAGACTAGTAGTTGGAAAGGATTATGGTGCAGAATGGGTTTAGAAAATGTACAATTTGAGTGTATATTGCTCAATAAGGCTATATTAGCTCTATTGAGTTATACACAATGATTTTGCAAATGAGTTTTGAGAATTTTAAAAGAATTCATAATCAGCTTTGGGGGGTTGATTTACTTCCACAGTCTTGCTTTGGAACTGATGTAAGGAGACTGTTGTTCAAACATCAATACAATATTACAAATTCTATTCTTGTACAATCAAGCTACATGTACTAGTAAATTTTGATACAGGTTGCTTTTTTTGTCTATGTATAATTTAGAAATTTCTGTTTAGGTGGAATAGTTCATATGGTGTGTAGAGACTCAATAAGAGGAGAAGATGCCAGAAAAGAAATATCAGAAGCAACAGGAAACCAGGTAAGATTGCAGGTGTCAGTAAGTTGGTTAGTAATAGAATTTAATTTATTTTGGAAAAGACTTTATTAGTTTTATTTACTTATGTCTCATCCATTTTGTAATTTGAGCAAATGAATTGTGTTTAAACTTAAAAATAATATTTAATGGAAACTATATTCATATAGTCAGAAAAATTTGTTATCCTAACAGATAAATTTATTTTACCTTTACATGTAAAAAAAGATAAGAAGTTACTGACTATTTCATTATCAAATTCATGTATTTTTTCTTCTTCTCTTTTAGAATATATTCTTACATCTACTAGATATGTCCAAGCCAAAAGATATTGCAAAATTTGCTACAGACTTTGAAACCTCTGGGAAAAACTTAGATGTTTTGGTAAGGAATTATGCTATACAGATGTTTCTATTTTCTCTCCTATACATGTTTTTTGAGTGCCACTATTTACAAAGATTTTTATACGACCGCAAAAAATTTCTTGGGATCGTATAATGGTATGATGTCGTCTGCGTCGTTGTCCGAAGACACATTGGTTTCCGGACAATAACTTTAGTTTAAATAAATGGATCTCTATGAAATTTTTTCAGAAGGTTCAATACCACAAAAGGAAGGTTGGGATTGATTTTGGGGATGATGGTCCCAACCGTTTTGGAATATAGGGGCCCAAAAAGGGGCCAAAAAAACAAGCATTTTTCTAGTTTCAGGATAATAACTTGTGTATAAGTATTACGATTGCTCTGAAATTGTACCACAATGTTTAATACCACAAGTAGAAGGTTGGGATTCCGTTTAGGGGTTATGGGGGCCAACAGTTTAGGAATTAAGGGCCAAAAAGGGGCCAAAAACAAGCATTTTTCTAGTTTCCAGACAATAACTTATGTGTAAGTGTATGGATCTCTCTGACATTGTACCACAAGGTTCCATATAATAAAGGGAAGGCTGGGATTGAGTTTGGAGTTAATTGCCTCAAACATGTAGGAATTAGGGGACAAAAAAGGGCTAAAAACAAGCATTTTTTCTAGTTTCCAGAAAATAACTTGTGTGTTAGTGTATGGATCTCTCTGAAATTGTACTACAAGGTTCCATACTACAAAGGAAAGGCTGAGATTGAGTTTTGGGGTTATTGCTCCAAGGGGAGTTTCAAAAAGTTTGGGGGGAGGGGAATTTTTTTCCCAATTTTTTTAAGGGATTCATATTTTTTTTTCAAAATTTTTAAAATTTCGAATTTTTGAAAAGTTTCAAGAAGAAATCTTCAATTGCACAGTATTGCGCAATGGATTTATAAGATCTTTGACCACATTTATTTTGTGTCAGAAACCTATATTATGTCAAAAATTTTATCACAATCCAAATTCAGACAGTATCAAGCTTGAATATTGTGTCCAAATTTGCCTCAAGTGTTCAGGGTTTGACCTCTGCGGTCGTATCAGGCTGCACTCAGCGAAGCATTTTATTTAATTGGCACTTAATAAAGGGATATCACTTGACCCATGTTATACAATTCAAGGATCTTGTTAACTGTATAAGACAGTGGCAGTATGTAGTAAAACATTGCAGGTTAATGTTTAATGCTTTACAATTGTACATTTTTTTATAGTCAGTTTTATCTAGAGTTGTATTTCACTAGAGTGCCAGGGTTTAACCACCATAACTACTGGTAGAAAATCAATGTCTATCACATAGCAGACAGTAATAGGATGTTTCCATTTTTGCAAGTGATAGAAGCAAAACTTGAACATCTACCAAAATGTCGATATTAAACTTGATTAGGCTTCAGCTGTACAGATAAATGTCATCTAGTACCATAAACTAATTGACATATGAGGATCTTTTGCAATTGATTAATTGACTTTATTTTGATAGAATTTAATCAAACTTTTATGTTCATATTTATTTATTTAACAGATAAATAATGCAGGTTGTATGGTAATTATAAGAGAGTTGACAGATGATGGACTGGAGAAAAATTTTGCTACAAATACTTTAGGTTTGTATTAGATTTTACTAAAAATTAGAAACATCAATATCTTTATGTTGAAAGATAAAAGTTATTATTTTTTTTGTAAAACAGATATACTTACTGTTAATTTTACAGATTAAGTTAGTTTTGAAATAACTCTTAGTTACCTTTATTTTTTAAGCGGAAAAGCTAAATGAAGGTTTTCTTTTATAAGGAGAAATTGAAGAACACTTTCTCCGTCAGATTTTTTGGTTGATGTCATTTCAGTATTAACATAACACCAACTGTAGCTCATACTTTTTGATTTCAGGTGCACATGTTTTAACAACCTCATTGTTATCTGTGCTGAACAAAGCTGAAAAACCAAGAGTGGTACGTACCTATTGCTTTAAGAAAAATTTGACAAAGCTAGCCCGAAAAAACTATTTAAGACAACATAACATACTAGGATTTGAGGATAGTCAATTTAGTCAATGGGATTCTGTATGCAAATTTACCAAAATATATTTGTGATTCTAGCTGCACTAATTCAGTGCTACATTTTATACAGTAGAATTCTAGGTTAAAAATGTTATCAGGTTTGCACAAAACTAAGCTATTGATTTTAATTGTACTTATTAGATTTTACCTGATTTGTGTAATATGGATCAAAAATACAGAATAAGATCTGAATTGCGGGATAAACCTGGATTAATGGTTAAGATTTTAATTTTAAAATAGTGCAAAAAAGTTGTTTCTTGCTAAATGGGAAAAATTTTACTCCAGCTTTTAAGGAGGGTTGTATTCTGATTTCTCTCTGTCCTACTGTCTATCCGTAACAATTTTCTGTCACATATTTCTCAACAACTACAAGTCATAGCTTCTAATTATATGGCACAAAATTTCATCTGGTTATGTCATCCTGTGTGATTTTTCTTTTACTTCTATCTGTTTGCTAAAAACTTGTTTATTTCAAAATCATGTACATACATAGTTGTTGTCACATTTTTCTCAGCAACTACAAGTAATAACTTCTTGATATGTGACACCAATTGTAAAATTTAATTGATTCACATGTTAACTGCGAAACAGAGTCAACAACATTGAACACAAGTAAAATGAGTACAAAATATCTCAAACACTTTGTTCTATAATTATTGTAGCAGCACTCTTGATCTTGAAAGCATTTTGGGTATTTTCAACTTTGAATTATTTTTTCAAAATTATTTTTTTTTATTTGAAGATAATTGAATAGTCTATTTGAGATTTAAAATACTAAAGAATATACACGTAAATGTACAGTATGCATTTCTTTTTATATAGATATTAGTAACATCTGGTGGAATGTTAGTACAAAAGTTAGATCTAAAGGACTTACAGTTTGAACAGATGTATCCATTTGATGGCACCATGGCTTATGCACAGAATAAACGACAACAAGTTGTAATGACAGAACAGTATGCTAAAAAGTATCCAAATATACACTGTTCATGTATGCATCCAGGATGGGCTGATACTCCAGGTAACATAATTCTTATTGGAAATTACTGCTTCCATATTTGTTAATTTCAGTTACTTTTAAAGTAAAAAAAAGAAGGTATATCTATCACTTTAAAATTGAGAATGGAAATGGGGAATTTGTCAAAGAGACAATAACCCGACCATAGAGCAGACAACAGCCGAAGGCCACCAATGGGTCTTCAATGCAGTGAGAAACTCCCACACCCGGAGGCGTCCTTCAGCTGGCCCCTAAACAAATATGTATACTAGTTCAGTGACAATGGACGTCATACTAAACTCCAAATTATACACAAGAAACTAAAATTAAAAATGATACAAGACTAACAAAGGCATTCTTCTCTTAAATCCAAGTAGTGGAGAAAGAAAGTTTGATTACTTTGTAAAAGTTGTAAGTTTCCTGTAAGGTAATTTATGTAAAACAAGTATAATTTTAGTTTTTTAATTATTTCAGTTATTATTTTGTAGGCGTCATGTGGATATTTGTGTACTCTTTCTAATTTATATCCAATTGTTTTTTTGAAGTCTAAAAATTTTGTTCCTACAGTTCAAATGAGTTCAATAAGATAAATCTATATTCTCTTATGGTTGTGACCTATTATCTATTTCTTGCATGAAGACATATTTCTCGTATCAGACTGCACAGAGTGTGATACCAAAAAGCAATATGAAAATTGCGTTAATTTGATTGGCTTATCCAGCATCATGACAACATATTAGGACATTTCCATTGGCTATTAGTATTCGTTAGGTCATTGATGACTTACAAAGGTTAAGACTCTGTAAATTTCGTCCATGGCAATGGACATATGTGATATATTTAGTAATATACACTTTTCAGCTGAAAATCTTCTTTTTTGTCAAATGTTATTACATTCTGAAGCGTTCATAAACTTTTAAATTGTCTGATGTTCAAGTTTGATGCTGGAAAAGGACATATGACATCATACTGGTATGTGCAAAAGACTAGATCAATGATTCACGGAATTTTTAATTAAACACAATGAGCATGTTGACCATAAGAGAAATAGGTTCAACAACTCATGAGAATTGAAGAGAAATAGGTTTAACAACTCGTTGGATATTTTTAATATCAACTCTCGTTATTTGAGTTAAATATTAATAATAAACTAGCCAAAGGCTTTTTTATTTGTAGACTTGTTAAGTAAGTGAGATTCCTGTGAACAATGTTACCAAGCAATTGTTAATATTATTTAAGAGTTGTTTAGAGTTGTAGCTGTTATTTTAAAGAAATTTTTTTTTTAGCTGTTAAAATGTCGATGCCAAGTTTTCATGCTAAGATGAAGGACAGGTTACGGACACCAGAACAAGGTGCTGATACACTATTATGGTTAGCCATATCAGATGCAGCACTTAAACAACCTAGTGGATTATTTTTTCAAGGTAAGAATTTGTTTTGTTTATTAGTTTATTTCAAATTGTTTTGGGGAAAAGTGGATAGTCAGAGTTCAATATGATTAACTGACATATACAGTCAACTCTCATTGTCTACAATTGGTTGCCTAGTAATACCACATGGTCAAAATATTTTGTCGTCCTGATGTTGAAACTCGGTCAGTAGTATATAATGTGTGATCAGATCAACAATTTTAACCAAATGGAAATTTGAGTTGTCCCCCTTGGTTGATTTGATGTAAGCTTAAACTTTGGTTGACTCAAAATTTTATCACTGTCCCTTTGTTTTTAAGATGAAGAAACTGTTTATTAACAAAAAGTTTATTGTATTGGCACTGATTTTTAGATCATCTCATGTGTCATTTGTACAAACTTTTTTTTTGTCATTATATAAAGATTATTTTTGTTACTTGTAAGAGCTTTAAAATGAAACAAATTGTAGACAAAAGGGAAGTTAAAATATTGCTGTATGTATTAAACAGTCATGTTTTTAGGGTTGTGTGCTGTTCTTTATCATGTATATTTTCTGTTGTGTTTTATGTTTAAGTTCTTACTCAAACATACTTTATTTGTTTTACAGATCGTACATCAGTATCAAAACATCTACCTTTAGCATGGTCCAAATCTACACCAGCACAAGATGAACAACTTATGTCTACCTTAGATGAATTATCAAAACAGTATACTACGCTTTCATAATATTTTATAAACCGGTAGTGTTTTTTGTCGAGCCTTCGACTTTAGTCGAAAAAGCGAGACATAGCGATCCTACATTCCGTCGGCGTCGTCGTCGTCGTCGTTGTCGTCGGCGGCGTCCACAAATATTCACTCTGTGGTTAAAGTTTTTGAAATTTTGATAACTTTCTTAAACTATCCTGGATTTCTACCAAACTTGGACAGAAGCTTGTTTATGATCATAAGATAGTATCCAGAAGTAAATTTTGTAAAAATAAAATTCAATTTTTTCCGTATTTTACTTATAATGGACTTAGTTTTTCTGCCGGGAAATATTACATTCACTCTGTGGTTAAAGTTTTTAAAATTTTAATAACTTTCTTAAACTATCCTGAGTTTGTGCCAAACTTGGACAGAAGCTTGTTTATGATCATAAGATAGTATCCAGAAGAAAATTTTGTAAAAAAATAAATCCATTTTTTCCTTATTTTACTTTTAAATGGACTTAGATTTTCTGCCAGGAAACAACACATTCACTCTGTGGTTAAAGTTTTTAAAATTTTAATAACTTTCTTATACTATTTTGGATTTGTACCAAACTTGGACAGAAGCTTGTTTATGATCAAAAGCTAGTATCTAGAAGGAAATTTTGTAAAAAAATAAATCCATTTTTTCTGTATTTGACTTTTAAATGGACTTAGATTTTCTGCCAGGAAACAACACATTCACTCTGTGGTTAAAGTTTTTAAAATTTTAATAACGTTCTTATACTATTTTGGATTTTTACCAAACTTGGACAGAAGCTTGTTAATGATCAAATGCTAGTATCTAGAAGGAAATTTTGTTTTCTTCCAGTTAACATTACATTCAGTCTGCAGTTAAAGTTTTTAAACATTTATTAGATTCATAAACTATCCTGGATTTTTACCAAACTTGGACAGAAGCTTCTTACAATCAAAAGATAGTATCAAGAGGAATATTTTTATTGATTTACTTCCTCATTTTTGTTGAGCCTGTGATTAACAGAAAAAGGAGGCGAGACACTGGGTTCCGCGGAACCCTTACGAATTTTTTAATTGTGAATCAGTGTATTGACCTGTTGTATTAATTGTTCATGTTTTTAAGTATGAATAACAATATTTGTAACTTTTATAGAAAGAACTTTTTAATCGTGTTTAATGTAAGTTCTTTTTCATTTTAATATTTAAGTTTGGAACTACAAATTATATGTATGTTGAGGTTTTCATCCTATCAAAAAAATAAAAGAATGGAGTTTACTATTAATCTTTTTAAAGAAAGTTTAATCAAATTATTTTAATTTCATGTTTATATTAATTTTAACCTTTGAATATTTGATTTTATATAATACACAGTTGATGATCTATGTTTTATTTTCATTTCCAATAAAGTATATTTAAATCACATTTCTTTAATGAATTTAAGTTCTAATCAAATTTTAAAAACTGATTTTAAAGGTGCATTTTTCTTATATATCTTTCATTTCATTATATTCATTTTTTTCAACTTTATGGAATATTATTAGTCTTATTATGCATAGAAGATAAATGTTATTTTAACATTTTTAATTTTTCATAATTTACGTAATTTTATTGCTGTCATATTTTATATAGATCAGTATTTTCTTAATTTAAAAGCACTTTGACAATCTTTATATATCTGAAATGTATTTTTATCATATTGATTTATTGAATCACATTGATTGGTGTATTCGTTTTTCAACAAGTCCTTTTACTGAAGGTCATATTGCAGTTTATAGACTGTGTTTAGTCCAGAATGACAAAATATATTATACTGGAATGTTACAAGTTTTCAAACAAGATAGCACTTTAAAGAAAATCAAGATTAGTCCATCTGTTCTAGATTGGTGCTACTATTTCATTTATCTACCTCAATTTTTTTAATTGTTTTATATTAGAATAATATTTGAATATGTCATGACTGATGTTTATAGTTGTATGCTATTAATTGTTTTATCACTCTTTTTGTATTTATTAAATGTTATCATTAAATTATAACATATATTATATAAAGATTATAATAAACAGCTGAAAGCACTCTTTATTCTTTTACTAGTTATTTAGTTACATGATTTTTAAAACAGGCTTTTATCTCATAAATTTATTCTTCTTTAATCTTAGAGGTTTGATATGGCAATTGACTGTATGTGACTTGTTTTATTTGAACTATTATGTCAGTAGACGTTCCTTTGATATGAGAAAGTAATTTAAGTATGCTTTATTAAGTATTAAATGTTTGCCAATGGACATTAAGCAACCAATATCAATCGATAAATTTCTACTGGTTATCACTAAATTTACATCAATCACTGCTAAAAGCCAGAAGAACAACCAGATATTTGTTATTTGGATTCAGTAATATTTTTCGAGATATTGTTTGACAAGGGAGATGATATAATTTTAAGTGATTTTGCCAAGAAAGAATCTTTATTTTCAAAATAATATACCATCCAATAATAACACACAAGGATTGGAATCAGTTAGATGCATAACCATTCAGAGTTATAAAATTGTTGGTCAATTATATCAACAAGGTCAGACGTATAACCTAACCACAGCCACTAAATAAAATTTTTATAAAAAGCAAATGAACATTTTGAAATTTTGATTAATTGAGACTTATTATTTGATATTGCAATATCACACCTCACTAGATGCATCTTCATACCAAGTCATCAACTCTGTGGTCTCTGGTAGAATGTCTGTCTGCAGTTCAGGATGTTGTCATTTCAACCTCTGGTTGAGTCAAACTTTAATGTTGGTATTTGCATATTTAAGGCTATGAAGCATTTAGGAGTGAGAGCCATATCAAACTGGTTCAGAATAACAATAAAGTATGCCACTAGTGGCATATCTTTCTGTGGATTGTTACCATGTTAGCTAGAATACCAAAACAGTTGACACTCAAATATGTCTCACCTGCACGAATATTTGTCTTCTTTAAAAGGCAATAAACTCTTGAGAAAGGTGTTGAAAAATTAAATGGCGAATTTGAACTTGATCTGAGTTTTGTGGTAATAAGCATTGTGTATAAGATTCATAACATTTGGTTGAGGCAAACATAAGTTAGAGAATGGAATCGAAAAAATTCAGCAATTTCTCCATTTATAAAGGGACATAACTCAAGAACAGTAAAAGTGAAGCCACCCAAATTTGAACTTGATTTGAGTTTTGTGGTAATAAGTATTGTGTATAAGTTTCATAACATTTGGTTGAGGCAAACTTAAGTTAGAGAATGGAAACGAAAAAGTCAGCATTTTTTCCATTTATAAAGGGCAATGAATTGAATGGTAAAACTGATGCCACCCAAATTCAAACTTGATCTGTGTTTTGTGGTAATCAGCATTGTGTGTAAGTTTCATAACATTTAGGTGAGGCAAACTCAAGTTAGAGAACGAAAACCAATTTCAGGACGTACAGACGAACAAGGGTATCACTTACTGCCCCCTCCACTGCAACAGGGGCATAAAAACTCACATTTATAATTATGAAAGCATTATTTGTATGTAGCAGTACTCAAATTGCAATAAAAAATATTGCATTTGTGTTTCATACTAAACAATGGCAATAATAACTGCACACAAGCATTTCTGAATTTCAGTGTGCAAGTTTGAATCCATAGTAGCATAACTTGTTTAGTTGATCATTTTCTGCTTATAGCTTCATATACTTTCCAAGATCGTCTATAAGTATATCATGTGGGTTCAGTGAACCTTTTATTATACATATTTGTATATTCAAGAATCCACAGGAAGACATGTCATTATACCCAGAACCATTTTTTCAACTCCAAGCTGACCAGTCATTTCTCTTGCTCATAAATGCCATATACTTAGCAGAGATGCAGCAAATACAAATTTTTAAGACAGGTTTAATCTTGCTATCTAGGTGATCACTCTACCACAAAGGATGTTGCAGAAAAAACTTTAGCAGAGCCAACAAGTTCATAGCACCCTCTCCATAACTGAAAATCCAGGTATTGGTTTAGGAGAAATAGATAAAAAATGTCTACCACCTTTTGTCAAGTGTGCAGATGTGGCATAATTCATGCTATGCTTTTTGATTGATTGATTGATTGGTGATTGCTTTACGCCGCATCAGCACAAAAGGCTATTTTGCGGCGACTATGCTTTGGGAAATAAGACCAATACCAGGTCTGGATCTGCATTACACATGCAATTGATTGAGGTAACATATATACCCCACTATAACTGATCATTCCCTTTCATTGAAGCCAAGAAAGCTTTGTTGAAAATTTTCCCTTTCCTATGAGTGTTGTCAAATTCCAAACTATCAGCAAACAGAAAAGTGGCTGTACAGCAGATGTTAAAATTGATTAAACACTACAACTTAACATTACCAAGCTGTACACAAAATATTAAACCATTCCCTTTCAAAGAAGCCATGAAAACTTTTTACCCAAGGTCTTACAGACTGATGGATTGAGTGATGGACAGAGTGGAGCTGTTACAAGACCTGCTTTATCCATAGGTAGCACAGGTACCACCCACCCACCCCAAACAAAATCAGTTTCAAATAAAAAAAGAAATGTACAATGGTGTTATGAAACTAGAGGCTCTAAAGAGCCTGTGTCGCTCACCTTGATCTATGTGCATATTAAACAAAGGACACAGATGGATTCATGACAAAATTGTGTTTTGGTGATGTTGATGTGTTTGTAGATCTTAATTTACTGAACATTCTTGCTGCTTACAATTATCTCTATCTTTAATGAACTTGGCCCAGTAGTTACAGTGGAAAATATTTTGTAAAAATTTACAAAAATTTATAAAATTTATGAAAATTGTAAAAAATTGACTATAAAGGGCAATAACTCCTTAAGGGGTCAATTGACAATTTTGGTCATGTTGACTTATTTGTAGATCTTACTTTGCCGTACATTATTGCTGTTTACAGTTTATCTCTATCTATAATAATATTCAAGATAATAACCAAAAGCTGAAAATTTTTCTTAAAATTACCAATTCAGGGGCAGCAACCCAACAACGTGTTGCCTGATTGGTCTGAAAATTTCAGGGCAGATAGATCTTGACCTAATGAACAATTTTATCCTTGTCTGATTTGCTCTAAATGCTTTGGTTTCAGAGATATGAGCCAAAAACTGCATTTTACCCTATGTTCTTTTTTTAGCCATGTCGGCCATCTTGGTTCACGGGCAGGGTCATCGGACACATTTTTTAAACTAGATACCTTAATGATGATTGTGGACAAGTTTGGTTAAATTTTGTTTTAGTAGTTTCAGAGGAGAAGATTTTTGTAAAAGATTACAAAAATTTACGAAAAATGGTTAAAAATTGACTATAAAGGGCAATAACTCCTTAAGGGGTCAACTGACCATTTTGGTCAAGTTGACTTATTTGTAGATCTTACTTTGCTGTACATTATTGCTGTTTACAGTTTATCTCTATCTATAATAATATTCAAGATAATAACCAAAAGCTGCAAAATTTTCTTAAAATTACCAATTCAGGGGCAGCAACCCAACGTGTTGCCTGATTGGTCTGAAAATTTCAGGGCAGATAGATCTCGACCTAATGAACAATTTTAACCTGTCAGATTTGCTCTAAATGCTTTGATTTCAGAGATATGAGCCAAAAAACTGCATTTTACCCTATGTACTATTTTTTAGCCATGTTGGCCATCTTGGTTCGCGAGCAGGGTCATCGGACACATTTTTTAAACTAGATACCCTAATGATGATTATTGACAAGTTTGGTTAAATTTGTCTTAGTAGTTTCAGAGGAGAAGATTTTTGTAAAAGATTACAAAAATTTACGAAAAATGGTTAAAAATTGACTATAAAGGGCAATAACTCCTTAAGGGGTCAACTGACCATTTTGGTCAAGTTGACTTATTTGTAAATCTTACTTTGCTGAACATTATTGCTGTTTACAGTTTATCTCTATCTATAATAATATTCAAGATAATAACCAATAAAATGCTCCGCAGGGCGCAGCTTGATACGACCGCAGAGGTCGAACCCTGAACAGTTGGGGCAAGTATGGACACAACATTCAAGCTTGATACAGGTCTGAATTTGGATTGTGATTAAATATTTGACACAGCATAGGTTTCTGACACAGAATAAATGTGGTCTAAGAACTTAAAAATTTTAAATTGGACATTCACCTATTATGGTCCAATATCCAAAATCTAAATACATGGTTAGATTCAGCATATCAAAGAACCCCAAGAATTCAATTTTTGATGAAATCAAACAAAGTTTAATTTTGGACCCTTTTGACCTCAATGTGGACAAAGTTGATAATGGGGCCCAAAAATCTAAATACATGGTTAGATTCAGCATATCAAAGAACCCCATATATTCAATTTTTGTTGAAATCAAACAAAGTTTAATTTTGGACCCCAACTTGGACAAACTTGAAAACTGGGCCCATAATCAAAAATCTAAATACATGTTTAGATTCAGCATATCAAAGAACACTAAAAATTCAATTTTTGTTAAAATCAAACTAAGTTTAATTTTGGACCCTTTGGACCTTAATGTAGACCAATTTGAAAACGGAACCAAAAATTAAGAATCTAAATACACGGTTAGATTCGGCATATCAAAGAACCCCAATAATTCAATTTTTGATGAAATCAAACAAAGTTAAATTTTGGACCCTTTGGACCTCAATGTGGACCAATTTAAAAACGGGGCCCAAAATCCAAAAACTTAATACACGGTTATATTCAGCATATTAAAGAACCCCAAGAATTCAAGAATAAAACCCCATTGAAATTGATCAAGAAATAAGCAATTTATAAGAAGTATCTTCTTTTGCACAATACTGTGCAATTGAATATTTCTTGCTATTGCGCAATACTGTACAATTGACAATTTCTTGCTATTGCGCAATATTGTGCTATTGGATATTTCTTGCTATTGCGCAATACTGTGCAATTGAAGATTTCTTGCGATTGCGCAATACTGTGCAATTGAAGATTTCTTGCTATTGTGCAATACTGTGCAATTGAAAATTTCTTGCTATTGCACAATACTTATTATATAAAAATTTACACATCCTGTTTGGTGTGTATCTCCTACCATATCATTATTATTTGCTTTTAAATATAAAACAGAAATAACCAACTTAAAATGGAAAATTTTAAAAGAAAAAAAAAAGGAAAAAAAGAAAAAAAAATTAAAAAAAAAATCCCCCCCCCCAAATTTTTTGAACCCCCTTATGATTCATCACCCCCAAACTCAATCCCAGCCTTCCCTTTGTGGTATGGTACCTTGCAGTACAATTTCAGAGAGATCCTTACACTTGAACACATGTCATTGTCTTGAAACTAGAAAAATGCTTATTTTTGGCCCCCAATTCCTAAACGTTTCAGGCAATTACCCCCGAACTCAATTCCAGCTTTCCCTTTGTGATATGAAACCTTGTAGTACAATTTCAGAAATATCCAAACACTTACACACAAGTTATTGTCATGAAACTAGAAAAATGCTTGTTTTTTGCCCCTTTTTTGGCCCCTAATTCCTAAAATTTTGAGGCAATTACCCCCAAAATCAATTACAGCCTTCCCTTTGTGTTATGGAACCTTGTGGTACAATGTCAGAGCGATCCATACACTTACACACAAGTTATTGTCTGAAAGTTACAAAAATGCTTATTTTTGGCCCCTTTTTGGCCCCTAATTCCTTAACTGTTGGTACCATAACCCCCAAAATCAATCCCAACCTTCCTTTCGTGGTATTGAACCTTATGGTAAAATTTCATGGAGATCCATTCACTTAAACTAAAGCTAGAGTGCGAAAACCAATGTGTCTTCGGACGACGCCAGATTTTTGCGGTCGTATAAAAACGGTAAAATTTCCTTAAAATTACCAATTCAGGGGCAGCAACCCAACAATGGGTTGTCAGATTCATCTGAAAATTTCAGGGCAGATAGATCTTGACCTGATAAACAATTTTACCTCATGTCAGATTTGCTCTAAATGCTTTGGTTTCAGAGATATAAGCCAAAATCTACATTTTACCCCTATGTTCTATTTTTAGCCATGGTGGCCATCTTGGTTGGTTGGCCGGGTCACCGGACACATTTTTTAAACTCGATACCCTAATGATGATTGTGGCCAAGTTTGGTCAAATTTGGCCCAGTAGTTTCAGAGGAGAAGATTCTTGTAAAAGTTTACGGACGACGGACGCAGGACACAGGACGCCTGACGACAGACGCCAAGTGATGAGAAAAGCTCACTTGGCCCTTTGGGCCAGGTGAGCTAAAAAGAGTTCTTCCAATGTTTCATTGTTGTTTAGGGAAATCCAGTCAGCACCTTAGGATGAGTTACCTGTACCAAGTGTGGAGGGATGAGCAAACAAACAGATAATGAACAGACTCTATGATTACTATACACTTCCCACTTTGCTAACAGGGGGTATAAATGAACAATAACACAACTTTAATTTTGTGATTTTTTACTTTTCTTTCATTACATTTTCTATCTTGCTTCTGCCTATTAACAGCAGTAATATATAATATTTCTATCAATCAATTTATACATCTTCAAATATAATATACTCGCTTAAATTTTCTATTGAGAGTCAATCTCAGGGTCACTACAAAGCACTAATTCATTATATATACAAAGCTCTAAAATTTACAAATATAATTAATCACATAAAACTGGAACTCAAGACTAGAGTTATAACTTATTAAATTTGCACAGGCTAAGATTAAAAAAATCTTTCAGTTTCATGAGATGTGTTTTACTTTCATAAAAAAAAATATTGTTTCCTCTGTAAAAGCAATATATTACCAACTAACATTTCCATTTTTTTTTAGTGCTGAAATAAATTGAAAATTTGGTGATTTGATTTTGTGACATTCTTCCTCAGCCTGTGCAAAGTAATTATCATGAGCAAATATATGGAAATAAATGAATATGAGATCATAATGTTAATGAACTACACAATAGATAGAATGTGCCTGAGATACATTCTCACTCATTTGGAATTTTCTAATTTGTTTAATCTGATGTATTGTACTAGTTGGAAATGTTATCACTTTGGTTTGATAGCAAGAAATATTATCATTTTGGTCAAAGGCTAAACATTTAAATAAAGGATTACAATCAAAAGCTTATTTTACAGTAAAATAAGACAATTAATATTTTCCATTTAAATCTATCAATAGGTCAGCAATCGAAGGTACAAAAATAAAAGAGGATAAAACTTCAACACTAAAATGAATATGTATTCGAAAATGAGCGAAAATGATGAAGTATCTATCTACCTTTTATTTTCATTTATAGAATGATTATACAAAAATTTACTCTTGGAGTCAATTAGATACAGAAAAAAGTATTAATGACTTCACAAAGACAAAATTTATAGCAGTGACACAAAAAATAACATGACTTGGTCATTTACAACAATAAATTAATCCTACAATTATTTGATTTCTGACATGAATTAGCACTTTGATGATAACTTTTCATAAAATGGAATAATGATTGATGACGAATATATCAAGAGCACCATATGAAATGTGACATATCTTTAAAGAAAATTATCATCATTATATACTATAAATTGTTAGAAAATATTTGTTAGTATTTGGTTATGGAAAAACAGAGGTATCAGATCTTTACACAAAAATGGTATGTCACAAGTCGTGTTCTATCACACATTCTATGCTTTGATCACTTAAATGTATAATATTTGATTTATCTCCCTTTGGTCACATTTTCCATCATACAAGTCCTGTTCAGTAGTTCGATCTGTCTTGTCAGCTGATCTTATTCATAATCCATATAGTGAATCATGATTCTGATTTTATCATCCTTAGAAAGAGATCTATCATGATCATGTTTTGGATTTCTGCTTCCCACCAAATGGAAACCATCCTCTTCTTTTGTTTTGTTTTTTACTATAGGACCTAGGAAGAGTAGCATGAGATGGAATTCCTCTTATGAACTCCTGTTTGTACTGTATTTCAGACTGTGTTCTGGAGTTCTGTTTTTCTGCAAAAGAAAACATATCAAATAAATAACAAAATCAGAGAAAGGTATAACTTATTACAATGTACTGTGGATTCATGTATTTTTGTAGGTACCAATTTTCAAGGATTGAGAAAAAAATGTATTTTTCATGTATATTTGTTTTCATGGTTTTGCCAAAGTCAGCATACAAGCCTATAGAAAATTAGTACTTTGTTGAACATTTAAATTTGTTGTTAACCTATATTCACAAATTCATGAAAATTATTACCCCACAAAAAATGATGCATCTACTTTATAATCAAAGGTAGAAATCGTAATTGTTATTATCAAACTGACTGCATATAAATCTCTAGGAAACAATTTTCTTGCACTTATTGCACAAAATTTGTGATCTTTATTTTCTCTTCCGAGTTATAACATTTGTTTTCCACAAAAACAAGTACTCATTTCTCACAAATTACTTATTCTGATTTTTATTAAGAATTTCATCCAATTATAATAGGCTTTGTTTAACAAAACCTGCACTCGTAATCTTCAAGATAAAATTGAATTACAAGTACAAATGTACTTAGGTCCAGTGAGATTGCTCTTTGTGTTTGAAGTACTTCTTTTAACAAATATATCTTAAATGATTTGCAATGGCTAATTAAGATCAGTCTTTAATAATTGGCAAAAATGCATTTTAATAAATAAAAAAGTTGTTGCAAGTAAACATCAATCAGACAGCAACCAAACAACCTGTTTATAAATAATAGATATCTATAGACTGCATATTAATGGAACTTACCCTGAGAAGCTTTTATTCTGTTTAATATTTTATTTTTCCAATGGTCTGGCATGAAATCTGAAAAATAAAATATATAAATAAGAAACTGTTACATAGATGTTGTTTTCAGAGGTTAAAATATTTCAATGTACAAGAACCTTATCATTCTTCATTATCTGCCCCAAAGAGTTATAAGAAATGAATTTTGCAAATTAATCACAACTTCCATAACTTTTATAGAAAAAATAGTAGTCTTATTTTTTTATTCTTATGTTTTAAACAACAAAATTCCCATCAATCTATGAAGTCAGACTGAAGTTGAAGAATGAAGATCCAAACTAGATAAGTCTGTAGATGTCTCAAAGATTATTCTTATGTGACAAGCATGATTGTGTACTGTCAGAGAATACTGCTGATTCAGGAAAACGTTCAAACCAAACCATACATATTATGTTGTTAACATTTTTTTCTTGTCAAAGGTCAGTTTAATTTGACTTTCTGAAGCTTTTAAAACAGTTGTTAAGTACTGAAATCAATACTGTTTAAGGATATAGATATTTTTATGCCTACACTTAAAATTACCTCAGCAAGTTTGGTTTGTATGTATGAATTAGCCCTTGACAAAATAATATGGAATCAACAACTTAAAATAAACTGGTGCATACATGAAGTTCAAGTGTAATTTTTTCTCAAGGCAATGACGCATTTATAGTTAAATCATATTTTAACTTTTATTAAAAACTGCTTACTATTTTCTTGGTCCTCTTTAACTCTCTCTCTTTCTTTCTGGAATGCTTTTAACCATCTCTGTTTCTCAGCTGGTGTTTTTGCATACAATAAGTACCACTTATCTTTATCTACCTCGTGAATCTTCCATGCATTTTTCACTGTTACATTATACTGCACATCTGATAAAATAAAATAACATTTAATGTTAAATCTATTATGCAATACCTCAATATAAATAAAACAGTTAATGATTTTTTGTTGTTTTTGTCTATTTTGATTGTAGCAGCATGATTGAATGGCTTTAAAGATTTATTGTTTACTTCAGAATTAATGAAGAAAATTACGGTTATTTATATAAATCAAATATTCTTTATTTTTGTTAAACATTATGATGATGAGTTAATGTAAACAGATTAAACGAAAAGCAGATTTACTGATCAGAAGACATTTTGAGCATTATAAAGTATCATACATAAATGCATGATTCATTGTAAACCAGTTTACTTTTGTAAAATTTGTACTTTTTATTTGTACTTTATTTTTATATTTTTTATTAATTGTGCATCTGGATTAAATTTTGCGGGCTTTATATATCAATGTTTATGTTAAGATTTAGCCATATCTATACTGGTAATAATCAGTGTTTAAATATCTCTATTCAAATAAAAAAAAAACAACATCCAAATGTGTAAATGAAGCAAATGACAATTTGGGTCACATTGTTTTTTCCCAGTAATGTTTTGAGATATTTTATTTGCATTAAATATATATGATATTAATTTGTAAGAACCTTCATGTTTGTGACTACAATATGTACTCCAAAAATTAAATCAAAACAAACATCTGAAATTTAATGACATACCTTTTCCATCTTCAATGTCTTCAATATCACACTCGTCAATATCTATTCTGCCTTTATAACTAAAACCATTCCTCTTTAACAAATCCTTCAAATAAATATTTAATAACATAAGATGCAATTAACCTCAAACATACCAAAGGAAATGAAGACCTTTCAGCAACTGTCAAGATGAAGAACAACAACAAAAGTATTATTCCTTATTTTGTTATTTATTATATACATCCACTCCATATCTTTCATTTTCAAAACAAATTCATTGGACATGTCTGCTTGTCTCACTGATGAAGTCTTCTGCAACCACTAAAACTTAATTCAATCCAACTTGCATTAATTTGTTTTTGTAAATATTTATTGGAACCAAATGAAAATTTTCCACAGATTCATCTCCTATTGTTCAATCTATTTAAACTTTTGTCAGTTCTATTGTCCCATTCAATAAATACAATGGCTATTGTTATCTGTGTAGTATATTCACTGGGACCTTTAAATTTCTTCTAAGAGAAATCCATCATTCAATGATTAATTTACCTAAATAAAAAAAATATCTTCTAAATATATGAAAATACATGTTTTCACTCAAAAAACTGCATGTGATGTTGTATTTATTAATATCAATAATATATTTTCAATCTGTTCAATATAAACACTGATTTAATCATAAAAAGTTGATTTCTGACAAAAATTTTGAGCATTGTTCCTATTGACTTTTTTTTTTTGTGTGTTTGACAAATTAAAACTGGAAAATGACGGTGTTTAATTTAAGGCCTTCTTAAATGTATTCTGTAACTAAGCAAAAAAAATCAAATTCCAATAGGAACAATGCTCAAAAATTTTGTCAGAAATTAACTTTTTATGATTAAATCAGTGTTTATATCGAACAGATTGAAAATATACTATAGTACAATGAGTGATGGATTTCTCTTAGAAGAAATTTAAAGGTTCCAGTGAATAAACTACACAGAGAACAATATCTATTGTATTTATTGAATGGGACAATAGAACTGACAATAGTTTAAATAGATTGAACAATAGACAAGAGGCTGTCGTGTGACAGCAAACTGGATTTTCCTGCAGAGGTCGAACCCTGAACAGTTGAGCAACTATGGACACAACATTAAAGCTTAAAACAGCTCTGAATTTGGATTGTGATTGAATATTATCTAATTAATAATGAAAATGATATTTGCAAATCTGAACCCCAAACAGGATCATGTAAAAATTAAACATTAACACACACAACAAAAATAAAATACCACATAACAACTGTGACATCTACCTTCATAACACACATGACTTAAAGAAAATAGTTATAAAGAAATTTTGACAACTAATGACTAAAATTAATTGAACAGAATCCATATACTTATTTTATCATTACTGGTTTATGGAATAAGTTTGAGTTATTTCCCTTTGAACAGAAATATGGTTTAACTAATAAAGCAAACATAGTTCTCTAAAATTAGATATGATTTAACTCTCTAAAATTAGATATGATGTTACACAATGTATATCTATTTTCAAATTATAATCAAATATAATTAATAGTTCCAAATATTTTTTCTTTCATTTGTAACAAACTAATATAGATATGCAACGTGTCTATCAATGTCAACAACTTTATCTACACAATGTAATGTAATGAAATATATCCTTTAATAAAAATAGATTATTATCTAATTAAAGGAGTTCACTTCATAAAAAAAAATTATATACATAGCATTCAGAAAATTAGTTTATATAGAATAACAAACAAACCTACCACAAAATTCTTCAAACAATTTACCAAAGAAAAGAAAAAAAAATCCAAAATGTCATTTATCATTTTTTACAATGTTTTTTAAAACTCTTTTAAAAAATGAGTTATTTCCCTTTGTACAGAAATGGAATAATTCATCAAAAATTGAATTCTTGGGAAAGGGCTATAATTCAACAACCAGAAAAGCTAAAATCGTTAAAATTGAACTTGACCTTCATTTAGTCACAGGAAACAACATATCTAAATTTGAAAAAATTTCGTCAAAGTGTTTTCATGTTAATGAACGGACACTGTTTGGCAGCCGCCCTCCCGCCCGCCTGCTGTACATCCCCAAATCAATAACCGATTTTTCCTTCGAAAATCAGGTTAAAAATGACTCTGGGGTAAAGTTTCATTTGGTTCGCCATAGTTTGATAAGTGTTGTTTTCCTTTGAATGTAGGAATATATGTGAAGAAAATAACCCAACAACAGATTTTTCTCACTAACAATTTCTTTTGAACCGATGATAAACATAAATTTTAATAATTGCATACTTTGTTTTCTACTTATTTAAGCACAAATACCGGTACAAAAAAATGTATTTTCAACTTTCTTTCATCAAATTTAAACTCTGGTGCTTTTTTACATTTATCTAAATTTCTTCCATCTAAAAAATAATTACTAACCTTTTTACAATACACAAGTTGGTGATCAAACAAATAAAACCATCTTTCTTGTGACCAGCCTGCAGAGTTAATTTTGTTGATTTCTGATGAGTATATTAACTCAGAACTCCGTTCTAATAAATCTTTACCCTGAAGATGAAATGTTTTTAATTGTTAAAATTTTCAAGAAATGTTCAATATATCTACAAGTACATAGGCATGTTAACATATATTTAAAGACAGAAATAATACTCAACATTGCATATTTATAAATAACTTCAGTGTTTTTATTTTTAGCGAAAATACAAACCATTGGAAAAATACACTTATAAATCTTAACAAATGTCATTTGCTAATAAATTCTATTTCAAACATGCACTGAAATAACATAACTATCACAACTCTTTTTAAAAAAGGACCAGAGATTGCTAACAACAAAGGTATGCATTAGTTCTACATTTATTTTGATCTATTTCCATTTTTCACTTTAAGTTAGTTCCTTCATCCTTATTTGATCAAATATAAAGATATATCAGAATACATACCAGTAAAGGACACTGTTATCATTATTTTATCTACCTATGTAACCTATATTTAAAACCTTTCAAAAAAAATTGTTTTGAATTTTACAAACATGTTTTTGTTTACTTTAATAATTTAAATTTGGAAATGCCAACAACCTATAAGTTTATGTAACATTTTTTTTCAAACTTAAACAGGATGTTAAACGAAAAACAAATTCATTTAGAGTAGACATCTAAGTGTTTATCTTGTTAAACAAATGTGTATGCTACAGACTGTTAAAATAGTTATATGTGGCCAAGATGTACACCTATACAGATGACTGCAAACTTTCACCTTCATAGTAAGCATATAACCTTCTTTCAGAGTCCATTCACTGTCAAAAACAATAATCTCACAGATAGTAACCGTGGTGGTAGTTCACTGTTAACATTCCTGTTTTCTCCATTAATAAAACTGACTGTCATACAGTAAAATATCAATGTATTACAAGGGGTATTTACACAAACTAACAAGACTATACTAACCTGCCAATCTTCCACAGTATGCTGCCATCTGGCTAGTTTTTCAATACTCTCCATTTTTCTCTTTCTTTCATTGATGAGAGCTGCAATCTTTTTCATGGCTTCTAAAGCTTGCTGTATATTGACGTAGTCTGGATGTGTTTGTGGGGTATATTTGAGAAGCTCAGCTAACTGTAGTGGATATTTACAGATTTTCTGGACGGGATTTAAAAGGAAGCCTTCTAATGGGATTTCTATCATTTCTTGTAAAAGACGACAAGCCTGTAATATAATGTATTGATTATTAGAATATCTCAATAAACTTACTTTTTAAATACAATGTATTAACTTGTTGTGATTTTCATGATATTTTTCAGTTATAAATGAAATGAGTATGCCATCATTAAATCACTTAGGCAGTTGACAATAATTTTATAACATACTGTTTTATGCTAAACACAATAAGTGCTTTACTTACCTCAAAGAAATGTCTGTATTTTTGTTTTCTATATAAATCTTTAAGTTCTGCTGAACCTGATGGGTGGTTATTGCAATAGTCTGAATATATTTCAAATCCTTTGCTCTAAAAAACAGAAATTATTTTTGTATAGGCCCTGCTTAAAAATATTTGATGTAACCAGTCCAATTTCTTTTTCATTCTGCTTTTATTTTCCTATTTCATATTTCAGATGAACATTTATCAAAAGAAATTCAGCATTTTTCATTGGTAGTTTAAAAATCAGCAAATTAACACTGTATTGTTATTAGTGTTATATTTTCATACTTAATATATCAGGTAAATTTACATCATTATTTGAAAATAAACATTAAAATGATCTTTTCTTTTAAGTTTAAATTACTTTATGTATTACAGAACATAGTTGCAATATATTACCCTACCTTTTATCCAAGTTCATGAAAAAATATATACTATTATAGCAATATTTTATATGGAAAGAAATGCAATATGTACATTCTAAAAACTTAAAAAGGAATCTTGGTTCTTTTTTATCTAAATTTATATTATGTTTATATCAATACTTACATGTTTAAGAAAGCATTTTCCAAGTTCACTTTGATGAGGCTGTTCTTTACAATAGGCACTTTCTAAAGTCTCTAGAAACTGGGTGGAAAATTTAAATATTTCCTCTATATTTCCAAATATCACAGATATCTTCTCCTCAGTAAACATATCTACTCTTTTACGAGCATGTCTTATATATCCCTGAAATGATGAAAAGTCAATATTTTAGAAGATGATGGAAGATTAAAGTCTTCTATTTATTACAGTTATTTTCCTTTAGTTCAAATAATTTCATCAGTAATATGAACCAAGAGCAACTTTTTTTACAAACACTTTCTTGATTCACTTTCCAAAACAAAACAGTGCAGTTGGGGCAATCATAAGTGACTGCAAATCCTTAAATTTGTACCAATTAAAAACTTCTTTTTTCAAAAAGCTGAGAACATTTCTAAAAAATAATGGAAGTGTATAAAACTAAAAAGACTCACCTCAACTACATCTTTCATATGCTTAACATAGTCTTGTTCAGCTTGTAAGATTTCATTGATGACATTGATCCGTCCTTGGTCTGGATTAATCATACTGATCCGTCTTAGGTTGGGACTAGTGTGTTCTGGTATTTCTGAGAAGCGGCCAATAAAATCCTCCTCAAAATGGTCTTGGTTTACACGCAACTATTGAAAAAAAAAAATCATCAATAAGCATATATCTGAACACTTTGTAAAGCAAAAAATTATTGTAGTAATCAATCAAACAATATAACATTTAAAAAATGAAATGCAATACATGTACAAATTCAATAAAACTGCAAGTACTTTATTCACACTGTTTAATGCTTTATGACGCATCTATACTAAAGACTAGAAAAAAAATTCAAAACTTGCATGAGCAAATATAAGAACACATTTTGTTTGGAATGTTGTTATTACTTATAGTTATTCATAAAGGAAACAAAGTTAGATCTGAAACCGTACCCTAACAAAGGTGGCAGGTAACCATCCTTCTTGGTGGTCATCTAAAGCACCATACCACCAGTCTTTGTCATTCATGTCTATAATCTCTAACAGATCACCAGCACGGAATCGTAACTCTTCTTGGTCCATTGTAATGTGGTCCCATAATGCTTCAGCATATGTGCGGTTTTCACTCTCTGGCATCTGCAAAATAAGACAGTTTTGATTATTGACAACAACAAAAAAACAAAAAAAATTCTTTACCTTTTCTTAGCAATATTTTTTATGTGGGTTAAAGTGACATGTAGAACAGGACTTGAATACTTGGATGCAGTTCTGTGCCATAACACCTAATATGCTTACATGCAATTGAAATGTAAAAAACATTATATTTTCTTATGGTTAAAAACAAATCTGTGTATAACTATTTACAATATCTAAACTCTTTAAGAAATTGGCAAGAACATTTTCCTGTTCTAAATCCTCCCAAAAACTGATACGCTGTTATAGTCATAATTTTTTCAGTTCTTGCTAGTATGTTTTAAAAGAGCCTGTCAAATAATTAAGATTTTTTACCTCTGTCGAAATTTTCAACAAAACAACTGTCTAGACTTCAATGGTGACCGATTTTCAAAACAAAGAAACAAGTTATATTTAGAGGCACATACATTGAGCAAAGATGTGGAATATTCAAGTCAACTAATTGGTGTTTTTCTTCTTTCCTATTCACTGAAAGCGAAATATATCTATTTAAATAAAAATGAGGCTTGACACTTCAAAAGGTTTCTTTTCCGATCAGAAACACGTAAGTTAATAATTCGTGTATTTTTTCAAACCCTCAATGGTCTAAAGTCCTATAATTCTACCGCTACTTGAACTACTTGAAATATACATGCGACAGTATTACTTATAACTGAACTTCCCTTTAAATGGTATAAAGCTTCACCTTAAACATTGGTCAAAACCTATTAAAATACTTCATATATGTCGTTTAAAAACTTTAACCAGGAGAAATTAATCAAGAAATTATGAAAGTCTGTAACAGTAGTCATATCTACAAAATACATTGTATTCCAATCTCAACAAATTAGTCATTTTTACAAAATACATTGTATTCCAAGCTCAACAAATTAAAAATAATAAAAAGACTGAATATTGCAAGCATTTTAACATTTGTACCAATGGGAAGACAATTCTGTTTCCAACTACAACAAAACCTGTAAAAATTTAGAGGTCAAATATAAAAAAACATTAGACACATTGATATTTTGTAATAACCCTGGAGTTGATATAAAGTTCTCTAATTTTGCACGCCTATATTTACCTTTGATTTCTTCATTTTTGATGGATGTTTATGTTTTGGATAGAAATCTTCCATTTCATAAAATCCATACATAATCTTGTACATATTCAAATGTTTATATGATTTTGTGAGAACACTCATAAATTAGTATATCCCAGAATAGACGATAAAGAAATAGTATTTCCAACTTTTCGCACTGGAAAATTATGAAATTAAGGCTTTTCCTTGTCCTATGTCTTGAAATACTAGCATTTCCTTATCACACAAGAACCACACCTCATCAGGTTATTTTTATGTCAAAAAAGTCAGATGAACTGATAAATCCTTGAACTCCAAAAGTAAACTTGAAGCAATTTAAAACATGTATCCAGAAGTAATTCTAAAAACAGCTGTCAATCTGTCATTATGACACAATATGAAACACTCGTAAGAACACTCCCAATACTTTATTCTCAACTGCACTGAGAATAACATGTTTCAAGGACTGCATTAATGCACTTGTTAATTTCACTAGAAATTTTATATATAGTTTTTGTCTAAACAATTCATGTTCTAGAATTCACCAACCATTTGAAGACCAAGTTAATTTGTACATTTTACACAGAATCTAGTACAGCACAAACTTTATTCAGCTACAGATCCTTTTTAAATGATTGAGGTTACAAACTTAAATTTTTCCTTCTTTTATTAGAAATAAGGATATCCTTAATACTATTTATGTCTAATAACTACTTGAGAACTCATTCTTAAATCTGTTTTTAAAACATAAAACTGGATAGCAATATTAAGAATTAAAGCAGATTCAGAGTCTGGGAATTCAACAAAAGTTCATTATTTGTTGTAGGCACGGTTTGGTTTACGCAGAGTAATTTACAATACACAAAAAATGGAAGTGCAAAGGTACTGTGAATTACTTAGGATTAAGAGTGAAGTTTGGTTTCGTCAGGGTTTGTTTTAGAAGTTTTCTACTTAAATATAAGAAGTTATGAAAAGGTATATACCATAAAATCATTGTCTAATTGTCAATGAAAGTACTGGCTACTTTGGACTAGGGGATCTCTATATGAGGTACTCATGGGAACTACTTGCGATTTACTGACCTAGTCAAGAGAATTTTACACAAACTTTTTTTCTTTTTTTTCTTGGGTTTAACAATATTCAGATACAAGGTGTTAGTATGCAAGTAATGACACTATCTGACTGTGGAGTAATTAAGACATCTTACATGATAACACAGTATCTTCACATATATCTTTTTTTAAATATTTTATCGAACTTGATGGCATGCCAAATTACCAAGTTACTTTAATCTTATCAAAGAAATTATTAGTTCTTAGTTTTTATTTAATTAAGATGCTTTCTTTTAACTTTCTAGTCCACTAATAAAGCAAAGCTACTTCCTTAATTTTAGGAAGTCAGGAATTAAGTTGCCTTGTCTTCCAGATGACTCTTGTAGATGACATGAAAACTTTAAGGAAATGATACCCACCAAGCAGACTTCTGGCCTATATGCAATGACCTATTAAAATTCTTCATTTTGCTTATTTTGATCTGTTTCCATATCATCAAACAGACAAAACTCTGATATTCAATTTTTATATATAAGAATAAATATCACTATTCACACAAATTAAAAATACTTATAGGAACTACTGTAAATTTAGAAATTATTGTGTGCATTTATTATTGCAATTTATGAAGAACAGACAAAAATTTAAGATTAATTATTGCGATTTTATTAAAATCTGCATTTATTAAAATCTGCATACAGATTATGAGATATATGTATTCATTGTAAGAATGTGAGTTCTTATCATTGGGATATGCATCAAGTCGCATTATTCAAATGAATAAAAACCTCATTAAAAATAAATAATTTCTGAATATACAGTAAACTTTTTTTTCACTTTATGCTTTGCTACTGATATACCTCATGAATTATTTAACAAAGTTCCAGTTCTAACCACAAATAAGCAATCTTGATCAAATATCAGACACTGCTATTGAAAAGATAAATTACTCAGCAGCTGTCCTCATATTACGTAACAGCGACAGAACATTATATTACAGTCTTAATTAAAGTAACACACTTTACTGTTATTTATTTCATGTTTTGCCTTAAGTTCCACGCTGAGGAAATCATTCCCAGCCATTATGTGGGAGTGATACTTATCTATTTCGCTTTTAAAATATGGGCTAGGATTGCTTAGACAAGAGTTTACAAAAACAACATAACTTCATTTACAGAAATGTATTTGTTCTTAGAAAACTTAATGTTAACTATTGTTTATTATTTATCTTCAATAGATTCTATTTTAAATGTTCTTTTAGTAAAGTATTTCGTGATTACAGTTTAATGATGTGGTCTGTTTAAAGTGTGTATCTAAGTTTACCCTGAACAAGTGTACTTTGCAATAAGTGTGTCTCATTTATTGTTTCAGTAAAGTATTTCGTGATTACAGTTTAAAGATGTGGTTTGTTTTAAAGTGTGTATCTTAGTTTATCCTGTACTTAGTAATAATTGTGTCTAAATTAAGGAAGAAAAAAAGACTGAACTCTGCCAGTTCTCCAACAATATAATATTTTCCTAGCCTTAAGAGGTTTTATTCCATAGATATGAGGATCGTTTTCTAAGTTTTTATAAAATTGTGCAAAACTGCTTAATTTCAAATTAATTTGAGAGCCTGAGACAGCCACAAAACTCTTTCTGATTGGTTCATCATAATTAACATGCATGAAATGTCTTCATCAGAATATATTCCTGAAGCAGATTTTTGTATGGTCTAACTCAAGTTGATTAGTTGACTGGTAACAATTTCTTATAAAACTTTAAGAAGATACAGAAGGGTAAAAGCTATTTAATCTTAAATCTCCCCTCTATGCATATTTGACCAGCTTACCAAATATTTAAACAGACTGCTATCATTGACTTTTGCCTCAGTTCTCCCTTGAGTCTTACTATTATAAAGCTAAGAAAGGTTCTATATTGTATTTGGATCATTTCCTTACCTCGTCAAGGGTAGATAATCCTGCTCTTGATGACCTTGCACTTAAACTTTTCTCATTGAGAACAATGTGATCGACTGATATATCTGAACCATCATCAGAACTACTGTCATCGTCAAAGTGTCTGAGGTATATATCATGAAGATTACTTGAACCTGAAAAAAGATAGCAAAATGAACTCTGTGCAAAAAAAAAACATTATTCTACAAATTATCTGAATTTTAATTATATGAATGTGAAATTTTGATTTTTAGTCAATGTGTAAAGTTGAATTGATAACTAAAGAAAGAAGTTAGGCTTGATCATAAATCTGATAAATTCTATTTAAATTACTGAATTACAGTTCAGAAAAATTAGTTAATCAGAATTTGGATTAAACCATGAATCTGTTGAAGAATGAAACTTTCTATGATTTTCCTCTTAAAAAGTTGATAGAAATGCACTTCTCTATCAAAGATTCCAATAAAGTTACATTAAATTGCATAAAAATATGTTCTTAAACTTTTATCAAACTTACATTTAGAAAGTTAAATCCATCTTATAAGAACTATCAGCATTTACAAATGAATATTTTTTTAACATTTCCTTGTCTATACATGTTTTGATACCATTTGTCAAAGAATGTGACATTCATTACAATAACATGTTAATTTGATTTAACTATTATATATGATTGCCATGTTTATTTTACTGGTTTATTTAATACCAATTATAAAGTGCAAAAAGACTTATATTTTTACTGAAACGAGAATTCTACTTGAAGTATAGAAAGCCACAAATCCTCCCTTACAAGGAAATGACTGACACTCAAATACATATGTAAATCAGAGATGTTTATTTATTTTTTTAAAAATAAGTGTTAACATTTACAGCTACCACACATGATGGATACCTATTGCACTATGAAGTTTCTTCCTGCGGTGGAGTTTGTCGAGACTTTCTGGCATACTGTGAGATCTGACGAGGGGCACACGTTTCTGTTGTTTAGGAGGTACTCTTGATAATCTTGTTTTGATTGGATGAGGTGTGGACATCTGTAAATAAAAACAAGAATATTAAGCAATCAGAATAGATGAAGATAAAGTTTTCTAATGATTAATATTAACCTTGTTAAATGTCTGCAATATTTTGTTTGAAGTCTTAAATAAATCATTGAACACTGTCTGAAAAAAATTCATAAAAGTCATATCAATGAACACTGTCTAAACAAAAGATTCTAGAAATATTATCTATAATTAGTAAAAGAAAACAAAATGTAATACCATAATAACCAAATTTGATGAGAAAACATTTTCAGCACATGAATATGAATATATCATTTTTCTTCTTGTCATGGGTTTGTCAATTTCATGATCTGCTAACTTTCTCTTCTTTAAAATATTTTCAGTTTGTATGTACTCTGCTAGTTTCCTCTTCTTTGTTATACTTGGTGTACAAATTATCATCATGGGAATAACAGAAAAATCTTGTTGTAATTTCATTTTTTATCACTACAGGTGCTTTCTAATTTTAAAAATCTTTTGCAAAAATGTAAGAAATCATAACAAGCATCCCTTTTTATTTAATTGATTAAATTATCACATGTTAACAGTATATATATATGTATCCAGTACTACTCCAGACAAAGTAACTAGACACCCACAGCTTGCTTCAATGATTTAATTAGCAATTACAGAGTCTAATCTGTCTACAAATTAAATTGTCAAGACTCAATTATTTACAATGACACAGTTATAATTTCCTGACCAATCAAACTCAATGGAACTAATAAAGTACTTCCTTATTATTATATACTTTACCTAGGAAGATTTGATTAGGTAACTATAAGCAACTGTGAATTTATCTACTTATTTTCTTTTGACAATTTATTCCTTTTTCAAATGTTTTAATAAAATTGCACTAAGAGGACAAATTACTTCTAAGTCATACAAAAAAGTAACAAAGAACTTATGTATCAACTTTTAGAATTGGGTGCATTAAACTCATTCAAAGTGAATTAAATTTATAAATCTTTAATATGGAGGTAACAATATTTAAAGAAATCCTTTGGAAAAATAGAGGCCTGTTTGGTGCATTTTGTTCCTGAGTTTCTGTTTGTTCTGTTGTAATTGAAACACCTGAAGGTGAAATGATTGGAATCATCTCAATGAAATCTTAAAAAAAACTGCATTTGTTGAAATAGTTTTAGGAATTTGGTTCACATTTAACTTGGATTTAATATCAAACCACAATTAATCAATGAAACAGAAGAAAAAAATATTTATTTTCATTTCAAATAATGTGGATATTAATATTTTTATGATGACATGTAAATAACCATGAAAAATTTATGACACAAGTTCACTGACATCATAACAATAATCCTGTAATCAAGATAAGATATGATAATAGGATATTATTGTGATGTCACAACAATTATGTACATTATCATTACGATCTGTTGATATTAGATAATCTTAAGCCTAAAGAAAAATATAGATTGATGTTTATTTATTCATTAAATTAATCATGTGTTAGAGGTCAAAGATTTATTTATTTTCTTAACTTAAAATTTCTGTATTTTTTTATGAAAAAAAAATAACATAAATAAATAACAAGCTGACCTACAACATCTGTTTGACAATATTCCAAACAATAGTAAATAAATCCAACCACAATATTCATAATTCATTTCGCAAATTTTGAATTCAAATAAACCAATAGAATATCATTTTCAGAGATGCTATCATTGCAGCCTACCTGTAGCAGATGTTGGACCTGTACAAAGGTGCTAATCCTTCACCTGATTAATTGCAGAAACAGGTAAAAAGAAAAGGGCACCTGGACAGTGTATTGTCAAGAAAGATGTTAACAATGCCAAATTATAATCAATAGGAATTCAAATAAAAACTGACATTTAACATATCACTCCACAAAAGAAAATGACAATTTTAACTAAATTACCAACAGAAAAATTTCAGAGTATAAATAACTTTGAATAATAATATTAAGTATTTTTTATTGCATATTATTTATAAATAGGCTAATATGGCCATCCTTTATTTAGTCAATCTAGTTTGCCAAAAAATGAAAGTTTTATGAAGTAAGAAATACACATTTTTTATCCCCTCATTAAGTGTGATGCATGTGGGGTCTGTTTCTGAAATTCCTTTGGCAATGTTTACTCCAAGATTTATAGAATAACAAATTGAAGAATTCAAGTATAGAATAATATTCAACAAGTGACCGAAAAACACATTAATTCACAAATGAGGACAATTTAATTATCAGCGTTGTTCGATCATGAGTTGAATATTTTTTAGATATTTGAATTCTTTGATTAGTTATTCTTTTTATTACATTGACAATGGGCCTATTAATGGAATTAAAGTCGAAATATAAGGAACTATATCTTTTTTTACGCATTCACAATTTGCTTTGAAGCAACGTCATCGACAATACCTATTGTTGTATGACATCAAAGGAGTGAAATAACCACGTTTATTTCACATGTGAAATTATCGGTTTTTATTTCACTGGGAAATCACAGTAATTCATTGCAACCAATGTAATAATCATATTTAACCAGAGCACACAAATGGATGGTTTTACATGCCATAAAGCTTGGTTGCACCCACTCTCCTTCTTCCTGTTCCAAGTCAGGAATATGACAGACAATCATCACTCTTCATACTTTGAAAAGATTTGTCTTGAAATTGTTCAGCAAATATTGATGTTGATTTTTTTTTTAATCTCTAAAAGTAAGTAGTACATCCTATTTTTCTAAGTTAAAAATCAACCCCATTGGCAGTAGGTTAAAAGTATATGTTTGGCATTGCCTGTGTAGCATTATTAGGGTAAAATGTATGGAACCAAGTACCCACAGCTATGAAGAATGATTGATTGATTGTTGTTTGCTTAATGTCCAGTTGCAAATATTTCATGCATGTTCACGGCAAGAACAAACCAACAATAAATATAATTGGTAAGATCAGTAAGTTAAGAGTGGATTGGGATGACAGGCAGCAAATTTGGACTGCAACTGGAAAATAAGGGTATGTTGGAATAGGACAGAAATTTTGCCTTGTAACAGACCCCTCAGAGTTGTTGCAAGGATTCTTGAACATGCAGAGAGCATGGCACTTTTCCTGCATGTGGCATTGGATTTATTAAGTTCTCATTCTGACTGGAAGTGGCGACCTATTCATACATACCCCACATCCAAACAAATGCCCAACCTTAGCAAGGATTTTAATGCCAGAACAGGAGAAGTCCAAAAGATGACCATATTTCTTTACCCAAGTCCACCCTTGCAAGGGTCTATGAGGAAAGGATAAAAAAAAGGACAAAAAAAGAACTAGATTGTGCCTTCAAAAGGGACATTGTTTCAGGAACTAGATACAATGTACCTTAAAATCATGACATCAGTCCCTTTACAAAATTAGTTATTATTTTATTGAAACTATGGTAGAATACCTATATGATGAGTTTGTTCAAGGAATTGTATTTGGTTTGTGCCTATAAAATAAACAAATTGCAAAAACTTTTGGCTATTTACTTTGATAAATAGATAAAATTCCTAGTTTCAATATTAACTGTTCAAGGTCAACAGAGTCTTAGTTTAAAACATTTAAAATGACCTACCAATCTATAGCGATTTTCCTTGTTTTTCAAGTCGTGTCTAAGTTGTACAGGCTCCAACAGTTCATCCACTATCATTTCACTAAGTTTTTTAAGCTTCATTATTGCAATATTCTTATTTTCATCAAAAGTGAAAGCACAATTTTTATTATTATCCATGACGATCCAATTTCTTGTTTTTGGAAATCCCTTCATGGTGTTTTCAAATATAACATTTAGGTAACACACTCAACATTATAATCTCCACATATGACATAGATATATAACACAGGGTTTCCACTATAGGAAGTATATAAACTGTGAAGATGATTCACACCTATGTTCCTGGGGAGGCTTTACTTTATCTCAATAGATTGGAAAAAGAATGTTATTGTTTACAGTTGGTCTTATTTTTACAACTTTGATCCCTGGTTCAATCAATTTAAAAAATAATGCCCTGTAGGTGAAGCGCTTCATCGAACACTATTAAAATCATGTTCGAATCTAACCTGTTACCCCTTCACAGATTTCAGATATGGATCAATCCTGTCTACTTACTGTAAAGGAAAGTTGCTCAGAAGAATTTTAAGTGTTATCATTTATATTCAAGCTTTACTTGTTCAAAGTCATTCAGGTAGTCAAAAATAATGTTTATTTTCTTTTTTCTAATTTTTAGATGCAAAGGTAGTGATGCAATGCTGCATTAAGACTTTAATGCACAGTCATGCTTATCCAAAATGCATTAGAATTTTTTAAATCTCAAATAAAAAAAAAAAAAGGCCTTTAAAAATGAGAATAAATATAAAAGAAAATAACAAATTTTATAAACAGTAGCCAGGATGGTTTAGCTAAAATCATGAAAATTGAACTTGACCTGTAACTTGTCATGATAAATCAATAAGGAAAACTGATTTGACTGACTGACTGACGGACGGACGGACGGACGGAGTGCAAACCTAAAGTCCCCTTCGACTACGTCACTGCGACTTCAGGACTGAACAATGCAAGATTGCCAAATAAGTGGAGAACATTATTGCAGTGACAGTGTTAAATAAACATAAGAATATAAACATGCATTTTTTTATTTAACCAAAAAATCCTTACCTGTAATTTGCTGTCAATCTTAAATAACTGCCTTTATTTATCCTTAGTCAACATTTAATAAACTTACTTCACATCCACCGATACATGTCGGATATTCAAGTTAAAGATTTTTAATTTCTATTTTTCATCTAATCTTAGTAAGCCTCCAAGCTGTACATCAGTTTTAATTAACACATATGTTTCAAAACCTATCTTTAATTAAAAATCTAACTTTCATATAGTAATCAACTGGATTACAATTAAACACCATTTGGGGGTTACATTAAGTTAGTTAAGGACTATTGTAACCCATTTAAATTGTGGAATTCTCCTATAATATTTAGACTTTTTTTTAACATAGTGGTAAAACATGCGTCTTATCATGCTATAATAAAATTCAAGACTCCCTTAAAATTATTGACATTTTTTTGAAATCCAAAGTTTCCTTCAGAGAGTTTAAACTCTTTAGTCATTTTAGAGACAATGATCTTTACAAGCCCACTCTCCACATTAAAGTTTATATAAGGGAAGTAAGGCAGTTATTCAACCGGAAGCGTTCTTTTGTCCTGAATCTTTATTTCAAAAGAAATTGGAACATTTTTTTTAATTTTTTCAAATGAAATTACTAAAAAATTTGTTAAATTTCCCATTGTGCCCATCAGTTCACTGCATCAATCCTGAGTAGACCCAAATCTCTCTGACTACTTGTCTTTGTCATCATAATAAAACCATATTTATAAACAAATAACAGAGACAAGTACTCTTAGCATCAATATATCAGAAAACTTACCCGTCGTTTATTTGGTTTCTGTTCATATGAATCATGTTTCCGTAATGAATCCAAACTCTGTAAGGAACTGTACATCAACTGCAGACTGCTCTGACTACCAAAAGGTTTCATATCTGGACTTAGAGAGCTTCCTCCTATAAATAAATCAAATTACACATTTGATCATATTGACAAAAGATCAAAACCTTTGAAGGTAAAAAATATTTCCTCCTTGTGTTTTCTTCAGTGTGAAGTCTATATTCATACTTTTGTAAATAACAATAAAAACTTTTACCCACTCACATATTTCAATTTTAATTACGATGCAGAAACTGTTTACAAAAATTCTTCAATGAATACATTTCTGTTTTGAAATAAAATTAACTCTAAGATCTTTTAATTAAAGAAATATTTTGCATGCTGATTTTCTGAACAAATGCCAGTTTTTACATAATAAACTTAACAAACAAACAATATTTAATCTTAAATACTTTCTTGAACTGTTACCGTTTTAAAGTACTTTTATGCAATATTTCTTAAATAAACCAATGTGATGTTACTGCCAAAGGTTCAACTAAACCAAATTAGATATACATCTTGAAAAATAAAAATAAAGGGATATATAACTTTAGATATTACATTCTGACAACTAAAGGGTAGGACAGTTTGTGGAACGGACTGTCCAGAAAACTATTCTTCTAACGAAAATTTCAACTGAACAAATTGCATTTAGAGAAAAGCTTAGAACTATACCTGCAAGCCAAAAAAGTGTAGTTTTCACCCAAAAAATTGAAGTCCAATGATATGAAACTAAGCATAGGATAAAACCTTAGAGGGCTATTCAAAACATCATTATTATCTAGAATATTGATACTTCATAGGGATCAATTAAATTTCATTCACAGCAGTTGAAATTTGACTAAGCATGTAAATTGAGGCTCCTATGGTATATTAACAAATGCCAAAGTGTTGTTAATAGGCCATATTTTGTTTCAGACAAGGTTTTTCGTAATGAAAATAAAAGGTGAGAAAATGACTGTAATCCCTGTTAAGCAGTTTCTCCCTTGTGAAGTAACCATATTTGTACAAGTCGTTGTTTGATGGTTCTTCACAGATTTTACCAAACAGAACTTATTATCCATGAAAAGAACTAAAAAAATTAGATAAAATTTACAGAGGACTAATGATTTTTATTGTTTAATTGCAATTAAGAAAGATACATCTATGACACAGTAACCCAATGACATAAATAACGAAGAGACGGACAAAGAATAGTACATAAACCCCTCTTTGCCCTCAAAGAAACTCCAAGAGAGGGCTGACTCCTCTTCACCCTCTAAAGAATCTCCCAGACTACTTCAGTTATGACAAGAATACAAATCACAAATCATTACCCAATCGACTGGAACTTTAAAATATCTTGTCACAATTTTATCTGATAAGAAAAGATCTTCCAGATTACAAGCCTATTTGAAGTTAAATTATTTAAGATTTTCCTGTATTACATGTAACATTGGTTGAGTAAATACAAATTATTTTTGCAAAACTTGAAAGTAAAGCAAAATCTAACAAAAGAAAAACAGTAAAATTAAATATATATTTACCTTATTTAATATTTCCAAGATAATAACAATGTCTCCTCAAAAATTGTTTTTTTAAATGTGAATGTCTTGTCTCCTAAATAGTGTCACAATTTTACATGTCTGAAAACTACGATGTCTATTCATAAGAATAAACAAATATTTGTTTATTACTTTGTTGTGGAGAAAACAATACCTACAGAATCATCCTTTATAACAGTTAATACTCTTATGTTAATCACTTTCACATATTTAACAAGTCCAAAGTTACGTAACATATAAAGTTCAGAGATATATTCAACTTAGTTTGACTTATTTATAATAATTATCTATGTAATCAAATCCAATATATGCAAGGTACAATTATTTCTCTTTTTTTTTCAAAGAGTTCTTTTTCTGCACATTTTTGTATAACCTTTGCAAAATAAAGCTGCATTCTTCTAATAACAATAGCTGTAAGCTGTGGCTATTTCTTTTTAATTGGCACATCAATTTTTTTCTGACACCTAATTATACAAACATATACAGTTAATTAAAAACAACTGCTATGAATAAACTCATAAATTAATTTAAGAAGATTTATCACAATGAACACACCTTTATCAAAGTAATTCCAGGTTTTTAAGTGTTTCGATTCACCAAAAAATATATTCTGAACAAAAAAACTTCACTATTTTTAAACTGCGCTGTTCAGCACTTTTGAACAGAAATATCAATATGTACCATACAAATCTCTATGATACTTTCACATGTATTCTACAGTATTTTTCTATAAACAGCACACAGTAATATAAATATATGCAAATAGTGATCACACTTCATGCAACAGCCTGACAACAGAACAACAACCATTTATTAAAATACCTGCGACACAGACAAACACAGGTACACAGGTACATGTATAAAATTAGGAAAGATTTCATGTAACTACTATATTTCAATTCATCAATGTGTTAACCATAATTTCAAAATGCAGTGCAAGTGCACTCACATGACTTATTAATCTTCATAATATTTTATCTATCTTAGTGGGTGGTTGCAATTCAAATTTCCAATGACCTTATGACCTTAAAATAAAGCATTCGCCTAGTAACAGTGGAAAGATACTTAGCAAAGGGAGCCAAACATGACATTTCAGCATCGTCTATACTTGATAAAATGTCTAACCCCTTTTCAGTCCCTAAAATACCCATCAAAAGAAGAGTTCATGGTTTGCAAATGTTCCAACAAGGTTAAAATGTTTTGCCTGAAACAAAACAGCTGTTGATTTATCATATTTAATGTTATATCTAATATTTATGCAGATAATATATCAATATAGTATATAAAGTGAGCCGATCTGTATTTTTCACCAAATATAGATCTTTTACTGTTACAACAAAAATGTATATAGACATTATATTTCATGTTTTATGTCATCTAATTATGTCTGAGTATAACTGGACAGATTTATATAGCAATATATCAGATATCTCACAGGGTTTGAAATATTGAATAATTTGCAAGTTATTGTTAACCTTCAGTGCATTAAATGTTGAAAGCGACAAAAAACGATGCTATTTTTATACAACAGAATCTGACGTAATTCACAAAACCTAGCACAATTTGAGGACCATATCACATGCATTACTCATTGAAGTTTGAAAGATCTGTTCCTACTAATTTCACTGACTTAAACCATGACAATTTAGATAAAATGCTTTGCTGAGCGCAGCCTGATACGACCGCAGAGGGTGAACCCTGAACAGTTTGGGCAAATTTGGACACAATATTCAAGCTTGATACTGTCTGAATTTGGATTGTGATCAAATTTTTGACATAATATAGGTTTCTGACACAAAATAAATGTGGTCAAAGATCTTACAAATCTATTGCGCAATACTGTGCAATTGAAGATTTCTTCTTGAAACTTTTCAAAAATTCGATATTTGAAAAATTTTGAAAAAAAAATATGAATCTCTTTAAAAAATTGGAAAAATGCTTCTTTTTGGCCCCTTTTTGGCCCTTAATTCCTAAACTGTTGGCCCCATAACCCCATATATGAATCCCAACCTTTCACTTGTGGTATTAAACATTGTGGTACAATTTCAGAGCAATCGAAATACTTATACGCAAGTTATTATCCTGAAACTAGAAAAATGCTTGTTTTGGGCCCCTTTTGGGCCCGTAATTCCTAAACGGTTCGGACCATCATCCCAAAAATCAATCCCAACCTTCCTTTTGTGGTATTGAACCTTCTTAAAAAATTTCATAGAGATCCATTCACTTAAACTAAAGTTATTGTCCGGAAACCAATGTGTCTTCAGACGACGACGCAGACAACGACCACATCATACCAATATACGATCCCAAAAAATTTTTTGCGGTCGTATAATAATCTGATCAGTACCGTATTGTATATCTGTAGAGTAGTCAATTTCTACTATTTCAGATATAGGTTAGTGTGACATATTTTTTCAATCATACTTGAATCAGTGTAGTGAAAATGCGAGTCTGTATCTGAGCTTGTGCGATATCAAAATTATGAGAATTGGTACAAATTATAAAGAATGATAAAAAAATATTCTCCGTAACAGATTTTTAAAATAAGTCCATCCCCTAACCAAAGACAATACCATAACAATGCATTTATACTATATGGATAAATGAAAACTGGGGTGAACTCAAATTCTCAGAAAGGACAACAATAATCACTGAAATTTATGATATAGAGGAATCATTTCTTAGAGAGCAGACAGTTTGAATCAATTTTGAGGTGACTAACTTCAGTGATCTGTACAGACAGACACTCATGATGATGCCATCTAATCCATACTGAAGTATTATGAATAAACCAAATGATAAAAAGATAAGCAAAGTAACAGAACTAGCAAACAGCTTTTTATTATACATACCATCAACATGGTATAAAAATCTAATCACAAAATATCCAGGAATTTCATCCTTACAGATTTTCCATTTCTTCTTCTTTCTTAAATTATACTTTTTCCTTCTAAAAAATCCTTTCACACAAGTCATCACTGACATTGATACTGTCTTAAACTAATCAATTCTCTAAAAAATATCTTTAATATAAGAAATAAACAGTTTTATTCCGTTCAGACACCAATTCATCAATAAAACGTAACTTCATTCCATTATTTCAAAAGAAAGTATCCTCCTTTAAAAAAAAATGTTCCAAATTATGCATAAGAAAATGAAAGTTGATTTTCCAGTGCAAAAGAGTATCAGAAGTACAGGAGCCTACAGTAAACCAGTTCACAAGTACAAAATGAAACAATCCCTGTCCCAGCTGATTAGGCGTATTTTGACGGAACTATAACACTTCACTCAAGTATGACACAGGAAGGATGATCCTTCATTAATGAATAATGTAATGTTAATTACATTAACATAGATGAAAACTACATGATCAACAGTATGGGAATAAGCCAACTCTATTTCTTCTTTCTATTATTTACAATCATTATATCTTCTTTCTATTATTTACAATCTTTAATAAGGTGACATCCAAGTGTCTGTGTAGTTTCTTTGGTGATTTATAACCCATTCACAAGTATATCAATTTATCATTGATCACAATGATTTAGATTAGTTGGTTTTCAATATATTTTGGTGTGGTTTTCTGTAATTTAAAGATGACTTCCTTTTTATCACAAAGCCTCAGGGATATGAATGTGACTGTATATAGATCTTTTTCTAGCATAACTGTTTTGATATTTATTTTTATCGGTCGTCCCTCTGTCTGTATCACTCTGCTTGGCTCTTAATAAAATTGCATATAACGGCTTTGTGACGTCAAATACGTTGACCCGGCCTTAATAACTTTAAACAGGACATATCACCAACGTCATAATATATGAACCGACGTTGATAAGTTTGACCCGAACTTATCACGTCATCTTCCGGTTTGCCGGTGAAACAAAGAAAACACTTGTTTCTATCATGCAAAATGCACAAATACAACCCGATAAATCGATTATCTGATTGTATGCATATTGATATTGTAAAATATCTGCTGCTCGACACAATATGAAACCTTTCTGATCTCATTTGCTGCGCTCACTCAACAAAAAGCTTCGTATTGTGACTCGCAGCTGATATTTTACGATATCAATATGCAGACAACCTGAAAATTGGTACGAAGATGACCATGTACTACACAGCAACATAAGCTACAATTAGAAGTGATGAGGATAGGAAAAGGCCCAAGAATACCGATATCTTGCCATAAAATTTGAGACTGTTAATTCAGAAATTATTGCAATTGTTGATCAACTAACAAAAACAAGAGATTTAGATTTCAGACTTATAATGCAATCAAAATTTTAAATGGTAGTTGGAATTGATGCAATACTAAATCCTGTCATATTTAAGCAATAATAAAAACATAACAAAACATCCTTAAATTTACAGCATATCATATTCATGCAAAAAAGCAACATTTACATTCTGAAAGATACTTTAATGCACCAATCATTTTACTGCTTTAAACACCATTGCTAGCATCCATAATTTGATATCATTCCAGTTTTTAGCTTAATTTGCTGTTTTAATACATTTTAAAGATCTGTTTTCTATTTGAAATAGTCTGCAACACCTTTGGATTTGCTATAAAAAGGTGCATATTGTCAAGATATATATCCTCATAAAATATATAATGCCCTACACATGTGGAAAACAAAGCCGTCAGAATTAAAGTCCATATCTGTCAAACTTGACATTTTTCTCATCAGATTGCAATCCCAGTAAAACATTAACAGCTGATTCAATGTGACAAAACTTCTTATTTTTTGTATTTACAATTATCTTTCTCTTAATTTATATAATGAGCTGACTTTTCATGGAATACAAGACATTCTTGAATCTACTCTTTTTTTACAGACCAGAAGAAAATTAAGAATTGTTTTGTACATGCAGAAATTTTTTTTAACAGTCTTAACATGGAAAAGGAATTAAAAATACAAAGTGTGTGCAAGACTTTCTGAATATGTTTTATACATCAAACAGCAATCCCTATCTCAAAAGATGATATTCTATCAAAGGAGAAACAACTTATATTTGGCTGTATTACAATAGAACAGATTACCTCTGGGACAAAAACTTACTGTTAAACAAAGCACCTGGGTTAATCCCTGGTTTGGTGGATTTTATGTTCATGTCAATCTTTAGTTTCTGTGTGATGTTTTATATACTAAATATTATTAACTCAATTTATATTTCATGTTTGAGTTGTTTTTTCTTGTGTATTGTCTATATTGCAATTGTTTAATATAAAAAAAAATTACTGTACTGATTATGCCCATAATGGATCCTCTATTGGAAATAAAATTTATCTTATCTTATACTATGCTTTGTCTATACATAATTTTTCTTCTGACCTCTTAAACTAATAATATTTGACTGGCTCGTTGAATTTTCTCATATTTTTTACTCTTCAGAGTGAATGAAGCCTTTGAAGTCAGAGTGATAGTGTTAGCTCTTATGCAAACACTATGTGTAAAGAGGTATCTATAAAGTGGGTAATAGAAATGGAAAACAGAAATCAAATAAAAAAGTTTGATTATAAGTGGTAGGACACAAAATGCCTAGAAGTAGAAAAAAATAAAATATTGTGACGCTGAAAAAAAACCACACACATTCTTCAATGCTATGTTGCTGAATGCTAAACCTTGACTTCCTCAAATTTTGTACAAAAACTCACCAAGAAAACTATAAATGTCCTTTTTCATTCTGAAAACTCCTGGTAAAAAATCCTTAGAAAATTTCAATTTCATTTTAAAATCATACTTTTTTCTGTGAAAAAATCCTTTCATTTTGTTTCGGCACATTTCATTAGAATTCCTACATAGTAATGACGAAAGTTGTAAGTATATTGATGACTGAGGTTAAGACAAATATGTTTGACAGATAGGTAAAAAAAGACATTTTCATGGTCAGGTGAACATGTGGCCATAAAAAAATGGTTGTGGTTTTCCTAAAAGTTTTTAATTTTCTCTCTCTTTTTTTATATTTATTCATTTTTTCGTTACAAACTATAATTAAATATTTGTAAATTAATTCCCAATCTGTTATGTTCTAAGACTGTTTATAAAATTTTTATGAAAATGTGACATTATCTAAATTTTGTCCTAAACTGACACATTGAATGAATGATCTGCCTTACGAAGGCTGGTGGTAGGAGTGAATATTCATGACGTATACGACAATTTACAAACAACAACATCCTATTTTTAACTTGTTATCTCATGTGAAAAATGTAGATTGTGATAAATAAAGAAACAAACATAAGTGATAATTGTGGTACATGTACATAGACAAAACCTTTCAAACTGCTGACCTACAGAACTCATCATAATTTTGACCTTCCTT
This sequence comes from Mytilus californianus, assembly GCF_021869535.1. NCBI lineage: Eukaryota > Metazoa > Mollusca > Bivalvia > Mytilida > Mytilidae > Mytilus > Mytilus californianus. The sequence goes on from NW_026262690.1 coordinate 68,845,672, forward strand.
ATGACCTGCCTAACATACAATATACTATATGATTTGACCCTCTACTTATACTTTGTACATCATTCTCATAGGGCATAGTAGAACCATGGTACCATATTGTTATATGTTTTGCCATCTGAATAGAATTTGTAATACATGTGTATAATGTTTTATAAATGTGGTTCTTTAACATTAGGGAAAACAATCCTTTTTTCAAATCCCATGGTGCTATTAGAAAATACTAGGCATAACACTGCTTTATTTCAAATAATATTATTCCATAAGATTGATAGTATGTGTGAGATTTTAAAATATATCAAAAAATTCATCGTTTATAAGTCCATGTTTATCACTTCTATACCCTTCCACAATCAACCTAATATAAAACAATATTTGCCAATAAACTTTAAGCTAGCAAGCAATCCACCTAATAACATATGTTTCAATGAAGAGAACAAAAAATATATTGTTTTTCTTTCACAATGTGGTATATTTCAAACCACTACAACCCTGATCATACCTACTGCCTATCTCAAGCCGAACAGATGTTAGTCAAAAATAAAACACCTTGTGCTGCCTTCATAGTATTAAACTTTTATGCCATAACTTTTAATCTATGGAAATAAGACCATGAGACTAACAACTTTATGCAGAACAGATTTTAGTGTTTGAAATTAACAACAATTTGTGCTGATAATGATGCAGATTCTTTTGTAATTTTGTGGCTACCACTTATAGTCAAATATTGCTGACATGATTTCATAGTTTTATCTTTTCCTTCATTCCTTAAAAATCTAAGAATCAAATCAATGAAAACATTGTTAATTATGAACAATGCTTCAGATTAAAATATGAAAAGTTCTACACCTTCTTCATACAGAAATCCAAAAAAATCATCTACCGACATTTTGTTATCCTTTTTCATACATGTATATAGATATATCTATCAAAATGACTTGTGTTTTTTTTTTGGCAAGGTTTGATTAATTTCCTATGTTTATTACATCTAAATACTACAATCAAAATGATAAGTCAGGTCTTTATGTAATAAATTGTCATAATATTAATATTTTTATTTAAGTTATCAAATTATTTTGTACTGAAATTTCAAAATCTGAATAAAGTAACTAAATCACCTTTGTCTGATACAAAGTATAAGGCTATGCATTATTTCAATAAAAATCTAACGTGATCAAATTTATCAATTTTAAGCCAAGAAAAGATTTAAAGAATATATCAAATACAAAGCTGAATATTCTTACAGTTCCAAAGCCGATTTAGCCTCAAATTCTTTTGGGAGCATGAATGCACTTTTACCCTTGACAATAACATTTACAACAAAATTAGATTATAATTCACCTAAAAAAATGGGAATAGAGTGTTTAAAATGATATTATAGGTCCTATTAATGACATCTGCAAGTTTCGATACACATTTTGATTTGATTTCAGCACACTTGGCTATATAGTGGCAGCCAGTTTTTATAGGTGGGGAAAGCAAGGGGACACAGAAAAAACCATGACCTACAGCAGGAAAACTGGAATTCCTAGTCAAAGATGATAGTTGAACGCACCTGCCACAACAGGGGCACTAACTCACTACCTCAGTGTTGACTGGCAAGTGACCAATGTAGATGAAGTTGATTGAACAACTTAGACCACTCGACTACCACGGACCCCCTCCCCCTTTCCCTCATCCCAATGTAATCATAATTTGGTATTATGAAAGTAAAAACAAATGTATCAATTCATTAAAGAAATCTTTATACTAATAAATACGTTAATATAGATGTTTTTATGTATAAAAGCATGTTTGCATGCATATATATAATATTTTGGTTAAGAGGTTAATGTAAAATAAATTAAATAAAAATAAAGTGGATACACTTTACTCAGATTTAGAACCAAGTTATGTTTTAAATAAATTCAATTTCAATTGATTTGTGTAACAACTCTCAGGCTATCTAAAGTTACATGTTTTTTTTTATGTTTGAGTCTAAACTTGAATTTAATGAGTGTCATAAGGAGATGAAGTATTAGATTGAAACTATAAGTTTTCTTCCTCTCAAACTGTGTTTTCAATGAATAGAACTACCAGCCCAAATCATGATTTTGACTGAATATGATGCCAAATGATTTTATTTCACCACTCCATTTGCCATACTTTTCCAGTTCCAGTGATGGGTTCTCAGAATATCCCAAGTTCTAAACTTTGTACAATGTAAACAGTAAATTCTGGAACTATTGCTTTGTTTTTAACAATGCGAAAAAATGCCACATTATCAGGTTCGCAATAATAAAAACTCTCATTCATAATTACAGTAGGGATAATCCTTCAAAAAATATTTTAGATTCAAATTTTTTGTAAATTCAAAAACCAATGTGATGTTTTAATAAATTTGAGAAAAGTACTAATATATAGAATTTTGTAAGAATTATTAGTTAGATGAACATTTTATATTATGAGTGGTTTGTTGGGGTCTAAACATAGTGCCTCCTATTCCCTTTTGCGTTTAATTCTTGAACAGCCCTTAATTAATCTTGTATTATTGAATTTATTGTCATATGTTGAAGTTTTTTACAACAACAAATGCATGAACCAATTCTGAAAATTAGCAAATTAGGTTAAAACCAATTCTATATAAAAGCAGCACGTTAGCTGTCACTTTTCAGCTGCAAATTTGCACTTTTCAAAACAAGCCCTCTAAATATCATCAAGATTTATGACTCCTGCTAGATGTACACATGTATGTATTGACCTTGTAGATAAATACCTACTATTATTTCTCACAATGTTCAAGATAAAAAAAAAATAATAATATTTTCAATAAAAAACAGTTATTCCAAGACCAAATAAGTAAAATATATATGATTTACAACATCAATATAATGGAAAGAAGCAAAATTGTGTATACAAATACAAAGGGAGGCAACTATAAAAAAAATCCATGCCACAATAATTTTGTGATACCTGTAAAATAACCAAAGTCGTCAAAGATATCCTCATACATTTCATCAAAAAGTTGTAAATTATCCTCTGAAAGAAATCAGTAAATTGTGTAAACATTTATCTCACTTTTTATTTACAAAAAAGGTCATATGTGACAGTAAATGTATAGTCAGCTGATCTAATACTGGAAATTTAAATTCTAACCCTTTTTTTCTCTAGTTTCTTCATGGTTCTTTTTGGGGAAAATATATGGGCACAAATTAACTAATATCCGATTAAACTTTCAATTAGACAAGCTAACTGAACACTTTTATTTCATATACAATGTGAAAAAAATCACCCCCCCCCCCCCCCAAAAAAAAAAGTGTTAAATCTTCATTACTATGAATAGTAGTTTCGCTGATCTGAAGAATTTTGAATGGTTTGTGTGTTTCTGATTTGATGTATTGCAGCAACAGAATTCAACAGAAGAATTTTGATGTCCTTTTGTATCAAAACATAGTTCAAGTCTATAGTGTCAATCAAAGTTAAATACAAATAACCATTTCATTACAAGTAAGTAAAAAAAAAGTGTCAATTCAGCAATAATCAAATAACACTATTGTGAGCTGTTTGCAAACAAAATTCCCATAGAGACAAATTTTTTATACAAGACACTTGCAACATTCTCTGTGAAAAGTTTCTCATGCCGTTGTGTGTCCCAGTCACCAACATTCTCAATCAAACATGCTAAAATCCTTACCTAAATCTGACTTTGGTCTTGGTCGATTTTCTCCACTCTCCCTCCGTTTGACGGGAGATATGTCGGTAGTCTCTACAAGGTCGGCCCATCTTACACTGATTTCTGATTTTGGTCTTTCTGGTCTTGGTGATGGAGACTTTCTTCTCCTTGTTACATTTGAACTGTCTGTATTTGCCTGAAATAAAAGGAGAAATAATATGTAATCAACATACATCTAGCCTGCCACTGGATTGCACAAGGACTGCCTGACTGTTAGACTACACATTTGATCTATTTTCAGAATTGACAGGAATACACGCTGCATTTGGTTTGAATAATAAATGACATTTTCCCCAAAAAATGTCTGTTATAGTTGCTGACCAAAAAAAAACAACAAGTATATTTTCAGAGTAAACTGTTGTGGTGATTTAGAATGATAAAAAGATTTTTAATGTATAATGAATAAAAAATTAAGGACTTTTACAAGACCAGAACATTTGAAAATAATCTCGTACATATACAGTATGTTGTACAAACATAAAGGAGTAGGTCCGGTAAGGGCCGATTTTGGCCCCAAATTTCAGGTTCATCTGATGAAAGATTTTGGACACTTTTTAAACACTTAAGTGTCTACTTTAGTAGAATCAATTTATTTATGTGAAAGATTTGAACTGATTTAGTCATTAAAACGCTCTTATTCAAGCTTAAATGTTATAAATCTATCAAATATGCCATAATATGTCACTTTTGTGATAGTTTTTGTCAAAAATGAACGTGGCTGCATCCGTGTTCATCCTCAACCTTTATATATGTTATGTATTATCATCAAATACAACTTAAATTTAAATATTAAGAATGAACACAAATGTGGCCACGTCCACTTAAGACGGAAACCGTCTAAAAATTAACTCAAATGCTAAAATTATGAAGATTTTAGTAATTTAGCATGACTTAATGATGCTAGTACCCGATAAATATGCATTATATCATCAAAAACAGCCCATATGTATGTAACAGAAGTATTCTACTTTCCAATGAATAGCTAAAAGTTTACATTTTAACAATTTTGTAAAACTGCTATATTTTGGGGCCAAAAAGGGGTCTTACTGAACCTACTCCTTTTACTCCTGCATCTTGTGTGATGTGATTCAAGATGCAGTATTACTCCACTCAAGACAGTTAAATGTTTAAAACAGTTAAGCTTGACTGCTGTTTTTGAATATTTGAAATTAAATGTTCAGAGTGGAAGAGTGTCAAATCTCACAAGAAAAGAGTCAGAATCGTTTGTTTTAATGATTGTCACATGATGATGTAGTAGACAGACTGACATACTTTTCCAATGAGCATAAAAATTGTGGGAAGTCATCAGACAGGGTAAACCATTTTCATGAGTTGGAACGACCAAAAAAAAAAAAGAAAGGCAAAACATCCTAAAGTCAAAACTAATATTCGTACAAAAAAGAACTGAAAAGAGCAAACCACATTTGCATTAACAAAAAAGAAACAACTGGTCTAGGGAAATTTTTTTTTGAGAAAGAATTTGAAATATGAAAAACAAACAGAAATGAAAAATAAGACCAAATTTTAGAAAAAAAAAGCTCCTACAGAGCTATGAAAGCAATCAATGGTTTAAACTTGTTTTAAATTTATGGTCAAAAAGTTATCTATTTGATATGCTGCCCAAAAAGAAAGGAAATTCCAGTCACCACCAGAGCTGAACAACAAATGAAAATTTACTTAACATTCTGCAGACGATTAAGGTTGTTAGTGATAATTAACCTACAACTGCTAGATCCTCTGCCAAACCTCATCAATTTTCTGCAAGATACCAAAACACAATAACACTTATTAAACTAATTAGTTCTCCAGAGAAAATCACAGCATCAAAACATACCAGGAGAGGAAATAGTTGTTGGCAAATTAATAAAAATCTAACAGCAATAGGATCCTTGGCATGAATCTTTTTTCTACATGCTGGTTGCTTGTCTTTAATGCCTTTTGTGCTCAACTTTATATAATAAAGAAACTATTTATAAATAATAATACTTTACAATAGCAGGAAAAAAACTTTGTTTTGAATTGAAATCTCATGATAAGGTTATCATAATATAGGCATCGCTGCATATGACATTACTGTACTATAGCATCCTACTTTTCCTACAAAAACAACTCAAAACTTGACCTGTTTTCACCAGAATTCATTTATAATTACCCTAGTTCAGGCTTTGACCTGACAATCTGATAGAACTTGAGCTGTACATGTTTTCTTCCTGCTATTGTAAAGTATTATTATTTATAAATAGTTTTGCATTTTTTTTTCTGTATCATCAAATTCAGAAACTTCTTTATGTGGTATGTAAAGTTTAAAGAAGTTTCTGAATTTGATGATACCGAAAAAAAAATGCAAACTTTGTGACACACACTCTGTTGGTGATAAACCATGATATCAAGTATCCTCTTTATCCTTAAATGTATTTAAAGTTCTAAGCTAGACATGGCTTGACATACTGGTTTCTTCATACACAATCCTTCCAATTACCCCCACCAACAAATGCAAAAAGAAAAAAAATTCACATCAGTGGCCCTTTCCACTACATATTTCAAGTAATAAAAACATTTCAGTATAACTAGTGATCACTTTAAATCATTAGTATTTTGTGTGAAAAAAAGTTGCTTATTTCCCTTGAACATACCTGATAGTTCACTACACAAGCCTTGAACCATGGTAAAAATCCAAAATCTGACTATTTTCTGGTATGACTTACCTCATCATCTGATGAATCTGAACAATTGTCAATATCAAGAACTGGGATTGTCCTTATTTTATGAATCACAGGACTTGCCCGAGCTATGTCCGCAAGTCCACAGTCACAAAATTTATTAATCTGTGTAATCCCCAGTGGACTCAATTTTGATGGTACACATTTGCAACTGTAACTATCTGCCTTGTGAATTTTCTTTAAACAATTCCAGAACATTTGAACAGTCATTATATTTGGAACTTATAATCACATCAATGGTAACATTTAAAAATTGGATTCTCAATTTTTACCATGCAAATTGCAGCAATTCTGACTTCAATGAAATGGAATAGGAAATGAATCAAAATATATGTTATTTCCTTTAAAAACAAAATAGCTGCATTTATCAATAAGTGTAATTTGATACAAATCAAAAAGATTTTCTTCCAGAAACACTATTTAATATTTATTTAGTTCCATGGATAATTGCAGTTTTCACACCCAAAAAATGTGTAACTTAAATATTTCCATGTATTCCTTTTTTTATAACTTTGCATCCTTTCCATTGATTAAAAATAAACTCTTCTAACAGAGTTGTTCATCATATGAGGAAGTATATTTTTTAACCGTACAAGTAACCGGAATGGCAAATCCTGATCAAACTCAAGGACACCTACGAGTTTTCAAGAATCACAAGGAAATCCATCACAACTGTCAATGCTCTAACATTCAACATTATACGTTCACATGAAACAAAATATCAATATATTCCTAAAATTTCACCATTTCCACAGAGAATTCTGGTAACTTATGTCAATCTAAATAATCATATCAAAAACGTTTTCACCAAACTGATTCTTAACCAAATTTCTTAAGTCGTCTGACTAATATTTCTTAAGGATATATATCCCTATATCAGTACAAATGTATCATAATTATATTCTGATTATCACTTTTATGACTATTAGTCCTTTTTTTAATCCAAGGAGGTTTTATCAATCCAAAAGAAAAGTTTTGGAGGCAATATGTAAGGAGGAGGTGCAGAGAAACCTCAAGTGACAAAATTCACACTATAACGAGAAAAACAACACTTTAAACTGAAAAAGGATGCATGTTTTAAAGGTTAAAATGTGAACATGTTAACAATAACATCAAATAGTTTAGGAAAGTAATGAGTATCTTCAAGGCAAGGTGTATGATCATGACCAAATGATTAAGCCATCATTGTTTTTCTTAGAATGTATACTTTGTTTCATATTTGTTCATTATTTTTTTCTTTTTTACATATTTAATTGTAACTCTCCACCAAATGGACCTGTTTTAAAAAAATCCAATTAATATCATACAAATTTTCATATTTTACATTGAGTACTTAAAAATAAATATACACAAACTTGGAAAAAGTTACAATTTCCAAAATTCCCATCAAAAAGGTGACATTTACTTCAAAACCAACCTTAATATAAAAATTAGATGTGGTATGATTGCCAATGAGACAACTCTCCACCAGAGACCAAATGAGGTAGAAGGGTAGACATTGCTACAAAAAATAATGGTCTGTAAGCAGTCATTTTGTTTGTATTTGATCTCATATACAGTGGAGCCTTGTGAACAAATTTGGATAGCTTAACAAACTGATTTCATGCAAATGACTAACAGCTGTGGATTATTACAGCACTACTTTCATCATGTCAAAATTGGTGCAGTTATTTGGTGGAGTTTATGTAAATTAATTTAAGTTTTAACTGCAAATAAATTTAAATTTTAAAGTTATCTCCCATTTTCATTTTCAATTTATCCAACTGAATATAAACATGTATCTACAACTAATGCATTTATCAGGTACTGCTCTTCTTTCATGACTTTAGATAATTATCTTCTGATGAAAAATTTCAAGATACACATTGTCAGATAATCTAAGACTTTTTCACTGTTTTACAGGCAAGATAAATTACGAAATATGTTTTACTCTAGTAGAGAAAAAGAATCTGATATTGATCTACACATGTTCTACATTTGAAGTAGGCTAAATACATTCATTTGTTAGTTCTTATTCTCCTTCCAAGAAATAGATCTGACAAGGAAGGATAGGCTATTACATTTTTGTCAATTTTCATAAGAAATAAAAGAAATTTTGAAGAAAGAGTTAAATGAAGAATTTGCTTTTACATTTTAGTTAATCTTAATAACAATTACAAGAAATTTTGAAGAAAAGTTAAAAGAAAGATATGCTTTTACATTTAAAGGTAAATTTGAAAATGCATTATAAAAAATAAATAAACTGTCATCACAGAGATATGTCTCGCCTTTTTGTAATATTGATAATGCAAACGTTGAAATTAAAATAGCAATACTTTAAGTTACGCAAATATTCAAAGTCAATGAACCATGACTGAAGGTACATGGCTAAATAATCTCCATGGAAATGAGATGTGCCAATGCTAATACAACTGCATACCAAATACCCATTTACTTTTTATAAGTCATTCCCTTTAAACAAACCTAAACACAAACATTAACTTGCAAACTATGTAAAAGTTTCAAAGTCAATGAACCATGATGAGGGGTGGGCTATATAATCTCCATGGAAACGATACTTGCAAACGCCAATAAATTTGCAAACCAAATATCACTTAACATTAGCAGTTCATCTTAAAACAAGGAATTATTTGAATCTGGAATAATTTTGAATTCTGGAAAATTGATTAGAAATGTATGATGAAAACTAACCCAACTAAATAGGGTTAGCCATGCGTGCATGGCTAAGGTTAATTTTACTTTCACTATCATTTCAGTATGAACTAACTAACCCACCTTAGCCATGTGCGCATGGCTAACCCTATTTAGTTGGGTTAGTTTTCATCATATATTTCTCATCAATTTTCCAGAATTCAAAATTATTCCAGATTCAAATAATTCCTTGTTTTAAACTGATCTAATCACAAACTAATACATGTAAACTAAGCAAAAGTTTCAAAGTCAATAGACCATGACTGAGGGGGCAAGGCCAAATAATCTCCATGGAAATGAGATGTGCCAATGCTAATACAACTGTATACCAAATATCATTGACCTACTAATTGTGGTTCACTATAAACTAGACCTAATCACAAACTAATACATTGTTGACGCTGTCGCCGCCGGAAACAGCATACCTATGTCTCACTTTTTGACTCTGTCATGGCGAGACAAAAATTGAAGAACAAAAACTTTGAAAGTACAGTATGAGAACTGAAAAGAACCAACAACTTTGCTTATAATTACTTTTTTATAGATTTGATGCAGTTTGATTAGTTTTTGTTTCCGGTTTGTTTCATTTTTGCAGAAAATTAGGGTAAATTATTCTAAAAATCCAATATATTCTCCATCTTGAAACATTGGTGTGACCTGATGCAAAACAATTACCCATCCTTTCCAAAGCAACTGTGAAAATAAATCTAAAAAACTCAAGTATTACCCTGTAGAGAACTGTAATGATTGTACACATAAAACTATAGATGAAAATTAATCATTTGGAGCATCAGAGAAAATTTTATGATCTGTATCATGTATGACTAATTCTGTACTCTTCCTTTGCAGATGTTCCACAAAAAAAGAAAATAAATAAGTATCACATTCTAAAGTATAAACATTATGAAGAACCAGATCTTATTTAACTACCAATAATACATCAAAGTTTTAAAGGCCTTTGTGGAAAATACACAGAAATTCTCTAATTTCCTAATTTCCTAATTATAAAAATAACTGTGTGCTAGGGTCATCTCCCTTTGTGAGGTATTTTTGAATATATCTAAAATAGTAAAATTATACATATTTTGTAATTTTTGGCATACAACATGTACATTACAAGTGTTGTTATATTAATCACAAGTATAAATGGAGTTGAAGTTTGGTAAATAAGTTCTCAAATGTATATATAATCTGTTTAACAGGCGGCATACACTTTACTAACATAATATATTTGGTATGTAATATGGAGTGGCTGACATTTTTAGAACCGGAAAATCCTGTAATATCATACTCTATTTTATGTATAATGAAGAAAAGTCTTTCTAGGAATTTGTGAATTCAATGTGTCCTCTTTCTCTACTCAAGATGCAGTTTACGAATTAGTGTAAAATTGTTCTGACAGCTGACAATCTTTATTTCAGAGTTGCTGAGGCCATTGTTCCCCCTGTTAATGTATTAACAAATATTCTGATACCCATCATGGGTGTATCTTATACTTATATCATATGTCCATGCAGATTTATGGTTCTGGCATAAATTGCACAGTTAATGAAGCATTATATGTATCAATGATATTTTACAGGTGTTATCCATGTAAGCTTTGAAGTTATAACCCCCTGGCTTGACCATCAAATATCTACTGATAGCAACATCAACTTAACATAAACAAATCATTATCCATGATGATCACCTTGATTGAGGTCAAGCATTGATGTCCTCCATCAAAATATGAAACAAAACCTATATATCATCCTAGATAAAATACATTCCAAAATCAAACAGTGATTCTGAAAACCCATGTGTCATATCAGATAAAATACATTCCAAAATCATACACTGACCATCAAAATGATTTATATAAACTTTAGATGGCCTTTAGTCTTCTAAAAATTGTTGAATACATTTTTTTCTTTCTTTACATTGCATTCAGCATGCTCATAGGCTATTACAACAGATAATGAAATGAAAACATTTAAAACGTTAAAAGATTTTGTTGTAAGATTATACCAGTTGGTGAAAGTCACTGCTTGTTACTCTCATAACATTTATACTTTCATAGGAAAGATAAAATAGAAAGAATATTTATTACAAAAAAGGAAGATAATACTAGAAAGGTGGCTACCAGTATTTTTGTTTAGAATGACACTATAAATTAGATTTCAAAAAGATAACACTATAATTTTCAAGCAAAGAGGGACACAAAGACCAAAAATGCTGCTCAAACTTTCACTGGAAATAAATAACATGCGTTTGTTCCATATATTTCACTTCCTTGAACTCAACTTTCTTCAATTACTGAACTCCTTCCACATTCTTCCAAATGTTCGCTGCTTCAACTTCAAACTTCCACATAACTCTTAATCATCATTGAACTCAACTTTTAATTACTGAACTCCATCTACATTTGTCCAAATATTCGTTGCTTTAGCTTCAATCTTCCACACAACTCTCACTTGCCTCACGTTTTCTCACTTCCTGTCAAAACTCCTTCTCCATTTTGAAAGACCTACCTGCATTTTGTCTATTTATATATCCTGCTGAGAGCACTTAAGTCATTCCAATATACAGGACTTACCTCAGAATTGTACATATCATCAGATATATGTCCTACATTCTTTGATCACCATGAAGAAATAATGATGTCTGACATTGCAACTAATGTTTAACATGTAATATGTTTCAGTAAAAATTGTAAAAAAAATTATGTCACTGCAATAAAATCTCATTTGACATATCGCATTATAAGAACATTTCAAATGTTTACATGTACATTTTGTATATCAAAATTCATACAAATGAATCATAAAAATATCACTGGAGATTTTTTTCGCATTTACTTCCTTATATGTGCTATATTTACATGTAACTGGTACCTAATCAGATTAATTACAATTCATAATTGATAAACACTTTCAAAGCATGAGGCATATTCTCTGATATATAACATTTGATGACATTTGTTTTTAAACAATGAGATTTATGATTAAAACTTCATTTAAAAGATTTGAAGTTTGGATACTAAGAATTAATGCATTCACAGTTCAGGAACAGTTAAAAGCAGATCTGTAAACAGTTTAAAGTGCTTATAATTTAATGTCCTATGTGATTAAGCAGTATAATGATAACGATAAATGTGCAAACAAGATGCAATCTTTTTTGGTGAAGAAGCCTCCCAGACTCATTGATCTTTTTTTAACTTCGACCTGAGAAACTGATAATTTTTTAGTACGACCTCACCATTCACATATTCCCTAAGTAGAGTTTTATATTTGTTTGATATTTAAATAATAAATTTACCTTCAAAGATTCGTTACTGGAGTGTACACTGACATCATGCTGTATACCACTGTCATTACTGTTACTGGATGTCATGTCATTCTGGACAAGTGAAGCAAGCTTTTCTAAGTCAATAGCAGACAGTTTGTTGGGTCTGTGAGTAGGGACATCAGCAGATGCATAGTGATTTGAGTTATTGCCGTTTATTATCTTTGTCGCATCGATACTGTCATATTTTCTGTGAACAGATTCTAAAAGTTTTCCACCCATATCAAACATCACTTCATTAGTGGGTGAACTTGGTAAGCTTATATTTGAATTTCTACGAACAATTGTCACGTTTGGTTTAGGACTTTTTGGCCGTAATGGTTGTTCTGATATAGACAGATTACTTGAATTGAAAGATTTTACGCTTAGTTGATCATCAAAACGACCAGAACGAGATCGATGGTTTACAATATCTAATGAGCTCCTGGAAGAAGAGGTACCACTTTGATCGTAAATTTCAGCAGATGTATGACGCCTTTTAAATCTTAGACTAGAATAGGGTGATCCCGGGGCAGAATCCATTATATGAATATCATTGTCACTTTGAAAGGCAGCAATAGGTGGAGTTGGTGGTTCTTCACAAAGCACCTTTTCAACAGATTGTTCTTTGGTTTTCTTGGCACCAAATAATGTTTTTAAAGACATTTTCCATAATATTGACTCCTTTGATTCTGAGGACTTTTTCTTTCCTCCCTGATCGAGACTTCCTTTTCGTCGAGCAAACACCTTCTGTAAGAACCCCTGACTTTTGCTTCTGGTATCATCTAAAGACATTTTTCTGTCATGGCGAGGAGATTCTTCAACACTGGTAGTTGAATTGAGACTCTGAAGGCTACCATTCCTATTTTGAATATTTAAATTTTCTTTATACTTTATTGCCTCAACAAAACTTAAGTTCCTGCGTAAAGCAACAATAGGTTTTTCTGTTTCAGAAAAATCCTTAAAACTTCTACTTCTTCGAGCAGCTAATCGAGACTTCTTTTTTAACCTAGTTTTTCTCTTGTTATCAACTCCTGTATCTACTAATTCATTTTGCTCTATAGGAGAATGCTGAGTATAAGAATCATCCACATGTTCTGTTTGTGCACCATGTAAGGGGATGTCAGCATTTTCGTTTTCAATTACAGTTAAATTTCCGTCATTCTGTAAAAACAAATTGTCATCAACGTCACACAAATCTGCTTCTGACTGTGACCGCTTGCACTTAGAATAGTTAGTCCGGTCTTGTATCAAATCCCTTCCCATTGTGTTACTATTATTCACATTTCCATTTTCAATGTCAAGACTATGTGTTTCGTTATCTTCATCAATTTCCTCTGGAAAATCAGGTTCAATAATGAATGAGCCATTACGATACAGAATTCTACTTCCAGGATGGGACAGAGCAGTAGTTGGAAGGCTGTGTGATCTATGTGAGAACGACGATCTCTGTAAACAAGGACTTCTGCTGTTGATAGATGACGGAGTACTACAAGGTGGACTGTTTACAGCCTTTCTGTTTGTGATGTTTTTGTTTGTATCTTCGAGGATGTCCTCATTACCTCTTTCTTCAAGTTCTGAAATTTCTGACAGAAGCTGAAAAGATAAAAATAAATAATTATATGTATGCTAAATTTAAGTAAAAAATATTGGGTTTTATGGATGTATGGTCATGCATGATATTGAGCAGAGCTGACAAAGTTTAAAAAATTAGAAACAATGAATCTTCTAAACTCTATGGTATTATACAGAAGAAAAAAAGTGCAAAACAGAAGGAACACACTTACACACTAACAGATAGACACAATTACATATGACTGCTATATTCCAGACAAAGTTTAGGAATTTTCCGTTTGAAATGCAGTGTTAAACCAGGTTTATGGCAGCAAATATCCCTATTGTACAAAGTGCATGTGTTTTTGATGTTGATATTCCCTTTCTATGTGCTTGTAATAAAAACTACAATAGCATAATGAATTTAAAGATACCTTTAAAAATGAATATGCTAATGCATGTTCAAAATGTACTAGAAGTAACTACAATGTCTACTGCAGAACTCTATCTTTAAACAAAAGCAGTAGACATGCTTCATTACCTTAAAACAGTTGTGTAAGACTTCAAACTATCTAAATTCTATGTTTGCATATTTATTTTCTCTTCTCAACAGGATTAAATGAAATTGTAATCTCTGATTATATACAATCTTGATCTGTTTATCTCTTGGGGGATTAATTTAATCTTATCAAATTCAACACCTAGTTTTGTAAAGTTAGGCAATCATAACATGCACAGCTGGATAAAATTAGATCCAGACCTACCAAAGAACAGCAGATTAAAAGAACAAGGGAAAACTTTTTTCTGCAATACAATTTTGAGTTTGATCATACCTTGTACATGTACTGAGGTATATCTAATCAGATTAATGAAATGAATATTCCATTCAAGCTTTCAATGATCAACATTTTGCAGTGTTTCTCCCTTGCTGAGCCCCTCAATACTTGACCATTGATGTATACTAAATAGTGTTTACAGCCAAGGTTAATTTATTACTGTACACAGACTGGACAAGCATTTATTATCTGTCTCAACAACTGACCAGTCCTTCAAATATCAAACAAAGGGTTATTTAATTTCATTAAAGGGGCATTAGCTGTCAAGTTCATGTTGGATTTTTCTAGGTCTGTTTGATTTCATATTATAGGTTAAAAAAATATGTTAATAATCTTTTTTACCTGTATAAGAATGAGTTTTTCTAGATTGAATCAGTCAACCAAATGGTTTACCCTTGTTTCACTTCCAATGTTACATTCTTTTCCATTTAATAACTGAACATGCCTAGTCATGCATAACCCATCTATAGCTATAGGAATCAATTAAAGTTCACATGAATACGGATTCAATGAGGTCAAATTATTCACTTGCAAGTGAATAATTCATTAGCGATGTTTCTTTGCTTATTTTGACAAAACTGAACCAAACTGGTTGTTATAAGAGAATTATTATTTCACTATTTCACTTTCATTATTGATTGAACAAAAAAAAATCTTATTTTATTTTTTTTATATCTCGTAGCTAATGACCCTTTAAAGTATATTTTTGTTTTACCTTATGTACATTATGTACATTACCAAGTTGTACATTAAGGAATAAGCATAAAATCTAATTGTTTCATGATTTCATAAAAATGTTGAAAATTGATTAATTGGAAAAAAAAAGGGAAATAATTTAAAGATGACCTTGAGTTTTAAATCATAATTCATTCATCCAGAAGATGTGCTGTAATTTTACTTAATAATTGATTCAATAGATTCATCTCATTTCTCAACATCCCCCTCTTTTGCAGATCATTATGTGACAACACTTCAAAATACTGTTAGCTCACTGGTATGAGAATATATATGTACAGCTTGTTCATATTTTGCTCATTAATCAAAATATTGGGGAAAGTCTTGACAACCACAACATAATGTTACATGTTCATACCCTTGGGGTTTTGAGTTATGAATTTAGAGACAATCTACACTATTTTCAATACTAATATATATAAATGTCAAGATCTCATCTACTTTAAACAAATCAGTAATTAATATCTGAAATAACAGTAGATGAAAACGGGGTAAAAAAGTTGTCATTCATTTTTTAATGTTTTAATAACCGTATTTTGTATGTGATACTATTAAAAAAGGTCAAATCTAGAATAATATGACTCAGATATATAATAAATGTAATGAACATGACTAAAACAACATTTCACATAGTTCTCAAAGAATGTGGTGTTTAAATTCCAAGTCAGTAATTAAATACAAACTTTCAAATGTATCTTAAAATATAAACAAGCTGTAAGCTACAGCAGTGTAACTGTAAAAAAAAATTGGTTACCATGCCGTTTATTGTAAGTTAAAAATACCTTTGGACAATCAAGTGTTTGAAGGAACTGGACAAAATCACCATCCAATAAATCTATAATCCTCGTCCCCATTATTTCTAGAGGAATTTTTACAACCATACTCTCTTCATTTATCCAAATAATCTTTTGAAATCACATTGTCTTAAAATTTAAATCCAGCACAAAGTGTATAATCAAACAATGGTATCCACCAGAGCATGAAATATTCCTACTATTATAAATCCATTTTCTAATTAACTAAATTATCATTAGAATTGTTCAAATTTAGATCCCACACACATAATTTTAATCATAAAATAATCCCATATTTTACTGTAGTGAGGACAATGTCTAGAAAACCCTGTCAATCATACAGTCCATTCACTAACAATGGTAAATTCAGGTCAACAAAGTGGAAATGGGTCATAAATCCATTCATAAAATGCACATCAATGCACAATTAGGTAAAATCAAGGTTTTTTTAACAAATTATTTTCCTTAATTATTGATATGCATCTGTTCATATCAGGAAATGCAAAAACCTGCACACAACCAAATTGCAAAAATATATCTCTGGTTTTCTCATAACCTCACATCCATTAACTAAGTTTGACACAAATCTGTGAATCCAGTCAATTTTACAGGCAATTAGCTATCCCTCCAAAAATCAGGGGCCCCACATGTCTCCAGGGGGTAATATGAATCATATTTCTTTTCATTTTTACATGTTCATTCAGTTTTCCCTATGCTTCCATTATGTAACAAATCTATAATCTATTTTCTTGATCTGGTTAAAGACACACACATGCCATGGGGAATGTTTAAAGACAGAACACAATATCTATTTCAAATCTTTTTTTTATATAAAACACTTTTTGTGTGTTTGAACTTGAAAACAGCTGTTTATAATTTTGGCAAACCAAATTCTCTATCACAGATAAATTCAGAAAAAGATACCAGAGTTACATAGTTAAAAAAACTTAGCCAAAAAAAATAATTTGCTTTTGTTACTTTAAGTGTATCAAAATAAATCAGGAGCTTGGTGTTAATGTTTATCTGCTAAATAATTTATTTGATTTTTAATTCTCAGAATGTGTTATAAAGTGATGTTTATAATTAAAAAGCATGCTTCAATTACAAAGAACCGAGAATGTGTTGTAACTTCAAGGTAACCAATACTTCATATCCTATAATGTTTTAACAGAAATCAAAATATGAAGAAATTCCTTTGTCTCAACATTCTCTAAGATGCATCAGAGCTCTGATTGACAGTTTTCATTGCCCAATATTCATTTTAGATTTTGGGTCAATATTTTCAAAATACTACTTTACAACTGAGATTGAAAAATTCTGTTTGGTTTTTTTTTTTTTTATTTTTGAGTTAATTTTTTAACAAAATAATGTTACGTTTGTAATAAACTTGTTACATTTCATTACATCCTAAATTCAAATCAAATCTTAAGTTATCAAATTAAAATAATATTAGCCTCATTAATATAAAACAGCAATGGAAAAAACAAAACTTTAATTTTGAAATACCTATATTATAGTAAACAAGAGGCTGTCAGAGTGACAACAAACCGAATTTCTTGCAGAGGTCGAACCCTGAACAGTTGAGCAAGTATGGACACTACATTTAAGCTTAAAACAGCTCTGAATTTGGATTGTGATTGAATATTTGACACAGCATAGGTTTGTGACACAAAATGAATGTGGTCAAAGAACTGAAAAATTTGAAATTGGACATTTACCTATTACGGTCCAATTTCCAAAATCTAAGTATATTGTTAGAAGCAGCATATCAAAGAACCCCATACATATTCAATTTATGTTGAAATCAAACACAGTTTAATTTTGGACCCTGATTTGGACCAACTTGAAAGCTTGGCCCAAAAATCTAATATTTATTTTAAATACAGGTTTAGATTCAGCATTTGAAAGAACCCTATATATATTTAATTTATGTTGAAATGAAACACAGTTTAATTTTATCCATATAATTTTCTGTTCAAACGGAAATAACTCAAACTGAAAAAATTATAAACACATAGTTCTCTAAAATTAGTTATGATTTAACAACTATTTTCTTAAATTAGATATGATGTTTCACAATGTATATCTATTTTCAAATTATAATCAAATATAATTAATAGTTCCAAATATTTTTTCTTTCATTTGTCACAAACGAATATAGATCTGCAACTTATCTATCAATGTCAACAACTTCATCTACACAATGTAATGTAATGAAATATATACTTTAATAAAAATAGATTATCAACTTATTAAAGGAAATCACTTCATCAAACAAAAATTATGTATATAGCATTCAGAAAATAACTTTATACAGAATAACAAACAAACCTATCACAAAATTCTTTAAACAATTAACCAAAGAAAAGAAAAAAAAATCCAAAATGTGATTTATCATTCATACAATGTCTTTTAAAAATCTTTTAAAAATGAGTTAGTTCCCTTTGAACAGAATGGAGTAATTAATAAGAATTTCATCAAAAATTATTCTTGGGAAAGGGCTACAACTCAACAACAAAAAGCGCTAAATCATGAAAATTGAACTTGACCTTCATTTAGTCACAGGAAACAACATATCTAAATTTGAAAAAATTTCGTCAAAGCGTTTTCATGTTGATGAACTGACACTGTTTGGCAGCCGCCCACCCGCCATACATCCCCAAATCAATAACTGATTTTTCATTCCGGTTAATAAACGGGGAATGTGTCCATGGGACACAGATAATGCTCCCGCGTGCATATAACGTTATAAAGGGACATAACTCAAGAACCGTAGAAGTGACGCTACACAAATTTTTACTTGATCAGAGTTTTGTGGTAACAAGCATTGTGTATAAGTTTCATAACATTTAGTTGAGGCAAACTATAGAGAACGGAAACTAAAAATGCAGCAATTTTTTCCATTTGTAAAGGGGCATAACTCTAGAACAGTTAAAGTGACGCCACCAAAATTCAAACTTGATCGGTGTTTTGTGGTAATAAGCATTTTGTATAAGTTTCATAACATTTGGTTGAGGCAAACTAAAGTTAGAGAACGGAAACCAATTTTGGGGCGTAGACGTACGGACGGACAAGGGTAAAACTTAATGCCCCCACCACTACAGTGGAGGCATAAAAAAAGTACCTGTAAGGAGATTTGATAACCAATACGAAAATTATCCACCAAACATGAACGTAAAGGACTTGGAAAGAGGGACGAAAGATACCAGAGGGACAGTCAAACTCATAGATCGAAAACAAACTGACAACGCCATGGCCAAAAATAAAAAGAAAAACAGACAAATAATAGTACAGATAACAAAACATACAAAACCAAAGACTAAGCATCACGAACCCCACCAAAAACTGGGGGTGATCTCAGGTGAATATGTACACATCAACAGGTTAAGGTTTAGCCTACAACCAAGCCATACCATAAGCTCATCTATAAAATTCCCCAAAAATACAAAATGAGAAAGTCTGTTAATACTTACTATAACATAGAGACAACAAAAACTGGACTACAGTTTTCTCGTTTCTGGCCTTGATCAAGAATTTGTATACTATAAAAATCCTTGCTTGGATAGTATACATAGAATGAAAAAAGTGCAATTCATAATTGGTTTGAAGGTGATGTCAATACATACATGACAGAAGTTTCAATAGTGTCAATTTTATCTAATAGAACAACTTTCATCAACAATGAACCACTTAACCTTTGAAAGTTTTTTCCATAAGCAGGTCATTCCATTCTGTCAATTAAAATATATAATTGGATAAAACAAGTACTTGAGCTGGTTATAATATAAGATTTTATCATCTTTCAAAAGATTTGATTAAAGTGTTCATGTCTTGTCAATGCAGATCCATTCTTAATACTTTATTATCACATGGGAATCTTTCTGACAATCTTTATGTAATAAATTTCAAGCTCTCTTCTTTTTTCATAGTACATGTATATTTCAAATACAACTTCACATTCAATACTTAAAAATTTCTTACGTAAGTAATTTGCAAAGTTTTGATGAATATTTAATGGAAATCCCAAAAATATAGTAAACAGGTATTTATACCCATGTAAATTATTTGTTGTTTTACAAGAGTAAAACAAAAATGAACCAAAGTAACTCACCAACATTTGAAACTCTAAAGTTAGAAAACGTCAGAAACTACAAATCCAGTAATACATGCTTGAAAATAACTGTACACAAAAATCTCTATCCAATTCTGAATTTCATTTTAATGCAGTAAACTCAGCACTTCCAATTAGTCCTCAATAAAAGCAATATTTACTTAAACCAGCAAACACAAGATATATTTAAATCCCCCTTTACAAATAAAAGTTTTCCCAGTCAAAATAAACAAATATTGATTCTCCTTTACATAGGTATCTATTACACAAATCTAGTAATCAAATAATAATCAGTTTAAAATGCTTGAGGACATCAAACTGTTCTAATCCATTGTATTCAAATAAAGAAAATCTTGTCTAAATCCCTTCTTTTGAATATATACTTAAACATTTTAAATATTGTCCTCAATATATTAAGACAGGGAACTGTGAAAACTTCAAAAGGCTTGAATTTGTGATTCCAATTTGATTTGTAAATACAATCTCCATAAATTCTTCTTATTTTTATATTGATTCAATTTTGAACCTGAATTTGGATTGATATGTCATCTATCTTTCCCATGCTCAATTTCAAAATTGTAGCTTATATAACTATCTTGAATAAATAATAGTGCACATGATGAAATGTCTTGCCTGCTTTACTGATAATGATTGAATTTTATACTAAATGACTTTGAAAACATAACATTTACAGTAAGGTCCAGATTAAAATCTTGACTGGCACTATTTATAAAAATGTGGGCTACAAGTCTGGCTCTAAGTCCTCAATTGTCTAAAATGTTTGGTGGAAAATCATTTCAGTCTTTGGTTGTACTTGCAAAGAAGCTGTTCTTGTATAAAGCAAGTCCAATGATACGTCTTGCAGAAGTTCTCATAAATCTGCTATTGGGATGGCAATCTCTTTATGAATTAATTATTTCATGGGTACATGAAAATGTTGTCATAGATATAAGATGATCATGATCAAGTTGAAGATGTGGTATGAGTGCCAATGAGACAACTCTCCATCCAAGTCAAAATTTATAAAAGTAAACCATTATAGGTCAAAGTACGGTCTTCAACACGGAGCCTTGGCTCACACCGAACAGCAAGCTATAAAGGGCCCCAAAAATTACCAGTGTAAAACCATTCATATGGGAAAACCAACAGTCTAATCTATATAAAAAACGAGAAACGAGAAACACTTATGAACCACATCAAGAAACGACAACTATTGAACATCAGATTCCTGACTTAGGACAGGTGCAAACAGTTGCACTGAACAAATAAATTTGATCATGTCCTCAAATACCAATGTTTATTGTCTAAAAACAAGTAAAATTGATAATTTAGAAATATATATAATTTTTACCAATTCAATGGTAATTTATCGTCAGAATAAATGGAGAGGTAGTAATGCAAAGTTAGATAACTCTATCTTGATAAAACTATTGAAAGTATTGTTGGAACATGTTTGGATTCTTTCACATTAGAAATAAGAAAAGCAAACAAACATTGAAGACCTGTTGGTGACCTTCTGCTGTTGTCTGTTCTATGGTCGGGTTGTTGTCTCTTTGACACATTCCCCATTTCCATTCTCAATTTTAAAAATAAAGAAAAGATCTAACATAGATTACAAAAATTTATAAATAATCACAATTACAGTCAGAATATGATGGCTTATTAAATTACTTTTTTGTTTATTGATAATTTGATTTTGACTACATTTCAGGTTATTTCAGTCATTCAATGCAAGTTACCCATACTTAAGTATCCATTTTCCTGAGATTTTATTTTACACATAACTCAAGGGATCAGGTCAGAAATCTATGCAGTATTGGAATCAATACAATGTTGTCTGCCTGAAACATCAACATTTAATATCATGGTGAGGGGGTAAAAATAGAATAGTGTGATAGAATATTTAAGTGTTTTCATATTACTAACTTTGATTTAGGATTCTATCAGAGTTTGCTAAAATCGTCGGTCCTGACCGCAAAAATGAGGCTCGGACCGGTATTTTGATCATTAGCCGCGGTCCCAATGACCGATGCAAAAACGTTGCAGTGCCTATGTCAGCACGTTTTTTACATTGGTCATCAGATGTACCCGCGGCTAATTTCCATTATTTCTTATGCAGCAAAAATACTGCAATCTAATTGGTTAATCACCCCAGTGTAAATAACACCCCACCCTTGTTCACCCCGGGATAAATAAAATTTTGCCAAAAAATAAAAAAATATAAAATTTTGCCAAAATAAAGAAAAAAAAATAAAATGTTAAAAAAAAAAAAAAATAAATAAATAAAATGATAAAAAAAAAAAATTAAAAAATAATTAAATTTTGAGGACAAAAATTGAAAAAAATTAAAAACATGAAAAAAAATATTTAAAAGATTTTTCTTCTCAAAAAATTCCAAAGAACACAAAAATTTTCTGAATTTCCCAAAAATAAAGAAAAAAAGTATTTGACAATGCACAGCAACATCGACGTTGAAAAAATGTTACACTGGAAATTTTTCATTACCATTTTTCAATTTTACATATGAGTAAAGGAATTGTTCATAAGAAATAAATTCGTTATCTTGGTGTAATCAGGGGTGTACAGAATTTTACACCGTTGTTGAAAATTCATACACCCATTCGGCTGCGCCTCAGGGTGTATGAATTTTCAACAACGGTGTAAAATTCTGTACACCCCTGATTACACCAAGATAACTAATAATAAGTTTTTTTACATCGGTCATCAGATGTACCAGCGGCTAATTTCCCGAACTGGTTTCCAAATTTAATTATAAACAAACCAAAGCGGCGAGCTACATGTGGCATATTAAATTTGTTCAAGGAGCTGTACCTGATCCTTCATTGTAAAATTTGCCTGTGAAGAATGAAAACTAATATAAATAAAGTTATTTTTTGATAAAATATGTAATTAATTTTATTTCAGGATAAAATTGACAGATTTAGTAGGACCGGCAAAAAATTTGTAGGACTTCCATATAATCTTGCTTTGTCAGTCCAATGACTGACAGGTCAAAAAAAGTTTTCGCAAACTCTGTTTTATCATTTCTGTCAGGATTCTTGTCCTTGTGCTATGTGTTGTTCTGCTGTCAATCTTGTATTTATAATTCCATTTTTTTATTAATACATGAAATTACAGGGAAATTACCAAAGATGGACTGATGTCACATTTAAAAGGCTGAAACAGCAGTAGTAAACATGATGTTTGAAGGTGATTTTATTCATGTATGCTTCATGTTCATACCTAATAAACCATTTTTATTAATTCACCTTTTCCCAAATTGCACTGATATAAAGCTTTTACTTGTCAAGTTGACTGAGTACATGTACCAGAATGCCTGTCAAAAATAATATGGCTGCCAATAATATCCTCTGGAATCAAAAGTTGGTAATATGAAAACTGTCTATTCACATGTGTGAAATACTCTAGGTGGATCATACATAGCATGGAAAATATCACGATTTGAGTTTTTCAACCGCCAAACTGAAACCATACCCGCCAACTTTTCAAAATCTTCATGGGTGATTTTAAGCGCAAGAGGACCTAATGCTCCTCTTATACTGTCATAAGTGTTCTTAATCTACTATTACATTGTTTGAATGAGTTTATATGTGCCTAAATACCCTTTCACCTCATTTGAATGCCTGTTTTGAGGTGTTCAGTTTATATAATAAAGAATTTCAGAATTCAGGTCAACACCTTTCATTGGGGATATCCCCCATAAATCGAAATAGTTGGCAGGTCTGTGAAACATACAACTATCTTGAAACTCTCCTATTATCCCGCTTGCTGCTCCATCACATGCCCAACAATGACGTCATTCAATATATGACGTCACTCCTTAATGAAGATATATTGGGTACCCATTGAAGAAAAATATTACACTGTTTAATCTTCGGTATTTTATTTGAAAGAGATACAGCAAGGATGAAAAGCTTGAATAAATCAAATCATGGACAAGTGTCACTCTGGCACAGCCGGTGTGGACATGTGTCCATCTAGCAGCAAGAGGGTTAACAGCAGTAAAATAAAACCTACATATTACAACCAAGCTTAAGAAAAAGAAGTTAAAATACAATACAGTCATCCATTTGTGTCATCTAACCATCCAGCTCTAACTTTTAAAAAGGTTGGGGACAATCACCCAAATGGGTTATAATATCCTATTTGCCTTGTTTGCGGTGAGAAGATGAAATAAGTTACTGTTGTCAACTTGACCTACTTGGAAGACCTGCTAGTACTACCAGAGACATATAATACAAGAGATTCGCAACTCTAGTAGAGTCTATATAACAGCCAATGAAATGACGTGGCCACCGGAAAGCCGATTAATCCGATGGATTTATGGGTAATAACCCGTATTGTTGTGTAAAAGGTTCTACGCCTCACGATTTTTCTAATGGATAATGCCGATACCTTTCACAGCTAAAGCATGCAAGTATATTTAAAAGTTACAAAAAACTAATTCTAATAATTTGTTATTGATAAAATGTGTTCTAATGATGAGATTAATCAAATACAAACAAAGTTAAAACTCGGCCCATTTTACTTCACCTATTGCCGTAGAAACCATTTGATCTCCCAATTTTTTTCTTAAAACTTGAAAATATGCTAATAAATATATAATTTTATGGGCCAATAGTACTCCCAAATGTTGTTTCGTGACTGAAAATAAGACTATTTTCGTAAAATTTGAACCAACAATGTGGCGATTTTTTCTGATTGATACCCGAAATTTTTTATTAAACTGGCTAAATATTGAAATTGTTCATGGACAAATTTCCTTAAATCAGTCCTTCTTTTTTGTGCACTATGAAATTTATAGCCTGCATTTTGTTAGACATTTTATTCATTTTTCATTCTGTTTATATCAAAGTTGTTTATTTTCTCCTATTCTGAAGTCATTGTTTTTTTCTTCTTTTTAGGGTGCCAAAGATGAACGAATGCAGTAAATTTACAAAAGGAGTAAAATTTTCCTAGTATTTGGCAATCGCCAATGGCAGTCAGCAGGGTTTAAGAACATCAGTTGTTCGACCTGTTAGTCAAATGCGTTTTGTTAAAATAGACTTTTTCACTTTTTTTGGTCTTTTGGAAATTGTTGTTTGTGCTGTATTAAGACCCCTCTACCAAGAAATTTGTTTTACATGCACACATATAAAAATTGCGGGTTTTTATCCAACGCAATCATAGGTTTGAACGTTGTTTTCAATTTAGACTTTTATATATATATATATATTTGATAATAAAAGATTTTATTTACACCAAGGATTTGTATATGTATACACATAAACAATCTTACTTTTAAATTGCCATCTCTTTACCCCAGAATAAAAAGACAAAAACCGCTACAAATGATTAAAAGACAAAAACCACTACAAAGGATGGTCTCGTGGAAACAAGGTTATAAAATACCTTTTAAATAGTGTCTTCCGTGTTGCTTTGATGTATGACCTGTGTTTTTTTATAGATTTTTTGTTGCTTCGAGGACATACATATCCATCTATGTATGCAGTATTGTCAATTGTTTTTGTTGGTGGGTCTCTCGCTTATGTTTTCGTCTTTTTCAATATCAACAAAGAGTTCGTTATCAGTTTATTCAACTAGGAGTATATCTAAGTCGTAACTATTAAGATTGTCATCCCACGAAATAAAATCGGAATTTTCCATATTGCGTGCACATGAATGAAGCTTTATTCAAATGAGAAATTAATTGTAATTTTATTAAATATTAATTCTCAATACACACTTCGAACATGAAGAAACCATAAATTTACCGACAATCATTTAAAAAAACAACTCAATGCAAGCCTATATGATAAAACTGTCAAACAACACTTAGAAATCAAACATTTACCGACAATCCTACAGAAAAAAAAACTCAATGAAAGCCCAATAAATGAGGAATATAAAAATAAATAAAATTTTGATAATTTATAAATATCAAGAATAAAAAACAAAGCCTATCATGATTAACAATTAATTAACAAATACATTAAGTTTTTTTCCATATTAATTAATTATACATTTTGTGAATTGTATTTTTGGAAAGAGTGTGGACACCTGTGGTGTGACAACTTCTTGTTTACAAGGTGTCAATTAAAACTCATTATTTATAACATGTTCGTGATTTACCTGGTCATCGAATAATTCAAACCTAATATACATGTCACACTGTGAAATAATGTCTCCGAGACAGGTGTATATTCAATAGAAACCCATTATGTAACTATCAAATAAAATGAACTCTGACACAATTTATCAAGTGTTAATTATTTAATATCAGTTTTTTTTTTATACAATATCAAATTATGTCTCTTTTTCAATAATACAAATCTAAAATCAAAATTACATTAAAATAAATAATTATATAAGTACTCAAATTATATTTAATTAATTATGATAAATTTAACACTGAAACAGTTTATGTTATGCTTAAACATTCGTCCTTACTTCGAGTACTTTTAATACTTTTATTAATGACTTTATTACCTAAGGAGATCTCGCGAGGTTTAACTAGTGGCCGCGTGTTATTACGGGATTTCGCCGAGTTGCGAATCTCTTGTATTATATGTCTCTGGTACTACTAAGTCTAATGATTTTGAGAACAGAAATAGGCATGTAATACACCATTTAAGGTATTTTGTATATATAAATTAATGAGATTTTCGACTTAACAGCCTCAGTGAGATAGACAAATGCAGAATTGAAAGACAACAGAAAATCATTTTTCAAAAAATATGAGTTGGGTTCTTCAACTTCTTGTTTTATATTTCATTATTTGTGTATCCTATATATATAGATATTTTTTGAAGAGACAAGTGCCTGTGCCCAAATGGGTTATTGTGACCCATTTGGGTGATTGTCCCCAACATGTTTAAAATATGAAGCTTTTTCCAAAGAGCTTATGTTGCGACGGGAAAGCATCTGTATATATCTCGCAGTCGCATTTCTGAGACTCAGTGAGAGGTGAGACGAAAATAACGACAGAGAGAACTCCAATCTGATCATTTCCAGCGGTGTGATTATTTACATTAATTATATATTGAATACAAATAACGTATTTTTACCCTCATTTTACAACTGATAAGTTTAAAACAAGGCTGAAGTATCAAATTCATTGTCTTGGCTTGCCGGGTCTTTCAAACGACAACATTTTTCGAGACTCCATATTGGAGAGCTCCATTGAATTATTCCCCTTTTGCCACTTTCGTTATGATGGAAAATTGGATATTGAATTTTACAATAATAGAG
Source organism: Mytilus californianus (assembly GCF_021869535.1). Classification (NCBI taxonomy): domain Eukaryota; kingdom Metazoa; phylum Mollusca; class Bivalvia; order Mytilida; family Mytilidae; genus Mytilus; species Mytilus californianus. Next base: position 68,873,376 of record NW_026262690.1, read on the forward strand.
GGTAATGAGAGAAGTCTGCAGAGAAAATTGGAAAAAAAGAAGTAATACACAACTGTTTAATATTTTTCATAATTGAAATTTATTTACTTGTTTTTCGTAATAGATACTGTGGGAAATAGAGTACAAAACTGTAATTCTGGAAATGTGAGCCTAAAATCTCATACTACAAATCAAATCCAATATATAAAATAGATAAACATAAAATATAATACATTTCTTCTTTTTATATCAAGTTGGCAAGCTCTAAAATATAGTTTCAGTTGATGTTTATACCGAAATGAATTGATAAAAACATTTGTTATCGGATACCACCACTACCATCATTTTATATAAGATTTATTACAACCTTAATGGTTTATTGTTAGACTAGAGACATATATATATAGATTTGTATATATGTCTGTGGTTAGACTTATATTAGAGTCCTAGATTTTAGCAATAAGATGTGAATAAAGTGGGTCTCATTGGGGTCTAAGCGTGACCCGGGATTGCCGATTTTTTGTAAGCGTGACACGTGAAGGTCAAATTATTGTGCCGTGAAAACGGGAAATGAAGTCTAGCAGGACACGGGGAAATTACAAAAAAATGAGAATTGCTTACGTACATAGTGTAAGTGGGATACGGGAATCTGACAAAGCAGTAAGCGGGATCCGGGATCAGAACCCCCCAATGAGACCCCCAATAAAGAATGATTATCTGTCAGTGCATATACTTAAAACTGATTGATTGTTGTTTGCTAAGTAAATGTTCAGTTGCAAACATTTCAAACATGTAAAAGGTGAAAACATTGAAAAAAACCAACATCAAAGCAGATAGAAATAAGACCATATGCATCACTTCCTTAATTTTAATCATCAATGACTCTAGTAAGTTAGTAAGTATGTTCCATTTTTCTCTATTCTTTATATTTTTTGCCAATATGTACAGATTTTGAAGTTTGATGGTAATTATGAAGGTCCTTGTACATATCATATATGTGTAATGAAATAAATTTTCAGTCAAATCTTGAAATTTTGCTTGTACTTGGTAAATCAATGCCATTCTTGGACTTAAGCCAAACATGTTATATTTTTGCATTATGCTGGACATTCATTTTATAATTACATTATACACAGTTGCAGCAAAGCTGTCTTTTAAAGAAACAATTTTTTTTCAATAAATGTAACAAGTTTTAGATACTTGCTTTTATGGGTAATTATTGTTGTTCAAATCCATATTTTGAACTCAAGGAGTGTTTCAATTTTATGTGTTGTTAATACATGTAGTACTTAAAAATAGTCCAAGATAGCTAACTGCTCCAGAAAACCACAAATATGCAGTCAGACATCTTAGTAAGCCAAATGAAAACAAGACAACTTTTGTCAGTTTGAGTTATTTTGGACTGAAAAAATGCATCTGTTTGTACATATGATTTATTTCCCAATGTGTGTAGTAAATTAAAGAGAATGACTCATAAAAATCTTGGAACTGTAATAAGTACACACATTAAAATTGATTAGGGTAATTCATCTCTGAAACAAGACAGTGATATATGTATATGTATATCCTGAAGAGGTCAAAACAGTATCACCTTAAAAAATGCAGACACCAACTCATATTTCAACAATACAAATGACTATTGATTAATTAATGAGCTCAAAACTGTTCTGCATTTATCTTTTCTAGGTAACCAACATTTGATATAGTGGAACTGCTGCGATGAAATATTCTCTTGAAATACTCCCCAGAGATATTCTCATAATGGTTCTGTATAAGGTAATAGCATTATCCAAGTCATTTCCTTCTTTATTTGCTTACTCACAAACCTCTGTTCATAAATAATGTTAACATTGGGGTAAAATGTGTAAATACAATACTATATTTTTAGTTTAGAGTTATCTCTCTTTAACTAAGAATGCCATGTAATTGATTGATTGTTTGATACTTTGGAAACATTGTGTATGGGAAAGAGGAGATCTAAAATATTTGATGTTGAGTTGAATATTGTTACTTTTGTTCATGTCAAAAAATATAAAATTGTTTGATATTAAGTTTTAAATCAAATCTTCTTATTTATAAATTGCATGAGTTGACTGTCACATATATCTTTTAAAATTATTGTGCTTAAACAACTATTTTTGAATAATGAATGGAAATTCTTGTATATAAAACTCTTCATTTTGTTCCAATCGAATAAAAAATGTGGCTACCAAGACAAAATTGAATACTAAATTCTAATTTTCTTTTCCCCTGAAATTGCATTGCAAAATCTTCAAATGTTTTAAGAATCATGATCAGATGACCCTGTATAAAGAATTCACCTTTATGCTGATTGAAAGTATACATGGTGGTAACAGACTGACAAAAAGTTAAATTTTGAATCCCATTGAAATTCATATTTTCATTTTCTACTCTGCAATTAATTGACTGATTTTATACTTGCAATAATTTTTTGCTGAAGCTACATTTTGTATTGTAGTGTTAAGTTTCCCTCCTCTTGTTTGTCCTGCTGGGTTGGGGTTAAATCCAAATTCCAGTGCTAGAAGAGCAATGGTTTCAGAATGTTTTTAAAACCCAGGTTACAACTGACTGAAGGTGATATGTTTCAAGTTGAAATGACTGACCTCTTTTTTTTCTGTGGACATAAACATTATGTGACTGTTTTACTTCATCACACATTGTTTTTAGAACCAATAGTATCTATTAACTTATTTATTAAATAAGTGGTTTTTAGTCTGAATTTGCATGACATTTATTTCCGCTGAATGTTAAGCAAACAAGAATCAATCTCTACTCTCATATTCTATGCAACTATTTTTTTAATAATTCATTGGTTGTAACCACTGGTTACTGAATTCCAGATACATATCTCTATTTATTACAAATCTTCAAATTTTTATGTTTCTAACTAACTTCAAAATATTTACATATAACTGTTTACATATGTTTATCATTTCATAAACTTGAATAAGTGAAAATGAAGTCCCATTTTTTGCTTGAGGGCATAATACCTATTAAGCTAGTTATAATCCAGTTAGAGTTCTATTACGGTAACACAGTAATTTACTTTTATATGTAAATAATGCTGTTCATGCCGATATTATCTGAGGATTAGAAACAGTTTCTGTTTAAGGAAACATTCCTGATTAAATAAGGTGTAATATTGAATAATATTTGACCCAAGGCATGTCAAGTGATTTGATATACAAACTAGATTTTATCACAAATTTACAGTTCATTTTTGATCCATGAAAACAGGAAATACCTGGGCTATAAAACTTTGATAAACTTAAAGATTGAGGAGATCAATCAAATAGGTCTATTTAGGTGAATCAGCATTTAATATCACATGATTTATCTGAAATTGATGGTATTTAAATTTCAATGAAGTACTGTTAACTAATATTTACAGTTTATATTGCCCTTGTACTAATACAATATAAGAGGTATATAAAAGTGTCTGATTATAGAGTATGGTCAGTGGTCAGTGGTCACAGGTGATAAAGCCATGTAATCAGAAGGATGATTGGCTGCTTGATTAATTTTATTGTTCAACTACTGACCACAATACAAACAAGACCGTACATACTGATTGAACTTCTATTGTAAAATTAAAGTGCCATCAATACAAATGTTTTCATATTCAAAATATATGTGCAGGGTTTGAAATTGTCAATTTTGTTCACATTATTGTTTTCATATAGTTAGGTTGCTGTCTAATTGGCCTGTACTGTGTTTTTATACTTGTTTCTTATTAAAAAGTGAAAACAACATTTTATTAATTTCATGCATCCAAAGCACTTTTCTGGATTACCTTCATCAGGAACGCTCAAAGCTGAATATTTGAAAGCTGAGGATGTATAAGAACTGAAACAGTTGAAGAGCTATATAACCAAAAAGTACTTAAAAAATAGTCAAATCGTTCACAGTCAACCTGAGGGAGTTGAAACCTTAGTTTCTTTATAATTTTTAAATTAATATTATTTGTTGAATGGTAATTGTTGATAAAACAACTAACTCTACTGTAACAAGTTAGGAAAAGAAATCCAATGTGTTGCTAAAATCACAGGGGTCAGATGAGAATAGTCCATTCTATGAGAATATACTACAGTTGAGGCAAATATGGAACTAACATATGTTGTTACCAAATGGGAGCACCTTAAAATGCCCAATTCAGTCACTTTACCTATAATTAACTGTTAGCCATTAATAGCAATGTCTTATGTCAGATTTTTAAATGTAAATTCTTAAGCAGTTAATAATATGTCCTTTTAGTACAATGTAGTACATGAACCCCCATTTACAGCAATGATAAAACTTGACTTTTTAGAATAGAACCTGTTGAATTCTGGAACTTTTTTTTTTGACATGATTGTGAAAGATTTCTTTGCCTGTGTACTGACACTAGTATTATATATTCTGTCTCCTCTTGAATGCTTTAACAGTATAACATGGAAGGATCAGGTAACCCTAGCAGGTGTAATACCTCAGTTTGCTCAAGCAAAAAATTAAAGTAGTTCAAATATAAATATCATGACCATGGACTCTTTTTAGGTAAACATGACTATGTTCATGTTTTAGTTTGTTTCAAATCTTCAGATACAATAAATATTACATAAAAATTTCATGTGAAATGTCCTTCATTCTGAACTTTTAAGTATTTCACACTGGTTAGTACACATGTATAGGCTTTGAAGTGTCACCATAAAATATATATCTATAGATATATGGAGGTCAGTATTGTGACGTCCTGTCTATGGTCAGATATGTTAATAGGCTATCAATAGGGTGGACAAGTGTTCTTAATTCAATGTCACAAACTTAAGCAAATATTCATTTATTTCAGATTTGTAGTGTTAAAAGTTCAGACTGATCCACCAAACTGAATATCAAGTTATATATCTAAAGATGATATAGGATATATGACCCAAAGGTATACAAAAACTTATTGCCATTATAAAACCAAATCTTTTGATCTGAAGTGAGAGAAACATATTCCTTTTTCAGTTTACTACATATGACATGTTTTGATAAAATTTATTTACTATGATTAAATTTCTTTAAGGTTTAAATTTGCCAAGAAAACATCTTTTACAATTTCTAATCGAACAAAATATAAATCAAGGTGGTCTGTTATAATCATTGCTTTGATACACATAATTGAAGACTAGAAAAACTTTGATATTAAATCTTAAAAATGTGATTTGAAAAAATCAATAAAAAGGGTGTTTGAAAGACAGTAAAATAGTTAATTATTAAATTTAAAAGCAAGTTAAATACAATAACAATCATAATCCAGGGAAATTTTCAAACAAATAACTTTCGAATGGTCTAATCGTAAAATATAACTTGATATACCCTGGAAAATTGGAATGGTACACATATTTCGAGAAGAGTTGAAAAAGTCAGGTGGATTTTATTTTTTATTTCTCTCATATTTTGTATGAAATACATGTTCTTTTGAAGTCGGTCATAGTTATGTAAACAAAGTCACTCTTTAATTGACTTGTATAATTATAAAGTGAATAAGCATAGACTGCCAGTGCATGTCTAGACTTCATTGACTCCATGTTGTACAAATATTGATTTATAATAAGATTTCCATAAAGTAACATTTTAAAGTGGGAGATTTATAGACACAGCTCTAGCAGAGGATTGTCTCCACAAAGTTATCAGGGGTGAGAGACATTTTTAGTGCTAATTTCTATGGTCCAAGAAAAAGATGACTTCATGTGACCACTTTAGTTTTGATTAATATTTTCCTGGTTTCCCACAATGATTCAGGGCCCTTATTGAATAATGAGTAATAAAGCATTCAATTGTTATTTCATGAAATCATAGATACATGTACATCTATATTTAGTATAACAGTACTTATATCATAGGTTGTAGTATAAACTATTTAACATGCCTGAGGATGAATTTAATAGACAATTTGCTATGTCACATAATGTCTTTAATTGAGACAAAGTAAAAAAAATATGATTTTCTGACAGACTACTTATCCCTTTATAAATAGTTTCTCTGCTGTAGTAAACTGGTTTGCATGCCTGAGGATGAATTTATAGCCCATTTGCTATGTCACATAATGTCTTTAATTGAGACAAAGTAAAAAAAAAAGTAACTGCTGACCTATTACCTATTTCTTTTGTAAATAGTTTTTGTCATCATTAAAGCCCCCTGCACTTAAATGACTGGGGCATATAATGTTATCCGTGTCTCTCATTCAGTCCTAAAATCCGACAGTCGCCCAAACATTATACTTAGTATAGATTTTTGGTCTTTAATGTAAAATGATAAGTTACAGGTTAAGGGTCACTCAAACATCAGCAACAATGCCTCTAAAATAATTTCATTTTAATACAATTATTCATAAGATAGAAATATTAGCCTTTTGCTAAGGGGACCAGTAAAACACAATATATTCCACACTTTAGTTTTACATTTTAGTTAGGTGTGTCATGTGTACATTAGGATTATTGTGTTGATATCAGTTTTCTTTCTTGCTTTATCATCTGTAATGAAATATTTAATGTTTTAAATTGCCAGAAATAAATTACCTACATTATCATTTAGACTGATAATTTCTACAAGAACAAGCAGAATTCTCTTATATTTACTATTAATCATGATTATTGCACTAAATGCAGCATATAAAATATCTTTAGGGATAGTCTGTAGCTAATTACTAAAGAGGGGTATTGATAAAGTAACATAATTTGTTGCATTTAGTTTTCATGACTGGCTTATCTGTTGCATCCAAATTCTGCACATAAAAGGGTTTAGGAAGTACAAAACCAATTTAATTATATATAAGGCTTGTCAGGGTTGATATAATGAAGCTTAATGTATTTACTTTTGTTTTGTTGCAGTATTGAGAATGCCCAGACACTGACCGAAGAAATATGCAAAAGCAGGTAAAAAATAAATAAGAAGGGAAAGAATAATGAATAATGACAACCACCTGCTGTACATATCTAACATACTTTGACATAAGTTATTGAGTTTAGATGATCTCCACAAACAAAAGTTATAAGGTATGAAAAGAAAGGATATAAAGTTGATTTCCATGAGCAAAAAATGTCATGAAATGCTAAGAATTACCTATATATCAGCATTCTTATAGCTGTTCTTCATCTTGAATGTTACTAAAATCTACATGTTTATATTTAGAATATTTTCTCTGAGCACATTAGTTTCTAAATGGAATGTTTTATTGAATTCATCAGTTTGTAACAGTTCTGTGTCAATGTTGACATGATTTAGGCAAACAGTGTACATTCAGTGTAGTTGCATCATGGTGTTGATAGATTGTCATTCATTTGTTGTAGACTAGTGTAAACGATGCATTTATTTCTAAATCTGTTGTGTTATGTCTTATACTACATGATAAACAATGCATTTGTTTCTGACTGCATTAAGTTTACTTAACAACAGTGTTATCAGAGACGAAAATAATGTTAGAAACAAATGGGCTCTAGAGAATACTTTTTTGAATTTTTTGTCATGTGCCATCTAAGAAAATGATAAACAGAGACAGCCATGAATCTGTCATGACAAAGCCAATACCAATGAACATCAAATAGAATATATTGAGCAGCTTTACAATTCATCTTTTATTATCTATCACACTCCATGTGTACATTTTCTTATTAAGAACTTAAGTTACAATCTGCTTGTAATTTAAGGTGACTTTTATCCTATAGGTCAGTTGAAATGTTTACTTTTTGGAACAGGATGAAATATGTGTTCTGATAGAGTACCAGTTTAAAAAGAAGTTAACAATAAACCACCCTGTTTGAGGTAGAACATACGTCATAAGGTACCAACCTGCTACCAATACAGGTATGTCCTTATGTACATTTCACAAATCAAAAAGAAGACAAATTGAAATTAAACTTGAGTATAGCGTAAGAAGTTGATACTCACCCTAGAAACCTTCACTAATATGACAACAATAACTCCCATAGCTAGAACACTACCGATTAAAGTTATCCAAATCATATCATTGTTTATGGAGCTTGAAACACTTCTCTCAAATCAAAAGTAGATTGCACTTCAAATAAATTGTAGATTGTCACTTAGTTCATTATGCTTTAAGTCTGTTTACTTTCAGAAGTGCCAACTTTACAAGATATTAGCTCCTTTTTAAATAATTTTCGTAAAAATCTCTAGTTAAAAGGCCATTTTCAGAGTCACATTTATTATCCTTAAAATATGCTACAGATGTTAAATTTCAACATGTGTAATGTCAGTTTTCACTCCTTGCAAATTTAAAGCCTTTATTTACAAACATTTAAAAAAGTTTATATCCATTTTATCCCTTTTCAAAACAAATTTCCAGTCTGAAGCCATTTAAATTTCACAAAAGTTTATGTAGGAGTAATTAGTTTCATGTAAATTACACCTCCTATTTGCACTTGTCACTGAAGCTCCAAAATATGTATGGAGACAATTGTCACATGCAAGTATATAACGTCAATAATATCATCACACTTGAAATGCGTCCATCTCCAATAATCAGTCATTAAACGGCACATTGGGGATAATTCCTAAAATATAAGTCATTGTTCCTCCATTATTTGCACAGTTTATTACTTTTTCGTTAAACTTGTAGAGTTTCGATCAATAAAATCTTAATAAACGAATTGGTCAATACCGTGACATGCCCACAAGTACACTGAATTACTTTTTCTTGATGGAATTATATTCATTGTATTATATTTCCTTCAAACTTCAGAGTTGTAGTAGTAAGCTAAAAGCACCGAAAATTTCTGAGCAAAACACTGGTCACACTATTCTGTGTTTTCAAATCTAGTTGATGTCCAGATTGAATGTCCAATCAATAATATGACCACTTGAAACAATCTCAGTAAGATCAAGCTAATTTAATAAATTCCAGTGTCAATAGGTTTTACTATAGAACATCCAAAAATAATCCAAAACTTGTCAAACAAAGATATCAGAATTTGTTCACCATAATCTTTTTCAACCTTCAAAAATTATAGCTTATCTTGTAATAATCCTTTATTTTACAGTGAAAAAGTCTTAGCTTGTAATTCATTCATGCTTGAAGGAACAATATAGACATTTTGGTCCATTTACACATTCAGATCTTTCATTTTCACCTCAGGTAGACACATTAAAATACTTATATCCTAACAGATAATTTTGACAGGAGAGATTACCTATTGACAGGTAAACAAAGTGAAATTTGCCAATTACAAATTCAGGTGTACCCTTGCATCACTGCATTGACCATGTATGGATGGTAGAGTTTAGACTGTTCTGAATGAATTAAAAGGTTTTAAAGTGTCTCTAATAATTATTCTATTCAAAAGATGAGTTCTACATGTTTTTATTACATTAAAAATCTCAAATTACATTTATTGTATTTTGTAAAATCATGATAGAAACAGTATACTTGCTTTGTAAACAAGGTGTTTTTGCTCTGGAGTGGAATTTGATGTATTCAGTTAACATTGCTTGTCCTGGATTGAACACATTTTAATCTCAAATGTCTAAAAAGCTTCAAGTTTTGTTACATTTTTCTACACAAATGGTTGAAGCATAGATGTATGGGTTTATACATCTATGGTTGAAGGGTGCTTATAAAAAAGCAATGTGTACATATATGCAGAGGAATAAATATTCTATTAGGGTCTAGCACATTGTTTGATTATGCCCCCATAAGTAACATTTTAAATCTAAAGCTTAAGTGATAAAATTAACTGCAAGTCGAATAGAAATGTAGGAAGTTCGTAAGAAAGAGAAGGAAATATATTGTGTGTTGACAGAGTATGATTCTCATGCTATGCTTATATTACCTATGTTGGGGGTGTAAAGCAAAGTATATATAGATACGAATAAAGGAAAAATATTGAGTAAATATTGAGTAAATATCATTGAGACAGCATCCCAACCACACAATGAAAGCAGATAAGAAAGATCAAGTTATGGGTACACATGAGGTCTTCAACAACAGACAAATGTTTCTACCAGTTTACAAGACTGAAAATATTTTTTGTATTACAAAAACAAACCTTCACTGAACAGGGACAAAGGTACATTTTAGTACACTACCTGCTTATTCAAACTTCCATAAAGGCCTTGGGATACAGGTCAGAGAAGCATTAGCGTATCTTATGAAAAATTTTAAGAAAAGGACTGAGTGCAGATTTAACAAGATTGATTATCATTCACTTTGTAAGTAAAGCTTGGATTACCTCACAATATGATATGTTATATCCTGTTTCATTCAACAGGTATTTTGTGAAGTGCTTACAGGGCAATATTGACATTTCATATTTTGATACAATGAACAGGAAGATTTGCTCTCAAAAAACAGGAAAAAAGCTTTCGACATTATTATTTATTCTAGGTAACCTAAAAAATTAGATATTTGCATTTGGAAAACTCAAATTTAATTCTTGTAGCCTTTTACTAAGATGTAAAAGAGTACATTTGGAAACGCCCAAAACTATTAACTCAGAAGAGAGGAATAATATTTATTATTTGTTTTCCTTGGATATGTTTGTATTGGATATACTCAGTTGCAGATTTAGGGGGAGGAGGGTAGAGGGCATACACCAATGGGTCTATGAGAGGAAAAAAATATAATTTTTTACATAAAATATTTTATTTTAATTGCACCTAGCTATTAATCAGCCATATTTTTACTGTTCCAATCAATTACACCCCCCCCTTCTTTTTGCAAATTCATGATCCCCCTCCAATACTTTCAACATTTATTTTACTCATTTTATCTGCATGGTGTATAACCAACGGATACCGGGTAATTGTTATTCTATTCCATCTGTATTTTACACATTTTATAAAAAAATATTGTAGTAAACTTAGAATTAACATTAATTTATACATGTTAAATTGAGAGAATGACATAAAAACATGAAAAATATATAGTTAAATAGTTAATAGAAGGAAAGGTTAAATCCTCCAAGCATACACCAATTTTTTGTCATGTTGGAACAAACATCATCATACACATATTCTCATATCCGTTTCTTTCTTCACAAAAGTATCACATTATCATAGTAATCAATGATTAGGGAAGCTATGTTTTATATCTTCCCCATAGCCATTAATATTATTTTTGTTTCTCATCAGATAAAAATAATGGGAGGCTGTCTGTAGCAATGTACATAAAAAAAATAAGCATTGAATGGGAATTGAACTTAGTTATCAAAAATAATCCCAAGACTCTTCATTATTGCCATCCTGCTATTTTTCTCACTTTAGAAAAGGTAGCATACACCATTTCATGATTTATATGTTACTTTTAGTAGATAAGATATTAATGCAAGGTCAATTTTATTTATTCAAACTTGTGCTTAATGCAGATTTTAACTTGATAAAAAGAGAAAAATGTTATTTCCTCTAGAGCACAGAATATTTACTTTTTAATATTTCTTAATTCATGTAAAATTGTGACATTATCAATATCTAATTTGTTCGCTTAAAGATTGATTGTTATACCCCACTTACAGAGGGGTAGGTACACTGCAATGTCCTTGTCTGTCAATTGGTTCTGCAGTCTGTCAGTCTGTTTGTTTGTCTGTCTTCAACTGGCTTCACATATTACTCATCTTCTGTGTTTAGGAATGATTTGATATATGGTCTGGAAGTTCTACAAGTTGTAAGCAATTTTCATATCTCATAGTCTCATAGACAATCACTTCTTGTTTAACAAATAATGCTTTGAATATTCTTAATACCTCTTGGAATTTAACTTTGATGCCTTAAAACGGTTGGAGGTTTTCTTTGTATGACATCGACAGTGTATGCAACTTCTTGTTAATTTTATATTGTATTGATTTATATATAACTTTTATTATGAAAAAAAAAACAATCTGTATTTCCTAACAAGATTGTTTAAAGCCAATATAATTGGGCAGTACTAGTGTCAGTCAGTAACATTACACTTACAGACCTTACATTTTATCGTTAATATAAGTTGCATTAGAAGTGAAAAGGAAAGTCACTTAACAATTTCCCCTAGTCATTATTCTGTAAGCTATTGTTATTTTCTAAAATATAAACAGATAACTGTATAGATCAATGGGTAGTAGATTAAGTCTTTATATCTCTAATATTCTTGTCACGCATCTCAATAGTGACAATACCAAATGCTTTATCAAGGATACAATGTACAATTTAGCAGCATTTCATTTGACATTCAATCAAATAAAAGCAATTTCATGCTTATCTAATTCAGTCACAATAATGTCTAAAGAATATTTCATTTAACCTTGCATTATCTATTTATAACCCATCTTTATTGTAATAATTGGACATTGTCAGTTTCTTATAAAATGTAATTTACTGCAAGTGACATCTCTGGATCAAAACAGATTCATTGACTATGTAGATTGTCAATCACTGTGTTCATAATCTATCATAACCCTGAAATCTTTCAAATCTATGGTTCATTTAATCTACATAAACTATAATGTGTAGTATGTTGACTCTAATGGTTTTTTGTTGCCTAGGGGTAGAAGATGATCAAACAGATAGTTTAAGAGATAGGCTTATATCTTTTTCTGTCTATGAATTTTGATAGAATGCAGTTTTTCTTTGTTTCTTTTTTTCTGTCTTTATATTTTTAATTTTCATAATGTCAAATCTAAGATCATCTAAGATAAAAAAAAATTATCAGATGAAATTAGGAGCAGTGTCTGAAAAAAATAATAAAATAAAACTGAGAATGGAAACGGGGAATGTGTCAAAGAGACAACAACCCAACCAAAGAGCAGAAAACAGCCCAAGGCCACCAATGGGTCTTCAACACAGGGAGAAAATCCTGCACCCGGAAGCGGGCTTCAGCTGGCCCCTAAACAAAAATGTGTACTAGTTCAGTGAAAATAGATGTCACACTAAACTCTGAAACATATAAATGAACCAAAATAAAAAAAAAACATACAAGAATAACAAAGGGTAGAGGCTCCTGACTTGGGACAGAGGCAAAAATGTGGCTGGGTTAAACATGTTTTGTGAGATGTCAACCCTCTCCCTATACCTCTAGCCAATGTAGAATAAACAAACACACAGCAATACACACAGTAAAACTCAGTTTAAAAGAAGTCCAAGTCAGATGTCAGATTAGGTAACAGAAGAAACTAAGCAAAATGACAATGATACATATATTAACAAAGGACTACTAGCAGTTACTGACATGCCAGCTCCATACCTCAATTAAACTGATTGAAAGATTATGTCTTCATCATATGAAAATCAGGCACAATCCCTCCCGTTAGGGGTATAGTATCATACCATCATAAAATATATGAGAAGAACATAAGCCAACTTTAAGAAAAAAATTGTAGTTTAGTATCATATTTTGCTGGGCATGTTGATGTAGTAAAAAAATTGAGCTTTCCACAATGATATTTCTGACCAAATCTTTTTTTACTTCTGACTTTAATTGACTGTGCACAGGATGTTCTCCTCAGTTTAATGTTTTATTTTCAATTATTAGGAATTATTTACAAATGAGGGAATAAATTTGAACTAAATCGCAGATCTTTTTCAATTTATAAGCAGCCAGTAGGTTTGTTGGTGATTTTACCATGAGAATCTTATTTCATTTAAAACTTTGTGACATTAGTGATGCGATGTATAAAACATGTTCATTGTCTTTTTGGAGGCTGTTGTTAATATTGATATTGACAAAAAAAAACTTTGTGATGAAGCTGTATAACAAAAAAAACTTTAAGAGGAATAGTTGTATAACGGCTGAGCATAGAATACCTGTGATGGGTAAAATTTATAACAAAATAGAATGAAAGGAAATATGAAGCATACATCAATGAGACATGTAAAAGCATATCTATTGATTATAGACATTAATTCTTGTACCAGAAACTGTTTAATACCTATATGTATTTTTTATTTTGCCCCTTTGCCTTCCCAGCCTTGAAAACATGTTTGGCAAATGTGATCAGACACTGCTTAATACTAGAAAATATATGTCCTGTTATTGACCTATCGATTCCTTTTCTTCTTGACACAAAACAATATTCTATTTCGATGAAAGTTTGTATAAAATTGAAGTACAGGTACATTTTTACTTGATAATTTAACAGCCTTATGTAGAAAATTTTTGACATCAAAGACTATAATTTGTTTAAGATAAGGTCTGCTCAAGTTGTGGGAGGTTTTGTGTTTACATATCAACTATCCTGTATATATCTATCATAATGAGCTTGTATTATAAACATTACCATCTGTCATGGTCATCAACTTCAGAGGCAAAGATCAAAGTGATGTATGCCTTACACACAGAAAAATGACCAACGCATAACTCACCACTAATTACAAGGGTACCTATTTTGTACTTTTACTTTGGGGTCAGAAAAAAGAACATCAGAAGGGCATTCAAATGAAAAATAAATTTATTATATCTGAAAAGTTTGCTATGGATAATGCTTATAGACAACTAATGAGAATTCCACATATGACTGAACCCCCAGTTTGATCTCATGGTAGCATACTTCAGATCATAGACGTAATACCCATAGATACTATGGATTTATAGGCATCTATGTTTCTGATTCAGCTCTAAGAAAGTAGTACTGAGGAATAGATGATAAATGGCTTGGTACAAGAAAAATACGTCTTGGTAGGCTAACATTTCAGCCTACAAACTGTTACCTTGTGAGTTTGCTCACAAAAACATTCAGCTTGTTGTTAAAAAGTACAAAGCATGTTCTAGTCATATGAAACTAACATGTCATCATCCAGACACACATGAAATATTAGCTGCTGGACATAAAGAGCCCATCAAGTTACTAATTTCATAAACAGAGGTGTGAAGTTTGTGTGTACTTTAAAATCACAATAGAACATAGAAAGAAGTGTAAAGACTTTATGTTCAGGGAGACATAGCCACAAGATCTATTCAACTCAATGAATACCAGACTGGTGATTTTGCACAAAATACAGGAAGAACTAGATTTACTTTGTGACCTGTCACTCAAAGTATCTGTTAATCTTTTATCAGAGTTACCTGAAACTGAAGACCTGTCAGTTAAAGACCCACCAAGATGAACTTGTTGAGAGTGGATAATTTTCATATAATGTCTACAAAGATGTAATTATGGAAGGTAATTAAAGTCTGATCATCTCTAACAAAGGTGGAAATATCTCATTATTTTGATATTTAGATATGATAAAAGGATTCCAGTATAAACCTGATTTATTTTCAACAAATATTCCCTATTTTATTACATTCTTACATTATAAAAACATTACCAGGTGTTAAGATTTAATATTGCACAATATCAAAACATATGGGCCTTTTTTTAGATGGCTTGAATTATCACGCCTTCAATCTTGTGTCTTGGTATCACTAGACTGACTAATCCCTTTCAATTTTTTATTATAAATAGATCTGTAAAGATGTAATAAATTTACGAAATTGATAATTAAGCAAGTTTTATGCTAACATCAGCATTAACTAAATTGAAAGTAAGGTATTAAAGAAATAAGACTCTTTTTTCCTGGGTAATATTTCATTTCCACCCTCAGTCTTTATCAGATTTATTTCAGACATTATCTAACAAGGAATTTCAAGCAAAATTAAAATGGTTGTTCAATGTTCATTTAAAATAACTTATGTATGCACTATCTGAACAGTGTATTAGAAGTATTCTTACAGAATATCTGTAAATTTTTCTTGTCCTAAATCTTTCAGAACCTATGATTTGAGTTTTTGGTTAACTTTAATACATTCAATTGTCCCTCAGCTGTTCCAAAGTAATATTAAAAATTGAATTTATTATTGATTTGAGTGTCCAGTCATGACAATGTCTTTAATACATGTAAATTCTTTTGTTATCTGAACTCAAATTAGTCATGTCTTAACATCAAAAGGGATTATGACTTTGAAACAGCTGAGGTGCAATTAAGTGTAACCTCATCTTTAATATTTCCATATACTTTAGAAGAAGTGAAAGTGCTGCAACCAGTTACATAAAATTTATTGGATAAAACCAGATTGCCAGACAAATAGCATCGACCTGGAATTATTTACATCTGTGTCCTTTAGTTTTCTATAGATATTTGTCTCATTGGCAATCATACCACATCTTCCTAATTTTAAAAGAATCTTTGCCAACTAACTGTTGTATGAGTAAAAGACTATTTAGGATAAAAGCTTAAAAGACTGCAACCCAATGAGTTGACTGAGGTCATTATATGGTCCTCAACAAAACTATTTTAAAATAACAAGTCCTGAAATATTATTACAGTGCACCCAATAATTTATTCAGATTGAATGGTAATATATGCAGATCAATATAAAAAAAAAACCATCATATATCCTATGATTTTGGCTTTGTTGCATCAAAGATCAATATAAATCAGAAGATTTTTGTACAACCTTTAATATTATTGTCCCCTAAAATAAATGTGAAACATTAACAAAATACACTTTACTGAACAAAAAAAATTGTAAATAGAATATTGTCATTTCGTACATTTAGATCATTAGTACAGGAAAAAGTACTTGATATAAATATTATTTTACAGGACATGTCCAAGGGCATGGCAAGTTTCATGAAGTGTGTGCACATGAAGGACAATGTCCTTCTATACGTTGTCCATTTGACTGTAATGGTGAAATATAAGTAGTACTTGCTGGGGAATACACAAAAATGGACTAGGGAATGTGATACAGTTTTTATGGAACTATTTGTTACATTTTGATCTACTTTCCTACATTCTTAATAAAAATAGTTGTTTAAAAGTAATTTTTAGCATTATTTTTTATGTTTTTTTGTGCCCCATACAATATCTTACACTTTTGAATGCCAGTGACTGGCAAAATTTTAAGAAGTCTGAAAGGTTGACAATCAGATATCAGATCTTTGATTGTTTCTGTTTAATTTATTCATAATATTAATTTTTCAGGGTAGGTAGGATCCAGGATTTTTTGAAGAGTGCCCTCTACGTCCCCCCTATCCCCCACCCCTCCACCCTTTTGGATCCACCACTGCTTTAAAATTCTGGGGACATTTTAGAAGTTGACATATTGTGTAGACAGTGTTTTGTTGAAGACTGTATAATGCCCTTTAGATTAGGTTATTTTTGTCATTGGGTTGCTGGGTGTGAATACATTTTAATCAGGAACCCAACTGGTGTGAATGCAATTTTCTGTTGTGCTTTTTCAAGTTTATAATTAGAACTTATCAGGAAATTCCAAGATATTAGTATGTATAAACATTCTTCTTTGAATTCTTTTTATGTTTTGATTTTTTGAATAATACTGTATTTATTTTATCACAAATATTCAACATGAAATTGTGTAGTGGGTACTTATGTTGGAGTGGTACAACATGTATTCATATTATTTATTATATATAAACTTTAGTGAAGTGCCAGCACTTAATCTGTTGATAAAACTTTGAAGTAAAATTTATAGTGATGGGGATTCTAACAGGATTAATTGTCATGATGTTACCCTGTTGGTTTTTTATTTCCTTAGATATTCAACCTCTTGATGGTTACATTAATGAGTAAAGCTTATCTCTCTTCTAAAAAAAAAAATTGTGTTAATTATTCTTGACCAAAGAATTCTACAAAGGACTTGCAAAACAAATACATTAATTATATTCCATAAATGAAACGGCTCATCTTCAATTTCATAGAACACTAATATTATGAAAAAGTACTGAAAAACATAATACCCAAAGTTTTGTCTTCAGATTCAAATACAGTAAAGAAAACATAACAAGACATTGAAATCATGTTTGAAAAATTGAATAGGTGAATCAATAGAAATACCAAAAAATACAAGACACAAGACACAAGGAAACTAGGTGAACCAATATAAATACAAATATTATACAGAAAACAAGTAAAAAAATATTAATATGTTATAGTATTACTATGAACAGAGGTTGCTAAATTTATACCATTTTTTTTCGAAAAGTTCTGAACACTGTATTGAAATTGCCTGTTTTATTATTTGTATGTCATTAATGAAATCACATGACTTCAATTGGAAATGTTCCAAAATTTCCAGAAAACTGCAATTCCCATAATTGCATGGCATAAAAAGCTAGAAATAATGAAATTTTTCTTATGTACAGCAAAATCCATCAAATTTTTGAAATGATTCACTGTTATTGCTCTGGGGAAATAGCTTGAAAATAATTATTTACAAAATAGTATGAATGAAGGCAGTGAGCTCATTTTGCACCATTACATAAGCTACTTTTAAATCCTCTTCAGAACTTTACTTGCACCCAATCTTTAACATTCTAGTATGTAACCCTGTTTCCACCCCATCTGGTAAAATATGAGAATGTAATGTTTGTATAGCTGTAAATCTATACAAAGTCTGTTATCAGTCTACATAGATCATCTTAGTGAAGATTTTATCAAAAGATAAGTCTGAGCAACAAATTCCCCTCTCAGCTAGATACTAGATATATGCATTCCCTTAAAGAACAAGCTTTCATTCAGCCAAACAAAATTGATTACTTTGCAAGTAGATTTAAGATGTAAAGCACTTCAAGCAAAAATGCTTTACCAAATGCATAATTATAACACACACAAAGCCAGATTTAAATCAAATCTAAAACCTTGAGTATCCTTATTAGTTGATCAATTCTCACTTTTTATCCAGTAAGGTTTGAAAGAGTTATCTCCCATTTGTATAGATATTTTCATACAGTTGAAACAGCAGTTTTCAATATTTTATATTTTCTAAAGTTTATTCATGCTCCAAGGTCCTAGACACTCAGATTTCAAAATTCATATGATTTTTGTTATTAGCTAATTTTCATGCCTTGTCTATGATATAAGGGGGATGTTTTTTGGTTTGTGCATCTGCTGTCCCATCCAACCATTATTCATTCCATCCATTAGTCCCATTTCATGTTAATTTTTTGGTCAAGGGGGTTTACCGTGAAGTTGTGGTCACATCACTTTGAAACTTGGTACACAAGTTCATTATGATGTAATGTTTAAAATTATATGCCAAATTAGGACTTTGTCTCTGATTTCACAGTTCATTGAAAAAGAAAGTGCAAGCAGGATATAGTGTCCTATTGACACAGATTCTTGTTTATCATTTGTTTGATTTTTTTTTCTGTTACCTAAATTCATATAAAAACTGTGAATTTTAACATGGAGAGCAACAACTCTCTCACAATGGAAGGAAACTTGTGTTCAGTGAAAAGAATTTCATTGAATTTTGAGTATTGCAAGATTCATTCAAAATGGAAAGCATTTACAGAGATTGATACAGAAATGCAAAATAGTAAAAAAAATTGCAAAAGCCATTTCAACCTAACAGCAAACCTGATGTACCCTTAGAAATAAATCAGTACCAGGATATGAAGTGTGTTAAATTAAGCCACGATAGCTTTTTTTGGTATTTAGAATTCACCACATCTCTATAAGATTTTATTTGTTGACAGTTATATTGGTCCAATATACCCAGCTTTTCATGTCTTAAAATTCTAAATAAACACGTATGGTTTTAAAGTTGATACAAAAAAAATGACCTTGAATAATTAGTTTATGTTTCTAAGAAATGTTTGCAATTGACATGCAAATGAATATAATTTTAAAAGAAAAGACTTTTAAAATGAAACACTTCATACCATTTCATTGGTCAAATACATGCAGTTTTTCATGCCTTCAAATTCTAGATGCACCTTTATGGTTTTAAAAATCTTATAAAAATGAATAACTTTAGATTTTTAGTTTTTGTTTCTAAGAATTTTCTGCAATAAGTATGCCAATGAATATAATTAACAAAGAAAAAAACTGCAAAATGCAGCACTTGTTGGCTTGATAATCAATGTACTCTTGTAGAATCATATAATTATTTCTTGTCAGAACTAATATTCATAATTGTCTTAATTGTATTTCTCTTGTGTCAGAATAATTTATCTAAAAAAAAAAAATATCCAAAACTTTTTTTATTTCCCTCCACAGGCTCTCTATGAAAACAAAAGTTTATGTCAGTCATTAGTTATTGTATATGGTGCCATTGAAGACCAAATATATTCACAGACTGGATCAAATCAATCTCAAGAGGTTTATGTTATCATGTATTGTATGACCTATGTGATTATATAGCAATCCATAATGTTATAAATAGTTTGATATTGTCAGATCCAGCTGTATATGTAACTATGAAAGTGTGTAAATTAATTAAAATTCTTTGTAGCATATATATTTACTATTAGTTATTTAATAAAGGCATTAATTTTCAAGGGACAAGGTATGATTAGTCACATTACCCTGATTATGTTTGAATATATTAAGGTGGTTTCTTTAGTCAGCTTTCAAACTGTTAATTATGTTATCAGAATGGCTCATAAATGTGTTTCAGAAGTTTTTTTTGAAAACAAAGTTTCTGAAATTTTTTTATTATTTTTTTTGGGGGGGGGGGGGGGGGGGGGGGGGTAAAAAATAAAGTTGGTAAGAGCATTATAGAAACTATTATGGAAATAGATGAAGTGGTGATAGTGACATCTGGTCGTTTTAACCCTCCTCCCATATCTAAGCTAATACATGTACTTTAACAGATCGCTTAAAATTTCAAACATTAGTTGAAATGCCAACTTTTCTTCAGCAAGTTGAATTGCAGAAACCACACCCTACCCCTATTACAAAGTATTTATCAACCCATGGAAGTATTTATATGTATGATAATATTTGATATAAACAGAAGAAGCACATGTATGGTACATATAAGAAGTTATCTTTTGATATCTTACATCAATCTATGCAAGGGTACATGATATTAATATGTAAGATGTATTGACAGAATGAGATGTAGGAATGTATATTAACATATCCCTTCATTGTTTGTTTACCCCCTCTGTCAATGCCAAGGCTCTCTTCATGAATCATTCTAGTAGATATAGTAAAATACATATTATTAGCTGTTGAATCATCAAATCACTTACATGTATAATTGCATATTGATAGGAGTTAGAAAGTATATACACTGGTAACAGATTTAATTATGTGAATGTATTATTGGGGAGACAGTGTATTAATGTATTAAGGCTGTCAAAAGTAAGATCTTATGAACAAAATATCAAGGTTATTAAAAACAACTGTGTTGCATAAACCTTTTCTTAAAACAAGTCATAAGGATCATATATAAAAGGGATTAGTCCTATTCAGCACATGTTCGACACAAAATCCCTTAAAGAACACAAAACCCAAAAAAACATACGAGCCCATCATATTTAAAAAAAAACACCAACTTTTGAAGGCTAAATTTGATAAAAATAGTCAAACAACAACAACAGTTCTATATTTATATCAATATTCCCAATAATAAACATAAAGGAGAAAATTAATCAGAAATCATCTCAAATAAAAAGACAGAATTAGATGATATCAAATGAACAAGAATTATAAACAAAAAGGACAGATAACAGCAAACCTAAAATAGACAAACATAAATCTGCATTTCAATTTGGTGAACCATGATAAAAACCAACACACATATAGCTGCTAGTCTGTCAAATTTATTTAGAAAGTGATATTTTTTTGGTGAACAGTTAAAATTAATTTTTAGGCTTCATTTGATTTGAGATGTTTTGTATTTGATAAATAATATGATGTAACTTTTAGAATTTTAAAAACAACAGCTTGGCAAGTTGCATTTTTGTAATGAAGCAAAAAAAAAAAGAAAACAAACAACAATATTAGAGTGAAAAAACATATGCAAATGTGCACACTTTATATGGTCATTTTTTATAAATTTCCTGTTTACAAAACTTTGAATTTTTCGAAAAAATTAGGATTTTCTTATCCCAGGCATAGATTACCTTAGCCGTATTTGGCACAACTTTTTGGAATTTTGGGTCCTCAATGCTATTCAACTTTTTACTTGTTTGGCTTTATAATTATTTTGATCTGAGCGTCACTGATGAGTCTTATGTAGACGAAATGCGTGTCTGGCGTATTAAATTATAATCCTGGTACCTTTGATAACTATTTACACCACTGGGTCGATGCCACTGCTGGTGGACATTTCATCCCCGAAGGTATCACCAGCCCAGCAGTCAGCACTTCGGTGTTGACATGAATATCAATTATATGGTCATTTTTTATAAATTTCCTGTTTACAAAACTTTGAACTTTTCGAAAAACTAAGGATTTTCTTATCCCAGGCATAGATTA
This sequence comes from Mytilus californianus, assembly GCF_021869535.1. Lineage (NCBI taxonomy): Eukaryota > Metazoa > Mollusca > Bivalvia > Mytilida > Mytilidae > Mytilus > Mytilus californianus. The sequence goes on from NW_026262690.1 coordinate 68,895,534, forward strand.
CCTTAGCTGTATTTGGCACAACTTTTTTGAATTTTGGGTCCTCAATGCTCTTCAACTTTTTACTTGTTTGGCTTTATAACTATTTTGATCTGAGCATCACTGATGAGTCTTATGTAGACGAAACGCGCGTCTGGCATATTAAATTATAATCCTGGTACCTTTGATAACTAATTATGCTTTAAAAATGGATGTTAGTATTTATGACCAAGAAGATTTGAAGATGCAATACACTTTTTTTCTCATGTTTACTATTAGTAGAACAACTTAATAGATATTGAAAACACAGTACCCTCACTAAAAATAACAATTTATAATTTCTATATTTAATAAATCCCAGGAAGACCTGATCAATGAAAATAAAACTGCTAAAATTTAACAATTATGACACTTTCAAAAATGTGTCATTCTTTCCACAGTTACAAGCTACTGGATGTGAAGCAAGCAACAATAAATAAATCTTGCTTTAAAAACTTGGAAACAATATGCCTTAGATTAAGACAACATTAAAATCTTTACATTATATAGATTGTCAGTTTATCAGCATAAAGATATTGTAAAATATCAGCCCTTCAAGACAATAAGAACCTTTTGCCATTTCATTTTGCTAACATGCCACAAAGGTATCATAATAGTGACTCACACCTAATATCTTCAGACATCAAAGATTTAGAAAAAATGATGATTAAACCTGTGCATTTTTCAACAGAATCCTTTGAATTTTTACACAACATTAAATACTGCTAAACATAAACCAGAGTTTGAATCTGACATCTTGAGGATTACGATAATGTGGAAAATAGAAACATTTCCTTTAAATAGTCAGAATTTTCAAATATTCCTTTTTATCCTGTCTTAGGCTAAGTTATTATTTTCCAGTTAATACCAGGTTGCCAGAATATTCAATTCCATAGCAACACCAACCCCCCCACCCCCCCCCCCCCCCCCCCCCCACCCCTATGTTTGAGTTCCTTGCATAGGAATGTTCTTATCTAGTCTCATAGGACCTCCAGATGAGAATTTACTGATACCTTTACTGATTTGTTGGGGACTGAGGAAAATATTTTGCATTTAGAAGGCATTTTTTAGCAGTTATTCATTGCTATATGCATGCACCTGCACAATTATCACAACTAAAATCTTGGTGTGTTTTTCATCCTTGAAGTTTGGTAATAATACAGGTTGATGAATGAATTCTAAAAAACTGTTTTACTTCTGCAATTTATCTGAAGTCAAGGAAGATTTATATATAAACAGATCTTTTGGTTTGCCTCAATAAAACAGCAATACAACACACAAAAAAAAATAGACTAAGATCTTCCATCAACAATGAAATCCGAAGAATGAGATATATAATAAAAGAGAATCACTTGCAAGGTTTCTCATTTGGGAGATGCACATCCACATGTGGCAGAGTTAAACTGTAATTTTTTTTAGAGATTAACCCTCCCTTTATAATGTATATCAGTAGACTAACAAAGAGTATATGAAATAACATATAATGAGAATTACTGTAAATTCAGAAATTATTGCGAGGTTTTTATTAATGCGAATAATGCGACTCGGTGAGTATCGCAATAATAAGAACTCGCATTTTGATAAATAAAACGTTGATCTAAACGTAGATTGTTCTGAAATCGCACTAATTAAACTCGCGTTCTTGCCCATTTTTGAAAAATCGCAATAATAAATGCCCGCAATAATTTCTGAATTTACAGTAATATAGGAAGGAAAAGCACTTTACTCTATTAGTTCAAAATAAGATATTTACTAAATGCTTGCAGTTTCTGAAACCAAGCTTAAAGAACTTAACTTGCTGATATAAAATCATGATGTCTTATTCTCTAAAAAAAGAGGCTGTGCTATGCAAAGGCCAAATTGTACAGAATTTCAATGCAGTAAAAACAAAAGAAACATTTAGACTTGCTTCAAACTATAAATTAGCAAGTTGATGTTCATTACTAAAGATACTAGACACCATTTTGAATAAGAACAGTATAACTGTAACCTTAATCATTGGGTAAGAAGAATCTTCATATTGGAGTTATATGACAGGAACATTCAGGTATTATGTTACATGTAGCAGTAAAGTATACATTTTCAACATCAATAAGTACTCTAGCATTTATCCACTACTATGCCCACTGGATTTATAGATGTAGAATCTAATGACTTTATCAGCTGTATTTTGTTAATCTTGAAAATTTTTAGGATTTGAATAGCTTCCAAAGATGTTTTGTAATAAAATATATGTTAAAGTTAATCTCTTGGTTTTACATTATATTTATCAAGACATATTGTATATGATTGATTTTGCTTAGGTGTTTTCATGTTTTTTATTATACTATTTTTAATTTTGTTCCTATTTCAGAAGATAAGAGTTCGAAAGATATGCTATTGTCATTTTTTATATTAATTAACTTGTCAGATTAAAACTGTATGATAAATTTGTTGAAGCATACAGTCATTACTTTGTTTTGCTGCCTGTTTGCATTGTTGTCCATCTTTCAGACAAGATGAGACTAAAACTGCTTTTAAATAATAAATTGGTTGATTTAAGCCTTTAACTTTGGCATGGACATTAATGAATGTGAAATACAAGCTCATGTCAATTTTAAAGAAGGTTTTTGCTATTATTTTTAAGGAGTTTAATAAAAAGAGCAAAATTAACAAAACTGATGGTTTCTTGATGGTAATTTTAATTTTTCTCTGATCAACAGTTTTATAATGTAAAATGATTTATTAAACAATAATTAAATACAAAATTATGAAGCTTTCTCAAATTCAGACTCTTTTTACCATTTAAGTTTTAAGATATATATCCTATTCCTTGTCCAGTCAATTGATTTGGATAATTTATTTATTTAAAAACCTTTAATGAAGTGGCAGATATAAACATTTTTAATATCAAAATAAGGAGATGTGTTATGATTTGTCAATTTTGTACCAGAGTTCAAATGATGTGGATATAAGTTATTATGTTTCACCATACAGCCTTCAACAATGAGAAAACCCAATACTCTATAATTTGCTATAAAATTCCCAGACATTAGAAATGTTCAACAAAATGAGATGTTCAGTAAAGGATACCTTTAGATTGTTAGTCCAAGAACAAAGATATTTTTAAATAAGTTTTCAATGTGTATATGGAGTAACATCACTATAGCTTTATTTCAATATTTTTTGTAATTAGTTTCTGTAACCCAAAAAAAAAAACCAATATGAATATAATGTTTTAATTACTCTCATTAGTATATCAGTTTTATATCCTGAAGAGCCAAGAATAAACCAAAGTTTGATAAGTGATCAATCAAGAATGTTGAAACAGTTTGTTGTTACTTACTGGCAGTTAATTAACACCGTCTGAGACAAGACCGGTGAAGATGAGTTTTTCTGCATGATGAAAGATGCTGTTTTGTATGATTCTTATTGGTGTAATTATCTAATTTTGTAAATAAAATAGTATTTAAATCTGTTAATTGTCCAATTAAAATTCTATTAATTCATTGTTGTTTTTGATAACGTCATGTGGCAAATATTACATACATGCAGGCCAGTTCATTGTGTAAATCGTAAGAAAAACAATGTGTAAATTGGATATGATCGACTGTCACAGTAGATCAGTTATGTACATTTTTGCAAAGTGATTTGACCTGTTTCAGGGCAAGACATTTGGACTCCCATTTCACTTGAGACGAGTCAAAATTATTATTTATAAGTATATGTCATATCTATAACATTTGAACATGATGATGAGTTTTATTAATAACAAAGTGTAAATTATTTCTTTGAAAGGAAAATCTAATTTGCAGCTGTATATTAATGTTTTCAATCAGACTTGTTTGTAGAGTGATAAAATTTTCACCAGAAAATTGTTATTGAATTGTTAATAGGATGAAGTTAGTGAATTAAATATTCTGCCTTTCTTTGTGCATTGTCCGATATTGATCTTAAAAACTAAGTAACAAAGCATTTCAATTTCTTCCCAAAGTGAATATCAAATGAACATTCAATGGTATTATTCACGCTCATTGGCATTTGGTTTCAATACATACACACATACCAGCACCGAAAATGCCATACATTCCCCAGAACAGAGTGTAACATTTGGAATATGGCTATCTAAAGTTTTCAAAAATCAATATTAATATGAAAATGGCAACTCCACAAAAACATCATCAAATAATTGATTTGCACAAAATGACATTTAACGGTACATTCTACCATCTAGAAGAATTATTATTCGTCATCAAAAAGTCCATTGGGTTCTTTGATAAGTAATTATGAATTCATAATCAATCTATTTAACAATTTGGAGAAACATTATATTCTTTGGATTTGATAATGTGGCTTTGAAGCCCAAACCATAGTGTGCAAATAAGACTGCATATATGTAATCAGGAATTTAAAATAAAAATAAGAAGATTTTGTATGACTGCTAATGAGACAACTCTCCACCAGAGACTGCCATTGATGTCTTAAAAGGATTTTAAGTGACATGTTACTATTTTTACTTGTTCCTACCTTAGGTTGTCTCTGTCCATACATGAAAAGCCCAGTCTCTGATCTGTCGTTGTCATGATGGGGAACATTTGTATTCCTATAATCCCTATGTAAATCACTTTTAGAATCTTCATTCCCAACAACGAATTGAACACCAGAACTTTGATCATTATCGGTTGTAAATGAATCCATCACTCTGAGCACTTTAGCTATAAAATCCGAGGAAATATCTTCTTCCTTCGGAAACATTTCTTGCTTGATGGGTACCGTTTTTTGCTTCATTTGACCATCATTGTCAATACTAAATGATGGTATACCATCAAAAACATTAAAATTTTCTGCACATCCCGATGCTGTTTTCCTTGTATCAGGACCATGTTTCAACTTACTTTTAATAAGAACAGGTTGGTCTTTCTCGTTTGACATATGTTGGACTTTTACTTTCTCTTCTGCATATTTATTTTCTAATGGACGTTCCCTATCTTGTGTTTTACATGCTGATAATGACTCTTTTATTCCCACCATGTCAGCCTCAGGGCTATCAATTTGCATAATTCCATTCTTCTCATTTTCTTTAGTGATTTCAATGATTTTGTCGCCATCCAATTTTTTGAAAGATATACATTCAACAATCCTCTCATCTATTGTGATTTTACTCATGGTAGCGGTCGATTTGAACGTTTCTTCTCTTATGTGTTTTTCGTGTTCTTTTTCTGAAGAGATTAACTGGATGCATATTGTTTCCTCTCTTTCTTTATTATCTTCGACACTTTTCTGCACCTGTTTACTTTTATTTCTAGTGCCATCTTCGTTTTTGTGCATTATTGTTAGCTCGTTATCCCCATCTGATGAAACATTGTTCAACTCATTATCACCTTTTGGATGTATGATGGACAAAACTTTGGCTCCTGTTGTATGGTCAGATTTGGTATGACGTTTTGGTTTTGGCAGTGTTTTTGGTGGTTTGGGCTTTGACTTCGAGGTTTTTGATATCTTTGAGTCAATTTCGGTGTCTCTACTCTCTGTTTTATCGATGTTATTAATCAGGCTATGAATATCATCATGTGATTCAATAGTATTTTCGTCTTCCAGGTCACGTTTTTCTTGTTGAACCTTCTGAATTTTGTCATATAAATTTTTCCATTGAAACAAAGTTTCATTCGATTTCCTATTTGGTTTTGATGCCTTATTTTGAACTTCCCTCGGTATTACGTCAGATGAGGGAGAAAAGGAATCATCAACAGGAACCCTTTGCCATACACCCTCGACACGTGCCCATTTCATATGTCGTGATGGTGAAACAGCTTTCAAATGACAGGCCAGTCCAGGGTCAGATGGCGAAACAGAAATAATTCCAGGTGTTGTTTTCTGAATGAATTTACTGCATATCTCTGAAACTTTCCCATGTCCAGAATGACTGTGTACCTGGTCACTGTCCATGTCTCGTGAATGAGAACATCCTACAGGACTCTTGCTTCTTGCTCTTTGCTTGATCTTTGGTGTAGATGTAGCATTATTCTTTTCATTATGTCCATCAAAAAGTATTGTATCGGTAAGGCGCCTTATATTTTTCCTGTCTCTACTCTTTTGTACTTTAACATTAGCTGTCAGACCCATTTCACTATTATGTTTCTCATTTGTGGGCAAATCCAAAGTCATGTGTTTCCTATCAGCTTGACTTACATTGTTTTCAACATGGTTTTCACTTGCTTCATCAGAACACGTTTTTGATGACTTATCATTTTCAATACAAGGGATGGCATTGTTTGCAACGCATATCACAAATTTTTCATGCATTTCTGCAAATGGAGAATTTGAAATTTTTTGTTCATGTTTCAGATGTTCGGTATCAGAGGAATGCAAGATGTTACTGTTATCTAGTACCAAATTACTTTCTAATTGAGGTTCACATTTATTGAAATTTGACGACTTCTGCTCGATATCATATTCTGTCTCTTTTATTTCATTTGATGTGATATCATCAGAAAAACTTGTGCCAACTTCCTTTTGGATTTTATCAGAAATATTCATATTGAAATTCGATGTACTTGGTGTGCATTCATAATTAGCATCTACGAAAATGTTCTTATCTTGCATACTCGTATCTGATGGCATGAACTTATCTTGATAATATTTTGTATCAGGTGAAGAGTTTATCACCTGACCAATATCAAAAACATGCTCATTACTTACAGTTTTAAGAGTTTCCAAGCTAACACCAGTTTCATTTCCTGACAAGGACTCGTCGTCACGAAGACACAACTGAACGGTTTCCTCAACGTCAACTGATGAAACATGCACATCTGATTTTCCATGAACACATTCTGTTTTACTTATTTTAGGTACCTGTTCACTCAGTTGCAAAGTGCATTCCACAGATATAGAAAATCCTTCCTCGGAACGAAAAAGTTTGTCCAAATTTATGGCACGTCTGTTTTCTGTCGTGTTGGAAACCGGTAAAGTCCTTTTCACGACACCTTGTGAGGCATCCGCTTCAGAATCCTCAGAGCGTTTAACACTTGATAATGCTGTTTTATCTACTAAAATTAACTCAGAATCTTGGCTTTGTGAATGAGATAATGTTGTATCATGTTCGTAAGTTATTATTTTTGTAAAAGTTGCCTCTTCGTTTAGTTTTTCTTCGACATGTTTATTAGTGCTTTCATCCGTGTGATATTTGAGACGAACCGTACTTTTATTAATCAGTGAACTTTCTGTGCATCTGCTTTTTGAATTTAAACTTTCGCTATAACATGTACCAGATATATTTCTACCTGCACTATCAAAAGTTTCAGATTTGTGTGATGAAGATGTCTGATAGATTTCATTGGTGTGTAGAACCGGCACTTCCCCTTTTGAATAATGTGAACAGTCATCAAGTCTTGAATTCTTCGTGGAAGAGGAAACAGTGCTATTTTGTTGACTTTTAAGTGACAATTGTTCGTACTTTTGTTTACGTTCTGCCCTGCTAAACTGACGGCGTGGTCGTCGGGTACCCGGAGAGTTTTGTACGCTACTACTTGCCATGCTGCTGTCACTATGCTCAGATTCTGTTTCGTTCAGTTCAGTCGTTGAATCGATAAAACTCTTATCACTGTAAATTTCATCTTTTAAAGTTAAATCTTCCTTTGAACGGACGTTGTTTGATAAAACAGATTCGTCTAAAGTTGGATTACAATACAACTGTACATTTTCAAATGTTGTTATAGTCCTGTCATAAATCTTGTTTTCTGGACAGTCATACTCTTTTATATAATCCTTTTTTAGAAGATTGATATTTTCACAAATTAGCTCATCTCGTACTCTTGAAACTTCCTCATTTTGATTAATTGTTTTTGTTTCAAATTGACTATTTCCTTGTATTGATGGAGTTCTCACTTCATACGTTTCCGTTTTATCAAACGTGTTGAAGTCGCCCTTGCTTGACTCTAAATATAATCCATTATTAAAATATCCCTCTGAATGGTATGTTGATGCAAAGTCCTCTTCAATGCTGTTGCTTTCCAAATAAAGATGCCCTTTTGAACTTATTTCCCATTTGCATTCTTCTTCGCATTGCTGTTCTGATTGTTGTTCAGAGTATATAACAACAGCTTCCTCTGGTAAATGTTCTGATTTAGATGAGTTTTTGTTTATCAGGTGCTCCATAATGTTTGGCTCTGATAATTTTTCAGTTTTGACATATACTTCTTTGACAGCGTTTTCCGCTATATCAATGTTGTACTTAGATTCAAATTTACATCGATTAACTTCATTTATTTCTACGCTCAATTTATCGTTTCCTGCATTGAGATGTTGTTCTAAATTTGAATGTTGGGAGATATTCTCTTCATAATCTTTAGACACATATTGAGCCTTATCAAAATCTTCCGAATCAACTGGCAAAAAAGTGTTTATAAGCCGTTCTGACGTATCATGATCATATTTCCAGTGCTGACTAATATTTTCTATCATTAAATCAGTTGAATTTTCTAAATCATTTTCTGTCGTGCATGTTCTGTCAATATAATTATGTAACAAATCGGTTTTAGATTCTAAAGGCAAAGTATTCAATGCACAATTGTCTGACAACTGCACGTGAGATTTTTCACACTCATCGTCTGCAACACTATACGCTGCATCATTGTGCTGGTCGCATAAAATCTCTTTGTTTTTGTTGCTATCCATTGTTTCGTTAGTTAGAATCATAGGAACGACTCTGTCTTTTAATTGTAAGTTGTCATGTTCGTTTTCTCCTTCACTTGCGGACCAGTATTGTTCACTACACACAGATTCGACACTTGAGTGAACTTCGGGTTTCTGTTGAAATTCCATGGGAGTAATAGTCTTACTATTTGATATAGATCTAATCTCCATTAATGGATCTTGCACCTGTTTTTGAAGTTGTTGGTTTGTTACAATATTTGAATTTTGTGCTTCACAAAAATCAAACGGCTCTTCTTTGATTTGATCTGTTATAGGAACATGATCAGGTTTATCAGACAGACAAACTGTGTTTGATGTTTCTGCATTGATATCAGAAGTCTTATTACAAATGGGATGTTCCTCTTCGTGTGACTTTTTGTCAGTCTGTTTTAATAGGTCTTCAGCTTTCTTAACATTTGTTTTGTGTTCCTCTTTATCCTTGTTAAATGTACTTTCATTAATATGTTTTGTACTAGTTGTTTGTGGTCGATGCTTTTTACAATCGACGGAAGTTTGTTGTGTTAATTTTGACTTTGGAAGTTTTGATGTTCTCTGTATTTTTGATTCTGTTGTCATTTGCTTTCCGATTTTATCATCATCTGGTGTCCTCGCAACCTTGACAGTTTTGATACTTGATAAACTGGACCTACGAATTGGTACTTTGTTTATTTGTAATAACTCAGGTTTTCGTGAATTTGAAATGTTAAGTTTCTTCTTAGTTATTTCTTGTTTAATTTTCAAATTTTGATTCTTTATTGTACAAGGAGATACGACGCTTGATGACCTGGAGCTCCTCGACAAGGTAGGACTTGGTGTACAACTTTTCGACGAGCACGGTGTCTTCAGATCTTTCATCTGACTAGCCTGGATTTTTTTCGGGCGAGACGCTATTGGAATCTTGTTAATTTTACCTGACGAGGATTCTGATGGATGTCTGTTGGTTGTCTGTGGAATATTAGAATTTTGTGATTTATACGTGGTTTTACAACTAACTGGTCGTCTTTGAGTTGCCTTTCGGTCAGATAATGATGCAATACTACTAGCTCTTGAACTAAGAGATATCGTAGGACTTGGCGAATGACGCTGTGTCTTGTGTTTTGCATTTATCTTCATTTCGTTTGGTGATATGACACGATTTACTTTTGAAGTATTTTTATGCGAAGCATCTCCTTTTGAGGAAAGGAGATTTTTTTGGGTAGTAGTATGTAATGGAAGGCTATCTGGTCGCATGGTTATTGGAGTTGTCTTGTCTTGGTCAGCTTTTATTGGAATATGGCTTTTGAGAGATTCTTCGCTGAGTGTTAAATTTTTATCTTTAGGTTTTCTATTTGGAGAAGGAGTTGAACTTTTTCTTACAGTTTTGACATTGGATTGTGTTTGATAGTTGATTGATTTTTCTCGGTCTTTGACATTTTCTGCTGTTTTCTGTGCGGCTGACGGACATCCAACAGAGATTATTTTGTTGGTCGATAATTGTTTACCAGACAGTGTATATTTTGAATTCGTTATCTTGGGAGAAGAAAAACTTCTATTTGATTTTCTCGTTGATTGACAACATTCGACGGGTGTTTTAGAAATATTAGACGTATTCTTTTGTTTTTGACTTGTTAATGTGTTCACTAATTTATCGGATGATTCGTAAGTCTTACCTCTGATAAACGATGTAGTTTTTGGCCTAACACCTTTGTAAGATCCGCTAGATGATGCATTTGAAACATCAGAACACGGACTCCATTCCTTTATAATGTCGATTGGTTTGTTAGGGGTGAGACCAGCTGTAACACCAGTAAAATTATTAGGATACTTTTTGTCGTTAGTACGGATCGAACTCTGTTTAGATGATGAACGATGTCCATCGCATTTTGGTTTTGATTTATTTGAAGTAGGCGTACTTGTCCGTGGTATTTTTTCTTTGCGTTTAGCATTCTCTTGGTTCAGTTTTTCTTTTTCAGACCTGTCACTTTTAGGCAGGGTTTTCACTTTTACTGAATTTACCAAATTCGGAATCTCTGAATTGAATTTCTTAGTTGAAATTTTGGGAGATAGCAATTTTCTCTCTGTTTTCCTTCTTACTTGTTTGTCGCCTTTTACTTTTGTTTGATCTTTAACTTTGTTATTATCGGTTTGTTTTCCATGATCACTTAAAGAACTGCCAGTGTCGGAGAAACAATCATTTTGATTTTCCATTTGGTCGGTGTTTTTAACACACACTTTATTACCCAGTATGGTGTCCGTAAAGTCACAATGTAGGTTTTTCTCCGTACACACCGTACATGGTAACGAGATACCACGATTATTTCTGTCAGTAGATTCAGTTGATTTACTTAATCCGTTATTAATGAATGTTAATGAATCATTATTATCCTGATTACAAGAATCATTCGTACCTAAATCCAAAATGTTTTTTTGGATACTTTCACTAAATCCTCGACATGAGTTTGGAACACTTGTCATATATTGTAAATCATTTCCCATCATCATATTATCATTAATAATCGCTTTTGGCACACTTCTCTCCACGGTTGATGATGATATTGCACAGTCATGGTCATTTACACATTGACCTGTAGTTCCTACAATATTTTCACTTTGATATAATCCTGTACAACTTTCATTACATTTTTCATTGTCAGCAGATGACAGGTTTCCAAGTTTATATTGCTGACAGTTACCTTCTGATTGATTATAAACAACAATATTTGCAGAAGATTCTTCATGATCGTAACTAATGTCTTTCTCAGATTTTATGTTCAAATCTAATAAATAAGATAACTGTTTCGGTGCATTTTGCTGCACCTTCTGATCATTTGGATTGTTCTGTCCGTCTGCTAACTGATCAATTTCTCCTGAATTATTATTGCCAATACTCCTGATATTATGTAATCGATCGGCAGATGGTTGTTCCCTAACGTAGTTCTTGCAGCGTAAATTTGTGCTACCACTTTCTTTACGTTTTGTTTGTTCAATTACTTTGATTTGCGCATCCGATGTTGGAAACAATTTAGAACTGACATCTTTTGAATATTTATCTTTGGAGAAAGTTTCAGTACCTCCAGAGCAATTAATTGATTTATCTTTGGCAGCTTTACAAGTCTCATCCACTTCATGAGTTATTTCTTTATCACTTGATTGTCTATTATCACTTTCTACTATTTGTCTGTTGGGGCTACTTTGACAAACTTTGTTTATTGCTTTACTACTTGATACATTGCTATCATTGTGTTTTTTAATTACCACCTCTTCTTGTCCTCTTGATTTCTCTCCTTTCGACGACGATTCCTTATCCTTTTGTTTGTTTTTTAACTGGTCAGATTTTCCAACGTCAGTAGTATACAATTTTTTGTTTTTTGATAACAGTTTATCTTTATGAAGTTGCCTTTCTTCAAAAATTTTATTTTTAACATTATCTATTTTGTTTTTATGAACATCACCAGCTGATGTTTTCTTTGAATCATGTTTACGTTGATCGTCTTCTTTAATTGATGATTTAACTTTCACCTGTGGTGTTGTTACAGATTTTCCACTATTTGATTTTAATCTGTGTGCAGTTACGCTAGTTTTTGCAGTTTTTAATACATTTCCTGTCTCTTTGACCTCATCATCTGTTAGTTTTCTTTCAATTTTATCATTACTGAATGTGTGTTTTCTTCCTTTGTCACATTTTGGAGGCATAACAATGTCCATTATACCATCACTTCCCGTTTTTTGAAATTTCATAAAGTTCGAGGACACATCCGTTGAATTTACCTTGAGATTAATCGATGACTCACATTTTTCATTTGTTTTTAAAATGTCATTCCTGTCTTTTATCTTTAGTTTTAAGCTATTTTTGACCTCGGAGGTAACACTTTTATTTTTGTCATTTTCAATATTTAATGTATATTTCTCAGTGGTTGATTTATTGTTAGTTAATATGAATTCCACACAGGTAAAGTCATTAAATTTATATTGACAACTTAAAGGAGACTTTCGGCTATTTTTGTTATTTGCACTTAAAGTGTCCTGTTCTGAATTTAAGCTTAAACTTTTCCTACCTTCGTTAGAACACCTTTCAGAATTTTTTGTCGGATCTTCTATCTCATTTCGGTTATTTTTGTCGGCATTTAAGTCCTCATATAGAATGTCCAATTCAGTTTTCAGTTGTTGGAGATTTCCAGCACTTTTTACATCATTTTGTTTCCCATCAATCAAAACTTGACTTACTTTGTTATCAGTGCAAGATTCTGTAAAATCACTGTTCTCTTTAGAAGTAACTAGGGCTGTCCTCGACTTCCCAGTCTTACTTAATCTACCTTTAATTGTTACCGGTTCATTAACACGTGTATTACGACAGTATTTGTTTATACCATCGCTTCGTTGATTTTGTACATCTCCTTTATTAAACGGTATTGTCTTGTCTGTTCTACTGATTGTATCAACTATATCCAACCTACTAACGTTTTTCTTACCTGTATGTTTGGGCACAGGTAGACATTGCTTATTCGAGATAACATTGGTAGTAGTAGGTGTTTCCTGTACTCGAAGTTTGTTCACTTTGTTTTCGGGTTGAGATGTTGTAGCTGTACGGTGTTTATTTGAAGAAAGATCAGTATTGTTGAAGGTATACTGATTACTCCTGAAATTACTTACTTTTCTTAATCCACCGGTATTTGCTACATTTCCTTTCAACTTCGGTATTGCACTTGCATATTTCTTGATCTTTGAGCTGCGAATGTTTGTCGTTAATCCAACTTCTTGAACATTATCTTCCGCTTTGTCTTTGCTCAGTTTTCTGTATTTGTTTGTTTCTGATTTAAGCGTTTTCTCCGAATTTAGTTGACCAACTGGTTTAGAATGTTTGGCAATGGTAGATTGTTCTGTTTCTGAATTATCTGATATTTCACAAAGGATCTCTCTTTGGTCGCTGTTCTTGGATGCCGTACACTCAAATTTATTCACACTATGCGGTACGGATTCTTTCAGTTTAAAATCCCTGTCCTTAAGCTGTGATATATTATCATCCCTATCAATATTTTGATTGCGTTTGTTAATATTGTTGTTGATATTATGTCGGATTATTTCGGTAGACTGGGTAAAAGAATGTTTTTCATCACTCGAACAATTGTCTTGACTAGTAACTTTCTTCCTATGTAATAAAATTCCACCTTTAACCCTCTTGTGTTTGTTAAATCTTTCATTTCCTTCTGCATAAAAACCGTTTTGTTGTTTAATTTTGTTGAAGTTGATATCGCCCAAACTTCTTCCGTTTGTTAAATCTTCCTCAATTTCATGAATTGTGGCGAGAGCTCCATTGTATTTAATAAAACGAGTACTACTTTCATTAGTAAAAGTCAAGGTATTTGTTAAATGCACTTGTTTCTTACTGTTTAATCTGTATGGTAATTGACTTTGACGAACAGATGAATTTGTGTATTTAGACATATTTAGATCAGTTTGTCAGTTTCAATTTGCATTTCGTTTAATATTAATTAATTTGGGGAATATATATATATTAAGATTATTATCGAGTTATTATCCACATATTACATTGTTATGTATAGATAACTGGAACAAGATGATGATAAAACAGGGCATCACAAGACATGTAGTCGGCATTTCCATTCTGTGTTTTACTGTTTAATCGGCATTGTTTTGTTTTATAAAGTTAAATACAGCGTTGCATTCTATGGACACATAATAAAATGGACATTTTTAATGAAATTTGATAAAAAAATTTACTACCAAAGGTTAAAAGCTTCTATTTTTATATTGTAGAATGAATGGTGTTTCTCTATACTACTTTCGATAGAAGCTGTAGTTCGTTTGTCCTCGGGATAAATTGTTATCGTTCTAATGGCATTATGTAATTCCTACTGACAAACCGTTATTACACACACTTCACAGACATAAAAATCGATGAAAAACTTAGATATTCCTTTCAATTAAGTCATATTTCACGAGTGTAGTCTGGTTTGTTGGCCATCAGATGTGTATTGACTCGTCTGTTCATTCTGCAAAGTAAAATTATCAAATTAACCCTCGACATTCTGAATACTTATTGATTGGGTATCCGTCGGCCGCTATTCTTACATAATATTTATAATAGAAATCTTAAGAACACTTAATAGATTACAGAAGTCTGTACGTTTTTATATTAACAGTAATATGTTGTTGATATAAGTGTTAATTCAGCCTATGATTGTTTTCGCTATATTTACTAGTTCTTAAGGTCTTTCGAAATAAATGGTGAATGTGTCCATGGGACAAAGGTGATGCCCCCGCTTGCATATCATATAAAGTTATAAAGAGACATAACTGAAGAACGGTAAAAGTGACGCTACCCAAATTTATATTTGATCTGAGTTTTGTGGTAATTAGTATTGTGTATAAGTTTCATAAAATTTGGTTGAGGCAAACTTAGGTTAGAGAACGGAAACGAAAAATTCAGCAATTTTTCCATTTGTAAAGGGGCATAACTCTAGAACGGTTAAATTGACAACACCAAAATTCAAACTTGATCTGTATTTTGTGATAGTAAGCATTGTGTATAAGTTTCATAACACTTGGTTGAGGTTAACTTAAGTTAGAGAACGTAAAAGGAAAAATTCAGCAATTTTTTCATTTGTAAAGGGGCATAACTCTAGAACGGTTAAATTGACACCACCAAAATTCAAACTTGATCTGTATTTTGTGATAATAATCATTGTGTATAAGTTTCATAACACTTGGTTGGGGCAAACTAAAGTTAGAGAACGGAAACGAAAAATTCAGGAATGTTTCCATTTGTAAAGGGACATAACTCTAGAACGGTTAAAGTGACACCACCAAAATTAAAACTTGATCTGTGTTTTTTGGTTATAAGCATTGTGTAAGTTTCATAACATTTGGTTGAGGCAAATAAAAATCAGAGAACGGAAACCAACTTTGGGACGTACGTACGTACGTACGTACAGACGGACAAGGGTAAAACTCAATGCTCCCTCCGCTACGGCGGGGGCATAAAAACTTTTACTTTTATATGTAGCAGCAGTTTGATTTATTCCTACTATATTAAGAAATATGCGAATTCCGATTAAAATTGGCCAGGTTTTTATACAAATCTTTATGTGTGGTCTGTCAAAATGAGACAAGGGGGTCAGACTCGGATTCAAACCATTTACAATTGTGTGTTTGCAAGCATTAACTATAAAATGAAAATTTAATGCTACAACAAATTTCACTTAACAACAATTGTCAACAATATACCAGCAATACAAGATTAGGATATGGAACTATACTTTTAGTTAGCCTTTTTTTAATTACTTTTGTAATTTCTACGACAGGTTAAACATTAATAAAATATCTTTATTTTGGTTTGAAACTAAAATGCAAAGCATAGTTATACTCCTTTATGTAAGTGAAATGAGGGTGGGTATAGTTTTATTTTAACTTTGTCTAGCCAAAGACAGAAAAGGCCTACGTCTAAGTATTTTCCAATTAATTCGCCTTAGGTTATAATGGATTAAAAACTAATAAAACTAGTAAAAGTGTTCAAACCCATGACAATTTTTTTCTCAATCAACATTAAATCCCCCCTGCATAGGAAAATCATCGGATAGGTGCCCTATAAAAGCTTGTTTATTACCTGACCTTATAATATTACCCCATTCTTGTATCATACGTCACTGCTATCAGTAATCTTAAATTACGAATAATTAGATTGGAAAACCAAATAAAACATTGTGCACAATGATATATTCCATTTGAAATGCTGTGAAATATAATATTCGCAATATATTTTCTTATTCTGTAAAACACTTTTGGTTTTCTTGATATTTAAAACTATAGGCTCATTACAAACAAAACATGGTAGTTAAAAGAAACCTTCTGATATAACCTAGACAATTAATATTGTTGTGACCCTAATCCCCCTGTACAACAATATCCAGTCAACACAAAATCATTAAAGTGCATATTCGTCTCTTTTAAGAAAAAATGCAGCGGTCACATTTCATTTAAGAACTATTGAATATGTATACCTTTATTATGGGACCATTTAAGCGAAGATGCATTTTGAAATAACGCACCTTGACCTGTTTGCTTATCATTCAATAAGTTGATCATAACTTTTGTCATAACAAGAAAAAGCACAAAGAATCAAAATGCAAACGAAGCTTTTTGGAAAATATATATTCATAACAAGGGGAAATTGCAACATTGTGGTCTTTATCCACGATGCTGATTCCACTCCGTTCAGAATCGGGAGTTCGATGTTCCGTTTTACACTCGTGTACCGTTGGTGTCTTTATTATTTAACATGTTGTTTACTGGTACTTTGAAATATAGTTTGAGCTGAATTTTCAACACCACAGCTTTTTGCAATCGATGTAGAGTAAATACCCTTTGACCGTGTGAAATCCCTCCTGTATAAATGAATGCACGTTTAACTAAATGTTTTTTTCCTGATGCTTCTACATATGCACCAATAATAGTTCGTGAATGACTGTTTTGTGTCCTATCGCAAATATTGTATGCATATTCAGGACGATAACATATAAACATGTATATGAATATACCCTACTTATATAAAATTAAGAAGATGTGCGGTATATATGATTACCAGTGAGACAACTCTCCACAAGAGACCAATGACGTAGAAGGTAAGCAACTATATGTGCGATCTTCAACAATAGGCAAGACCCATACCGCATAGCAAACTATAAAAGACCTGAATTGAAAAATGTCAAAGTATTCAAAAAAGAAAACTAACGCCTAGACTTATCAACAAAAAAAAACAATTAACGTAAAACAAACATGATAAACAGCGTGACAACCACTGAAATACAGGCTCCTGATTTGGGACAGGCATATACAGAATGTTAAATCAGGGACAGTGGTGTAACAGCACAACATAAGTATATGTTTATGACCCCCCTTCCCCCGTCGACTACGATGGGGTATTAAGACCTTGACCGTCCTCCCGTCTTTCCGTCCGTCCCATTTTCGTTTCCGCACTCTAACTTAAGTTTGACTTATTCAAATTCAAAAACTTATACACAATGCTAGGAAACACAACAAGCAGACAGAGTTCGAATTTGGGCAGCGATTTATTTACCGTTCTAGAGTTATGCCCCTTTTTAACTTGCAAATTGTATTTTTTTCAGACTCCGCAACCGTAACTTTAGTTTGTCGCGCCCAGCTTTTATGAAACTCATACACAGTGCTGAGAACCACAACACGCAGACAGATTTCAAATTTTTGGCAGCTTGAGCGGGAGCATTCGTGTCCTCAGACACATTCTTCTTTTATTTCTTACTCATGATAAGCTTTGTGGAGAAGCAGCATATTTTAAAGTTTTTGCTTTGATCGAGCTATTAGTCGAACCCAGATGCTCCCACACTTGAGACAAGCATACTATCACGAGCCTACCGAAGCATTTGCTTAATTTGAATATACAGGGAAGTAAGATTCGATGCCTCAGCTTGTTACAGAATCCCATTAACTCATCGGAAGGATCCTTATATGTGTCATGCAGCCAGGCAAAACTTCAGGATCTACTTATCATATTGTCATTTCAAGTTGAAATAAAATCCAGATTTTCCCTATATATAGTTCACCATTTTTTTGGAATATACCCAACGGCTCATAAGTTTTTGTAAAATTGGTTTTCATCCTCAATATGCATGAAATATCCGCAACAATAGAAGGAATCAAATATTCTGCCTCCTTAGTAATAGATTTTCCCTTGAAAAGTGTTCGTGTAGTCAATTTTTTCTGTTACTTATATTTCCTGTCTGTTATATTTAAGTTAGAATTTTGAGAGATTAGAGAGCACTTTTATTGGCGAATTTCGTATTTACTGGACATTGTCCTCCTTGCTCCCCTTGTTGTATTTGAGGTAGGCCATTTTTGCTACGAATTATATATAGCTCATAAGTGCCTGTGCATAGTAGATATATGTGTGTGTGTATTTGTATTTGTACATAAGAAGGGTTTTTGTACATATACTAAATGTGTGCATATTATCATATTTTTTTTAAAATTTTGATCTTTTTTGTTGTTTAAAATTTACCATCATTGTACAGGACATAAAATACATAAATAAATTCAAGTAAATTATCAAGCTTGCTTTTGCAAAATGTGTTAACTTCTCGTGCATTTTTTATTTTTGTATTAGCTAGAACCATTTTTTTTGTAGAATATTTATACAATGTGACGTTAAAAGTGAGCCGATTACCGAGATTTAAAATTTCTGTGCTAGTATTTGCTTTAATATTTAGGCATTTTTGTTTATGGAAAATGCAACATGACTGTATAGAAAAATCATTGTTAATGAAAAAAAAAGTAGAAATACTTCAATCTGTTTCCTGATTTAATATGGGATTTGTAGGAACAGTCGTATATGGTAAATCTTGAATAATTATAATTCTCTTTTATTCAAACTGTTCGTTGGTTTGTATTCACATATTCATGTAAAAATGAAGAGGAAATTGTTGATACTTTTTTGTCGAACAAACTTTAAGATATAGCTATAGAATATATGCCTTATATATTCTTTGAATTCCTCACTCATATAGACTAAGTATATATATGAATGGAGATCTGTTATGCTAATACGTGTTTAAGTTGTGGTTCTTCTACCATTTCTACCATTCCCCAAGTTCTATATATAAATATATATACATGTATTTGTCGATACTAATATGTTTGCTTTTCCCAATTGAACTTTATTATTAAAGTTTTCAGTCAAGCTGACTGTATATTTCTCTGGTTGCAATTTTTCTATATGTCCTGTTCAGATGTAGTCATTGAAATCCGATTACACCTTTCTCTTATTCGCTTTTGTTTACTTTGAAAGTTTTACGTCTCAAACTTCCAATATGTTTTGGTTCCTCCGAGCCATGCACGAAATCTCTTTGCTTAGCTGCATGTCCTTTATGCAGCTACGAATTTGATCATGTTCAATCGCGTATATTTGACTGATGTGTTTAGTATTATGCCTTTCCCCATTCCTCAAAGCATGTATTGATATAGAAATATAAATCTTACCTTTGTGTTATATAACTCCTAAAGGATGAACCTTTACATAAAGCTTGGTGGAGTTTTATGTGTATGTTTGTGATCTTGTCAGGATAATTTCTGTGGTTTCCAGGATACCTGCCGTTATGCTTTTTACAAATCGATACTGAAAACAACATTAGGAGCATCTATCAAATGTAGAAAAGTGATCTTTTGGTCTAGAATAGACATGACATTTAATTAGTTACATTTTCATTTGTAATTCTCACCCAGGGGAGGGTTCTTTTGTCATTTTGTTTACATCATCAATTAGCTGTTTGGGGAAAATACAAATGGAATTGGTTTTTAATAACATGATAAATCTCTAGACAATGTCGCGCTCTTCCTAATTACTATAGCTTGGTATTTTATATACTGGTAATTTGAAAAAGCAAACTGCAAGTCATACTATATATCCAATATGCATGTCGCTTAGATACAAGTTTTGAAATTATATCCGTAAACATTAATACGAATGCTTTTTTTGTAGTATTTAGGTTTCCCTGAACACTGCAGATTTAAATTTATTTCTTTAGTCACAAGATTGAAATACCAATAGGACGTTTAGCATCCATCATCCAATTAATCATTGGTCATATCTTTTGTATCAATACTGAGAAAACAAAAGATTTTTAACAAAATATTCATTTAAATGGAATTACATCTATAATGATAGTTATGTTGTTCTTACATCTCGAGACCCAACCACTGCCCAGTCCATGACTCCCGGAGACCGAACCACTACCCTGTCTATACCCCTCTTGACCGTAACACTTACCACTGTGGTATATTCTGTACTTGCTCTTTGATATGTTTAAGGTGATACTGCCTTGCCTCCTATTTTGGATATACTCCCCCAGACGGTAGCTACTTTCAGTGTTAAGAAATCTGTTTTTCTTCAGATGACTAGGCTGTTATACTGACTAACCTTTATGTTTAAGTATCATTGATTATTGAATTCCATCATTTACTATTTATACTGAAGGTGTTGTGAGTCAGGTGATTTTTTAATCATACTAATGGTGTGTCTTTTGTAATATTGATTATGAGGGAGACAATTGGAATTTTCCATCCGATAATATAGCCCGCCATTTTCACTTCATTTTAACTACTATTTTTTAGTATATTACATTTGCCCTTCGACAAAACGCTAGGGAAATGTGTCAGTTATATTTTAATACAGTAATTTCAGTCCATCTGCATATAAAGGATCATCCAGTTCATGATTTGTCTGTACAACTAAAGTTTTCTTACAGTTTAGGAGCTAGCCTTGAAACTTTATATGTCGCTGAATATGTAAACATATACGAAATATAAATAAGAGAATGTGCAATGATTGCCAAAGAAACAACTTTTTATCAATCTAATTAAAACATCGATCTATCATAACTTGCGTCGAATGGTACGAAGCACAGCAAAATACATAAAAGACAAAAAGACACCGATTTAAGAGTACTCGCAGTTACTAAGACCTAGCTCAAGGCACAGTTTCCAACTAGTGTTTTCCCAGACTAACATATCAATTACATTATTGAGTTTCTATTTTTTTCGTACAGTTAAAAAACTAAGTGTTGATACTGGTCATTTTTTTCTAAACCTGTGCATATACTGCACATAGTTTGTCCGCCTAACTGCTATTGAGTTGACTTAGCTAGACTCCTTCTCAATTATACATGGCATTTTAACATATATGAGGAATGTGAATATTATGCGGATTCTGACTTTATTTAATTTCTTAACAAAGTTGCTGGTTGTTGAACTTATCATGCCATGAATATCTTTAAACAGAGACAGCACTTGTTTGAATAACAAATCAGTGTATGCTATAAGCCTTATGAAGCAACATGCTTTAGTTTTAATTGTCTTATTTTAGTTTAAAAAATATGTACTGTAACTCGTTAACATTATTATTGAATAATCATTTAATTGCAAGAGATATTTAAGAAAGGTGTTTATACCACGTCTACGATTATAAAATTGTTGCACCCCAAGAAAGAAAAACTCTTACAACATGGTCTATATGATTATTATCCGACTACGTAAGCAGCATGGATTATGTCTGTTTGAAATTTATATTAGTACGAATGTTGAAACCCAAACTTTATATTATGTTTTGTTTTGAATCTGAATAAAACGGGATATGAGAATATATAAGTGAGACAGCAACCCAATAATACTATAAATCAGAAAAATCTCATAGAGGTCAATATAGGGTCTTCAACAAACATGACACAAATTTCCATACCATTTGTTAAGCTATAAATCACCTCGATATAGAAAATAAGATGTGATATGATTGTCAATGAGACTTCTTTCCACCAGAGACCAAATGATGTAAAAGTTAGCAACTATATAACAAAAATAAGTGGATGTGGTATAATTGTCCGTGAGACAACTCTCCACACACTACCAAATGACGTACAACTATATTGGTCACATTATGGCCTTCAATAATGAACGAAACACATATCGCATATAGCAATTTATTAAAGGCACCGACATGATGAATGTTATACAATTCAAACGAGAAAACTAACGGACTAATAAGTTACATAAAAAGGGTTAAAGAGGCTATACTAGGTCTTCCATCAATACCTGTTTTTAGAGGACAAAACACAGCGACATGTTCATGACAAGGGACAGACAGAATCACATGTAGCTGGGTGAAAATAGAATGTATTAAGTACTCAACCATACCTTTTTCTTTCTCGATCGGTGGGATAACAAAAAGATTCATCAATAATGTCCAATATACATCAGTTAATGTTTAATAACGATATAAGAGACGACATTAACAAGTAGAAATAAAACAATGCTATAATTATACCAATGCCATATTCAAGAATCATTTTTATGCCCCACCTACGATAGTAGAGTGTTTGGTCAAGGTAGTTTTTGATGAAGTTGAAGTCCAATCAACTTGAAACTTAGTACACATGTTCCCTATGAAATGAACTTTCTAATTTTAATGCCAAATTAGAGTTTTTTCCCTAATTTCACGGTCCACTGAACATAGGAAATGATTGTGCGATTGGAGCATCCGTGTACTATGGACACATTCTTATTAGTTACTGAAGTCCCGCTCAAAAAAGTATACTTGTATACTTAATCTACTTATATAGAAATCATGTCATCTTACATTCTCTTAACGGTCGATGCACTTCCCAGTAGATGTCATGCAGGAACTTTATAAACAAGACGGACACATGCGATCTTGTATAATGCCAAAAGTAAATTATGTATATACAAGATTTCTATACAGAAAAAAAATACTTGATACATTTAAGTTGTGTTTCAAACAGTTTTTTTTTTTGATATTTAAAAAAAACACAATGATTCATGACAACATTATCCATTATCTGTGACTTTATTCATTCCCAAAAAGGATTTGAAGTACAATACTTATACTTTTACGCTTTATAAATGATATTATCAAAAATAGTTGCACATATATAGTGAAATAGAATTTACCAGATCTATAACTGAATGGGCAGAAACGTCTACGGTCAACTTTGGCATAGGAGTTTGAAGCCCTTATTTTAGTGACATTATTAGAAGGAAAATAAGAAAATACCAAGGAGGGCACTTAAAACCTTTCTTTCATCATGAATGGCTTTTATTATTTGGTCAAAAATAAACTTCAAACCCTAATATGGCAATATGACAATCATATATAGCTCGCTTTCTATTCTATTGGGCATGTAGTTGTTCCAGAAACGCATGCAATGTGCATTGAAATCACTGTTAAGTAATGCATGGAAGTCTCATGCACATATGTATAAATATACTACATTTCTATATTGTCAACCAGAAAATAGGTTTTAAAACAGTAGAAATTAAATCAATTCCTTTAAACTTAAGAAAAATGGTGTAAATATTCTATTTGGTATCGATACATATCATCTGTACCTCTATTATAAGGTTCAGTGAGAATTATTTAATGGGTGACTTTAATGGTATTTTAATTGAAGGATGTAAGTGGTTATCACAAAACTAGATTTTAGGGCACCGTTAAACGATTATTTTGCACAGACTACAATTTATGTATTAAGGTAAAATAACAAATTGTATAATATCTTGTGTATCAATAGATCACAGACATGACATTGTGTTTTTCAAAGGTAAGGTCATTGCACATGGGGTAAGATGACCTACTGTTGTCATTTTGTAAGTCCACCCAAAAAAACAAATGATAAAAGCATTCTTCTGTTGATATCTATTTTCATAGTATAGACGTAAACAATTCATGTATATCTAATGGATGTTAAAACTGAAATGATATATCAATTCTACTGTCAAAATTTACAGTATTACCCAGACCCCTACATTTAACTATCATTGTCTTTTAAGGCATAAATTCAAAGTAAAAAAATATAGGTGTTAAGGTATTCTTCCGTAAAACAATTGGGTAGGAATATTTTTTATCTTGCTATATATTTTTGCATTGAGTTTATGGGGAGACATTTAGTAACTCCACTTTTTTTTATTTCTTGGTTTTGCTTCTTATTTCAATGATGGTACAACAGTGTGCACACGTATGTCGTATAAGTTTTTATACAAATTTGAAACATAGTCCTATAGAAAATCTTGTTTGATGAATTATAATGGCAAATGTATTTCTAGATCTTCTGGATGAGGTAGGTAGGGAAACTTAACAAAAGTCGTTTCTCTTTTTTGGGGCCTTAGTGTAAAAAGACAATTAAGAAAATCATGCAACAGTAGTAGTCTCTGTGTATTCATAATGAATGGATTTACTTTATCATAATTTTACTGGAAATTAAAAAAAAAATTGTTCTTAATAATTACGAATGTGATAATGTTAGATCCTTGTAA
Organism: Mytilus californianus; assembly: GCF_021869535.1. Taxonomy (NCBI): domain Eukaryota; kingdom Metazoa; phylum Mollusca; class Bivalvia; order Mytilida; family Mytilidae; genus Mytilus; species Mytilus californianus. The sequence goes on from NW_026262690.1 coordinate 68,920,068, forward strand.
ACGAAATGCGGACACATGTGCATGATCTGGATTTTAATCATATTTAAAATAGACATACATTTCTTTTTCTTTTGCTTTTTGGGAGGCGGGTATTGGAGACAAAGAATAGTTGTTTATTTCATCTGAATAGTGAAATTATGTAAATGTCATGAATTTTATTCTGTTGGGAAATGAGAAAAATTATAGGCATGTGTCCTTTTGTTTTAGTTTCATATAAGTTGAAAATCATAAGGAATTTAGATAATCTATTTTTGAGATTTTGAATGCTGAAAGTATTTCTAGATCTTTTGATATAATAACTAATAAAAAATTAAGCTTGCATTAAAAGGGAGACAATTCAAATTAGGAGCAGACAATTTTCGTCCTTCGTACAAATGAATTATTATCACCGTCGTAAAAAAGTACAAACCAGGATTTTTCTGTATTATCTGTATATATATGGCCATGGGCTCTTTGACAGGCTTTTATATATTATGTGTATATGTAAGGGGGTCTCACAATATTTATCTTTCCTTAGATTATCCCTGTATTCATATGCACATCAAGTGAAGGTATATGAGTAGCCATTCTCATATAATCCACAAGTAGTAAATTTAAATACTCTTTATGTATATGTATGTTATAGGAGGATGATCGTGGATTGGTTTTTAATTTTCAGCGGCAAATATCTCATGCATATCACGACATGAACTTGTTAATGAGATGTGAATATGAACTATTCTTAGTACAAGACCGACACTCTGAGACGGATTTTTGACATGCTAGTTCACAAGGTAACAGTCAACAAGAACACAAGTTACCGTATTCGGAAACATTATTCTGACTCCGAAACGTCCTATCTTTGTTTGCAACAAATTTGGTGTACCCGACCGAAAAACGTATTGTATTGTGTTGTGTTTGTAATAAAAACAAATAGTAAATAGATACCCAGGTGGCAAACTAAAACCATAAAGTCGAAGAAAGACGGACAGCACTATAGCGGCTTCAAAAAGCAAGAAAGACAAAACAACACGCCATATATACTGAAGACCAAAGATTGAGCAACACCAACCACAGATAGTGGAAGTCCATGCACTGTGCGTGAAAGTTGAATTGAGAGTATGAAATAGGACAATATTGAAAATACCACCACAGAAAGAAACAACACGGACGCTAAAATTAAAGTATCACAAAATACAACTCATATAACTGAACACATTTGAGCAACACAAACCCCACCAATAAATTATAGACGGTGAAGTCTGACTGGGAAATATTCTTTTTTCAATTGTAGCGTCAATCGTGTTACTCATGACAAATAAAAAGTCTGGTGGTAAGTTTCTGTCGGGAGTCATAAACGAGGGCTGGAAACCGGCTATGACAAATCCAAATTATATTCCCTAAGTGTTAAAAACTTTCAGAGAGAGGACTCGACCCTTTCTTTGGAATAGTATAACTCGAAGTCATCTCTTTTGTCGTAAAGTTTAATTTTCATCGACCCTCACTCTCAGATGAAATAGTTCTCAGTCAAGATATGAATCAGATATACTAGTATCTCTTATCTATGGCAGACTTGGATAGATGAGGTCAACATAGAAATTCACCAAATTTGAATTATTTATTAAGAGGACACACCATCTTCAGATCGGGACGTAATGTTTAAAAATAATACTTGAATTTTGAGAAGCCTTTGAAGTCTGCCTCGCGTGAATATGCAAAAATAGGACCACAGTCGGTTACTCATGGAATGGTTTTCAATTCGGACTGTCTATTTACATGTCCAACAAAGGTGATAAATTGCAGATAGTTAGTCTCTTTTTATGTGCAGTTGTGTAGGGATGAATATAGTTGTTACAAATCAAAGGTTAAAGAGTCCAGTTGACTTTTTTCCTGACTGAGTTTCAGGATAGGCTAAGCTTTCTTTAAATCTGAAGTATGAGACAAACAAAGAAGTTACCTTGCAATTACATTGTTGAAACTTATCGTGAAATTTATAGATGATTTACTTTAAAACTTTTCAGTAATTAAAAAAAAATCTATACAAAATGTTATTCAGTCCTATAAACATCTTTTTATAGCCTGTTGCACTTTTTTCTCAAAAAGCATCGAAGGACAAAATGCAATTGTAGCTCCAAGGCAAAACATATAGTTACCTACCGATTGAATTTGGTTTTGATTGACATAGAAGAAAATTAATTTAGATGAAATTGGACCAAACTCTTTCTTCATTGTTGCATGTTTAATATTCAACAGTATCATTTGGTTACTGCTTCTAGACTGAAACTACTAGAACACATACCCCGGTAGAAGTATCAGTTCTTGATTGGTCGAGTTTGTCTTGACATGAAAGAAAAGTGCGACTCTGCATGTGATGTATAAGTATAATGTACAATCTTTGAAGGATGTGTTTGGTGATTATCGAAGTTCATTTGGTTTTAATTATGCTATGTCATATAAAAGAGAAATAAAAAAGCAAATTACCTTCACCGATTCATCGCCTTGTTTGACCATAACGAAAATTGATGGCAGATTCAAATTTACCGGTGCGCAGTCGTGTTGTATCTATGTTTATATATACATTTGACTGACCCATGACGGCAAATAAAGTTCAGATAGTTGCAGTGTATTGAACATGTATATAATGCTATTATAATGAGCATGTGAAACATTTAAATGGCTTAATATCATCTGGAACACGAATGTCATATATGCATCCAGAATGATTAGAAAACACATTTTATCAATCTTCTTTTATTTCTGTTTCCGCAAAAAATTCTTCACATGTTGTCAACCGTAAAATACTTCCTTAACCATCAATTTGACATATATAAACAACAGCAAGCAAATAGAACATATATATGAAATCTATCTCTTAATTAAGATAAAAAAATCAGAAAATATGAGACATGAAGATTTTCTTAATTGACACAAATCTGTATTTTCTGATAAGATAATAAAATTGAGAATGGAAATGGCCCGGGAATGTGTCAAAGAGACAACAACCCTACCATAGAGCAGACAACAGCCGAAGGCCACCAATTGGTCTTTAATGCACCGAGAAACTCCCGCACCCGGAGGCGTCCTTCAGCTGGCCCCTAAACAAATATGTATACTAGTTCAGTGATCATGGACGTCATACTAAACTCCAAATTATACACAAGAAACTAAAATTTAAAATGATACAAGACTAACAAAGGCCAAAGGCTCGATCCTGACTTGGGACAGGCGCAAAAATGCGGCGGGGTTAAACATGTTTTTTGAGATCTCAACCCCCCCCCCCCCCTAATACCTCTATAGCCAATGTAGAAAAAACAAACGTACAACAATTGCATGTTGATCACTAAAAATAATTTCGACATTTTGATTTTTTTTAATTTCCTTTCATTTTCTTTCCATGTGATACTGCTAAGAGACATGGTAATGTGTGCATGTTGTTTGTCTTTTTGTTAAGTTTTTGTTGTGCTTCGTGCCGATATGGCGGGTTAATCCCCTTTCAACTGCTCGTATGTTGTGCTGTTCATATAACTATCCAAGGTTAAGGGAGAGGAACCTGGTTGATCGCTCTCAAACATGATTATCCCTGCAACATTCTTTAAGTGCCCGTCCCAAGTCAGCAGCTTACAACCTAATGGTTGTCGTTAGTTTCTCTCTGTCACATCTGATTTTTGTTTATTGTTTTGAAAGTAAGGCCGTTGGATTTTTCTGTTTGAGAGTTTCACATTTTGTAATGTCAAGGCCTTTTATAGCTGACTATACGGTATGGCTTTGCTCATTGTTGAAGGCCGTATGGTGACCTTTATTCCTTGTCCTTTGATTATTAGTGGATAGTACTGTTGTCTCAATGGCAATCATGCCACCACTCCTTAAGTTATTTTAATATAAATATTTAATCTTTATGTATTTTACATTTTTGAAGTAACAGATGGAATCCATAACTATAATTACACGTAAAATTTAATTTTAATGCTATCAGTTGTCTGCAAAAAATAATATAGATCAATATTTATGTATTACACTATATGTTTCATCGATGTTCTTCGTTTACCATTGTTTATGCGTTTGAATATCGCTTACACAACATTTTACTATCAAGATTTACATTCATATGTTAGTGTCTTTTTTGTACATGAATTTCTGCTAACATTCGTTATATTGTCAATGTATTAAAGTAAAATTACATCAATGCATGAGAACTATCTGATATTTTTATTATGTCAGCTTCTTATATTGTGTCGTAATCTCCTTTTTCTTTGCATCTCCTGCCAATAGCATAAGCTACCAGAACGATGACTATCAGTCCACCAAGTGCAGAACCAACTGCAATAGGAATAACGGAACTTGTTTCAACATCTGACGAACATTCCGATATCCCTATAATCAAAAATTAGATTAAAATGATTATGTACAACTCTATGTATATTTTTAATTATTTGGAATGATTGATTAATTGATTGTTGGGTTTTTACGCCCAAGAAGCGCAAAAAGTTTGTCTGGGACGATGCACATGTAGTAGATGATTCAAACAGTCTGTCTGGGACGATGAACATGTAGTAGATGATTCAAACAGTCTGTCTGGGACGATGAACATGTAGTAAATGATACAAAAGGTCTGTCTGGGACGATGACCATGTAGTAGATGATTCAAAAAGTCTGTCTGGGACGATGAACATGTAGTAGATGATACAAAATGTATGTCTGGGACGATGAACATGTAGTAGATGATACAAAAAGTTTGTCTGGAGAGATGAACATGTAGTAGATGATACAAAAAGTTTGTTTGGGACGATGAACATGTAGAAGATGATACAAAAAAATTGTCTGGGACGATGAACATGTAGTAGATGATACAAAACGTTTGTCTGGGACGATGACCATGTAGTAGATGATATATAAAATTTGCCTGGGACGATGAACATGTAGTAGATGATACAAAAAGGATATGAACGGGATGGATGAGGCACAAAAGGGGAACGAGTTTTCACTAATACATGAAACAAATGCAAAGTTGGGTTTTAATTGGTCGGAAATTCGTACCTCGGCACCTAACCCCAAGGAGTCTACTTTTAATTATTGGTGCTGAATGGGCCTTTTTGTGCTAGTGTTTGACAATCTCGCAACACATGTTGTTTTTTTTAATAGAAAGCGTAAGCGCGTTCGCCCATTAAATCCCCAAGAGTCATGGGACTTGGACAGTTTCATGATCATTGGGATTGCTTACATTCTTGTTTATCGAGATATTAAGTTTAATTTTTAGTATTTAGTATAAGTATCAATTTCCAAGAGAAATTCAGAACATGAAGCAAATATAAATTCTAATGTCTGTGATTTTAAATAAAGTTTACTGGAATATTAGTCGAATTTCAGTGAAACGAATTTACATAATAGCGCTAATGGGCGGAAGGGGCACAAGAGAAAGCATTTTATGGTTTGGTTTTTGAGTTGTATTGTTGTATTATGTAGCTCTTTGTCCATCGGTATTCAATACGTCGACTTATAATCGTTTTATAAGGTTTTGTTTGGAAACTTGCTGCTAAAACGTATACTAACACCTTAAAAAAATGCCATGTCCATCATGATGTTAATCTTAGATTGCACTGGTGAATACTTGTGTGGAAAATGTTAATAAAACAATAAGCAAAACAAAAAAATTATTCGGAAAAAATAAACGTCTAGGAGAACACAACCGATAACAATTGGTTTTCAATTGACGAACTGTGATATGACAAATGTTACTTAATATATAAACCCATTGAACATGTTCGAACCTGAGTCTGAGAAAACGGTTATATTCTTCTGGAAGGCTGCATACTGCAAGTTAAATGTACTCATAACAGTTCCATCCTTTAATAGAAATGCTGCTTCTTTTGTACATCTGTAACTGCCTTCTGTCGAAGCTGTTATTGTATCTTTTGCAAAATTTGTTTTTATGTTTTTTCTGAAAACTAAAGCAAAATGCAAAATTTGTATTGTTGTAATTGTTGGGTATATTGTTTATTTCAACGATTCAGTAATAACGTGAGTACACTAAAAGATTGAGACATTGTTACAAAGGGGTAGGTAGTTAAGGCCCTTATTTCCAGCTAAAATTTCAAAAAAGATGTATTTACCATTATCATAATGAATCATAGCAAAACAATGACTAGATAGGAAATAGGTTTCTTTGTTGAAAATTTACGAAATCAATCATCGTTCTTTTCGTGACCTCACAAATAGCACAAATTTTGATTTTCCTCGAAATTCGATGAAAATTTAACAGGTCAATTTCCATTGGTTTTTAGAACCTAAAACATACAGCGCTTACGTCGTGAAAAACAGATCTTTTGACATTATTTTTGATAAAACATTATAGAGCACAAATTTCGACAAACTAAAAATTCAAGTCAAATATTGTGATTTGAATATTTAGTTTGTCGAGATCTGTGCTCTATAATTTAGTGTATATGTTTAAAAATATTTAAAGTGATACAGTTAAGATTGACATCTTGTGATGATCATTAAAAAATATGTACAAAGATGGAGTTTTATTTCGAAACTCCTCCTCCTTTTTGACAGAACGATCAAAGTTTTGATTACCCAATAGCAATATCCATTTCGTTATTTTCTTCTATTTGAAAAAAATATAAATTTTAAACATAAAAATCGTGAATTTGATATGATTAAAATATCAAATGACTGAGTTTAAAAGAAATTGTGCAAGAGTGACCTAATGACATTGAAATACATTAAGCTTATTTTATCTATCGAAAGGCTGCTTATCTTTCTCAAGAATGGAAGAAATGCAACTATATGCAAAAGTGCTAAAACATGACAGTTTTTTTCACCACCATACCTCAATTCAAGACTAAGATATGATTTGAAATAATCCACACAACTCTTCAAATCTTTCCAACAGTGATTTTGAATCTTTGAGTTATATTTTTTAATTTATTTTCTTGGGGGGGGGGGGGGGGGGGGGGGGGGGGTATTCGTATTTTTTACTTACTAGTCTTTTTAATGTATTATAACACTTACTTGGATTATCGATATCGGGGAAAAGTTCTTTGCTCAAATTGGCCGTTAAATCTATATCAGACAAATAGAATTTTATTCTTCCTCTGTCATCAAATTGAGAAAATGTAAGTAGGAGATCCCAGTTATCATAGAACTGTATTTGAAGACTTTGTGTATTGTTTGGTTGATTGCAACCTCCATCAAATGTTACTCTCTCTGGAACTCCAATGACTTTTGATGATTGCTGAAACCAGAAAAGACAACATTCTTTGATATGAACAACTCCTGAAAACATTATGACAGAATTACACAAAATGTGCAAATTATACTCCAGCGCTAAGAGTTTTGCACATGCTATTTCATGTTTGATCTGAATGACTTTGGGGTTATCATAAACCAAAACATGGACACTTCTGCTTATATCAATCTGCAGCTCCTTGAAAACGGTTCTACTGAACTCCTCTATTTGCAGATTCTTCTACAAGGTATGATGTTGTGCACCTGCTGTTTTAACTTTTTTTATCTGAGTGATTGATTAAAACATGGACTTTGTCATTTCTGTATGAATAAAAGAATATATTTGGAGTTTGACAGGGATAAGACTTCAGGTATGGAGTTTGTTTTAGCACACACATTGTAAGCTATACATTGCTACCTTATCTTACAATACCCAGTATAATGAGATGGGGTATGATTGCCAATGAGACAACTATCCAACAGATTCGAAATGATGTGGATTTATTAAGCAACTCCTGGTTCCTGTACGATCTTCAACAATGAGCAAAACCCGTACCGTGTCAGTGTCAGCTATAAAAAGTTCCGTCTTGACTAAATGTGAAAAAATATTCAAACGAATAATCCATCGACCAGATTTATGACAAAACAATAACAGAACACAAATAGAAAGAAACAAAAGACAACCACTGAATTACAGGCTCCTGACTTGGGACAGGCACATATTATGAATATTCATGACAAGTCCAAGATAACTTTTCTTAATACTAAGTCTATATAATTTTTTATATACTTTTTGATTTGTTGTATTGTAATGAATTTCGAACTGAATTCCACATTGTATGAGTACACAAGTCCCGTTTTCTCCGTGTGCAGAGTAAGATTGTATAGGTGGATCATCAGGTCTTGGTGTGATAGGAGTGCTGCTTGTTCCTTCAGGGGTAGTTTCTGTTGGTGTTGAAATGAGATGTGTTGTTTCATCCGTTATAACCATCGTTGTACTACTTCCGGTATTGGTGACATCTGGTTCTGTCGTTTCAATTGTTTCAGTAGTTGTTGGTGCAACAGATGTTTCATCGACAGCACATTCTTCAGCTTGAATGAGGAAAATTTTCAATGATTAGCAATGTTTCTTAAAGTGATTCTAGATTTTGAATTTTTATATATTTGTCGGTACAGATTCGTGACTTCGTATTCTTCAACTTTTGTTCCCAACGTCAAATCGAAATTATATTACGAGGGGGGAAGTCCCTTTCTGTATCAGTAAATGAAATCTTTCAATTTGACAATATAAGATTTTCAAATAAAAAAGGGGTTAAAGTCTTGATGCAGAAAACTTTCCAAGGCTTTTGAAATTTGTAAACAGAATGTAAATTAAATTATACTAGTCTGATTCTTTCTGACACAAGAACAACGATTTCCCGGCTTATCCCCAATTAAGGTCTTCATGAAGTAATAATCAACCTAACCAAAAGAACCAGTTGAGCTATGATATTCATGTCACTTGTCGAAGTTGTCAACTAGCTGAAGCTGACTACAACATTCAGAAACCATTATGCCACTTTGAAAGAAAATTTATAAAAAAAACTAATATATATATAAAAGGAGATGTGCATGGTATGATTTTCAAAGAGACGTTTATCAGAATAAAAAGGATGTGAAAAATTACAGGTTACGGCTTTGAATAAAGAGCATGTTCCCTGTTGCAATTTTTTTGCAGAATAATAAGAAAATTTTGAAATTTAAAGCAACATATCATCAAACAAAATGGAATGCAGAAGGATCTTTATTAAGTTAGCCATGACATGTGATTCATAACAACACAGGAACAAATATGAAGCGCCTATAGTAATACCTACAACCATAGGAGAAAATAACAACCTTAAGGTCGATGGGGGTCTAAATTAAAATCGATAGAAAATTTTAATAACTTGCCAAAATGTAGTTTGTATCATGGCTTTCTCAAATCTATAATAAAAATTATAGGTCACAGGGCTTTTTTTTCAAGCTACTGGTTTTGCATGAATTATTCATGGAAAACACAATTTTATGTGATAGAAAGAAAACTAAACCATAGAATTTTAAGATTAAAACAGACAGCTCTTCTAATGGGCTTTCAGAAAATAAAAATAAAACTTAGGGTCATGGGACGCGTTTTCTTGCTATAAAACAAAATAATAACACACGCCAGTATAAAAGTAACATTAGTTATCTCCCTTTATATGGCAAAGTTAAAAAAAATTGAAAAAAAAAGATGAAAAAAAAAATCAAACTGTATTTGTAAAAAAACAGTCGCAAAAATATGATAAGCACACAATTTTCTTCATTCAGATGAAAAGTCTAACAAATGAATTTCATTCTTCTATGAAAAATTGCACATTTCATTAAAGATCTAGACGGATTGTTTTCTACTATTTTACAATTCAAGATGGCGGGTGTCACCCGCGATACCTTAATGGTTTCAATACATTTCCAGTAAGTATACATCAAGCATCTTTATCTTTTTAGATACAGAAGTAGGCTTCATATTGTTTGCAACATATATTTACAGTCAGATTTTTCGAAGAACCATATATACTGACAACATGACTCAAGAACCGAATCGAGTGTTTTTACGATGTTGTGTCAATATCGACAAACCGAAATTTACAGTTAAAAGTGAAGCTAAATTAAAATGAAACGGTCCTAATAAATGAAAATCTTTCTAGATTGCATCTGATTAACAAATGTACCTAGCAACCAGCAAAGACAGCCGTCTTTATTAGAAAATTCAATTGCAATCTCATTAAGATAAATGGGTGCTTTGATTATATATATTTTCCGGCTCAGTTTTTCAAGTTTTTGTCATCTTTTCAAACAGATTTTACAGATATTGTTACTTTGATGGTCGATATCTTAAATAATTTTCTTTACTTAATGATGATCAACTTAAACGTGAAGACTCTTGTTATTTCGAACAGAAAACACTATTTAAGAAATTTAAAAAAAAGAACCATCATGTTTTGTTTTTGTAGAATGTCCTTTGATTGCTACTATTTCTTAATACCGGTAATATCGTTAACCAAAACAATTATTTACCTTCTGATAGTGTACCATTAACTATGTTAAAAGCTTGAATAACAACATTTCTGACAGTCATCTTAAACTCGTACATGTACATTGATGAATTCCTTCCACTAAATGAAAGAGTTCGTTCATCTTCACATTTGTAAGAAGCTGTATCCTTTGAAAGACGCGTGTTTCCATCGTCTGTTGTTACTTGGTTACCTGAAATAAAACAAAACTTCAATAATGCACTTGAATAGAATGTTCAGAAATAAACTGCATCCAACCGGGGAATAGTTAGGTTGGTTCCATCCGAAAAATATTCAGTATGCCTTCGGAAGATACAAATATACAGATCTGTACTTTGTGTCTTTTGTGTTTTTGTTTCTGTCTGATTAGTATCGGGCTGATGAGTTAAGCCCCTTTTCAACTGATTTGTTTAGTTTGTTTTTATGTTGTACTGTTATACCACTGTTCCAGGTTAGGGGGAGGGTTTGGCTCTAGCAAACATGTTTAACCTCACCACATTCTGTATGTGCCTGTCTCAAGCCAGGAGCCTTTAAGTCAGTGGTTGTCGTTTGTTTATGTATATCTTATTTGTTTTTCGTTTATTGTTTTTACATAAATCAGGCCGTTAGTTTTCCCATTTTGAATTGTTTTACATTTGTCACTTCGGGATTTTTATAGATTACTATGCGGTATATATTTTTGCTGATTGTTCAAGGCCTTACGGTGACCTATAGATGCTAATTTCTACAGCATTTGGTATCTGGTGGGGAGTTGTCTCATAGGCAATCATACACATCTTCTTATTTTCGAACTTTATAAAAGTGTTGCTCAGCGTTGTGTTTTGTGGACTTGTTTGTCTTTTTGTTGTCTTTCGTTTTCAATAACGGAGTCAAAAAGCGAGACATTGCTATGTTGTTTCCGGCGGCAGCGGTGGTAGCGGCGGTGTCTTCAATGTATTAGTTTGTGATTAGGTCAGTTTTGTAGGGAACCACTAGTGGTAGATCAATGATATCTGGTATGCATATGTATTAGCATTGGCACATCTCATTTCCATGGAGATTGTTTGGTCTTGTACCTTGAATATTTTGAATAACTTGCATGTTAAAGTATTGCTATTTTGATTTTAACATTTGCATTTTACTATCAAAATAACAAAAAAACGATACATATCTCTGTGTTGACAGTTTATTTTCCCATGGCGTTGTCAGTTGTTTCATCGACATGTGAGTTTTGAATGTCCCCTTGATATCTTCAGCCTTTTTTTTGTTTTAACTTCATGGAATTATAAGCTTTACTCGTTTTGTCCGAATGTATTTTTTTCTACAAAAATCTTTCTCTAAACTTTTAAAAACCGTGTACCTTTATCTGTATTATTAAAAATAACATCTGGATCGAAAAGTGCTGAAATATCCATAAAGACAACAGATTGTCCGTCTTTGCTAAATAATAATGTAATCCTCGCTGGTAAAGGAGCTGTAGTTTGTAATATTAAATTGGCTGTAGAGCCGCTGGCACCTGCACAAAATCCTTTGTCTACTTTGGAGCTGTTCAAAGATGATTTTACTTCTACCTGTAGATTGTAAAATTAGTTATTAACTATATAAGTTATTGTACTGAACATTTGCAGTTATACATTATTTTTTTTTAATGAAATAGACTTGACTTTATTTGCCAAAGTCTTCTGTTAATCTTTTACGGTTATGCCAAAAAAAAAAACGAAAGAAGATTAGCAATGTGTTTGATTCACGTTATATATTTTGAAATGGTAGTTTATTTCATTTTATTGAGGACTTAATTACGATATTGTCATTAGTCCTGGTTGTCCAGATATTCCTGAAAGGTTTGGATTTTACTCATCCTCAGTGTCCAGAATAAAGCGGTTGTCGTTATAGTGGCTGTCGTTTTTTTCGTTTACTGTTTTGTGATGTCGAGTCATTTTAAAGCAGACTTTACGGTATATTTATGTGTTTTGCTCATTGTTGATGGCCGTAACGTTACCGGCTATATTTGCTTACGTCAACGTCATTTTGATTGTGGTACGTAGTTTTCTCATTGGCAAGCATTCCACATTGGCCTTTTTTTATATAAAGCACATATTTTCTAAGGTCTGATTTCGTGGTACGGATATATATTTTTTTGTCTTGATCTAAAATAAATACACTCTATTTAATGTGTTATACTTAAATACTAATAACTTTGATATCTTTATGCTTAACATATTTTATTTTCCGATAAAGTGTCACGGGATTGTGTAAGTTTTATGTAAGATCTTTGAAAAGATTCCTAAAAAACCGGAGTCGTCTGTTAGTAAATTCTATTGCAGTAGAATCGGGATATGCGTTTCCATATATATAGTTGAAATCAGGTTGTGTTTACCGGTTGAGTTCCAAGTTGAGTCAGTTGAATTGTGGCGTCCATATTTACTATAATGCATGGTTCTGACTCCGGGTACTGGAATCCTTTGCAACCTTGTAAATAATCAATAAACATTATTTTTGTGACAATTTTTATGTTAATACAAATGTCCTTAGTTTGAAGAGTACTTCTTAACCCAATATTATTTCTGTTATGTGCCTATTTAAAATACCACTATTCGCATTTCCAAAAGTGGATATTTTTTTTACATAAAAAGAAATTATATAGTGTAATGAATCATGACAAAAAATCACTACGCGTGTACGAAATCAGATGATGTAAGCATGTTTGAATAAGATTTTGAAAATAGACCACTTGCTATGTTTTTCCTCCTCTGTTATTGTCACTAACAATTAAGTAAGGGTTATTACTGCTCGACTATGCGTGCAGTCAGGCATACAGACATTGACTTAAAGGATAATTATATTGAAAAGTGACTGAAACTTGATTTCGGTTTTTACCATGAAAATTGCAATGAAGACATTTTTAATTTTGTCTGTCCTGTTGAAACAATATAAGTATCGAATTGGTCAATTTGACAATTAAAAGAGTCTCACATAGTTCAGATATATTTTCCATCATTTTTTCTAAACCCTGGTTCAACTTACCAGAAATAACAAAAAGTATTCCTGTTAGTAGATTTGATATCCAAAAGCCGTTCATTATACAGTCTGCAGCTCTGCCGGAATAAAAAATTGTTTTATTTTAGTGTATTTTATTTTCACTGGAAACGAAAGTATTTTAAACTGTGGTTGACAAACTGACACTTTATTAATGGAAAAACGAAAAAAGAACTTTTTTGTACACTCTATAGCATATTTCAATTTCAATCTCATTTTTAATCATGAAGTGAATTAACTGTTCTTCTTCTACTCCTTCATAGCACTGAAAAGACCTTGACCAAAATCTTTCTTCATCTGTAGTGTTTAAATTCATTGATTCGCCAAGTCATTAAACATTTCCAAACATATATTCCACTTTTGACCTACTTAATCAAGGTAAAAGACCAAGTCTTTTATTGTCTCGCCTGCAACGAAACAAGTGGAAGGCGAGACATATGTCGTGTTTTCTGCCATTTACGACGTCAGTCATTGTTAAATAAAAATGATTAGTCGAGGTTAATTTAAAAAAAGAATTCTTTATACTATAAGTCAATGATATTTTATTCAAATGTATTTTCTTTAGCTTGCCAATCCGATAAACCCTCAGATATCTTTTGTTTATATTTGTCATTGAGTTGCTGTTTCATTGACGCATACACCACATAATTTTCTCTATTTCATATGACCATGCATGGCATTTGCGATATATGGAATGTTAGACAAATCCCACATAACATGAGTAGTTGTATGATATACACTGCAGAGTATTTAGCCCCGTCTTCCCAATATCCATTGGCCTTGAAATATTTGCCGTTTTACAAGTAATGTTTCAATGTGTGATTATGACAGGAATAGAGGAAGAAACACTTATCAAGTATGCAGTTGCATTAGCATTTGTACATCTCATGTCTAAATTTTCCTGGTATATGATTCACTGTGCTTGAATATCTAAAGGGACGTTAAAATATTATATTTTTGTGTTTGAATGTTTAGATAGTTCAAACGTAAAGCTTTCTGGTAAGATGTATTACAATAGACCATTTATATCTAATTTAATGCTGACTTCGTATAAAAGTACGTTACAAGTAGGATACATGGCTCCACTCGTCTCTCATCCTCTTGTAATTTTAGGTTGATTCATAAAAGTCCCTTTACAATGAAATACTATATATAAAAAGCAATAATGTTGCATGAGCATTACTACATTTCATTTTCAAGCAAAGTTTACGATCCTGCCTTCTTTAGTAATATTTCTGTGACTTTCAAAGTTTTACATTGTTGTGAACTTTTTCCAAACAGTAGTGTTTATGAAGAAATACTAACATGTATGTACCAAACTTCATCTGGTTATGCCTTACCGTGTGACATGTTTCTAGTTCCTTCGATATGAGACAGACGAGCGAAAATATTTGAATTAATGCTAGTATGTAAACAGAAATCGGCAAAATGTTGATTTAATTTAGACCGCTGTAAAGTTAATTCCATCAAAATAATACATGACGGTTTTCTGGTGTATATTGTAGTCATCATTCAGTCCTCCTAATTTTGCTTATGACACCAACGAACGCGCACAAAGGGTGCCATTTGTGAAGAAGAAGCTATTTATTGTTTGCTTGTCTTTTTAAATGTTGGCAAGTCTTTATAAAGATAAGAAGATGTAGTATGATTGCAAATGAGACAACTCTCCACAAGAGACCGAATGACACAGAAATTAACAACTATAGGTCACCGTACGGCCTTCAACAATGAGCAAAGCCCACACCGCATAGTCAGCTATAAAAGGCCCCGAAATGACGAATGTAAAAAAATTCAAACGAGAAAACTAACGGCTTTAACTATTTTTGCTTTTCCTGTCTGCATTGTTTTTCAAATTTGTCTGAATTACAAAGTGCACAGCTGCCAATAATTTGCATTTATATTTAAAAGAAGGGATCAGCTTCATCTTAAACCATTGTTAATGTCGATTTTAATATGAGATCGTACAAATTAGTCAATCAAGATGGAACCATCATAAAATTATTTCACCAGCATGTAGTAAAAATAGAACCAACAAGATTGTTCCCACATATACCACGAAATATAACTAAATGAAAATTTAATATGTGTGCATGTCGAATTTAAAGATATCAGTTTTTGGCAAACAGGAAGTAGAATATCGAAGGAACCAGAAACATGTCACACGGTGAGGCATAACCAAATGAAGATTGGTAAATATATAAAGAAGCTTTGGCTTGTGGTTGCTGATTAAAAAAAATGCAATAGAATTGTGTTTCGTGCGGACAGATGTAAACCTGTATACTCCCTTCTTTATGGGAGAGTTATAATAATTGTCTTTTTCAACAGAAGTACAAGTGTTTTTTTTTTTCTACAGCTACCGCATATAGTAGCCCTTTAACTAATTGAAGATGTCTGAATATTCCACTATTCTAGTATTGTTTTGGAAATGGTGGCCTTATTACAAAGACGATGTCTTCTGGCGCTCCGATAAAAACTGCCTGTATCTTACTTCAATCACAATGGTTTTGGAAAAGGGTCCAAAAGTTTCATGGACGACGGACACCAAGTGATGACAATGGTTAGAAAAGCGAGAGGTTAACAGCTCATCTAGCTGAGGTAGGCTTTTTAGTAATATATACAATGTTGGCTGTAAATGCTTGACTTTAAATGTTTGGTATATTTTTTCTTTCTAACTTGTGTAGTTTCTTTTAGTCTGACTTGTGTAAAGAAGTTTCGTTTTAAATAATACTTAATATATGTATAATTTACCCTTTTAGGTGGTCTATCACATGTGTTTGTTTATTAGTAGTATTTCCGGTTGTCTCGACTTTGAACAACTGTAAAACTGATAAAATTTATATATCTTTAAAAATCGTATCGTTTGACTTTATTCAGTGTTGAAATTGATAGTACACGTAGTCGATTATGTGACAAGAACCTCATTTTCGCTAGCCAAGGGTTACGATCAGGCCTGCTCTTCATCTACCTCTGAATATTGCAAATTTATATTCTAGTATTATTACTAATAAAATTGAGAATGGAAATGGGGAATGTGTCAAAGAGACAACAACCCGACCATAGAACATTTGTTTAAAATCCTTCAACTGTGATGCTACCTCTGACATATCTTGACGAAAGAAGTCCGTATATTTTTAGAATCCTAATTCCTGGAACTGTTTTTGTCCGACTACCTTACATGCAACCAGGCTATATAGCCTTGAGCCGATGAACACATAACAAAAATATATCAAACGCAATTGGTACAAATAGGAATAAAGTATTGTCATTACTCGGCATCCTTTGTTTGTCTTCCAAAACATAGATTGGAACCCTCTGAAATTTTTGAGTTAATTTGAATCAATATTATCCTCAAGCGTGTCTGCTTGACAATCTAAAACCTCGGGGACGATCGTAATCGAAAGTATGATTTGCAGAAAACGCTTAAGTTGCTTAATTGTACACAGCTTAATTATATTCCATTTTTCTTTTTCTTCAACTGTTCCATGATCTATCCGTTTTTTTTTGTTTGTTGTTGTTTGGTGGTATTCATAAATACTAATTCCCAGTCTTAAAAAATGTATAGTTTACTGCATAGATAATGCATTATGCCAGCCGAAAGGAACTAAAACTGCAGGAAATTCCATTCACACCAATCGGTTTTTACTATAAATAGTGAACTGTACTTTAAAACTAGATATTTTATTAAATTTTAAATTTTGAAAACACCGACAATTAGACAAAAATCTCAGTAATCATTGAGAATTACCGTGTATCTTTGTATCAGTCTTTGGTGATTTCTGCAGTCGAGAAGACATTCATTAGTCCAAAACGAACAGCAGCCCGACCTATATAGAAATGACGGATATTTTTATTTGAATACTAGTAGTTGAATAGCGTCATAAAACTTTTGATTACGATTGTCGTTCTCAAGACTCAGAACTTAACCAATCAAAATACTTTATCATGTGTTTCGAGCACAAACTGTGTATTCCGGGTACTGAGTAAAGTTTAATGAGGTCGACATGCTTATGGAATCAACTGTATATTTGATTTCAATTAAGTTTTTTTTTCAAATCTTGTACATTAAATTCTTCAAACTACGTACATAAATTTTAATTGACATCTAAACCTAATTGATCAGCATTTCTGTGTGCATCTTGCCTTCTTGATTTCTGTAAGTGTGATACTTGGCAAGCTCAAATATTTTTCTACTTTTCTCTTTTTGCAAGTCTTTCAAATGAAGGTCAAATGAAGGTCAAATGATGCCAGTCATTATCGCAATCTGAATTATCAGTAGTATACTAAGTGTGTAAATTTTTGATGTTATAAATATATTTGTATAAGCATGCCCTCCGTGGATTTTTATTATATACTCGCTTCAAAGGAAGAGATATTTTGGTTTTCATCCGTGCGTCTGTAATATAAAGTAATGTCCCCCATGAACTATTGTCTGTTGGGCAAAATTTCATATAAAATATTGTCCGCGGACACTACTTCATATTGATTTACTGTCCAGGACAATATTTCAATATGAAATAGTGTCCTTGTCCATGAAATTTTGTCACCTACTTCTGAACAATATTTAACTATGGAATACTGTCTCTGATAACATTTCACTGTGAAATTCTGTACATGACAATATTTCAGTGTGAAATTATGTCCATGAAAATGTTTCTTCTATTAATGTCTTCCCTGAGAAATCCTCTGCCATGAAATTGTGAGCATCTAGTAATGTCTTCCTTGAGAAATCCTCTGCCATGAAATTGTGAGCATTTCTGAAATTTTTAAAAATATTTTTCATAAAACAGTATGTGTATATCCATAAATTGTGGAGATTTGTTTGTTATTATCAATCAATAGAACACTTTAATGATACCATTATCCAAAATATTAAATGTCTATAACCTCACTTTCATGAGACAAAATTGCATGGCAATCCATCTATGAAATATTGTCTCAATACACAATATATAACCTTGGATAACCTCCCTTTAACAAGAAAAAAATTCATACTATCCACCTATGAAACATTGTCTGTATATGGACTAAATTTCATATGGAAATTTGTCCTTTTCGGACATTATTTCATAGTTGGAGACAATATTTCTTAGGACAATATTTTGCTAAACACATGTACCTTTTGTGTTGAAATATACTATATTTCTATGCCCCCGCCGTAGGCGACGGGGGCATTAGGTGTTACCCTTCCGCCATCCCATTTTCGTTTTCGCACTCTAACTTTAGTTTGCCTCGTGTAAATTTTATGAAACTCATGCACAATGCTAAGAACCGAAAGTTGCATGCAGAGTTCGATTTTGGGCAGCGAGTCACTTACTGTTCTAGCGTTATGCCCCTTTATATAAACTTGGAAAATTGCAATTATTTTCGTTTCCACACTCTAACTTAAGTTTAACTCATCCAAATTTTATAAAACTCATACACAAGGCTAAGAACCATAACACGTAGACAGAGGTCGAATTTGGGTTGTAAGTCATTTACCGTTCTAGAGTTAGGCCCCCCTTTAACGTGGAAAATTGCAAAGCTTGAACGTAGGCATTTGTGTCCTCAGACAAATTATTCTTTTCATTTAATGTTATGTTTTCTTTGCTTTTCACAAATTTTCAACTAATTGTACATGATCATATTTGCATTCAAAAGAGAGAAAAAACGATCTCCAATTAGTTTATCTATTTTAAGAGTCACGATTCAATAAACCTTCAATGGTCTTTTAGCCGGATAAACTACCATTGACCCATAAAATGACATAACTGTAGTGATTTTAATAACTTTGTTTTTAAAAGTGGAGACACAAAAGTATTGTTCAGTTAGAAATCATGGGCTTATTGATATCATTTATAATACTCTTCTCTCTTGTTCTTTGGACTAACGCAGGTGGTGTTAAAAAGGTACTGGTGTTTGGTGGAAATGGTCTTATTGGTGCAGCCAGCGTAAATAAAATGCTAGAAAATGGACACGATTTGACTTTGGTTACCAGAGGAAACTGGTACTGGGACACTGACGATACTATCAAGCCACGGATAAAGCATTTGAAATGTGATCGAATGAAAAGTTTGATGGATTGCTGGAGTGCAGAACAGTATGATTTTTATGATGCAATTGTAGATTTCAGTGGTTTTGATCCGTATATGATCAAGGATACATTGAAACTTCTGCAAGGTAAGTCGACTTCATATTTTTACGGAGGTTCTGTTCGGATGAAAAGAACCTCAATACTATTTTCGATCATATTATAAACTAATGTATCATTTCACATGTGAAATTATCGGTTTTTATTTCACTGAGAAATCAGGCAAGGTAATTTATTGCAGCCAATGTAATAAATATATCCAGTGAATTTCAATAAATAAAAAAAAAATAATAAAAGGATGAGGTGCAACACTGACTCATTCCGCCGGTAACTTTCATCCAACCTTAAGTCCCCATACAAAAGCATTAGTTGTCAAACAAAAAGGAACCCCCCTTTTTATACATGAAAACCAACATGAAAAACAAATGTAAATGCAGAAAATGTTGCCATATGCAAAGCATTTGACAAGAAAAAAGCTATTAAATACGTGTCTTTGGCGTGCACAAATATGATTTTTTTTTAATTACAGGACGAGTAGGGCGTTATATCTACATCAGTTCTGACTCTGTATACGAGGTCTGCACGAAAAACCATACTCGGCCAACGATAGAGACCGATTCTGTACGACCGGGTCATATACCAGAGCAGGAGATTTTGAACAAGAAAGATGATTACGGACATCGGAAATTTTCAGGGGAAGAGGTTTTGGTAGAACAGAGAAAGCAAGGTGGGATGCCATACTTCTTCATCAGATTGCCGGATGTTATTGGATCACGTGATAACACGTACCGTTGGTGGATATACCAGGCTTGGTTGCGATTATCACCATACTTAGAAACAGAAATATCTATTCCGAAAAATCTTGTTAACTTTCCGATGAGCTTCGTTTATGTTGAAGACGTTGCAAAAATTGTATCACAAAGTTTGAATTATGACAAAGACCTTTTAGACGAAGCATACAACTTTGCTTTTGATGAGACGCCAACGCTGCCAGAAGTTCTTGAAATGATGAAAAAATATATGGAAAAGCAAGATATTGATATTCAAGTGTCTGACAATGAAGATGTTGTTCACTTATTTCCGTCCGTGACAAGAGGTCCAATATGCTGTGAAAAAGCAAAGCATAAACTTGGTTTTAAACCCACGTCTTTCGGACAGGCTGCAAAGGAAACGGTTGATTTTTATGAACAAGCAATGTTAAGTAACAAATTTGAAAGAGAACGGTTAAGTGTATTAACAACGTTGGAAACATTTTCACCTAATAATCCTAGAAACGTTTATATAGGACTCCGAAAAGAATATGGTTTAAATATAAAAAGTAGAGAAGAACTGTAGTATCGGATCCAGTTGATATCCTTGTTCATTCGAGCGTCACTGATGACTACTTTGCAAAAACGAAACACTCGTCTGGAGTACAAAATGTTACATTGAAAAAGGATTAAAGTCGAGAATGATGTAATATATCTTTTTTATAAAACATAACTACTTTATTTATTTCTAAAGAAAAATGAAAATGGTCATCGCTTAATGTTTTGACATGCATTAAATCTAAAATTGGGTTTACAGACATACGTGTACTTTAAAAGATAACATAAGAATCTTAAGAATATTTAAACAAAATTATCAAGGGGTCTATACTTTCAAATGTACGATTTAATTTCAATGTTATACATGTATACGTATAAAACAACTTCAGTCAAATCTAGAAAAAACGCTGGTCTGAACAGTGTTTCAAACTGGTCAGAGTTGTCTTTGAAAGTGGTCCGAGTTGTCTTAAAATTGTCCGAGATGTCTTGGTCCGATTTGTCTTTGGTCAGTTGTCCTGATTCCGACAACCTACTGAAAGGTGTTAAAAAGGTATTTACATCTACTGCATTTCATAGATTTGTAACATTTCTCCACTTTTTTTTATTTGTTTACAAAAGAAATCTGGGACTGGGACAAACTAACTTGCAAAAATTGTTTACTTTACATGTTTACTCATTATAAAAATCTAAACAAAACGCTCAGTTGTTTTCGGCGGTGGTCTTTTTCTCAAAGTCAACGGCCCGGTATTTTGTTCCGAACTTTTACATATTCTCAGTATTTTTTACTTGAAAAGAAAAATAATTTAATTATTAAAACTATTTGTGGCTTTGATTTATAAGGTTGACCCAACCGGAGGGACAATACACCTTATCGCTACCTTTTAGTCCAATCCGGAAAAAAACAGTCACTTAGACAACTTCCTGTTTGGGTCAAGTGTTGCAAAAACAAAGGTCATCAGTAACGAGCTAAGTGAGGAAAAATTTTAGAAAGCAAACATTTTGAAACTTTGATAAATTATGATTCACTTTTTTTAAACACACATTAAAGTAATAAAAATGCTTTGTTTGAAATGTTTACGATTGTTTAAACATTTCTCTTTGAAAAGTTTAATGCATAATACATTGTTTAAACAGGGCCCCAGATCGCTAAAAGTTGTGTAATTTTTGAACTTATCCGTATTTGAATAAATAGCGATGAGGTGTATTGCAAAACAAGTAATAGCTGTTCTAAAAAAGCTAGCCGTCTCTTAGCTGATGAAAGTGGAAAGTGTTCTCGCTTTGTAGATTAATTCATTCAGAATAGCCTTGCATATCAATCAGCAAATTTTACCAAACACGTTATGATGCAGTATACCGTTCAATGTTGGGTGTCAAATAAGGTCCTTATCGTACTAATCCTTCAAAGCTTAACATACTGGATTGACATAATCTTTTTGTGAGAGACCGTTCTTTTAAAATGCCAACAGTATTTTCGTATTTGAAATTTATAATTTTCTTTTATTTCTCTTTCTCTCATATAGCATATATATATATAGTATGAATGGTCAATAAACCTCAAAACAACTATTCAATTCTTTATTAACCAAATGTTTTACAACATATAGGTACATGTATAATTAATATATTATACTAAATATAGATTACAAAAATATACGATCATAACAACACAGACAGAAGTATTAAATACACATAAAATAAATACCTATAAAGACTACTAGAAGTTTGTTCTTGACCCTCCTCATTGTTTTAAGTAATATTCATTGTTTGCTATTAAGATATTTTTTTGTACATGTATTCACAGCTATTCTATATATCATAGCTAGACTTGGGAGGATTAAAAACTTAAAATATTGTAATGACATGTCCATTGTAGAAGATCGTAGGTTGAATTTTAGAAGTAAATTGTTTTGTTTGTTGTTTAATTGGGTTGCTGTCTAAACTAATCACGTATACTTCATATCTCCTTTAAAATCATTCATAGAAATTAAGCATTGCTGAAATATGATAGAATACATGTATAATTGCTTTCATCGTCTGAGAGTAGTTTTATATTCTTCTTATATATATATTTCCCTTTCGATTTTTTAATCTTCTGTTCTTCATCGTCTGCTATTTTGATAGGGAGAGCTAGAAAACTAGAAAACGTTCAACCCAGCCCAAACCGTACCCTAAAGATCGGGGGGGGGGGGGGGGGGGGGGGGGGGGCACTTACCATACTTATCATTTGTAGTGAGAGGTAAGGATGAGCCACTAGAATAGGCCTATTTTATAATCTAGGCTAAGAAAAAAGCACGATGTTTTCATAAGTATGCTTTCGTGTACAAGATGTACGTAACAGTGAGCGACTGGATAGACAATATTTCAGTAGTTTCGGCTATTTATAGATAAGTGTTACCTGTGTACAGATTTGCATGATTAGTAACCAGGCAAAATCTAATTGCTAAAATTACTAGGTTTCGAATTGTCCCAACCAATCAACACAAGTTAGCTATGATAGAGCTGGGAACAGTATATATGTTCCTGGATAGAGTCAGCAATATCTTCCAATCAGATAGTATGTAGCATTCAGCCCACAGACTGTCCATCGTTCAACTCTAAATAACGTCTCCTCCAAAGAGCAGAAAAACAGCCCAAGGCCACCAATGGGTCTTCAACACAGCGAGAAAATCCCGCACCCGTAAAATGTGTACCAGTTCAGCAGAAATGGACGTTACACTAAACTCCGAAACATATAAATGAACCAAAATTTAAAAAAAACTTACAAGACTAACAAAGGCCAGAGGCTCCTGACTTGGGACTGTCACGGCGCAAAAATGTGGCGGGGTTAAACATGTTTTGTGAGATCTCAACCTCCCCCTATATATACCTCTAGCAAATGTAGAATAAACAAACACATAGCAATACGCACAGTAAAACTCAGTTTAAAAGAATTTCGAATCCGATGTCAGAATAGGTAACAGAAGAAACTACGGCAAAAAGACAATGATACATAAATTAACAAAGGACTACTAGCAGTTACTGGCATGCCAGCTCTAGACCTCAGTTAAACTGATTGAAAGATTATGTCTTCATCATATGAAAATCAAGCACAATCCCTCCCGTTAGGGGTTAAGTATCATAACATCATAATGTATGATGGTATGATACTACAATACCTCACCTATGGAAGTACTCATTCTTTAGTTGTGGGTGTCTTGTAGTCACAGCCGAATGCGGATATTTTCAACTCTTACTCCGATTTCGAACCGATATTACTATTTCGACGAAAGTTACTGTGTTTTTTTTGAGATTTTTTTTAATTCTTGAGTGCCTCCGCCAACGTGAGCCAATTATTTCTTTTCTTTGTCGGCAAACCCCGTTTGTATGCCATCTTAAACACTCATTTTTACAGTGTATTACGTTGGCGGAGGTCTATTAAAACGAAGGATTTCAGTCCAAAAATCAACATTTTTCTATCTTTTGACGTATTCAAAGCACTTTAAACAACGTTAACGCGTCAACAGCAAGGTTTAACGTGTTTAAAGTTATGGAAATCCTTCGTCAAAAAGTAGAGTCAACGGGATAAAATGTAGATCGAATGCCTTAAAAGTTAAAAATGATAAATAGGAGTTTTATAGCGATAAACAATGTTTTAACGCGTTAAACGAGGTTTTAATGCGTTTTAAAAAGGGCATACGATACAGTAATGAGGTAATGGCGTTGCTAACGTTAAATGTTATATTTTCACGACGTCAAACTGTGAAACCGAATGAACATTGGTGTCATTTGTATCTTTATATTAACTAACTATCAAAAAGTGTGAAAAGCATTTACAGATGGAAAATGACAAGTCTAGTGACAAACATATCGTACATATTCATGCAGAAAAAGAACGAATTAACAATTATTCCAGTAGGAAGTTCTGAATGAAATGTCCTCATTCTGACCAGAAGAATTTGCGTATATATAATATATCCAGCATAGCCCAACAGACGCCACCCTTCGGCATTGGTTAATCCACCCATGGCATTAATTTATTACAAGATAAAGATATGATAGCTAGCTATCATGAACAATTTCGTCTTTTGCAGCCAGCTCTATAAGAATTATTTATTTACAAGGACTTTTCAGGCGTTAACAAATAACATAAATCTCAACTAGATGCAGTTGAAATCACTACTTCTATCTTAATTGTTGTGTCATGTTGTTTTCTTTCGATCTTGTCGGTATGTCCTTTGGTAAATCCTCTGAAAAATCAAGGTTTGAGAAATTTAAATCCTGAAATAATGATATGTTTCAATGGCCATTAGGTTGCATTTAAATGCATTGATTCGTGCAGTACAGCAGTTGTAGATAACGTTTCGTCGATTCATCTGCCTAGAAAAAATAACGTTTCAGTAAAACAAAAACTTCTTTTTTATCATAAGGAAGACATTCATCTTTTTTAAATAAAGATATGCATTAGCTGTTTACTGTAGTGAAGTTATAGGGAAACGACGATGCGTATATGCAAATAAAAAAGAGGAGACGATACCAAGTGGAAATAAAAAATACATAAACCGAAAAAAAAAACAGAAGAAAAATGACCAAGAGAAAAACAACGCGGAACAGCTAAACATTCATCCACCAAACACTACAGAAAAAAATAGAGTGAGCAAATTATACGAACCACACTTACAAAAAATTGGGACTCGAGGGGGTGCAGGTGCATCAGTACGCTCCACTAATTACACCCATCGTGTAAATCCTATTATAAGTATCATTCGGTAATGCCATAACTTGGAATAGAAGACGGGGTTGTGGATATACGACAATTAAAACATGTTGGCCATATGTGACCCGCAATGACATTTCATGGCGTGTGGATGTAGAACGTCATTGTGAGAAAAACGCCGTTAACTATATAGGCATGGAAGTATTATATTGTCAATATAATACGTCCATGCTATAGGTTACTAGCCACGACATTTCCAAGCTTATGGGGTACATTGTCTAAAATTGGCTTTTTGTATATTTATCTAGAACATACTGAAACAAAACACTCTGTCATGTTATTATGACCTATTTGTTGTAATAACAATGAAAACAGTCTTTTTGAATATCGGCATGAGACTATTCGATGACGACTTTTTATTATCGAAGGCACTAATTCATAAAATACAAAATTAATTATTGTATTATTTATTGGCGCTTAGTAATCTCCAACAGCGTATTGGAATACAAATTTCAAATTATGCATTTGAAACGGTGCATTTATTATGGATATGTTTTAGACTCCATTTATGAAAATCTATAGAGTATAGAATTTAGATTTTTTCTTATCAATTTTATTTAATGACTTCACTTGTTCTAGACCAATTATATAGCGTGGTTATATCTAATAAAAAATAATGTCTCTTTCATTTTACCCATACCACTCTTTAAACACAGAAATGATAATTCTTGCCTTGAGTTGCCTGTCTCATATGCATAAACCCAAACCTCAATTTCTAAAAGGCACATGTCTGCAGTTTGTAATAAACTAAGTGTGATGAGAAGTATACTAATATATACAAAGATTAAGCACTAAACTATTATTTATTCAAGAATATAAAACATGTAAATTTATTTACAAAATGGCAACTGGGGACTTATACAACTGCATAGTAAAAACCAATAATGTATAATGTTTTATCTCCATATGCAAAGGGAGATAACTCTAGCTAAATCTTGAAACTTGGATTGATTGATTGATTGATTGTTGGTTGCTTAACGTCCAATGGTTGAAACTTGGAATTGAAATAATTTTTTTTATAGATTGACTAAAAAATTTGTATCGAAATAGCAAAATACAGATGCTTGCAGCTGTAGCCCCAAGTTGAATAATGAGAAAAATAAAAATCAATCCACTCCTTGCTGTCAGTACAAATTTTACTTGTTCAAACTGTAGAGGTCATTTGAATTTGAGCTTGTCTAAGTATATCTGGAGAGGTATGAATATATTTGGTATATCAATCTGAGAACCATCGTCCCAAAGTTTGAATAAGATGATCAACCAGTCGTGCTTTGTGTGCAGTAGTTGCAGCACCACTTCTGAATGAATGGCCGTTATACTTTTCACTAGATAATCCTAATTTGTCTAATGTACATTAAATTACATGAGAAATGAAAAAATTTCTTGACAATGGATCACCTATATTAGTAATAAAAAAGGACTCAGAATTGCTAAAAATACCCATTCTGAGTCTATAGTATTTTTGAAGTACAACTACAGGACATATATCTGAAGAGTTTTTAAACAAAGGAATAGTAATACCATACATAAAAGGATCAGTCTTAGATTTCTTTAGGTGCACAAAAATACAGTCATTTGATATTTGAACATCACTAAGACACAAATTCGATTCAGGATCATTTTTTTTTCTATCATGAACAGAAAATTCACCACATCTTAAAAACCCGAAAAAAGCTGTTACACATGCAGCTTCTATTAAAACGTCTGTAAAACTATCAAAAATACAATTGTGTAGTACAAAACACATTCTGTGTAAAATATCAAAAGTTATAGGTTAACGAATTATCTTAGGCATAATGGCATGCTTCTTTTTAAAACCTATTAATACGGATTTTAATTTTGGTAATGGTTTACCGACAAAGTTCTCTAATGGATTAACGCCCCCTGTTAGTAAGTAAATAAACGTATGCCACATAGGTAGGATTTAATGGTGGAATATCTCAGATGCTTATGAGGCTGCAAAAGGCTATAAAACGCATCAACAAGTTTTCAGAAACAAGTGGCAGCTGGAAAGTTGACCAAGTTTATTCTTGTAGTTGTAAGAACTTACGATAATGTTCATATCCCACGTTGTACAAAGCTTTGGTTGAATCTGCAACAGCGAAATCTTGTAAATTTTCTACTGCGATGTCCAAATAATCTCTTCCAGGGTTGAACAAGGAGTTGCTGCTTTCTCTGCCTCTGGTGCTAACTGATGAAATTTGTTCATCTGCAAACGAGATAAAGAAGAGTCAGCAATTAAGTTCATTTTACCCGGCACATGTTCGCTGAGGACCATCGTCCCAAAGTTAAAAAGTCATCTAATAGATGCAAATTAACTTTAATATCATAATTATTCTGAGATATCCAGCACACACTAGTAGATAAAGAGTCAAACAGTCGGGGACTAAAACGACACCAAAAAGGTAAACGAA
This sequence comes from Mytilus californianus, assembly GCF_021869535.1. NCBI lineage: Eukaryota > Metazoa > Mollusca > Bivalvia > Mytilida > Mytilidae > Mytilus > Mytilus californianus. The sequence continues at coordinate 68,947,901 of NW_026262690.1, forward strand.
CATAATGATAGTACTGACCGTTCCACTTAACACAAAAAAGATGCCACTGTTCTTTTTTAATCGGAAGTTGTTTGAACGCATCTGAGATGTCCACCTTACAGCATAGGGACTTTGACCCATATCTTTGAATCACATTAATAGCATCATCAAATTTAATGTATGTCAAGGAACATAGGTCTTTATCTATCAAATCATTTACACTGTAGTGCTCATCTAAATTATAAGGAGAGGATAAATCAATTATAAGCCTTTGTTTTTTGGAATACTTGTGTGTTGCAATACCCAATGGACTTACTCTATAACTTTTAAAAGGGGGTTGAGAAAAAGGGCCCTTTAAAAAACCTTTATCAACCTCCTGCTGTAATAAATTTGTGGCTACTTCAGGATTTTTCCTGGCGGTTAAAGAATTCTTACATTATAAATAGGTACAAAGAGTTGACCAAAACAATAGAAGTTCATGTTTTACTTGCAGACACATATCATACACAAACATCGTATGAAGTAATGACGTAGCAAAATTAGATTAGAATTGAATGTGCACTGTGACGTCATAGACCGTGTGCAAAGATAATTAACTGCCCAATAGAGTGAGATGATAAGTTTTTAATAAACTCCCATTATAATAAATATAATTTAAATATATAGATTCAAATATTTTTCACTTCAAGCGATAACGTTAAACTTCTTCAGAACTTATATAGGATGTATAGTTCAGTGCCAGCAAAAAGAGAAGCCAAGGTAAAGTGTTACTCTCTTCTTCACAATTACTTGTTCAATTGAATCTCGAGGAAATTGAAGGAACCATCCGAAAACAGTTATAAATTTGTAAATGATTGATTTACTTTCAATTTATATATTAGTTTTACCTGGCTTCAACTTATGAATTCAGAGGCGGATTCTATATCTATTCCGTTTATTTTTAGTTTTGGGGGTCACGGCTGGGCCGCAGCTACATATATGGTAAATGCATAAACTTTTTTCAAATGCCAAGCCTGTGTCGCTCACCTTGGTCTATGTGCATATCTAACAAAGGACACTCTCCCGCATTGTAGATGAGAATAGAATTCATGACAAAAATCTCTGTTTTGTTGATCTTGTATTACTGATCATTTAGTCTGTTTAGTTTCTCTCTATCTTTTTTAGTTTTTGCTCAAAAAACAACAGAGGGTAACAAAATCCTCATTTAAGGGCAATCACTTCTATAAAGAGTAACAGTCTGCTAACTATATCGACAAAATTTGACTTGTAAGTAAATCTTGTCTTGCTGATCATTTTTGTGATTTAAAGTGTCTATTTATCTATTATAATTTTTATCATATAAGGCAAAACGCAAACAAATGGTAAAAATCGTCATTAAAGGGCAAAAACCTCAAAAGGAGTCGTCCGAAACTTCCTCGAAATTGTCTTAATTGTAGATCTTGTCTTGCTGATCATTTTTTCTAATTTAAGTTTCTATCTTTTATAAACTTTAAGATATAAGGCAAAAACGCCAAAAAAATGGTAAAAATTGTCATCAAAGGGCAATAACTCTAATAAGGAGTCGACTGACGATAGACTTATTTGTAGAACTTGTCTGTCTGATAATGTTTGCATTTAAACGTTTCTCTCTATCTATCATAGTTTTCAAGATAATATGCAAAAATGAAAAAAAATATGAAAAAATTTGTCAGATTTTCTCTTTTTATAATGGTTTTCAAAATAATAGCCAAAACTTGCATTTTACCCCTATGTTCTTTTTTTAGCCATGTCGGCTATCTTGGTTCGCAGACAGGGTCATCGGACGCATTTTTAAAACTAGATACCCCAATGATAAGGCTTGGTTAAATTTGGCCCAGTAATTTCAGAGGAGAAGATTTTTGTAAAAGTTAACGACGACGGACGACGACGACGACGGACGCCAAGTAATGGGTCAGGTGAGCTAAAAAAGACTCAAAGATTTGTTGAAGTTTATGATTAGTTCGCTTGCTTTAGCTAAAAGCTTTAAATTATATAAATTTCATATACAATGGTAAAAAGCATCCAAAACATCAATTCAGTATAGAAATAAACATACATGTCCCCATACGAAATTTAACATAACGTTTATATTGCTATAATATTCTAACAATGATTTTCTACCTCCATAAGCCTGGAAATATCATGGCGGGTCACTTATGTGAGACAAATATGCCACAATGGATGGCGTCAGTAATAGAAAAGTGATGAATACAAATGTAGAGTTAATTTAGAACCCGTGGTTCAGCACCTCCATTGAAAACAGAAAATCTCTATCACAAAACTTAATGAGAAAAAAAGCACTGGAATATCGTATAAACTGGGAAATATATACTCCATATTCAGGTGCCCAAAGAATGTTTAAAGAATTCAATATAAAAATGGAAAAATCACAATCTGATTCTCTTTTGTCATAAAGTTTATTTTCTATATAAGTCACAATCTGATTAAATACAGATCATGTGGCCAGCGCCTTGCTTACAAGGAGCAAAGCTGGGACGCAGGAGTTGTATTTTGAGGTATCTGTTCCTTCTCAACCGGGTATTTGTATCTACGTTGACTCTTTTGTTAAAAAAGTTGAACCAGAAGCCAAATGTTTATGGTGGCACGGTAGTATTTTCTGGGCCATAGGTATAATAGCCTTTTTAGCTCACCGGTGACCGAAGGGCCCTATGTAAACATATGCCATCATTTGGCGTCCGTCGTCGTCTGTCGTAGTATTTTCTGGGCCATAGGTATAATAGCCTTTTTAGCTCACCGGTGACCGAAGGGCCCTATGTAAACATATGCCATCATTTGGCGTCGTCGTCGTCCGTCGTCGTAAACTAGTTCAAGAATCTTCTCCTCTGAAACTACTGGGCCAAATACCTTCAACTGAATGTTCCTTAGGGTATCTAGTTTATAAATTATATCCGAAGTTTTGATCCATCAACAAACATGGCCGCCATGGCTAAAAATAGAACATAGGGGTCAAATGCAGTTTTTGGCTTATATCTCAAAAACTAAAGCATTTAGAGCAAATCTGACAAGGGTAAAAATATTCTATAGGTCAAGATCTATCAGCCCTGAAACATTCAGACGAACCAAACAACCCATTGTTGGGTTGCTGCTACTAAATTGGTAAATTTAAGGAAATTTTGCAATTTTTGGTTATCTTGAATATTTTTATAGATAGAGACAAACTGTAAACAGCAATAGTGTTCAGCAGAGTAAGATCTACAAAAAACTTACTATATGACCAAAATTGTCAATTGACCCCTTAAGGAGTTATTGCCCTTTAAAGCCATTTTTCCACAATTTGTTCTTCATGTTTTCTAACATTTAAAAATCTACTCCTCTGAAACTACTGGGCCTAATACTTCTAAACTTTAACTGAATGTTCCTTAGGGTATCTAGTTTGTAAATGATATCCGAAGTTTTGATCCATCAACAAACATGGCCACCATGGCTAAAAATAGAACATAGGGGACAAAAACAGTTTTTGGCTTATATCTCAAAAACTACAGCAGTTAGAGCAAAAGTGAAAGGTGATCTATCTGTTATGAAATTTTCAGACAAGTCCGACAACCCATTGTTGGGTTACTGTTGGAAATAGTTTATTTTTATTAAATTTTACTGTTTTTGGTTATTTTTTTTTAATATTATAAAAAGATAGAGAGAATAAACGGCAATAAATTTCAGCTAAGTAAGATCTACAAATTAATTAAGATGATCAAAATAGTCAATTGACCCCTTGAGGAGTTATTGCCCTTAAAACGTTTTTTTAACATTTTTTGTGAAATTTTTTTCAAAAATCTTCTTATCTGAAACTACTTGGTCAAATACTTAAAAACTTTAATTGAATGTTCCTTAGGGTATCTAGTTTATAGATTGTATTCGGGGATTTGATCCATTCAAAAACATGGCGGCAGTTTCTAAAAATAGAACATAGCGGTCAAATGAAGTTTTTGGCTTTCATCTAAAAAACTAAAGCAGTAAGAACAAAACTGACATAGGTGAAAGTGTTAAACAGGATTTAAGATCTACCTGTCAAGTAATCTTCAGACCAATAGGACAACTTATTGTTGGGTTACTGTCCAGAAATAAATAATTTTTAGGAAATTTTACAGTTTTGCGTTGTGTATTATCTTTAATATTATTATAGAAAGAGAGAAAGTGTAAATGACAAAATTGTTCAGCAATGTAAGATCTGCAAATAAGTCAAATTCCTGAAACTGAAATTATAGGTGAGCGATATCAGGCTCTCATGAGCCTCTTGTTATAATTTTCACCACTTTCTAACACTGCCCAAAATTCTACATACACAGTTAACTGAAGTACTTTCATTATAATATTCTGAAATTAATTTGAATATGTATGATGACCGTTTACTTTTTTGCTATCTCTATAAACCTAAGGCCACTTGTGCTTTTAGGTCTTTTATCATGCAGTGAATACAAAATTAAAAAAAAAAATCTCAAAAATTCATTTTCACCTGTATGAAAAATAATTTCATATTTTTCTACACCTGATTCATCCCTCAGTTTGGGAAAGTATGTTCAGTAGATACTGCATTGTCCAATCACACTATTCAGATACAATGGCTCAAATTGATGAGGTCAATTGTCTTTATAGTTTGTCAGTAATCGGGAAAAGTGCTGTCAATACCGTCCATAGTGTATCGACATCGTCCAGTTAGAGACATTTTCCCAGCTTGTAACCACTGACGTAAGCACGATCACGTGATCGTTATCTAATTAAAAACTAGTCATTCATTATGACAAGCGCTGGATTCTTTGACCAGAAAAATGCCGATTGATCAGGTTTTGACCAGCAAAATTGTACAAAACATGTTTTAAGACTAATATTTATTAATTTAATAAAAAAAAAAAAAAAAAAAATCGCGTCACGTCTCCTTTAAGTAGGGTACACAAAAGAGCAACATAAATACTACCGTATATATAGAATAACCATCCTATACTACGAAATACAAATTATACATTTTATCTTCCTATTTTTATCTTGATAAAAAATTTGGTGGGGCAATTACCTCATTGTCTCAAGGGAAGCTATCCTCGGATTTTTCAGTATACGGATATGGATAGTAAAATGCACATTGCTCGAAGACAAACACATAATCTGTGTCAATGTTAAATCCGTTAATTATGTAATACAAATAGACAGGAAATACGAAAACAAAATTTAAAATGATTGATCTTTTTTTAATCTGCTAACCGAGTCCCTGTGGAGAGAATCACCGACCTTCAGCAGGACAACTGACAATCCTAGTAAATTAAGATTTGAGTCGAACGCACCTTCCACGTGAGGGGTTCGAACTCACAACGGTGAACCAACTACTTAGACCACTCGGCCGCCGAGTAGCAATGATCCTATATATATTTCCTTTCATTTTGCCGGGAGGCCTCAGTGACCCAGTGATCTAAGGAGTCGAACTACTGTAACACTAGCCTGTCAACACTGAGGTTGTCAGTTCGAATCCGGCACATGTTTAGCAGGTACAGTCAACTCCAATCTTAATTGACAAGACATTCTGGAGATGTACAGAATAAAGCAATAAAACACGCCCTAGGATTGTCAGTTTTCCTAACGAAGTTAGGTGGTTCTCTCCGGGTACTCTGGATCTCTCCACCAATGATAAGTGGCGGATCCAGAAATTTTCATAAGTGGGGGACCACTGACTGCCTAATAGGGGGCCCGCTCCAGTCATGCTTCAGTGATTCCCTATATAATCAACCAAATTTTTCCAACAAAAGGGGGGGGCCCGGCCCCCTCCCCCTAAATCCGCCTCTGACTAACCGCCACGAAATATCAAAATAGTGCTGAAAGTGGATTTAAAACACCAATCAATCAATCAACCCATTTTGCCTGTTGTTTAAGACGCCCGGATTATTCACCGAGTCTTAAATTCGAAACATTTTCATGGAGAAATGGCTTGAATTTGTAAATATTTTGGACAAATTCAAAACGCGGCTTATTTTTGTATTTGAAAACTGGTTATCCTTGTCAATTAAGAATGGAATACGACGATCTCCCTATTTCAGTTGACAGGCACGTGTTCACAGAGTGATCTAAACATGTACCTACATCTTAACTATTTATTTAGTGTTTTCATTCTTTTCTTTAAACCAACGATTGTTTGGTTTTTGCTAAACTTTCAGTGGTTAATATTACATGAATATCAACACGAAAATAGTTTTCTGTTATTTGAATACTCTTTCACAAGATGGACTTTTCATGTGTTGGTTACATTTTAGCAGAACTCCGGAAGAAATGTTATTCTACATGAAAACGTGTGCGTGCGTTAAATATTCGTCTTGTGACTTCTGTCTTCTGACTTATAAACTGGTCGTTGAAGGCCGTTCAGTCCCCCTGTAGTACCTTACATCCCCGATATTTGGTCTCTGGTGGATAGTTGTCAGTTATGCCACATTCTCTTATATTTATAAAGATATTTATCATGTTTATTGAGGTGGTAAATTTTCATCCGCAGGAGTAAATGTACTTTACATGAAGGTGCTGAATGACATTTTCTTTGATTTCGACAGCTTGCAACCGATGTAAAATTGCAGATGTTTTTCCAGTGGCGGATCCAAAAGGGGGGGGGGGGGTTCCGGGAGTTGGAACCCCCTTTTTTGACGATAAATGCTTTTGAATGGGGACATATGGTTGGAACCCCCCTATATCCTGGGTTGGAACCCCCTTTTAAAAATGTCTGGATCCGCCCCCGTTTTCCTAAAGTGATTTTTATCGGGTGTTTTTTTTTAATACCTTTTGTTATTCTGTTGACAGGAATGAAAGGGTTTTATATTTCAACAAATAGTATTTCCCTGCAAATAAGTCATGTGCATGTCCCCCCCCCAAAAAAGAGAGGCGGAAGATACTAAAGTGACATTTACACCCATTAGTCGAAGAAAAAATGACAAAGCCGTGACAGAATCGAAGTGATGGATATACTCATGAAAAGATTGGAAGAGTAGTTGAATAATTTCAAACTATATTTAGGTATTATGTGGACAAAAAAGAACATCAATATAACAGCACTATTACTGACAGTTGCATTGACTGCAGGTTTTTCGAAGGATAAGCATTTTTTCAATAGATAAAATATGCTAAATGTGAATCAATGATAGCGGGTCCCTTAATTGGTACAACAATTTTGTTAAAATTGCAATTTCATATCTTAACCAAATTTTCCCTATTACATGTTTCACCTTTTACATTTTATCTTTAGAAACAGAAGAAATTTCCAAATAAAGATTCTTCTAATAAAGTTTATCAATTATCCTTGTAGAACATGGATACAACAGATAGACTTGCAACTAAGATCTTTATTGTCTCCAAAAATTAATCTAAAAAGGTTGTTTAGCCGGGGGCATTTTGTAAATTGAAACATAGGATTGGTTTTTTTTAGTCCTCTAAGAATTCCTTACTAATTTTTAAAATAATTATCATGATTATATTACACTGAAGATTAAAAGTTGTACAGTGTATTTTAATTTAATTCATAATTTATTCCGATAAAAGCATTGAAAATGTACTTTTTCAACAGAAAGAAATTGAAATGGGGATTCATTCTTAATTGCAAAAATACACTTCCTGTATTCAATACTTGAATACCATTTTGTATGTGCAGATTTCATATTTTGTCTTTTCTTTTGAATAAAAAGATCTTGTTAATCCTTAATGATTTATCTTTCAGACATTATTTATAGAATCACTTTATGTAGTGTAGCTCAAAAGTTAGATGCTACAATTCCCTTTCTTTTATTTCTTTCTTACTAATTTATGTTTACTGAAAACTGCCAGTATACGGACTTCCTTTTGCCTATTATTAAATTGTTAACAGTGAGCGATTCATGCTCTTACAAGCTTCTTGTTAAATGTTTAAAAAATAAACTTATCGACATTGACACAAGTGTCTCAATTTACGGAACTCTCATTGATTGTGATATCATCTACCGGTGCTTTGCATTTGCGCCAATTGGCATTTCATTTGCGCCAAAATAATCTTTCATTTGCGCCACAAACCATATTTCATATGCGCCAAAATAAAACATTTTATTTGCGCCAATAATACAAGTAAATACAGGTAAATAGTATAAAAAATAGTTTACTCAAAGGCTCAAAATAGACTTTTAATACTAACTTTAAGGATGTAGTTAGGTGAAATTAAAAGAATGTAGAATTCAGAATTGATACTACAAGTCAGAAGAGCATTAGTAAAGGAACAAAATAAGCTAAAAATATTGATAGGTTATGGAACTCCTTTTTGCAATATTTGATTTTTTTTAAATGGCGGGAAAAGGCTGACTCAAACTTTTACCTTATATCTTAAAGAAAGCACTGTACACTGGAGTAAAACCAAAAGTTTGTCCTGACACAAGACTTGTAAGCAACGGCTCGGATGTACACATGTACACTGAATAACCTATATGACTTATTTCCTCTATATAAAACTAAGGAGGTGTGGTTTGATTGCCAATGAAACAACTATCCACCAAAGTCCAAATGTTGATGAAAGCAATTATAGGCAACAGTACGGCCTTCAAAAATGAGAATACCCCATACCGTATAGTCGGCTACATACAACCCCGACATGAAAAATATGAAACAATCAATTGAGAAAACTAACGGCCTGTTTGTCTCAGAATTGACAATGTCCATCTTGACACCTCAAGCATGTGAACACTATATAATTGTGCTAGGAGACTCTCAGTTTTATATTAGAAATGAGTATGAACTTACTTAGTTACCCAGGGTGAATACTCTAAAAAAAATTCTTATTCACGATGTAGCAATGTAGCAATTAATATTTTAAACTGTTCCGTTATATGTTACCTGTAAAATGGCGCAAATGTAGTTTTTATTTTTTTTGGCGCAAATGAAAGATTGCAAATACAATGCGCCCATCATCTACCTTAAATATTATGTTATGCTGACGCTCGAGATAAAATGCTAATATAACGGCCTAGGCCATGTGAAAATTTCCAACAAATATATGGCTTGCATGAATTATTTCTTAATTAATATATATGCAACAAACAATCATTCCATGTATCAGTCAATATATTGTATCGTCAAATTATGGAAACCCTCAGCTGTCATATATTAGAGATTTACAAAACGTTATGCTGAAGCTTAAAATGTAAAGTTAAGACAGCGTGATGTTGAATTTAAACATTTAACAAGAGGCTTCTAAGATCCTGAATCGCTCACCTGTTAAAAATTCAAATAATAGGCAAAAGCTCAAAAGTAACTGAAAAATTGTCTTTAAAGGACAATTACTACTATAAGGGGTAAGCCAATGGTTTCTGTCATATTTGCATTCTAATCGATCTTGTATGCTAATATTTTTGCTGTTAACAATTTCTACCTAGCTATTATATTTTTCTAGATAAGAAGAAAAAACTTTTAAAAAAAATAGTTAAAAAAAATTCTTTTAAGGGCAATAACTCCTATAAGGAGTCATCTGGTGGTTACGGTCATATATCAGCATTTTTCTAAATCTTGTATAGCTGATCATTTTTTATGTTCACAGTTTCTACCTATCTATTATAGTTTTCAAGATTGTAGGCAAACACTCAAAAATTAGTGAAAATCATCTTTTAAGGGCAATAACTCCTATATGGAGTCATCCAATGATTCAAATATAGGTAAACAAAGGTAAGTTTTTTTTAAATTTGATGTTTTTTTTAACAAATCCATCAATGTAAAAACTTTACAGAAGTATTCATGACTTCATAATGGGACCAATATTGTTGCAAATCTCTTTTATGTACTAGTTCTATTGTGATTATCAGAAGAAACACTTTCATCTCAGACCCAGTGGCCTTTGTTATGCAACAATTTTCCTTTCGACTTTCACTGCACTGACTTTTACTTCCATGTTCAAATAGGTTTAACCATGGAAGTATTATATTGACGTCAATATAATACTTCCATGGTTTAACCAACAAGTTCACTGATAAAGGTTTCTTCAATAAATAATCTTAAACAAACAAAAAGTTTGAAACTATTGATGTCAGAGATCAATTATGTTTCAGTTGAAAGGTGCAATGATAAACATCACAATCATGTCATTCGTTTCGTACATCGTCTGAGAATCCCAGTGGTTTTCGCACGAAAAGTCTTATATTGGCAAATTTGTTAAAATGTTTCTATTTCCATCTGTCACGCGGTAGGTATAGTGTCCGGAGATCGTGTTTTTTCGAGTGAATTGGTCCACTTTTTCGATTGTAGATCAGGGTTTTTCGAGTGAATTTACATGCGATCAATCGATTTACTGCTATTTTGCGAGTATAATAGTTTTATTCGTGACTGTTCATCTTATTCTGCATGCTATACATGTTTTGAACACAAACGACACAGAATTTCCTTTTAGTTCACTTATGATATAGTGTTTTATATTGTCCGTGTTTTTTCGAGAACAACATTAAAACGTCCGGGTTTTTCAACAAATGGTCCGGGTTTTTTGAAGAAAATGTGAATAAGAAAGAAGACATTCTTTGGCTTAAAAACTGACTTTTTCTAGTTTGTAACTGTAATTTAGCGAAGGACAATATTATATATTCTTAATAAGCTACAAAAACAGATTACTATATATATATATATGTTGATCAAATTTAACCATTTTCAATTTAATGATAACTTTCTGTTCTGAAATATTTTACCATAACCCTGCAGTATTATGATATCATAAGAAATCGATGGGTCATTTTTAAAAACGGTCTTAAGAACAAAGTACAGGGACTCATAATCTTTTTAATTTCATTGCATGCTACCTTTGTTTTTACAGTCAATAATTACATTTTATGATTGATATATATATTACGGCGTTTTTGGTTTCCGCATTTTGGCACTACGTTTCCGCATTAAATTTCCTACGTTTCCGCATTTTTATAGTACTCTTTTCCGCATTGTTTTTACATTGATTTTGTTAAAGGTTATTTACGTTTCCGCATTTTAATTTTTTATTAATGTATGCCTCTTCCGTTTGTCAAATGGTTTCCCTCTTATTTGACACAAGTGTAAATTGATTGATTGTTTGTTGCTAAAGGACAAATATTTCATGCATGTTCAGGAAAACACAAGTTTAAAAGTCAGGTTTATACTATAAAAACGAAGAGTTGTTATCCATCGGAGTTCAAATCAGTGTGAAGTGGATGTAAGCAATTATAGGCAACCTCAAAGCCTTCAACAATGACAAAACCCGATACTGTAAAGTCGTCTAGAAAAGGCCCGACATGAAAAGTGTGAAACAATTGTCAAATGGTTTCCCTCTTATTTAACACAAGTGTAAATTGATTGATTGTTTGTTGCTATTTTTTTATGCCCAGTGACTAATATTTCATGCATGTTCAGGCAAACACGAGTTTAAAAGTCAGGTTTATAATATAAAAACGAAGAGTTGTGATCCACCGGAGTTCAAATCAGTGTGAAGTGGATGTAAGCAATTATAGGCAACTTTAAGGCCTTAAACAATGACAAAACCTGATACTGTAAAGTCGTCTAGAAAAGGCCTGACATGAAAAGTGTGAAAAAATTCAAACGAAAAAACTATATTACAGTGACTGACGAAAAAACATAGGAGCAAGAAAACTATGGAAAAGGAGTAAACATTCAGAAAATTTAATATAAACCCAAATGTTCTACTAAAAGAGTCCCCCCCCCTCCCCCAATAGAAAAACTTTAAAATACAATAACATTTGAATTGAATGGAATATCCAATAAAACATGAAAACAACACTTTATAATTTTATGCTTTATGACCAAAACTTGAAATCCATATCGGTACACTAACATGAAGATTTCTAAATGCAAATGAACAATGACTTTTTATGAAATGTACGTGTTAATACAGCATTATCTAACTGGTTTTGCATTGCTTTGTGCTTTGAAAAGTACTTTATTTGAACTTTTTAATTTTTTTTAAACGTAAATGCACTTACATGGTACATTTTAAGCCATGTGAATTTTGTTTTTTTCACTCGATAAAACAAGGACACACTCGAAAAAACAAGGACATATACAAATGAATTTACTCTCCAAAATGTACTTTTCAATGCAAAATCAAGAATTTTTGTAAAGTGTCATTCCAAAGCATTTTAAGGCTAAATTAAACGTTTTTAAAACAAAATAATGTAGGGTTGATAACATCTTTTTATCAAAAATACTAATTTACCTTCTATGATCTTGTATATAAGGTTCTAGCATATTTTTTCACGTTTTATCAGAAAGGAAGTCTGTTTGTTTATATTTTTGATCATAATCACTCGAAAAAAGTGGTCACACTCGAAAAAACCCGATCAAATCACTCGAAAAACCACGATCCCAGCCGGACACTATACCTACCGTGTGTCATATCTTCTGTTCTCGTCCAAATCATTTAAATTGGCTGCCGCTGTCACGTCATTATCATTGAAATAATTCTGAACTTTTTGACCATCACTCCAAACAAAATCCACCATTTTGCTACTTGTTTATAAAAATTTTCCTTTTTCGGTTTTATTGCTTATGCATGTAGCTGATTTAAAATCAAGAGAAACTCGAAAAAATACATTGAGTTTTTAACAATCTAAATCCATACAAGTTGTGTAGCAGGCTAATGGTTAATATAATAATTTATGAAGTTAGGATACCTGAATTATGCATTATGTTCCTCTGCAGGTGTCAGTATAATGGAAATATTTTAGTTATAGCAGTAAAATTGTTAAAAGGGTAAAATTGAAGAAAAAAAAAGAAAATTAGGAAGGGACAGGTAGCAAGATTACTCAAAGTAAAAGGCAATGAATAATTCTATCTTTTCTATATATCAAACATCTAATATATACTTTTGTGTATTCAATAATGAGGTCTAGTATTTGTGTATTGAAATGTATAATGAAGGGTCTGTTTAATTATGTAAGACTGAAGTTGATTAGTAATTTGGTCAATATGATTGACAATCTTTCCAAACACAGCAAAACGACGAAAATGCAAACAATAAAACACAACATTAAAAACTACAAACTGAGCAACACGAACCCCACCAAAAACCGGGTTAATATAAAGTTCTCTGGAAGAGTAAGCAGAAATTTCAGCTCCACATGTAGCACCTGTCGTATTGTTCATGTTTTTGGTACATATTCGGTGATAAATTTCAATCGGTGATGTTACATGTAAGGAAAAGTGGACAGCACTTGGAACATTTTTCCGCCGTCACATGTGGAATAAATAGTCCAACTAACACATCATATATAACCTACGAATGATGGATAGATGAATGGTTGTTTGTTAAACGTCCAGTGGTAAATAAAATGCATATACAGGATGAGAATATAATAATGGAATATGAATGTTGACTACACCGACATGCTGAGCCAGATAAATAATAGATCATAATAATAAGAAATCAAATTTTTTATGAATTATTTATAGAATTTACACAACGCATAAATTCAAAATATACTGGTATCTATTTCAACTTTTGATAATGTTATATTTAGGGAATAAGTGAAAAAAGATAAGGTGGGTCGGGTAGGTTTGTTTTTTTCCTGGTATCATTACATAATTTGTGATTTATAGAATAAACTGTTTGTTGGAACAAGAGAACAGCTAGTTTCGTTTTTGTTGGGCTTTTTATTCGGAATGTTTGTTGTGTCACTTATGTTTTTGTTTTGTGATGGGTAGAAAAGGTATTAATAGTATTTTTGAAAATCTTGAATCACACATTTCGTTTATCCTTTTATCTTACCTACTGCTGCTTTCGAATTTACATCAAATATAGGTCTTGTCTTCAAAGAATGCACCATAGACCGCATTTTGTTTCTTCAATTACGCTTGTAAACAAACAAATTAATTTCAAGCTGATAAAGTTCTTGGATTTTTTCTTCTGATTAAGAAAACCATTTTCCAGCTTGACGAATACATGGTTACCGGGACTTTTATTTTAAAAATATAGTATGTCCCAGATGCTCACCATTGATTCTATGGTGGCGTGCTTATCAAACCAGATGGATTTACTCAACATTTCTTCTGATGAACCTAATGAAACAGGAAAGATCTTATCCTTTGACTTCAGGTTCTGTTATATACTAGTAGGTGATGCTCTCTCACTGTATAATTAAAAATTTCTGTTGTGTAAGAGGGGTGGATGGGGGTCCTTCATTTCTGTATTCTTTATTTTTTAGGCCATTTTTCACTACTCTTGATTCTTTTTTGCCCATTATTCTCTATTCTCTATATTTTAGCACCTCCTTATTCTCTATTCTTTATTTTTTGGGTCCATTTTTCTCTATTCTTTATATTTTCTCTCTATTATTCTCTATTCTGTAAACCCCCATACACACCCTCATGTAAAAGAAATCCTTTCGAAGTTCGATGACTGTTTCTCTTATCTATCATTCATTGTCGTTAACATGAAAACTCATTAAAGATATATGTACCCGACTTATAATTTGGTTCACCAGACGCCATTGCATCTACATAAAACTCGTTTGTCATCAAATGAAAAGTTGGAAAGCCAAAGCAATTACAAAGTTGAAGAGTATAAATAACTAAAAATTCCGAAAAGTTGTGCAAAATACGATGCAAAATTTAGGCAAGCTATATATATATATTCCTAGGGTAGAAAAACTTCAATACTTTATTAACAGTAAATTTACAGAAAATGAACATATATCAATTTAAATTCATGTCAGCACCATTGACTACTGCACTGTTGATACCATTGGAGACGAAATTTTATAATAACCTTAATAAGATATCTAATAAACTAAATAAGTTGTTTAAAAAATATCTAATTTAACTTTTAAGATATCTAATTACGTTTAAAAGATATCTTATAAAGTTAATGAGATATCTTATTTATTCAAATTGAATAAGATATCTCATAAAGCATACAAGATATCTTATAAAATTTAAAAGACATCTTGAAATTGAATAAATATATAAACAGCTTGCCATATGCTAAATGCACTTTTTCAGATTTACATTCATGAAGAACGTTCAAAACAAAAAAGTTCCTAGCAGATAATGTATAATTAGAAATTTAACTTTAAAGTTGCCAATACAATCTATCCCTTTTAAGTTAACTAAGCATTAGAGTTGCAACCATAATTTTGTCCAAATTACTAAATTTATCTATAAAAGTAGATAAAAATGTACATAATAAACCAAGATATGCTAAACATTAACTAATTGGAGGTAAAGTTCACCTATAATGGAAAATTCATCATTGATAAATTAAACATCCTGTAAACTTAATTGCTACCTAAATAAATGGAAATCTTTTATTTGTTACTCCTTTTAGAATAATTGATGATCACTTCAGCTGCAATTAAACATAAAGTGCTTCTAATCTTGGAAGATAAATTCTGATAAATATTGCACAAGACAAAATGCTACCCAACTTCAGGAATTGTCTATATGAAGATTCATACACTTTTGCTTTCTTTTGAATCTACAGGCTCGCATGAGCCTGAATCGCTCACCTGGTAAAAATGTTTGACCTAAAAATTCTTAACAATAATGGCAGCCATTTTTGGCACACTTATGTAAGATGGTAACCAGATCTGATCAAGATCCACTCTGACAATATTATATTTTAAAAATATGATAAAATAATTTAAGGATGATAACCGCAGTAGTAGTTAATTGGTGATTTCAATTTTTGTAGGCAATAGTTTCTCTCCATCTATTATAATTTTCAAAATTATAGCCAAAAATGCACAAAATAGGTATATAAAAAAAATCGTCTTTTAAGGGAAATTACTCCTGGCATTTTATAGCAACATAACTTATTTGTAGATCATTATAGCTTTTTACAGTTTCTATCAACTATAGTTTTCACCAGAAGTTGGTAAAATCATCATTGAAGGACCATTTCTCATGTAAGTAGTCAACAGAAGATTTCGTACAATTAGTTTTGAAGTAGTTGTAGAATGTGCCTAGTTGATAATTTTTTCTGTTTAAAGTTCTATATATCTATTATAGTTTTCAATATTATAGTGAAAACAAAGAATGGGTAGAAATTGCATTTAAAGGTAATAACACCTATAAAGAGTCGACTGACAATTTTGGCCATGTTGATTAAGTTGTAGATCTCGTTTTGCTGGTAATTTTTGCCGTTTTAATCTTCCTTCCACCTGTAATATAATTTTCCAAGTTGATAGCCAAAATCTGTGAAATTTGCTAAAAATTGACAATTTAGGAGCAATAGCTCCAAAATATTTCTTAAAATTTAAGATTGAAATTGATCTGCTAATTTTTTGCATGCCAGTCTTTGTCTCGCCTGCGACAAAAGTTGTGGAAAGCAAGACATAGGGATTGCTTTTCTGGCGACGGTGGTGGTGTCAACAATTGTTAAGTTTTCTGCTCAAGTTAATTTGATAGGAACTGATTGTGATATATCATTGATATTTGATAAAAAAGTTGCAATACTATCAGTACATATCAGTTTGATGACGATTTCTAGGCCCTGCCCCGTAGGTCATAGTCCAACAACTTTGAAATAATTAGCAATTCTCAATGTTAAGTTTTCTGCTCAAGTTGGTTTGATAAGAACTACTTTTGATAGATCATTGATATTTAATATGACTTTGCATTACTATCAGTACATATCAGTTTGACGTTTATTTTGAGGCCCTGCCCCCTAAGTCATGTTCCAGGGACTTTGACTCAATAAGCAATTTTCAATGTTAAGTTTACTGCTCAAGTTAGGTTGATAGGATCTACTTGTGATAGATCAATGATATTTTGTATGAAGTCGCATTACTATCAGTACATATCTGTTTGACGACTATTTTGAGGCCGTGGCCCCTAGGTCCAGTGACTTTGAAATAATTAGCAATTTTCAATGTTAAGTTTTCTGCTTAAGTCACTTTGATTAGAACTTCTTGTGACAGATCAATGATATTTAGTATAAAGTTGCATTACTATCAGTACATCTCAGTTTGTCGACCATTTCTAGGCCCTGCCCACAAGTTCATGGTCCAGTGACTTTGAATTAATAAGCAATGTTGCTGGCCATCAGATTCTTTTTCTGAATTTCATGTGGACAGGCGAGACATATCTCTGTGTCATCAGTTTATGCCCTAACTGTTTTAGTTTTTAGATGTAAGCCAAAAACTGTGGTTGTATCCATGTTCTTCTTTTACAATTTATAAACTAGACATTCTAAGGAACATTCACACACAATCTGTTCAGTAGTTTTGGACCTTTTGGTCAAGGTGAGCTTAAAAGGAATGATGAATATTATTTGGATTGACTTTAAAATTTCGATTCATAGACTATGTAATTGTTCTTAATCTAAGGATGAAGCTACCTCAGACAAAATTGAATTCACAGTTTTAGATGTTCTATTTAACCATTTGATCTCAAATATTTTATATTTTTGACAATTTTTAGAGGTTTTAAAAAATTATGTGTTACTACTGGGGTACTTAAATGAAAACTATAAGTAAGTTTGCACTCAATGTATTCACCATGGAGGCACTGGATATCAACCAAGTATCATAAAAACAAAATATTGCCACATGAAAACATAAATCAGTTTAGTAATTAGATTTTAATTTCAAAATATAAGTATGTATACACACAACAAAGACACAATCACTCTTTTTGCACCATAACTACACCACTAATATCTAAAGTGAACAGTGAACTTATCCCAAATGCTAAATGTAAACATTTATGAGTCTATATTTTAATTAAGGCTATACCTAATTATGATGACGGAGGCTGTTGGGGGAAAAAAAACCCAAAAACATAAATATAGATGTTCCAAAGCAAAAAACAAATCACTGAATACAATTCATATTTTTCTGCAAACAGAATAAATGTTTTAAGAAACACAAAATTGTCCCACATGACAGTCTATAGTTGACTGAAAGAAATTAAAAACTAATTTGTCTTAGGCCATAACGAAAAAAATCCTAGATTCTCTAACAACCCTGACCCTGATTTTTTAAGAGTCAAAAAAATATTTATTATGATTTCTAGCTATTTTCTTTCATTTTGCTAGAGGTTTTTATTAAAATGGTAAACAATAAAAAAAAAAAATAAACCCCCACCCTCCTCAAATTTAAAAAAAAAAGTGTGACAAAAACATGTTAACTTTTTTCTGGTTCACTTAGTGGGCTTAAAGGATACAAAACAGATTACCCTGTATTAACAGTTGTACAAAAGTGCATACATTAAAATGAAGTACATGATTAATCTGATTATCTTTCTTGAAAACTATCTAATTCAACAGTTTAAAGCACTCTTTTTCCCTGGTTACCAGCAGGGTTGTTTCTTGTACAGAAAGCTGAAGCAAATTTAATGGACTAGTTAAGTTTTAAAAGAATGGCCTTCTTAACTTGGAAAGATAATTTTGTAAAAAAAAAAAGTAACTAATATGCAGCCGTATTTAAGTTTTGAAATTGTGTATAAAAATCAAGTTGTACAAATTTTAAAAAAAACTTCAGCCTGCACTTGTCATGCTTGTGTAGACATTATCTATGTTTACACTGTTAAGTAATTTGTTTAGATTAGACAAAACAACAAAGCACACATTCAAAGAAAGAAAAACTGTGTTTGAAAATGATTGCATATGAATAATAAAGTGAACATTTCTAACAATAAAAATTGACATAAAAGTGCAATGTTATATAGTTTGTAATATGTCTCATTAAAATTTTCTTGCAGCTCTACTGTATGAAAACGGTTTAAATTGAAAAAATAAAAGATAAAACTGAAGCTGTGTTATTCACATTATCTTAATTTTATGTATAATAGTTCTAAAATGGTTACTTATGCTAAGCACTATATTCAAAACAACTTGCTAGCAGTATTCAAATTAACCACTTGCATTGCATTAGTTACAGAAAAAAAAATGATTAGCACTTTTGTTTTTATTTAACAAATTAATAAATAAATCACAATGTAGAAAAAAAATCAACAAGAAAGCATACATTCATACATTCACACAATAATCACAACTCTTTCATCAATTAACAATATCAGCAAAACTATATATGATGTTTCACCTGTTTTCTTATTTTTAATTTTCATAAAATCAACAAATAAGTTTAAACATACAAAGAAATATAAGTACTGGGTAGTTTTTCTTTGGTCAGAATTTAGCAGAAAACACATCAGATATGGTGGTAATACCCATTGCCATTTAACACTCTTTCTTCTTTACTAATGACTTATGGACCTAACACTCTGATTCCTATATGTTAAGCCAATTTTCCAGCTTCTAATAACTTCAAATTGGGAGAAAGTTTTATCATAACCATTATTTTGAACATTATTCTCCCATACCACCCATAATAATGGCAGGAGTAAAATGTTGATCAGATAATTCTACTTTTAAGAGTTTGAATTTAAGATCTCAGGTTTCGAAAACATGTCTTAAGGATAAATATTTTGTTAATTAACCTTATCAATTGCAAAATTCTAATTTGACATCCTGTTTTACGCATGGTGGTATGTTCCATATTCAAATACTCAATAAACAATTACTGACGAATATTTCATACAAATATGTACATGAAAACATTATAAACAACAAATGAAATTTTATTTTCTTTATTCTAATATTGAAGATGCAGCAGTTCAAAAGTTAATAAATAACAAGATTATGCATCCATAGGACATCATGCCTGCTCACACTATCACATTTCCATGTTCAGTGAACCACAAAACCTGGGTTAAAACCCTAATTTGGCATACATATATTAAACAGTTCAGTTCATAATGAACAAGTGTACTACGGTTCAAGTTGATGTGATCAGACTTCTTTCAACCAAAACTTTAACATGTGAAGGACAGACAAACAAACGGATGTACAGCAGGACATAAGAACTGTTTTCAAGGGCATATTCTTATTGTACAATGGATTTTGATAGTTTTGTTATGAAATTTATTTAACATATAGTTTTCATTATGTACAACTATTTCAAATAAATATTTTTATAACTTTCTCTTTTTATCACTATATTTTAAAAATAAATATTAAATGCACCATCTTGTATATGTAGTAAATAAACTGTGTTAATTTTTCCATGATATTGTTTTTGTTTTAAATTTACTTGACCAAAAGTTAAATCATATAGTTGTTTATATAACAAATCACAAGTTACCAACAAATACTTGAAGATATGATTACAAATTATTTATATACAAGATACAAGAATGTGTTCTTGGATTGAGTATTTGAGAATAAGCTAAAGATCAACATTTCATACCTCAGTTCTTGCTTGAAACAAGCTGTCATGGGACTAATACAAGGTATCTCAATAATAATTTAAAGATTCAGTTATTCTTCTTCAGAAAAATACAAATTATTGCTATCTTTAAAAATTCCCTAAAGA
Organism: Mytilus californianus; assembly: GCF_021869535.1. Taxonomy (NCBI): domain Eukaryota; kingdom Metazoa; phylum Mollusca; class Bivalvia; order Mytilida; family Mytilidae; genus Mytilus; species Mytilus californianus. The sequence continues at coordinate 68,968,234 of NW_026262690.1, forward strand.
ATAAAACATAAAATTATGATGAACAACTTGTAAATTTAACAATTATTAATGAATGATATCAATAGTTTCATAAATTTATTCAAGACCCTCAATTTGTTGGAATTATGTTTGTTTATACATGCTATAATCTTATTTGAGGTAAAAAGTTCATATACTACTAAGTTCTAATATTTTCATAGAATTTACATAATAAAGCATCAAAAAGTCATATAGATAAATCTGAATTATTCACATATTAAATTTCTTTTTCATTATTTCAAATTTATATAATTTTTACATATAAGACTAGATGAAAAGGAATGTTTGGAATTGTTTGTTTAAACAAAGATATGTTTTTACTAATCTTGTGTCATATTTGCACCCTTCATGTTAAGTTACTATAGCCACTGTATCCCTGTTACACCTGTTCATATCCAGACTGTCTACTTCTCTTACGACCAATAAGGTAAGCTATCAGTACTATAACAACCAATCCAGCAAGAGCAGCACCTACAGCTATCGGTACTACAGAGTTGGTGTCGGAGTCAGCGGAGCATTCTGATATACCTGTAATAAGATTATGATATAATAAGGTGGAAAAAAGGGATGTAACATTAACTGAATTTCTAACTCTGTATGCGAGTTTTGGTTCTTAGCATTGTGTATAATTTTCATTAAATTTGAATGTGGCAAACTGAAGTAAGAGTGTGGAAACGAAATGTTTTTTTATTTCAAGTTATAAAGGGACATAACTCTAGATCAGTCAGTGACTCAATGCCCAAATTGGAACTCTGCGAGTTTTGGTTCTTAGCATTGTGTATGAGTTTCATAAAATTTGGATGAGAAAAACTTGAGTTAGAGTGCGGGAATGGGAAAATGGGACAGAGGGATAGACAGTCAAGGGAAAAACTTGATGCCCCCTTCGCCTAGCGACAGGGCATACAAATATATTGAAACCTTATATGCCAAATTAAAGACACAAACACATTTATCAAAATTTCATCATTTAAATACAAATCCAGGAAATCTGAGGATTCTTACTTAAAACTCACTATAACCTTATGAACCTCATTGCAAGTTATATTAGTTAAGTCTTTATTTAGGCACAATGCAATAAAATAATATTGATATATTTATTAAACACGTTATAACACATGGTAGAAAATTTTCAGATATTTAGAAAATTTTTAGAAGTCGTTGGTTTACAAGTTTGACCTACCAGAACTTTTAAATTCTGTAATATTTTTTTGGAAGGCAGCATATTGTAAGTTGTATGTTCTCATATTAACTCCATCCATCACTTCCAAATCACTTTTATCATTACACTTGTAGCTTCCATCTTTATCTGCAGCAAACTGACTCTTTGTAAATGTTTTCCTCACTGATAGGGTTACTGTGAAAAAAAGGTATGTATAAGTTAAGAATGATCTTGACTACTGACTTTTTTTGTAAATCAAACTGAAAACAAATTGATAATATTTTTCCTTGAGAAGAAGCAGTCCATGGAAATTATTCAGACTAACTGCCTTACTTTTCTCACTTTACATTGGTTGATGATTACATGGTAGCTATGAAAAGACATTTTGATAGGTAGGAACTTCTAATGGATTATTCAGTATTTGCAAAAAAAATGAAAGATGAAAGATGGGAAAATATTCAAACACTATCAAGAGAACTTGACTGTAAATCTCTGATACCCATGTGTAAAATTTCTAGTCATCTCTGCCTTGTATTACCTTCCTATATCCCCAGACAACTTACCAAAGGGAATTATCAAACTGAAGAAATCCACTACATTTTTTTAAGTATATTGGTGATTTGAATTTTTGTAATGCCCTTGGCCGTATGTTACTTTAACTATTATACAAGCTCATCATATTAAGCATAGTAAAAATGGTTTAAAGACTCAAGAGGCAAGGTTTAATTCTGATAGGCCATATTACCATACCTGCCAACTTTTGGAAATCCAAATTGGGGTTTTACAGCGCAACAACAATTTCAAAGGTTACAAATTTTAGAAGAGTATTTTGTGCATGCTGTTTTGTACTGTAGAAAAAGTGTCATATCGTTTTTTATATGCTATACTGATGATGAGCTAATGCACTTTTCTACATTTTATTTGCATGATTTTTGTGCTTATATTATTGTGTAGAAAAGATGAACATGTAGCTAGAATAACCAGGAAATATTTTCTTGTATAGCAGTCTGTGCCAAACTCTTTTGGTTTCTGTCTGACATTCGGTCAGACAGTGTTGTAGGTTTTCTGACCAAACAGATTGTTGTCTGTTCAATTAGTTAAGCTTATTTTGTTGTTTATGTTTTTAAATGTACTGTGTTGTTTTATGATGATATTCATGGTAAAAAATTGCATTTCAGGAAAGCAGTTGAAAAGTTTTTATTAAATAAAAATAATTGTTTCAAAGTAATATTCAGATTAATAAAAAATTACAATATTATAAAATCCCCCCCTTAAAAAATAATAAAAATAAATGTATGTAAAGAAAGTACATGTATATATACACCAGTATTTGCAGTTTCACTTTTTTCCCAAGATAAGTTACTTTAGTATTCATTATTTTAATAAATTCAAATGGCACTCCAATCTCAGCTATTTATCAAATTGAAATCCTTCACTTGCCAATGGGCGACCGCTTATTTCAAATCCTGAACATACTTCAGAGTAAACATTTTACCCAGAAGTTTTCATTTCTATCGATCTTTGCGCACAAAAAGTAAGTCACAGAACCAAGTCGGTGAAAATACCGGACATACAGATCAGAATTGACATATGATTTGGCAGACCTGCATCTATTTCATCGGTCAGGAACATCATACCGACAGCGTTTGGCACAGACTGAATAGGAATATTTATCTGATTCCTTGTAAAAAATATCAATGACAACACTGTATGATCTGTTACAATAAGAAGATTGTCCATGAGCGACTATTTATTATGTTTATGGTAGCACTGCATCTTTGATGTCAATCAGTCATGCTTTTCATTTTAAGCTGTGTAAGATCCTTCATGCAGATGAAAATTCATCTGCCATGATCACGATTTTTACAATTCTGACATACAGACAGAGAAATACAACTCAAAGGTTCTAAACAAGTTAATGACACTAGAATTTAATATGCTGAAAGAAATTGCAATATTGTAGATTCATTTTTATTTAGTGGGAAACAATATTTTTGTGGACTTCATGGGTAAAGGTAAACCCAGAATTCAAATATTTAACCAAGTAAACATTTTCTGTATGCCTTTATGCAAAATTTTGCAAAAATAGGAAATCAAATACCCACAAAAATACATTTGTTTCTTAGATCCATGAAAATTGTTATCCATAACAACAAATGAATCAACAGTATCTTTTGAGGTCTACAGTATGTTTTTGCTGTTACTGAACATATATCGGCTTTCATTTTAATTTACCTGGTTTGTCAATATCAGGAAACAATTCTTTATTTAAATCGAATTTTATATCCACATCTGAGAAGTAATACCCAGTGTCCGTTTTTGTGAAGGTCATTAGAATGGTGGATGTCTTATAAAAAGTGATGGTCATGGTCTCAGTCGTATTTGATGCATCACAGTCTCCAGCAAATTCTGTATCATTGCTTTTGTCCTCTTTATGGATACCAAGTGTCTTTGTAACATTAGTCTACAATATAATAACTCAGGTTAAGTCTAAGTACCAGACATTTCTTAGTATTTTATCTTTTTCCATTATCTGTTAAAATGTTGTCCTTGATATTTTTCAGAAAAAGGTAAAAACTATAAACTTTAATATTAAATATATAAAACATCTATGAATTTTCAAACTTTCTTTATACCGTAAAAAGAATTTGAATATCCAAAGGGAGGAAACATCTGATTTTATTCAATCAACTTTTTGTGTACTGTTAATTTCTAACTAAAAAATTCAAAAGAAACCAAAAGATAATAAATTAATTAAGTTGACATAGATTTATCAACTATGCACAAATTGTCACCAAGGCATCAAACAACCTTTTTTTCTTAGAATCTTAAATTAGACATCCTAGATTTCAATACTACTTACTCCTTTGACAGGAATAGGTAAGGTGAATTCAATTCCTGCTTTGAACATTAGACAAGTTCCATTTCCATTGGATGCTTTGTATGTGTTGACATCAGGGGAACCAGGTTTAGGCATTTTTGCAGTAGTAGTTGGCTGTGCTGGTGTTGTTGGTGGTGCTTCAGATGTAGATTCATTAGTTGGTGGTTTTGTTGTTGGTGCTTCGGATGTAGATTCATTAGTTGGTGGTTTTGTTGTTGGCTGAGTTGTTGCTGGTGGTGCCTCTGATGTTGTATCCTTGTTTTTCTCGGTTGTTTGAGCTGGTGCTTGTGATGTCATAGCTGCTTCTGTTGTGATACCATCTATTGCTGTACAATCCTCAGCTGAAAAAAGTAAAAAAATGTCTAATTACAGTCAAACTTTATTATAAAGGTCAGCCTCGGGAACCAAGAAAACTGACCTTATAAGAGAGGTGACCATTGAATCGAGGTTTAATTACACATGTATTATTACAGCAAACAAGAAGAGGGTGACTGGAAAAGACTGTTTTCATAATATAGGGGTGACCTTTATAGCAGGTTTGACTGTATATTATGGATGCTTTTGAAGAAAATTTGCATCATGATTTTTTTTTTAAATATTTTGTTCATTATGACAATGAATGCATGTTTTCCCATAAATTGTACAACACACTATACTGCTACCTACAAACCACATGGCCTAATGTTACAATGTATACCCATATTCTTCTGTTATAAGGTATTGGTAACATTTTAAACATGAATAACTCTCTGTTGAGATGGATGATTTAGAAGTAGAAAATATTCTCAAAGGTTGAGTGAAGAGTTGTTTTATGAGGATTTGATCTCTCATGAAAAGACCCATTTAAAAGACAACTTTCTTATAGAATATATTTTGTTCTGAACATCTCATCTATAATTTATTTCATCAAAGTTCATGACTCTTTAATACAATGATAAATAAATATACACATCAATATTAATTAAAGGAACTTGATTTTACTTTATATCTATCTATATATTATATATATAGTCAACAGGATGTATTTTAATCATCAATATATTGCACAAATGATTAGATAATCTACCTTATTATCTATATAAATCATAAGTAAACAATCCTGATCAGTGTTTATTCAGTCTATTTGCAATATTTATAAATCATTTATCTCATTTTGAATAATTTTCTGTTTCAGAGTAATATATATTCAAAATTTTCATAATGATTAATTTGAACTGTTTAAATATGGATACATGTACATCATGTACATATACATAACAGATACATCATGTACATATACATAACAGATACATCAACATACTCTACTAAATCATCAATATAGCAGTTCTATCAATGTATTACTTTAGTAACCACCATATATCTATTAGAAGGTTATACATGTCATACATTATACAAGTATTAGTCAAGGGGACAGCTGTTACTTGGTTCAATAATATACAATTATAAATTTGATCAATAAAATGCAATAACTTGGGGAAAAATCTCTTACTTGAGCTAATATTTTATCTTTAAAGTTATCTTTTTCAACAAAAATTTTGTAAAATATCATCTTGTCACAAATCAACTTTTTTCAACACTTTTTACAAAGAGGATATCTCATAATGACATGGTTATGGTCACTTAGTTTTAGATTATACTTTGGAGTTTGCGAGTTAATAGTTAAAGACCTATATTCCAAACTTAACCAAAGTCACTCAAGCATGTAATGTAAATAATAGCGACCTAATGTAGCTGAAGGCATTATTCTACAAGTAATAGCTTTTCTAAAAAAGCTAGCCGTCTCTTAGCAGATGAAAGTGGAAAGGGTTTGAATTCTCGCTTTGTAGATTAATTCATTCAGAACAGCCTTGCAAATCAATCAACAAATTTTACCAAACACATTATGAAGCAGTATGTCGTTTAATGTTGGGTGTTAAATAAGGTCCTTATCGTACTAATCCTTCAAACTTAACATACTGGATTTATTTTGTCAGAGACCGTTCTTTTAAAATGACAACAGTATTTTCGTATTTGAAATTATAATTTTCTTTTATTTCTCTTTTTCTCATATAGCATATATATAAATATAGTATAAATGGTCAATAAACATCAAAACAATTACTAGAAGTTTGTTCTTGACCCTGCTCATTGTTTTAAGTAATATTCATTTTTTTGCTATTAAGATATTTTTTTTTACATGTATTCACAACCATTCTGTATATCATAGCTAGATTTGGGAGGATTAAAAACTTAAAATGTTGTAATGACATGTCCATTGTAGAAGACCGTATAGGTTAATTTTTAGAAGTAAATTGTTTTGTTTTTTGTTTAATTGGGTTAATGTCTAAATTAATTACGTATACTTCATATCTCCTTTCAAATCATTCATAGAAATTAAGCACTGCCAGTGGCGGAACCAGAACTTTTTCTAACCAATCAACGAACTTTAATTATTAACGTCTCAGTAATATCTTCCAATCAGGTAGTAAGAAGCATTCAGCCCGCAGACTGTCCATCGTTCAATTCTTAATAACATCTCCTCGGAGACGTTAATGAAAGAGAACTATATAAAAGATATGTTTTTAAATATGTCAGCACATACCCACGGTTTAAAACACATCGACTTAAATAAATAAACTGCTTTGCTGAGTGCAGCTTGATACGCCCGCAGAGGTCCAACCATGAACAGTTGGGGCAAAAATGGACACAATATTCAAGCTTGATACAGGTCTGAATTTGGATTGTAATTAAATATTTGATATATTATAGGTTTCTGAACAAATGTAGTCAAAGAACTTGAAATTGGTTATATGAAAGATTTCTTGCTGTTGTCCAATACAGTCTGTGCTGTTGCGTAATACTTAGTAAATCGGTTGTCAGACTATAAACAAATAAATTCTTATAACTCGGAAACGTAAAATCGAAAATTTATAAAAATCAAAAGGCAGCTTACAAAATTAGATATAAACAATTTAACAAAGTTTCATAAAAAATGCTGTAAGCATTTTTGAGTTATTGTCAGAAAACTGGAAAATCCCCCTTTTTTAATGAATAAAACCCCAAAACTTGGAAACGGTAAATCCGAAATTCATAAAAAAACGACAGGGAGCTCACGTCAATAGATATGAACAATTCACAAAAGTTTCATGCAAATTGGTGAAATTTTTTTTTGAGTTATTGTCCGAAAAACTGGAAAATCCCCCTTTTTTAATGAATAAAACCCCAAAACTCGGAAACAGTAAATCCGAAATTTATAAAAAACGACAGGGAGCTCACGTCAAAGGATATGAACAATTCACAAAAGTTTCATGCATATTGGTTAAAGCGTTTTTGAGTTATTGTCCAAAAACTGGAAAATCCCCCCTTTTTTAATGAATAAAACCCCAGAACTCGGATATGGTAAATCTGAAATTTATAAAAAACGAAAGGAAGCTCACGTCAATAGAAATAAACAATTCACCAAAGTTTCATGCATATTGGCTAAAGCGTTTTGAATTAATGTCCGACATGTTGACGATGGACGGACGGAAGGACGGACAAACGGACGGACAGACGGTCAACCATAATACGTCCCGTAAACGGGCGTATAAAAACAAGGGTAAAACTAAATGCCCTCTCCGCTACAGCGGGGGCATAAAAACAAAATAAAATGCTCCGCTGGGGCACAGCTTGATACGACCGCAGAGGTCGAACCCTGAACAGTTGGGGCAAGTATGGAAACAACATTCAAGCTTGATATAGCACTGAATTTGGATTGTAATTAAATATTTGACACAACATAGGTTTCTCACACAGAATGAAAGTGGTCTAAGAACTTAAAAATTTTTAATTTACCTATTCAAACCATATCATTATTATTTGCTTTTATTTAAATCAGAAATAACCAATTTAAAATGGAAAATTTTAAAGAAAAAAAAGGAAAAAAAAATCCCCCCCCAAATTTTTTGAACTCCCTTATGATTCATCACCCCCAAACTCAATTCAAGCTTTCCCTTTGTGGTATGGTACCTTGCAGTACAATTTCAGAGAGATCCATACACTTGAACACAAGTTATTGTCTGGAAACTAGAAAAATGCTTGTTTTTTGGCCCCAGATTCCTAAACGTTTAGGGCAATTACCCCCAAACTCAAACCCAGCTTTCCCTTTGTGATATGGAACCTTGCAGTACAATTTCATAAAGATCCATACACTTACACACAAGTTATTGTCCTGAAACTAGAAAAATGCTTGTTTTTTTGCCCTTTTATGGCCCCTAATTACTAAAATTTTGAGGGAATTACCCCCAAAATCAATCCCAGCCTTCTCTTTGTGGTATGGTACCTTGCAGTACAATTTCAGAGAGATCCATACACTTGAACACAAGTTATTGTCTGGAAACTAGAAAAATGCTTATTTTTGGCCCCTTATTCCTGAACTTTTTGGGCAATTACCCCCAAACTCAATTCCAGCTTTCCCTTTGTGATATGGAACCTTGTAGTACAATTTCATAAAGATCCATACACTTACACACAAGTTATTGTCATGAAACTAGAAAACGCTTGTTTTTTGCCCCTTTTTGGCCCCTAATTCCTAAAATTTGGAGGCAATTACCCCCAAAATCAATCCCAGCATTCCCTTTGTGATATGGAACCTTGTGGTACAATGTCAGAGAGAGATCCATACATTTACACACAAGTTATGTCTGGAAGTTACAAAAATGCTTATTTTTGGCCCCTAATTCCTTAACTGTTAGTACCATAACCCCCAAAATCAATCCCCACCTTCCATTTGTGGTATTGAACCTTATGGTAAAATTTCATTGAGATCCATTCACTTAAACTAAAGTTAGAGTGCGAAAACTAATGTGTCTTCGGACGACGACGTCATACCAATATACGACCACAAAAAATTTTTTGCGGTCGTATAAAAACTGGGACATACATATTTACAAATGCTTATTCTATCATGGGGAAGAGTTTACTATTTATCATAAATGCCCTAGAAGCTATATTTATACAAATTTAAGTTCCTGCTTAACACACAACTAGAGGCTCCAAAATACCAGAGTCGCTAACAGGGAAAAATATGACATATTGAAATCAACATAAGTGTGTTAGACAGACATACAGATGAACAATACTATGTTCCCACCAACTTCATGTTACTAATATCCTGCAACACAATCATCACAATTCTTCTTGTAATCAGAAGTAGGCTTGCAATTATCAGACTGAATGTGAACAGTAGATTATTTTGATATTCCTTACCTGGAGAGTAAGTTGTACCACTGACATTGAAAGCCTGGATCTGGACATTACTGATTGTCATAGAGAAATCATACTCTTCACCATCTTTTCCAGTCACTGTGTTAAATTTGATTACCCTAGGTTCTGTACATGTATAGGAAGCTGTCATTGTAGATAATTGTGTACTGCTAACAGTTTTTGCAGTCTGTATACCTGAAAAATACATATTTAATAACAAACTAGTACTACATTTTGTCTTTTTAACTAAAAATTCAATCTCCATCATTACATAGGCGTATTTAAGTTACTGGTAAAATAAATGCATTTGAAAAGAAAGGACAAGAGATGCTAGCAACATCTTATAAAGAACTAGGGTTTTAATTAGTATATCAAAGGAACTGGGCAGTTAACATTAGATAGATTAATGACATAACAAGTTTCAGTGACATAGACAACCACAGAATCAAAATAAAACGAAAGTTCTCAACCAAGTTTCATTCCTCAACAACAATGTGTCCATAGTACACGGATGCTCCAACACTATCATTTTCTATGTTCAGTGGACCATGAAATTGGGGTCAAAACTCTAATTTGACATTAAAATTAGAAAGATCATATCATAGGGAACATGTATACATATATATAAGTTTCAAGTTAATTGGACTTCAACTTCAGCAAAAACTACCTTGACCAAAAACTTTAACCTGAAGCGGGACAGACGGACGAACGGACGCACAGACCGAAAAACATAATGCCCCACCTACGATAGATAAAAATGCAAGTTGGATACCTAGTGTTATATTAAGGTATATAGGTAAAAAATTTAAGAGACAAATGCCTATGCACAATTGCCTTCCTACAAAGAATTGGGCATATTGACCCATTCATGAATTTATTAAAAGTCATGATATAAATATATATATAAACGTGTCTAAATTGAAAACAACGTTCAAACCTATGATTGCGTTGGATAAAAACCGCAATTTTTATACGTGTGCATGTAAAACAAATTTCTTGGTAGAGGGGTCTAAATACAGCGCAAACAACATTTTCCAAAAGACCAAAAAAGTGAAAAGTATATTTTAACAAAACGCATTTGACGAACAGGTTGAACAACGTATGTTCTTAAACCCTGCTGACTGCCATTGACGATTGCCAAATAAATTGATCACCAGATGTAACATGGATCTTATATTTAATCTAATACCAAACAGAAAACAATAAACTTGCGGAGAAGATAGGTGAAAAGTATATTTTAACAAAACGCATTTGACGAACAGGTTGAACAACGTATGTTCTTAAACCCTGCTGACTGCCATTGACGATTGCCAAATAAATTGATCACCAGATGTAACATGGATCTTATATTTAATCTAATACCAAACAGAAAACAATAAACTTGCGGAGAAGATAGTGAAAATATACTTTTTCACTTTTTTGGTCTTTTGGAAAATGTTGTTTGTGCTGTATTTAGATCCCTCTACCAAGAAATTTGTTCTGCATTCGGTTTTTATCCAACGCAATCATAGGTTTGAACGTTGTTTTCAATTTAGACTTGTATATATATATAAACAAATGAATAGTAAATACTGTTCACTCATTATTATTCATGGGGTAGCAATTTTCATGGATTTCTTTGGTAAACCTTAAGGAATAAAACTAATTCATAGCCCCATTGCTTTCTATATCAAATTCTGCAATTTCAAGCATTAATGGCTACTTTGTCTAAAGTTCAAATAAAGTGGCAGTCATTTCATGTCAAAACTATACCTTATCCTGACTTATGCTGAAAAATTCAACATACCTTTAATTGCATATTAGAGCGTACTGGTTCCCGGAAGTTTGATAGTACAAAAACAGGTACTTCTGATCTGTGCACTCCAATTATAATTTTATATACTTTTTTTATCATTCAAAATAAACTTTCAACAAGGGTTCTACAGTGATCCCAAGTCCCCAAGCTTTCATTTGATACCAAAACTATCCAAATATTTCACCTATTGACAAAAGTACAGCTATGCGTAGGAACTATTTTGTTAAAAATATGTACTAGTTTCTTGTACAATGTTCTTTCTGACCGGGCCTGAATTAGTGCTTGTTTACCTTAACCACAAATTGAAGTGTTCAATGAAGTTCAAATTTTCTATTGGCTTCTAAGTAGAAAAAAACACAAAATCAAGTCTCCATGAATATGCTGTTCCACAATCCAACAAATTGATACCCACAAAAAATAAAAGAATCTACAGTAAGAGAAAAATTTTAAGGTGAACATCAAAAGTATGTTAAACTGTAAAATATTAAATAAATTATTAAATAAATGATTGTAACTTATTATGTAATGCCTACATACCTGTATCTCCATTCTTGAATATGAAATCTGGTGTGAAAGTGAGGGCAAGATCCATTTTCACATTAGAATCTGCCCCTAGTTGGAAACTAAAATCTAATGACCCCTGCACACCAGATGCAAAAGTAAGATCTACAGAGGATAATGACTGACCACACACTCCACTACCCATAGCACCACCCTCTAGTGTTGATTCTGTTTTCTGCTGAAATAAATAAATACAAAACACAAAATGCATTTAAGGTACAATGTAGATCTGGTGTCCTCTACTACAATGTATCTCAGATTGTAAAAAAGAAGAAAATAATAGGTCTGATTTTAATGCATTATACCAATTTTGAGACAGGAATGCAATCCATTTGTAACAATTTTCATTTAAATAAAGAAATTTGTTTGATCCATTTTTATTGTTTTACCAAATACAGAATACATTTGTTTGATTGCCATACTTTTAAAATATCTTTGAAAATACAATTAGTGATAAATATATAAAAATACAATTTGGCATACATGTACATGTATTAAAAAATTTATCAATTTAATTTAGACCAGCCCAACCCTCCTGGCCCTATTTACATTTAGCAGCACATATCATAAACTTGAGCGTTCCTGATGAAGGTAAATCCAGAAAAGTGCTTCAGACGCATGAAATCTATAAATTTTTGTACATGTACATGTACTTACACTTGCATTGCTCTTCATCAAAAGAGTAAGGTTAGCACTCATGTCCATCATAATACATGGCTTTGTTGGATCAGGATATCGAACCTTTTTAGCACTACACCCTTTAAACAAATTAAAAAGAAATACATTATAATGTGAAATGTAAGTGTAAATCAAACAGCAATACAAGATAAATTGAGAGATAATCTAAAAGATTCAGTATGGATGCAAGGATTACAAGTTCATTCTGTATCGTATTTTTTAAAGTGTGAAACAATTCAGCTAAAAGTAATAAAATGCTTCGCTGAGCGCAGCTGGATACGACCCCAGAGGTCCAACCTTGAACAGTTGGGGCAAAAATGGACACAATATTCGCGCTTGATACAGGTCTGAATTTGGATTGTAATTAAATATTTGACACATAATAGGTTTCTGACACCGAAAAACTGTAGTCAAAGAACATAGAATTGGTTATATGATTTGAATTTATATTCAATTTTTTGCTTTTGTGAAATACACTATGCTGTTCCCCCCCTCAAAAAAAAAAAAAAAAAATGTTTACCCCCCCCTATTTTTTACAAAAAGAAATAATATTTGAAGAAATTTTTCTTTTTAATTTCTGAATTCTGAAATGAAAAAAAAAATTGCCCCCACAATTTCTTTTTTACATCCCCCCCCTAATTTTTTTTTCACCTGCCTCCCCTTTTCCAAAATATTCTTTCCCTCTGACAAGATATGATCATAATCTCATTTCAAATTTCCAATGGAGTTTGCAACCATAATTACCTATTTAAATACATCATAAAAGTCTTAAAATAGAAAAAAATCCCCCCCCCAATTTTTTGAACCCCCTTATGATTCATCATCCCCCAACTCAATCCCAGCCTTCCCTTTGTGGTATGGTACCTTGCAGTACAATTTCAGAGAGATCCATACACTTGAACACAAGTTATTGTCTGGAAACTAGAAAAATGCTTGTTTTTTGGCCCCAAATTCCTAAACGTTTAGGGCAATTACCCCCAAACTCAAACCCAGTTTTCCCTTTGTGATATGGAACCTTGTGGTACAATGTCAGAGAGATCCATACACTTACACACAAGTTATTGTCATGAAACTAGAAAAATGCTTGTTTTTTGCCCCTTTTCGGCCCCTAATTCCTAAAATTTGGAGGCAATTACCCCCAAAATCAATCCCAACATTCCCTTTGTGATATGGAACCTTGTGGTACAATGTCAGAGAGATCCATACACTAACACACAAGTTATGTCTGGAAGTTACAGAAATGCTTATTTTTGGCCCCTTTTTGGCCCCTAATTTCTTAACTGTTGGTACCTTAACCCAGTGATCGGGAAGGACGTGCGCCATGCGCCAATCGCGCTTTTCGACCATAACTGGCGCATAGGGTGACAAATGTAAGCGCCCACATGGCGCACGATATTTTTCACTTCGTTTTTAAACTTTAGATATCGTAAAATGGATTTCCGATCGTGAATCGTGTCGCCATATGTGTGTACAAAACTGTGTAGTGTTCCCTCCAATGATAGGAGCACCACCTATTGATTTTTGGGACGTCTCGGGCGTTTTTCTATGGTAATAATAGCAACATGCGGTATAACTGATTACCCAAAATACGTAATAAACCATCATTCATGATATAAATTTTTATAAACAACTTTAAATTTGTGAAATTTGGCTAGTACAGTTGAAAATTTTTTTCTAATTATAATCTTTTAAGTAAGCTTGCTATTATTTCGATTGAAAAATCCAAAAGCCTTTTTATGAATGTAGTATTTGTTTCCATAAAAGGCGCTTAACTGTCCTTGTCAATTTTTTGGTCTTTGGCTTGTTTGAACATTTTGTAAACATGCCTTCAGCGAATTGTTGTTGTGTCTTATCAATTAACGTTACTCTCTACTGTTATTCTTGTCATCGCGATGAAGTAATAATAATACAAGAAGTGCAGAGGAAATGCCAGAAACGTCATCTAATACGGAATGTCTGGAATAAAGTATGGCAATCGACGAAGACCCAAATTTAATGTAAAGAAAAACATGAACATGAACAAGGCAACAGTACCAGTTGTAAATAAAGGTTATCGTAAATATTGCCTGGTTTGGAAGAAATTATTGTACATTCATTGAAATTGAAATTACAAAGCACAGGAACAATATCCATGATATCAATTAGAATCATACAGGTACTGTAAGTACCACTGCCTCGTTGCTGAAATATACATTTTATTTTTTAATTATTTATTGTAAACGAATGGCCCACTCATTTGACAACATGGCCCATTAATTCTAAAAATGGCCCATTGAATTTATTTTATGGGGGCCCTGGGCCCATAGAGAAAAAATCCTTCCAGATCACTGCTTAACCCCGAAAATCAATCCCCACCTTCCTTTTGTGGTATAGAACCTTATGGTAAAATTTCATAGAGATCCATTCAATTAAACTAAAGTTAGAGTGCGAAAACCAATGTGTCTTCGGACAACGACGACACCAACGTCATACCAATATACGACCGCAAAATTTTGCGTTCGTATAAAAAGGCAAGATTGTGGGAAAAATTTCAAGAAAATGTTATAAACACTTGTTGAAGTGATTACATTTGAACTTCTCAAATTACTTATTTCAGTGATTTTAAAAAGTCTGTGTCTATTTTTGTAAAAATTATTAATAATTCACAGCCCAAATTACTTGAAGAAGTGATTCTGAAATCACTTGTTTAAGTAGTACCCCTGACTGGTAGACCAATTTAAAAATCATGACCCAAAATTAAAAATCTAAATACACGGTTAGATTTGGCATATCAAAGAACCCCAATAATTCAATTTTTGATGAAATCAAACAAAGTTTAATTTTGGACCCTTTTGACCTCAATATGAACCAATTTGATAGGGGGGGGGGGGGGGGGCCCACAAATAAAAAATCAAAATACATGGTTAGATTCAGCATATCAAAGAACCCCATATATTCAATTTTTGTTGAAATCAAACAAAGTTTAATTTTGGACCCCAATTTGGACCAACTTGAAAACTGGGCCCAAAATCAAAAATCTAAATACATGTTTAGATTCAGCATATCAAAGAACCCCATATATTCAATTTTTGTTAAAATCAAACTAAGTTTAATTTTGGACCCTTTGGACCTTAATGTAGACCAAATTGAAAACTGGACCCAAAATAAAAAATCTAAATTCACGGTCAGATTCGGCATAACAAATAAATAATTGTGGTCAAAGATTTTACAAATCTAATGCGCCATACTGTGCAATTAAAGATTACTTCTTGAAATTTTTCAATATTTGAAATTTGAAAAAAAAAAAAATTATTTGAAGAATTTTTTATTTTTCTTTTTAATTTCTGAAATCTGAAAATATTGACCACACACAATTTGTTTTTACCCCCCAAAAAATTCTTTCCCTCAAGATATGGTCATAATCTCAATTCAAATTTTCAATGGAGTTTGCAACCATAATTACCCATTAAAATTTACCATAGTGCCAACTTAATCCATTTTATAATAGAATTTAAAATATGGTGTCAAATCTTTCATATGGATTTTTTTGTAAAAATAAAAAGATGCAACATTTGCAGATATTTTTGCTGGTCTTCCTTTATAAATATGCATTTCTTTAAACATAATTTGAAAGCAGTGTAAGGGAGCTAATCGAAACGTATTTGGATTACCTCCCTTACACTGCTTTTAAATTGTCTTAATTGTTCATTAACCATTACTATATACATAATTTAAAAGCAGCGTAAGGGAGGTAATTCAAATGATGTATTTGAATTACCTCCCTTACACTGCTTTAAATTATGTTTTGTACTAAAGTATTTGTCCATTAACCAGGACACCCTGGTTTTTCCCCCTTTTTTGCCCCTAATTCCTAAACGGTTTGAGCCATAACCCCCAAAGTAAATCCTAACCATCCCTTTGTGGTATGGAAACTTGTTGTATAATTTCAGAAAGATCCATACACCGTTCCACAAGTTGTTGTCTGGAAACTAGAAAAATGCTTATTTTTTTCCCCTTTTTGGCCCCTAATTCCTTAACTGTTGGTACCATAACCCCCAAAATCAATCCCAACCTTCCTTTTGTGGTATTGAACCATATGGTAAAATTTCATAGAGATCCATTCACTCAAACTAGAGTTATTGTGCAAAAACAAAATTAATGTGTCTTCGGACGACAACACCAACGTCATACCAATATACCAATATACGACCAAAAAAAATTCGGTCGTATAAAAAAACTATGTCTATTTATCAGTAAAATATGGGAAAATGAAAATAAATGTTTTCAAAATTTTGCTCTGGATGCTGTATTTTGGTCATAAACAAGCTTCTGTCCAAATTTCCTAATGAAGGTATGACAAAGTTATTGATGTTTTAATAAAACTTTTAACACAGACTGACCCTAAATGTTGACGCCTATGGAATCTAGGATCGCCATGTCTCGCTATCGTTACATAAATGTCGCAGGCTCAACAAAAATGGTGGTCACCTATCAACTACAAAGATGATGTTGGACACTTCACAGTAGGATAAATGGACAGGTCAAATCATGAAAATTAAACATTATTACAAATAAAATGATCCGCAGGGCGCAGCTTGATACGACCGCAGAGGTCGAACCCTGAACAGTTGGGGGAAGTATGGACACAACATTCAAGCTTGATACAGCTTTGGATTTGGATTGTGATAAAATATTTGACACAGCATAGGTTTCTAACACAGATTGAATGTGGTCTAAGAACTTAAAAATTTTAAATTGGACATTCACCTACCAATTTGAAAACGGAACCAAAAATTAAGAATCTAAATACACGGTTAGAGTCGGCATATCAAAGAACCCCAATAATTCAATTTTTGATGAAATCAAACAAAGTTTAATTTTGGACCCTTTTGACCTCAATGTGGACAAAGTTGATAACGGGGCCCAAAAATCAAAAATCTAAATACATGGTTAGATTCAGCATATCAAAGAACCCCATATATTCAATTTTTGTTGAAATCAAACACAGTTTAATTTTGGACCCCGATTTAGACCAACTTGAAAACTGGGCCCATAATCAAAAATCTAAATACATGTTTAGATTCAGCATATCAAAGAACCCTAAGAATTCAATTTTTGTTAAAATCAAACTAAGTTTAATTTTGGACCCTTTGGACCTTAATGTAGACCAATTTGAAAACGGAACCAAAATTTAAGAATCTAAATACACAGTTAGATTCGGCATATCAAAGAACCCCAATAATTCAATTTTTGATGAAATCAAACAAAGTTTAATTTTGGACCCTTTGGACCTCATTGTGGACCAATTTAAAAACGGGGCCCAAAATCCAAAAACTAAATACACGGTTAGATTCAGCATATTAAAGAACCCCATGAAATCAAGAATAAAACCCCATTGAAATTGGTCAAGAAATAAGCAATTTATAGGAAGTATCTTCTTTTGCACAATCCTGTGCTATTAAATATTTCTTGCTATTGCGCAATACTGTACAATTGACAATTTCTTGCTATTGCGCAATATTGTGCTATTGGATATTTCTTGCTATTGCGCAATACTGTGCAATTGAAGATTTCTTGCTATTGCGCAATACTGTGCAATGGAAGATTTCTTGCTATTGTGCAATACTGTGCAATTGAAAATTTCTTGCTATTGCACAATACTTATTATATAATAATTTACACATCCTGTTTGGTGTGTATCTCCTACCATATCATTATTATTTGATTTTAAATATAAATCAGAAATAACCAACTTAAAATGGAAAATTTTAAAAGAAACAAAAAAGCAAAAAAAGAAAAAAAAGGAAAAAAAAATAAATCCCCCCCAAAATATTTTGAACCCCCATTATGATTCATCACCCCCAAACTCAATCCCAGCCTTCCCTTTGTGGTATGGTACCTTGCAGTACAATTTCAGAGAGATCCATACACTTGAACACAAGTTATTGTCTGGAAACTAGAAAAAAATGTGTTTTTTGGCCCCTTTTTGGCCCCTAATTCCTAAAATTTGGAGGCAATTACCCCCAAAATCAATCCCAGCATTCCTTTAGTGATATGGAACCTTGTGGTACAATGTCAGAGAGATCCATACACTAACACACAAGTTATGTCTGGAAGTTACAAAAATGCTTATTTTTGGCCCCTTTTTGGCCCCTAATTCCTTTACTGTTATTACCATAACCCCCAAAATCAATCCCAACCTTCCTTTTGTGGTATTGAACCTTGTGGTAAAATTTCCTAAAGATCCATTCACTTAAACTAAAGTTAGAGTGCGAAAACCAATGTGTCTTCGGACGACGCCGGACGACGACGACGACGACGCCAACGTCATACCAATATACGACCACAAAAATTTTTTTGCGGTCGTATAAAATGGGGAATGTGTCCATGGGACACAGATGATGCCCCAGCTTGCATATCATATAAAGTTATAAAGGGACATAACTCAAGAATGGTAAAAGTGACGCTACCCAAATTTGTTATTGATCTGAGTTTTGTAGTAATAAGTATCGTGTATAAGTTTCATAACATTTGGTTGAGGCAAACTTAAGTTAGAGAACAGGAAAACAAAATTCGGCAATTTTTCCATTTGTAAAGATGCACAACTCTAGAACAGTAAAAGTGACACCAGCAAAAATCAAACTTGATCTGTATTTTGTGGTAATAAGCATTGTGTATAAGTTTCATAACATTTGGTTGAGGCAAACTTAAGTTAGAGACAGAAACGAATAAACTGCTTCGCTGAGCGCAGCTGGATACGCCCGCAGAGGTCCAACCCTGAACAGTTGGGGCAAAAATGGACACAATATTTAAACTTGATACAGGTCTGAATTTGGATTGTTATTAAATATTTGACATATTACAGGTTTCTGAATAAATGTAGTCAAAGAACTTGAAATTGGTTATATGAATTGAATTTATATTCAATTAAAGATTTCTTGCTGTTGTGCAATACACTGTGCTGTTGCGCAATACTTAGTAAATCTGTTGTCAGACTATAAACAAATAAAGTTCAATTAATTCTCAATGTCATATATGAAAATTATGAAAATCAAAAGGAGCTTATATCAATAAATATAAACAATTCACCAAAGTTTCATGAAAATTGCTGACAGCATTTTTGAGTTATTGTCAGAAAACTGGAAAATCCCCCTTTTTTAATGAATAAAACCCCATAACTCAGAAATGTAAAATGTAAAATTTATAAAATTCTAAAGGGAGCTTACATCAATAGATATAAACAATTCACCAAAGTTTCATAAGAACTGCTGAAAGCATTTTTGAGTATTTGTCCGTAAACTGGAAAATCCCCCTTTTTTTTAATAAAACCCTGTAACTCGGAAACGTAAAATCTAAAATTTATAAAAATCGAAAGGGAGCTCATGTCAATAGATATAAACAATTCACCACAATTTCTTGCAAGTTGGTGAAAGCATTCTTGAGTTATTGTCCGAAAATTGGAAAATCCCCCTTTTTTTAATGAATAAAACCCCATAACTCTGAAACATCAAATCTAAAATTTATAAAAAACGAAAGGGAGCTCACGTCAATAGATATAAACAATTCACCAAAGTTTTATGCAAATTGGTTAAAGCATTTTTGAGTTAATGTCCGACATGTTGACGACGGACGGACAGACGGACGGACGGACAGAGGTATACCATAATACGTCCCGTAAACGGGCGTATAAAAATTCAGCAATTTTTCCTTTTGTAAAGGGGCATAACTCTAGAACGGTTAAAGTGATACCACCAAAATTCAAACTTGATCTGTATTTTGTGGTACAATGTAATAAGCATTGTGTATAAGTTTCATAACATTTGGTTGTGGCAAACTAAAGTTAGAGAACAGAACAAAAAATTCACCAATTTTTTTCATTTGTAAAGGGGCATAACTCTAGAACAGTTAAAGTGACACCACCAAATCACAATTGATCTGTATTTTGTGGTAATAAGCATTGTGTATAAGTTTTATAACATTTGGTTGTGACAAACTAAAGTTAGAGAACAGAACAAAAAATTCACCAATTTTTTCATTTGTAAAGGGGCATAACTCTAGAACAGTTAAAGTGACACCACCAAAATCACAATTGATCTGTATTTTGTGGTAATAAGCATTGTGTATAAGTTTCATAACATTTTGTTGAGGCAAACTAAAGTTAGAGAACGGAAACCAACTTTGGGACGTAGGGACGGACAAGGGTAAAATTTAATGCCCCCTCCACTACGGCGTGGGCATAAAAACTCTTTGCAACTTCCTTGCATGTGGTATACCGTATAAATTATAAAAGGTATTAAAAAATAAACATGTATATTTTATGCATGTTCAGAATGTTTGTAATCATGATCAGCACTGACTCATTGTGAGTCCATCTAACGGAAAATAAACATCTTCTGACACACGAAAATACATTTTGCTTTCACCTGACTTACAAGCATGGGTAGATTTTATTGTGCTTTAATGTACTGTGAATTAATTTAATTTCAAGAATACCAACTTTCGTGGAATGAAGGAAATATGTAGTTTCCTGAATATTTTTTGTTGTTTTGCCAAAATCTGTACAGAAAACTATAATAAATGTGTACTTTGTTTATCTTTTCAATTCGTGGTTAACCTATACCCATGCATGAAACTGGTCTCCCACGAATAATAATAAATTCACAGTAACCTATAGGGTAACAGATAGTAGGACATGTCATTACAGACATTCAAATTTTTATCAATACATGTATAATTTCAGTCAATGGGTTTCTTCCTGTGAAAATAAATTTCCTTCATATTCAATAATTGACCTTTGTAAATCGATACTGATAGAGTATCTAGTGCTTGTGTGTCATCCTATCCAACATCAACACAGCTAACCAAAGAAACAAAAGTTGCAAGTACCAATTTTCATAATCTTTGGAAAACTCAAGGAATATCAATCATGTCAATTATGAATACATGTACCAAGTTTAAAACAATACAAACATATTGATTCGCCAAAACATACTCACTGAAATAAAGTACTAGGAAAATCAATACATTTTTGTTCATTACAGTATTGTTTTCCCTGAATATTTCAATGATGATGTTTAAGTGTACACTGTGTTCCTCTCATAAAAATGTAAAATTTTAAGGTTTCTCAAGTAGAAAAGAATTTGTTGTTGTCAATTCAGGAAGTTAATATGTAATATTAAAGCTGATACTTGACACTTTTTTACCCTAAGTTTGAAAATCCAAAAGAATAAAAGAAGCTATCAAATGGCATCCCAATGTCACATTATCACAAGAAATTATCTTGTTTGATATGAATATTTCAATTTGTGAAAGTTGTCTTCTTCAAACATCATGCAATTTTTCTTATTTAAGGAAAAAACTGTAAAAATTGCCTTATTAAGTTATTTTAAGATTTTGTCATCAATATTTAGACATATAAAGCAATAACAAAACCCAACAATACACATCCAACACACATTATTAAACATTTTGTTATAATATCTTAGTTACTGGTGTATGTAATGCAAATGCATTATTTCAATTATTGATTTTCGTCACTTAACTTTGTTAATTATAATACATGTACATTTTCCAATATATATACGATACGGGTACATTGTACCTATCAAGGGTTCTGGAAATGGTCACATTTTCCATTCTTGAACAATTTTTAAAGCATAGCTAATCAAATTTCAATTTTTTCTGAAATCAGACATAATAATTTCTAGCACATTTATGTCAGTTCTCAGTTACTAAATTTTGATAATTCTTTTACAGTAAAACACTCCCACTCAAGGATTTGTATAGTGAGACTATACAAATCCTTGGTCCCAGTGAATAAACTACACATAATACATGTCACCCTTTTAGCTCTTATTTATTACTTAAATGAATTTATATGATCAACCAGAAATATTGTGAGCACTGCTCAAATAGACCCCCCCCCAAAAAAAAAAAACAACTACCTCAAGCTTAACTAAATTTGTGGCCATGATTTTTGAACTAATAAAATTCTATAACCATTCAAAGTGTGAAAAAGTGACAGTTTTTGATGATTTTTCAACGAATAAAGTTCCACAACTCTGCAATGTTGATCAGGAAAAAAATTACCAGTTAAGTTTTCAGGACAAAATCATCAGAAAACAGTTGACTTTTCCCCAATATGCCAATTCCGGGATACAGTAGTTAGTTGAAGCTATCATGTGATTTCAATCACCATGTGACCAAAATGTACAGTAGGCATCATCACTTTCAAAACATGTTGAGCGAACAGGTGAAAAAATTTGATCTTATACTGCACAAAATATTCAGGAAATAAAAATCTAATAAGTTGGTCACCCTCCCTTCAGTCATACAGGAATTAAGATTACGTACTTACGGAACATAAATTATTTCTAGACTACCCTGCAGAATGACGATTCTGAAAGTGCTTGAAACTTAAATAGTGCAGGGATACAGGCACGCCTTCTATCTGCTAAATGACGTCATAAAGGCGTGCAAAATTGACGATTTTTTCCAGTGAAAGACATGATTCCAGAAATAGCCTATTGCACTGATTTGTAAGCATGATTTTACCTCTTTTAGTTGCTCTTTCTTGACCGAGTACCAGAATGTCCTAATACCAAAAAGAAGGTAACATGTCGAAAATTATATACACCCGAGTTTAAAGCAAGGCTTCCAAAATTATTTTTAGCCAGCCGGACATTTTATATATTATCCCGATTTTAATCCCTTAAGACTAAATAAATAAAAGGCAATTATGGTAATCAGTTGCCGAGTTGGCCATCAGAATGATTGACATTAAAAAAAAAAACGATATTAAACTTTCTTTGATTCAAATTCGAAGTTCTGACATAAACTGTTAAATTGGCAGTGCATCATTCGAAGTGTGCAACATCAGCGTACTTATATCTGCTTAGACTCTTTATTTGTGCAGAATAACGTTGTCAAAAACTTTACTTTCGTTTTAAATCTAAACTGGATGTTATCTTAACAATGGTAAAACATGGACCAGAGACGGATACGTAAATTCCGTGTACGTTTACAAAGCATGAATGAGTGTAAGTAGCTCTTTCTACGTTATTTCTTCAAGAAAATATTCGGAATAAACGTGAGATAAAGGTATCGATGACAATTTAAGCATTTTTTGAAGGAATTAGGATGCATAATTCAATTTCACACCTGCGCACATGTGTACTAGTTCAAACAGAGACATGTCTCTGGTTCAAACAATGTGGTTATGACGATTTTTCATTTTCACCTTTTTAATTTTTTCATCAAATCATATTTGTTAACGTATTTCTGATCATTTAAATCTTTTTGACTTAATTAATTAGATGCAAACCGCTGAAATGTAAGAAAATAACTTTGAATAGACCGATCAATGTCCGGTTCAAAATAGTTTACCTGTCACCTGAACAGGTAAATTTCAGCTGTTCGACAACTAATTAGCCTTGATTAAAATGAGAAGGTATTAAAGTAGGGGGTTGTTTTGAAAGTACTTAATGATCATGTCACTTTTATGACCGGAAATGTGTGGCTGTTAAAGGCAAAAGGTTGGGTCAAAAAGATCGCGAGTTATTTTTAAAATGACTGTCTCTTAAGCCTTGAAAACTAAAAAGTAGATGTCCGTTTCATGCTTTGCCCAGTCGGACTTTTACCGGACATTATACAAATGTCCGGAATATATGACCGTTTTGGAAGCCTTGGTTTAAAGTACATAATAATATGAAAATAGTCTATTTATACTCAATTTGGGGTATAATAGTTAATACATGGACCAATAAATTATGGGGACAATACACATTTATGTGGAATTTCTGCTCAGGTTTGCAGGCCATAATCTTGCCGGCGAAATGACGATTTAAGTCGCCAAAGAATTTTGAAAATCGCTAAATTTCGCCGGCCGACTGACTTCATAGCAAAGTCAAATCGCTATCAAAATCGGTAAAAGGGAGACAACTTGTGATTGACAAGTCTCACAGGTAAAAAAAATGGCGGCTGACAAGGAAAATCGAGGAAACGACACAGGACTAATACTGTAATCGATCAAATTAAATAAATACAACGGCGACTTTGAACATCCTCGGATATAACTTTCAAAACTGTTCAAACGGAAAACTGACCGTCTGTTTAAGTTATCGTTTTACGATGATTTTCATCTGAGGATGTTAAGTAATCACTCAGCTGATTTGTTTTATTTTTATTACCTACACGAGTCGATCAATTTTACTATTCGGTAGGTAAAGGGTGGGAATTAACGGTAGATTTATTATATTCATTGAATAAAATTGAAATATAAAAGGTAGAAAGACAGCTGATGGATAATGTGATTGCAAACGTACGACACTCGACCAGATTGTGATCAGCAGTGGATTTTTTCTCATGACCACTTCGTTGATATGGATGATATTTTTAAAAAAATGATAGAAATGAGCTCTTTATCGGATAATTAACTTGAGATTGAAAGATATTTTCATTTATAGACTTACAATCTTTAACGATAATCTCAATTTACTACAACTAATATAAATGTCCTGGACATTCAATAATGTTTTACAAAACAATGACAAGTGGTGATATAAATTAAATTCCCAGTCATGTGAAATTCATCATATTTTTCTGGAGTTTTGTTTTAAAAGTAAATTGAGGCAGATGCACATGAATTTAATGCATCATAATCTTGATAATATTACTAGGCTACTCCCTCATGTCCCAATCAACAAATTTTATTTAGAACACATTATGGTATCAATAAATAAATAACAACTATATATTGTCTAAACCTTTTTTATTAAGAACTTTCTATATATACATTGTGTACAATAACATATGAAAAAACTGAAAGTACATCTTTTATTGAATATAAAACAATTTCCTTAGTGATAAGCTTGAAAACACGATGCAACCGAAACGGTAATGGAATCTCACTTCTCCCTTCTCTCTCATGGAAGGAGAAGTCACTTCTCCCTCTTCAAAATCCTAGATTAGGCCCCGTGTTTGGTTGTAAATGTCAGTCATGCATGTTCTTTACAATTTTATATCAAAGAAATAATTTAAAATAACAAGAATGACTCTTGTGTAAACTACATTGTACTATCCGATAATACGAAATACTTACCAATTAAGAGGAGGGCGGTGATCAGAAGAGTAAAACCGTTCATTTTTCAGAATGATATTGAAATGTAAATATTTTAGGATCCAGAAAACCTAAAACAAAAAGAAAATAATATAAAACAAATTCTAAATCGGTACTGTCGTATTTCAGTGACACACAAGGCAATGAGAATGTGTCAATGCTTACCAAATATATCAATAATATCTCAAAATCCAAATCACCTGCCGCTCATACGGATCATATGACTATGTCATGTGACCTTGACTTCTCTGAAATCATTTTGTAAAGTGTTCATCTACATTAATAAAAAAGCATTTTTCTGAATTTGAAATTATTTAGGATATTCTTAATTTCTTTTATGAGTATATGAGAACTGAAATAAAGCATGGTGTTACATGTTGACAGTGCTTTGTATCCTGTAGATATGGTGGATGTAGAAATTTTCAAAGACGTTACAAAGAAAAAAAGTTCAGCAGCTACAAAAAAAGCTATATGCTGGTGTCAAATTTACACTTTATTGTAGATTGTCAGAGCAACAACCATGAAACCGTCAATCGTGGCTGTCGATGAAATGTTTCCTGAGGGAGCAGGACCATACATGGACATTGAAGAAGTAATAATGAATATCAAGTAATAGTATTGAGGTGCCGAAGTGACTAGAATTCCGTGTAGGGTAACTCGGTCTAATAGTAATACTTTGCACCACTCCTGTACCTTCACTGGCTTCAGTTCAGTGTAGCAAAGTACTTTAGTAGAACCATGAAATCAGTCTAAAAACTCTACCAGAGGCCCTTCAGTCTTTTTTTTTTTTTTTTTTTGATAATGTGCGGTCCATAGTATAATAGACCTTATCACTATTTGGGAATCTGTGACATTTGAACTATTGATGCATACCTTTGTGGCGATAGACATTTTCTATTGTGATGTCAAAATCTTTACAGGAACCTTTGTGTGTCTGCACTGCCAATGATATAGTGGCATCCATGACAACTCCCCCGTTGCCAAATCGCCCTAAATCAGCTCACCACAACTTTCTACCAATTCACAATACTAATGAAAAAGGGTTTAAATCCCCGCTGAAATAAGGCCTTCCAACTCTGCACATTATTTAAAAGAATCTAAATCCTGCTGAATTTAGGCCTACCAACTCGTCCGAATAATGAAAAGAGTTAAATCATGCTGAATTTCGACCTGCCAACTCGCCCCACTTATGATAGTTTAATTTTTATGAATAGAGAATTTAGGCCTACCAACTCGTCCGAATAATGAAAAGAGTTAAATCATGCTGAATTTAGAGTTAGACCTGCCAACTCGCCCACTTATGAAAAGGAGGTTTAAATCAGATAAATAAAGGTCTGCCAACTGGCCCTACTTATGATATTTTAATCCTTATGAATAAAGACCTACCAACTCGCCCCACTCAAAAGTAATTTTATCCCACTGTAATAATGGCCTACCAACTCACCCCAGTAGTGAAATGAGTAAATCTAGCCTTTTCAAAAGGGGGGTCAGACTTGCTTCCTTACAGCGCAATGTGAACTGTTGTTTGTTTGTTGGTCTTTTTCTTTTTTAGCTGTGGCCTTGTCAGTTTATTTTCGACTTATGAGTTTAAATGTCCCTTTGATATCTTTCGCCTCTCATTTACATGTAAGTGATTGCCTCAATACACCTTATCGCTATTTAGTCCAATCCGGAAAAAACAGTCATTTAGACAACTTCCTGTTTGGGTCAACAGGCCGCAAACAAAGGTCATCAGTAACGAGCTGAGGGAGGGAAAAACTTAGAAAGCGATCAGTAGGAAACTTTGATAGATTATGATCCACTTTTTCCAAACTCAAATTAAAGTCAAAAAAATATTGTGTTTGAAGTATTTACGATGTTTTAAACTGGTCTCATTAAAAAGTATCATGCATGGTGCATTGTTTAAACAGGGTCCCAGATAGCGTCAACTGGATGAAAAAGTTGTGTAATTTTAGAACTTATCCGGAATGGAATAAATAGCGATTAGGTGTATTCGCAATATGATATAAATAGAATCATTCTTCAACTTGTAATTGTTTTAGTCTAACGAATGGACAGCATAATTATGATTGATAAGTTCAAGCATAAATTAATAATTGCAATGCCATTAACCATATTTAAGTATTTCAACATTCAATAAATATAGTTTCAGTTTATGGCAAATTTTATCAAAATGAATTTACTTTTGTTCTGCATCTTTGGCAGTCTATTTGGTTCAAACTGAAATTTGTAGTATGCAATCTTTCCTTTATTCAAGATTAAATATTTTTAGAAGGCATGTTCGAAATCACAGGACATTTGAGAAACTGTCAAAACACGGGTTGCCCTTATTTGGACACACATTGCACTAAATCTTGAGGGGAATAATATTTTAAAAATATTTCATAAAATTTAAGTACGTCATGAATTTGTTCACACAATATTAATTCATTATTGGTTTTAAGAGTTTACCAAAGTGAAACCAAAAGTCTGGGTGTGTGGATACACTGTACTGCACCAAATATATCGAACTTTCTTCTTTTTTTCAATTAATTATTTACTGTGTCATTTCAATTTAATCTTTCACTAAATATATACTGTACTTATTATTATGAATTGTTATTTAACACTTTGGCACCCATTTAGTCAATTTGGTACAAATGAGGGTCTGATCGCCTTGATTCACATTCACCCTAGTACCTGTTCGCCTTAATAAAATTGAGAATGGAAATGGGGAATGTGTCAGAGAGACAACAACCTGACCAAAGAGCAGAAAACAATACCTGTTCGCCCTGACACCCCTTCGCCTTGGGTCTGTTTGCCCTGTTTTTTATTTTATTTTGTTATCTTGTTGTTTAATGTCAATTATTTGAATAAAGTATGTTAAAGTTTGTCATTAGTCATTTGCATCACACACCAGTTATGTCCTATTACAATATTTGAAAAAGCACTGAATTGAAATATTCTATGTAAAAACAAATATTAAAAGGACACAATCACACAGCCATTCACTCTACATTTCTACACCATGATTTACTAAATAAAAGACCTCATAATTATACCATTCTAAATTAAAATCAAAAGTCATTAAAAGAAATTCTAAATAAAACATTTGTATCAATGAAGCCAATTATGCTCCAAAACAAACCATTAATTTTTAAATATTTCCATGTTTTTTTCATGACTTTTCAGAAATATGTATTTTCTTTAATATTTACCTTATACACATCTGAATAAGTTTATAAAACCTTAATTAATACCATTAATATTTATTATGTTTTAAATAAAAGAAGGGTGAAAACGGACCCAGGGCGAACCATTTGGTACCTAGTCAACTTGGCACCTGATGTGGTTATTTTAGCACCCATGTTTAACATGATTTTTTGCAAGTAATATATTCTAATTATCAATTTTTTTCTGAGTGATTGAAAATGTTGTTATAACTTATAAGTGGTATTAATAAGTACTAAAGAATTTTCTCTCCAGATGTTTTTTTAACTTCAACTACAGACCTGCATTACTAATAGAGAAAAATGAGATAAACAATGAACAATAGAGAAATTGAGGAAAAAATAAAAAATAGAGGATAATTTGGTGCTAAGATAAAGAATAAATTAATGTTGGATCGCAGAAGTCAGTGTATTTAACATGTCAGATGAACAAATACTGTAAATTTAGAAAAAAAGTAATATTTTTATTAGTTTGAAAAAAGTGACAGAAGAAATATCTCAATTATCAACATGCAGGTATAAATATTTCATAATATATCTATTGGTTATTATACCCCACTAAAATGTTCTATAGGGTATAATCTTTTTGACCTGTTGGTCAGTCCTGTTATAGTCATCACAACTCCTCTGAAACCACACAATAAGGACATAATATGAAGATGTGCAAAAGAAACTTTTATCAATTGACTTATGAGTTAGGAGTCTTTGAACTCTAATAGGAATCTGGTAAGATTTGTTTGCCCATTGACAATGTGGGGCATTGGGTATGTAAGCATGCTCACAAAGGTTTTTTAATACTTCAACTTTGGAATTTGAACCACAATTATTAATCTTGTACATAACCCATTGTTGGATCTTCATAATAATAGATAGTTTGGGATTGACAAAATTTGAGCAAGAGTAACTTCCCTTTTGTTGCCATGATGGAGGTCAAGTGCAGAAATTCCTTCATATCAAATTTTTCAATTTGATAAGTAAAATAAGAAAATCAAAGTATTCTCCAAAAAGGCGCCCCAGGGAAATAACTCCAAACTCAAAATGTGTCATTCAAAACATATTTATAAATGCTTGATCATACCAACTAACTACATTTGTACACCAGATAACACTTTGATTAATTTAATACTTCCACATGGTCCATTATTCTTTTAGGCTGGAGGTTCTAGCGCTCTACTAATGGATTTGGCAGCCAATGAGAAATCTGTCCATGCTGACTTCTATAATGGTAATATTCAATTTGTATTACATGTACTATTCCTTATTTAACATTGATAGGAAAAAGATGCTAGTTCCATCACATGGTGTTACATGTATATACATGTAGTTTTATGTTTTAATCTGCAACATGCATGTATCATGCATACATGTGTATGATAAGATAAATTTTATTTCCAATAGAGGACCCATTATCATGATTATGGGCAAAATCAGTACAATGATTAGCACATTAAACATTTATAATATCAAAAAGGACACTCAACCAAATAACTATCTTTATGAAAAATTAAGCACTTTACAATATATATACACAAATGTTCAAAGTATCTAGTCCTCCTCGTGGCTGATGCACATGGACAAAATTACTAAAAAGTTTTAAGTTATCTAAATGTATGTATTGCTGCTTGTCATCTTGACAAATTTTAAATCACCTTGACAATCTAATGGTGTATGCTAGTCTTGAATTTTGAAGGTCGTTGATCATGATTTGACAGTCAACAATAAAATTTTTAATCAAAATATATGCTACTTCTCTTTGCATGCAGCACTTATGGTAACGAGCCAAGATTGGTTGGTTCAAATTCAGAATTAGGTTTTTGAATGAAGTATTGTTCCACTACAGACAGTTTAGTTAACAGCTAGTGCAAAATATTTGTAAATAAACATTTTGCTCACTTGATTTCTTTACAGTGAAGGGGGTCATATTCTTATCACATTTCTATGTCCTTGTTCTGGATATGGTTTTAAGATTGCCCAAATCTAATAAACATCCATCCATACTTGTATGATTTGTTTCTTAATCCACTTTCAGTTTCATATAAGAACCATTTACTAGTAATATGTTACAGTAAATAATACATATTATATGGTGAACTAATTGTCAGATATTTGATTTCATATACTTTTGCATATCAAAAATTGGCAGATTTTTAGCTCACCTGGCCTAAAAGGCCAAGTGAGGTTTTCTCATCACTTGGCGTCTGTTGTTGTCGTTTTCGTTAACTTTTACAAAAGTTTTCTCCATTGAAATTACTGGGCCAAATTTAAGAGACTTGGCCACAATCATCATTTGGGTATCTAGTTTCAAAAAAATGGGTCCATTGACCAAGCCTGCCAACCAACATGGCTGACATGGCTAAAAATAGAACACAAGGGTAAAATGCAAGTTTGGTCTATTATCTTAAAAACTGCTATTAATAGAGAAAATCTGAAAAAGGCAGAGTTGTTCAAAATGATGAGATCTACCTATTGACTGTTTTTTTCAATACTGTCAGACGATTTCTTATAGGAGTTATTGCCCTTAAATGACAAATTTTACCGTTTTTTTTTAGCTCACCTGGCCTGCAGGGCCAAGTGAGCTTTTCTCATCACTTGGCGTCCGTCGTCGTCTACCTTCATTAACTTTTACAAAAATCTTCTCCTCTGAAACTACTGGGCCAAATTTAACCAAACTTGGCCACAATCATCATTGGGGTATCTAGTTTAAAAAATTCGTAAGGGTTCCGCGGAACCCAGTGTCTCGCCTACTTTTTCTGTTAATCGCAGGCGCAACAAAAATGAGGAAGTAAATCAATAAAAATATTCCTCTTGATACTATCTTTTGATTGTAAGAAGCTTCTGTCCAAGTTTGGTAAAAATCCAGGATAGTTTATGAATCTAATAAATGTTTAAAAACTTTAACTGCAGACTGAATGTAATGTTAACTGGAAAAAAACAAAATTTCCTTCTAGATACTAGCATTTGATCATAAACAAGCTTCTGTCCACGTTTGGTACAAATCCAAAATAGTATAAGAAAGTTATTAAAATTTTAAAAACTTTAACCACAGAGTGAATGTGTTGTTTCCTGGCAGAAAATCTAAGTCCATTAAAAGTAAAATACGGAAAAAATGGATTTATTTTTTTACAAAATTTTCTTCTAGATACTAGCTTTAGATCATAAACAAGCTTCTGTCCAAGTTTGGTACAAATCCAAAATAGTAAAAGAAAGTTATTAAAATTTTAAAAACTTTGACCGCAGAGCGAATGTGTTGTTTCCTGGCAGAAAATCTAAGTCCATTTAAAAGTAAAATAAGAAAAAAATGGATTTTTTTTTTTACAAAATTTACTTCTGGATACTATCTTATGATCATAAACAAGCTTCTGTCCAAGTTTGGTAGAAACCCAGGATAGTTTAAGAAAGTTATTAAAATTTTAAAAACTTTAACCACAGAGTGAATGTAATATCCCGGCAGAAAAACTAAGTCCATTTATAAGTAAAATACGGAAAAAATGGAATTTTATTTTTACAAAATTTACTCTGGATACTATCTTATGATCATAAACAAGCTTCTGTCAAAGTTTGGTAGAAATCCAGGATAGTTTAAGAAAGTTATTAAAATTTCAAAAACTTTAACCACAGAGTGAATATTTGTGGACGCCGCCGCCGCCGACGACGACGACGCCGCCGACGGAATGTAGGATCGCTATGTCTCGCTTTTTCGACTAAAGTCGAAGGCTCGACAAAAATGTGTCCGATGACCCAGCCTGCCATCCAAGATGGCTGACATGGCTAAAAATAGAATATAGAGGTAAAATGCAAGTTTTGTCTATTATTTTGAAAACCATTATAAAAAGAGAAAATCTGACAAGGCAAAAATGTTTAGAATGTTGAGCTCTACCTATTGTCCATATACGTCAAAACTGTTAGACAACTTCTTAAAGGGAGTTATTGCCCTTAAGGTGTAATACCACCATTGATTTTCCCCTATTAGTCTTTGTTAAATTTGCACTTTTCAAAAAATTGTGCAGAATTTATCTTTGTTTCAAATAAAGAAATACTTGGCATGAGTAAAGTTTTATCCTGTCCAGTACTATAGACGAAATTTTACATAACATTTCATTGCATATAAGAAAATAACCATCACTGGAAATCAAATTTTCACCTCTTTTTTAACTGTGTACAAGCTTTAGTAACCATGTAACCTCAAGTTTCCAAAATATTCTATAGAGACACCAAATAAAAATATAATGGTGCTTAGAAACACCCAAGATATATGTTTATGACCCAGAAATTTTTTACTGCAATGAAATGTAGGATTAATTTCCTACAACTGTCAAATTCAAGGGAATATTTTTTTTCGACCCTTTTTCGTATGCATCGGGATGTGATGTACTATTATTTGGTGATATTACACCTTAAATGACAAATTTTACCATTTTTATACCACCAGTCGTATATTGGTATCACGTCATTGTCGTCCGAAGACATTTGGTTTCCGGACAATAACTTTAGTATTAGTAAATAGAAATCTATGAAATTTAAACATAAGATTTATAACCACAAAAGGAAGGTTGGGATTGATTTTGGGGGTTATGGTCCCAACAGTTTAGGAATAAGGGGCCAAAAAGGGGCCCAAATAAGCATTTTTCTAGTTTCCAATCAGCAAGACAAGATCTACAAACAAGTCCACATGGTGGAAATCGTCAGACAACTTCTTATTGGAGTTATTGCCCCTTAATGATGATTTTTTTCAATTTATTGTGTTTTTGTCTAATATCTGGAAAAATAATAGATAGATGGCAACTCAGATAAGCAATAATGATCTGACAGCAAGACAAGATCTACAAATAAGTCAAAAAGCCAAAATTGTCAGTTGACTCCTTTTAGGAGTTGTTGCTCATTAATGACGATTTTTACCAATATTTTAATATTTTACGTTTTTGCCTACTATCTTGAAAACTATAAACGATAGACACTATAAATAGCTAAAATGATCAGCAAGACAAGATCTACAAATAATTCACCCTTTGCTGAAATCATGGGTTTACTCTTAATAGGAATGATTGCCTTAAATGATCATTTTTTTACTGTTTTTTTTTTTTGTGTGTTTTGGGCAAAAACTAAAGAAAATAGAAACTGTAAACAGAAAAAATTATCAGCAATACAAGATCAACACAAATAAAAAAGAAAAGATTTTTGTCATGAATTCTATTCTAGTTCACAATGTTGGAGAGTACATTGTTGAAGATGCTCATAGACCTAGGTGAGCGACACAGGCTCTCTGGTTGTGAAAATTATGCATTTTTGGGTCATCATATGAGTATTATAAAAGACACATGAAATTTATGAGTAACAAATTGCTATTTGCTATTCATCCTATTTCTATCTGCTTGGGGGAGGCACAAATGCTTATTTTTTCTGTTGATGTGAAATAGATGTTTTTACAGCAACTTTTTATAAATTTTATAATTTCAGATTTTGATGATTTGTTTGATGATGAAGATTTATCATGAAGACCATGCTGTTCAATAAATAAGACATAAGATCTGCTATTTATAATGTTATAGAACATAGTTTCATCCATGTGTTTCAAGTACTACGATCATTCATTTTATCATGTCACAAAACATATGTACATGTTATTTTATTTATATGGAATATGTGCTATAAATAGTTTTTAATTAAAATGTCTGGTAAAAGACTGCCTTTGTTTGATACCCTTGCCATTAAGTGTTGTTTCACATTAGTTGTACCTAATTTTCAGACTCTTAGATATACTGATGTATAGTATATAGTTGTATAATGATCAATTGCAAATCAAGTTTTGTGTAGTTATACTTTACTTTGTTTGAATGACTTTACTCAAAAGAATTTGAGTCAGAAAAGTCAGCTTTCCACACATTTTGTTTGTCATTTATCCTGCAAATGAACATTTTACTATACAAATACAGGTGTACAGAACTGAAGTGATGTACCAATAGTATGCATATATAGTCTCCTGATATTCTGCTTCTGTTAAAAGCAAACTCATTACTGTTTCATTCAATTAATGTTTACATCATGGTTAATTTTGGTGTTCTCTTCCCAGTCCCCATCTAAGCAATATTGATTTCTGTACTAAACTACTGGAAATTTTAAATACTGAACATTTAAAACCATCAGTGTAGGATAAAAATAATATACATACATTGTCGGAAGATATGAAATAGCTACAAAAAAGATAAAATTCAGGGAGCTTCACTTTCCTTCAGTTTCCAAAGCTTACACAAATGTACATATATAGAATATAACTCAAGGATATTGCTCTGAATTTTGTTTTTTAGGACAATAACTTGTGTATAAGTCTATGGATCTCCATGAAATTGTACCATACGGTTCCATACCAAAAATAGAAGGTAAACATTGATTTTGGGGGTTATGGCCCTAACGAAACTAGCCTTGTATTTAGATTTTTAATTTTGAGCCCTGTTTTCAAATTGGTCCTCATTAAGGTCCATTGGGTCAAAAATTAAACTTTGTGTGGTTTCAACAAAAATCGAATTCTTGAGGTTCTTTGATATGCTGAAACTAACCATGTATTTAGATTTTTTTTTAAATTTTAATTTTTGTCCCAGTTTTCAAATTGGTCCACATTAAGGTCCAAAATTAAACTTTGTTTGATTTCAACTAAAATCGAATTATTAGGGTTCTTTGATATGTTGAATCTAAACGTGTACATGTATTTAGATTTTTAGGCAGTTAAGCTGCCTTATGCTAGCACCCTAGATTTGTGTTCTTCCTAACGAATGCTGAAAAAAGTGCCATTGTTGTAATCTAGCAGGCTAATATGTTATTTATAACTAATTGGACATTTTTTTCATTCTTTTAATTCTGGAATACAAAAAATATGACCAGAATAACCTTAAATGATCGTCGAACGACGCATAATATTTGAAGTTGCACATAGGAAATAGTGCTCAATAGAAATCCGTACGTAGTTTATTATCCCCTGTGCTTTTGGCTTAGATGGCAAAGAACAATTGTATGAAATATTTCATCGCCGAAAATCTGTAATTACAAGTCGTTTATATTTCCCAAATGGCAAAATGCGCAGGAATATTGTTCATGTACACCAAATCTCTATGATAGAGGGAATAAAGTTATATTTAGTACACATGTAGTCTTAAGTTGGCGGTAATTTTAACTTACACGAAACGTAAGTTCGTTTGATTCTGATGATATAAAGTCCGATTAAGCGAAAGTACTCTTAATCATGATATTCTTTTAGTTTAAGAAGATTGTGATTATTTAATTGATTTCAATTAAATGTATGCACATTTAAATTCCTTTCTTTTATTAAACTATTCCGTTTATCACTGAACTTGTTGTTATTTTATGAATGAAAAACCGGAAATCGACGTAATCAATGTCGACCAATCAGGTCGATGTTTTAAGAAATGCGGAATAACTCGTCCCAGAGACAAGTCGGACCGAGTCCACTCGGACCGTCTAAGAAAACAACTCGGACCCCTTGTCAGATTAACTTAGGGTTTCATAAAATGTAAGACTAACATGTCTTTCGTTTGTGCATTGGGAACTATTTAGGGGTATTTTGAGGGGCCTAAAGAAGGGAGGGGTTTACTGTAGAACCCTATGGGATTTTATTTTCAAATGACTATTTATACTCGAAAACAGTAAGTGATAGACACGCGTGGTCTTCAGTAATGAGAACAGGACAATGAAACAAATCAAATAAAATATAGGGTGAGTCCCTGGGGGTCATCCCACCCCCCTTCAATTTGAAAATGTTCTTTTATCTTGTAAACGGTCGCGATCCCCACCCCTAAACCATATATATACTTGTATGGGACAATAAAACAAATCAAATGAAAATTTGGGGGAATCCCTGGCGTCACCCCATCCCCTTCTGTTTCAGAACTTGTAAACGGTCGATATCCCCACCCCTAAACCATATATATTCATGTATGGGACAATATAACAAATTAAATGAAATATAGGGGGAGTCCCTGGGGTCACCCCACCCCCTCCTGTTTGAGAACTTGGAAACGGTCGAGATCCCCACCCCTAAACCATATATATTAATATATGGGACAATATAACAAATCAAATGAAATATAGGGGGAGTCCCTGGGGTCACCCCACCCCCTATTGTTTGAGAACTTGTAAACGGTTGAAATCCCCACTCCTAAACCATATATATTCATGTATGGGACAATATAACAAATCAAATGAAATATAGGGGGAGTCCCTGGGGTCAACCCACCCCCTCCTGTTTGAGAACTTGTAAACGGTCCCCACTCCTAAACCATATTTATTCCTGTTTGTCATTTCAAAATAATTTGAATGATATACAGGGTCAATCTCCTAGGCGTCACATTATGTGACATATGCATATCACTTTACTAGACCAAACCAATGTGTACTGGAACTTGCCCAATGTCAGGCGACCATGGGAATGACGAATTATGGGAGCTTTGTTTGGGAGACTTCGTAACAGCATCCTGTTACAAATATTTCTTGTTTATTATAAAATTTTATTGATGCAAAAAATGAGTCTAGGTAAATTGAATTTACTTTAATTATTTTTTGAATTATTTCTGGGCCTAAAAAAATTTTCATTTATGGCTTATTTTAAAGAAAACATATAAATCTTTCAAGCAGTGTAAAGCCCAAGAATGTTTGACCAATTGTTTTATTTGACCGGAGAACCTGAGATCACCCCCAGTTTTTGGTGGGGTTCGTGTTGCTTAGTCTTCAGTTTTCTATGTTATGTCATCTGTACTATTATTTGTCTGTTTGTCTTTTTATTTTTGGCCATGGCGTTGTCAGTTTGTTTTCGATCTATGAGTTTGACTGTCCCTCTGGTATCTTTCGTCCCTCTTTTATAATCACCTGTCATTTTATTCCAAACTTGGTATGGAGTGATATCACGGACTTGGGGTGAAGGTGGGGGTCATTTACATTTACTATGGTCAGGGCAGTCAGACCTCACCTTTGATCCCTGTAGTAGTAAAAATTTGTCTGATTTGTGTCTCATAACTTTTGTACTGTAGAACCCAAACTCAGTGTTCCTTCCAGGAAGCAAGTCCATTCATACAATTACGTCAACTTGTACCACTAAAAGTCAACTGGTACCAACGTTAACTACCAACTAGAACACCTGCAATCATTGCGAACTTGTACCACTGCAGACTCACCATTAAAAATATACATTGATATATGCGTTGCTTTAGAAAACCTTGATTAAATATTAATTAATTTGCTTTAATAATCAATTCATTAAATAAACATAAATGTACAATATACGAATGTTTAATGTTTGTTCTTTCAAATCTGAAAAAAAAATTTGAAGCAACACTGCCACAGTTTTCATAATTACGTTTGCCTTGGTTTTTGGTTAACTGCCTGCAGCGCTTACAGTGCTTTGATTTATTTTTGGCGAAGTTTTTAAGTTGGTCCAAATCCGGTTCCAAAATTAAACTTTGTTCAATTTCAACAGAATTTGAATGTATGGGGTTCTTTGATATGCTTAATCTAACCTTATATTTAAATTATTGAATTTGGGCCCTGTTATCAAATTGGTCCACAATGAGGTCCAAAGGGTCTAAAGTTAAACTTTGTTTGATTTCATCAAAAATTGAATTCTTGGGATTCTTTGATATGCTGAATCTAACCATGTATTTAGATTTTGGATATTGGACCATAATTGGTAAATCTCCAATTTTTAAGTTCTTAGACCACATTCATTCTGTGTCAGAAACCTATGCTATGTCAAATATTTAATCACAATCCAAATTCAGAGCTGTATCAAGCTTGAATGTTGTGTCAATACTTGCCCCAACTGTTCAGGGTTTGACCTCTGCGGTTGTTTCAAGCTGCTCCTTGCAGAACATTTTATTTTGTATATAGATCATTTGTGAGGTGTACAAGTTTGGGTAACCCTACATTGACCTCAATTTTATTATTTATTGATCAGATAAAATATTAGAGTAAACCAAATGTACGGAACTTCAATGTATATTTAAAACAAGAAATCACATGCTGAAATGTCATCCCAGTGCTTTACTCATCATGATTGAATTTATGTTGAAAGTCTGTAATATGAATGTTTACTACAAGTATCACATAAACTTTACATTATCAATGATCCATGTAAATGAAGTTAAGGTCAGGTGAACTCAGCCTGACAAACCTTACTATCACACCATATACCAGATATAGTTAGCCTATTGCTAAAGCATCTGAGTAACAAACCTATATGGTATGGGCTTTGCTTTATAGTTGAAGGCTGTACAGTGACCTATAGCTGTTAATTTCTGTGTCATTTGGTCTCTTGTGGAGAGTTGTCTCATTGGCAATCATACCACATCTTCCTTTTTATACTAATAACGAAAACTGAACATTTACCAATGAACCATAAAATTGAGATCAAGATCAAAAGAACCCTGCCAGACAGCATGTACACTATGCAATCATTCCATACACCAAATATAGATGACCTATTCCTTATAGTATCTGAGAAACTGACAAAACAATAATGAACCATGAAAATGAGATCAAAACAGATGAAACCTGCCAGACTGACATGTACACCTTACAATTATAACATACACCAAATAAGTTAAGTATAGAATTTATCATATTGTCTGCAATATATATCTTATTGCCATGAAACTTTGTAAGCAGTCTCATAATTTATTAAGCTTTGGTCATACCAAGTTTTATTAAGATTGGTCAACTTTTTCTATCCTATTAGGTCCGAGTACACAGTTATCGTCCTTCGATTTTCGTTGTCCACAAATATAGTCCCTAGTGTGGACAGTGTGTTACTTGCCAATTTTTTTATACCCCTTCCAAATTTATTTCTCCATGTTTTATGCCTCAAATAGCAAGTAGGGGGATTTATATTAAACTGTAAAATAATTTGGGTCATGAATTTTAAAGTAAAGTAGTGATTTTGTCCAGCTGAAAAAGGTTAAAAATAAGCACTTCGGAAGCTGTCAAAAGATTTCAAGACCCCCTTAACATAAAATTGTCCATATTTTGAGTTAGAGCCGATGAAGTTTTCTATAATTTTGATATAATTTGTCCCAAAAGTAGTACAACACATGGTAAAAATATTATTGAGAAAGCACAGGTGGGATTTTTTTAATTTTCATTTATTGTCTAAATTTGGCAACTCCCCTGAATGATTTGATGGTGTCAATTTGTCAAATAGCATGAAACTAAAGGATTTAAACTTTTATTTGATAGAATTTCTGCAAAAATGACCAATTTTGGCATTATATGGTCAAAATAAGCATTTCATAGCTTTTTCAATTTTGATGCATAAGTGGCATTCTGACTTTCTATCCGACAGGTTTTCATGTGTCAATATTTGTGTTTCTATGCTTTAATCCAGTTGTATTACTCATTTGTGAACTCTGAATCTACAGAAAAGAAGATTATCTCAGACAATATGTGCAAAATGTGTTGTATAAATGACCCTCGTCTAACACCCTGTTTGGATCAAGTTAAATGTGAGGAGCTTGGTACATAAAAGTTGAAGTCCATAATAAAGACCTCACTAAATTTGTATAAAAAGCAATTAACAATGTCTTTTGTACCTGTTTCATTTCACATAATATCTTTCTTTTCTTCTGTAGGATAGCAAGTGGTTCAAATATAAGCCTGTTGAGACTAAAATTGCCTGCAAGTATTTCACTAAAAAGTGAAAAATCTTTGTATCAGACCATACTGTCTGCAAAAAAAGTTGAATGCAGATTTATTGTATCATGTCACCTGAGTATAGAAATGATAGAAAAGACACACATTTTTATTTCCTATAGCTTCAATATGCATTTTTAAATGTAAATATGTGCTACGGCCTAAATTGACCCTAAATTATTTTCAGTCTTACTTGGCCTAAGAGGCTAAGACCCTTTTAAACTAATATGATATGTTATTTGTAAGTTTTCTTTCCATTTAAAGTACATTAAATACATATGTAAGGATTATTTATAACCAAAAAGCTTCACAAATTTAAAATTGCTGGAAAATATTACATCTTCATGTAAGGCCCCCCTTCATTGGAAAACCTCAATTTTTAGGCACCGTGAGTGAGTGAGTGAGGCTCATATAAATTTGACTTTTGAATAATTATGCTAAGTCTGATATATCAAATGAGTACTCTATTGCTTTTAATACATGATATATTATATATTAAGGCATTTTAAAAGTATTTTTTTGGAATATTTTAATTTTAAAAGCCCCAAATGTTGATAGTTGAAATTTTCCAATTTTAACGTCAAAATTTAACACGCAAAGTTGAATATAGAATTTATCATATTGTCTATAATATATATCTTATTGCCATGAAACTTTGTAAGCAGTCTCATAATTTATTAAGCTTTGGTCATACCAAGTTTTATTAAGATTGGTCAACTTTTTCTATCCTATTAGGTCCGAGTACACAGTTATCGTCCTTTGATTTTCGTTGTCCACAAATATAGTCCCTAGTGTGGACAGTGTGTTACTTGCCAATTTTTTTTATACCCTTCCAAATTTATTTCTCCATGTTTTATGCCTCAAATAGCAAGTAGGGGGATTTATATTAAACTGTAAAATAATTTGGGTCATGAATTTTAAAGTAAAGTAGTGATTTTGTCCAGCTGAAAAAGGTTAAAAATAAGCACTTCGGAAGCTGTCAAAAGATTTCAAGACCCCCTTAACATATAATTATCCATATTTTGAGTTAGAGCCAATGAAGTTTTCTATAATTTTGATATAATTTGTCCCAAAAGTAGTACAACACACTGTAAAAATATTATTGAGAAAGCACAGGTGGGATTTTTTAAATTTTCATTTATTGTCTAAAAGAAATGCACTACGAAATAATGGTGTACTCTGACCAACTGATGTATTGCTTATAGTATCTGAGGAATAGACCAAACCACAAAAACTTAGAATTGAACAATGAACCATGAAAATGGGGTCAAGGTCAGATGAAACCTGCCAGTCAGACATGTATACCTTACAATCATTCCATACATAAAATATAGTTAACAGACTTGACCACAAAAAACTTAACCTTTAATTATTGATCCATGAAATAAGGTTGAGGTCAGGTGAACCCTTTCTGCTGGACATGCAGACCTTGCAAGAATCCCATTTACCAAATAAAGAGAATGAGGTCACAAACAATGAACATATGACAGACAGACACTTCATCACATAAGGCATCAATATACAAGGTATGAAGCGTCCAGGTCTTTCAGTATTATAAAGCTTTCTAAAAATACTTTATGCTACCGCAGCCAGATAAGCATCATTTGTCACAGACAAGACAATAAATCAGATTATATGTCTTTGCAATAATTTTACCTGTGGGTACATCACCTCAAGGCAATGTGGTGTGTACCTTTAGGCATGACCTTTGACCTTTAGGTCAACCTTTTTCTTATAAGGTGACACATACTTTTGATATTTGGATTTAAGTTCATCACCTTCTCTTTCATTTAGCAGACCTTGACCATAACCTTCAACTTCAAGATCATCTTTTTTTAAAAATTTCAATGATAATTAAACAAATTTTGTTACTGTAAATACAGAAATTATTGCAAGGTTTTTATTAAGACTGGGTCAGAATAGCAATAATAAGAACTCACATTCTGATATCTGATACATATATCTGTATGCAGATTTTCCAGAAATCGCAATAATTAATCTCGCAATTTTGTCCATTCTTCAAAAATCGCATTAATAAATGCACACAATTATTTCTGAATACACAGTACATAATTCTGTCGGGCCATAGGTTGTGCCATTTTCTTTTCTTTTTCTTTTTTAATTTTGTGGTTTATTTGTGATATATTGCATGAGGGTACATCAGTGTGACACATTTTATCACATATCATTATGACTTTGCTCTGATCATTGTTGTTTTCCTTTGTGTATTAGCCTGGTGTGTGACATTTGATATACGGGTACAAAAAACCAAAACATGATTATATGGATGATTTGTGGTAAAAGTTACTGATACAATACTGCTCATATTATTTTATTTGATATGCAGACAGATCTTCTTGCCAACAATTTTATTCTTATGAAACCATAATGTTGGTCCCTTTAATGATATAAGACTTATATCAAATTTATTCATTGATATTTTGCTTTATTCAACACATGTGCAGTCCAATGTTTCCTACTGATGTACAGTACACAGGGTTGAGTATTAAAGAGGAGAATTTTTAAGTGTAAAACAATTCTAGTTCATACATATTCTTCATAAATAGCAAGACATTGTTTTAAAACAAATTTATTGCACATGTTCAGAATGCATATAAATAAAATACAATACTACATACAACAAATTTAGGTTTATATGATACTACTTTTTAAGTTATGAACACAAATATTTCACAAACAACACATTCTGCAATCAATTGGTCCAAATATAAATTGTTACTTTTACTCAAATGCTAAAATGATGGCAAATGAATCAAAAACTTGAAAATACCGCTATTCTATAAAAACAGAAGACTTACAGATCTTACAATGAAATAAAATCAAAAGTACAGAGAAATAAATCATACAAATATTAAGCTAAAACCAACAAAAAAAACCCTTGTTAAACCATTCATGTCATACTTTTCAATCAATATATTTTCTGTATATTTCATGATATTTTACTTTTTAGACCCAAACAGTGACTATCATAAGGTGATTCCCACCTTAAATAATTGCTACTTCTTCATTTATTGTATATAATATGAAGTCATACATGAACTTGAAATCTCTAAATATTTAAGTTTATCTAATGAGTTATCTCCCTTCTTCATAAATACTTGTTTAGAAATTCTCTCTTTAATAATTATTTTATTTCATTTGCTGATAGTCTTAGAATATTTCAAGATGCTGTAAACAAAAAGATACTGTGATATACAAATGTGATATTTAATTTATGGATTATGGAAATTTTTTAAATATCTTTACAAAACATATCTTTTGCTGTTGAAAATTTAGTCATTAGCAAGCATATACATCTGTAACTGAATAATCAGTTAATTGTAATTCTAAAGTTTGTTATGGTTAATTCGAATAAAAAAAGTTTACCCTTAAAAAAGACCAGAAGGTGTTTATAAATATGTTAATTAAAACAGTAATAAAAACACTTTATCACAAAATGGTAGCTTCAAATAAGGAAAAGCATCACTAACTTCATCAATTCACTACACATGTAATATCACCATAGTAACCAATCCTGTAATGAGAAAAAAATGAAAATTATGTTAACATTTTAAATTCTGTTTTGGCTAGCTCTGTGGTCATACTTCTTGATGTATACAAATTTTCAAGGATTTCACTTTGGATAAATGACTTTATCAATTAAGTGATAGGAATGAATGTTAATAAAAATAAGAAGTTATAGTATGAATGCCAATGAGACAACTATCT
Source organism: Mytilus californianus (assembly GCF_021869535.1). Taxonomy (NCBI): domain Eukaryota; kingdom Metazoa; phylum Mollusca; class Bivalvia; order Mytilida; family Mytilidae; genus Mytilus; species Mytilus californianus. The sequence goes on from NW_026262690.1 coordinate 69,012,268, forward strand.
ATCAACAACTTAAGGACAAGGATGTAAACAATTACAGGTTACCTTTGCTCACATTTCTTAATTAAAGAAAATAACTTAATACACACTCAACAAAGTTTGGAAAAATCTAGAAAACTGATATGCAAGATTCTACTTACTTTATTAAACTTTTTAAGTGTTATCAACACAATGTACAATTTTTAAAACATAGATGAAAGTTTCAAACACCTGGGTTACACAGAATGTTTCTTAAACAATGGAGAATGCTCTTTAATGAACATTTAAATGTTTGAAATATGGAATGTAAAAATTTCTCAAACAATTCCATAATATCAGGTGCACAACTTCAATATATGTGCCACCTTCCTGTGAGGTTTCAGGGATCTGGGTAGAAAACTGTAGGATGAGTCGAATACACAAATTAGGTACCCATTTTTCTCCTAATTCAGCCTGCCTGCCCTACATCCCCAAAAATATTAATGATATGCATACTTTTCTAATAATACAATATTGTTTCTAAGGATAACATGGCTTTACATCATATGTACATCTATCAAATACTTATCTGTATTTTTCTACTAACAAATATCAAATCATAGCAACAGTTAATACCATAGGACATTAAATGTATTAAAAAGCATTTTCATTCATTTTAGAAATACAATTTTAAAGAAAAGTTGGTAGTTGTCAATGAGACTGCATTTCAAAAATGATTTTAATTTCAAAACAGTTAACCTTTTATATCTTGAATACAGATAAGCATTAAAATCAGTATTGGACTAAAGTACAGTATAACATTTAAGAAAAATCACTAATGGATTACATGTATGAGGGTCTGGATAGGGGGGGGGGATTGGGTTCTTCATTTCTATATTCTTTAATTTTTTAGCCATTTTTTTCTATTCTTTATACTTTTTGTCCATTATAATCTATTCTTTATATTTTAGCACCTCATTGTTCTCTATTCTTTATTTTTTGGTCCATTTTTCTCTATTCTTTCTATTTTTGCCCATTTTTCTCTATTCTGTAAACCCTCATCCACACCATCATGTATTTCACTATGACTAATTATAAAATTTCCAGATATGAAAATTACAAGCATGTTTAAAGAAATCCCAAGTGGACAAAATTTTTACACACACCTTATTGATCAATGGACTTTAATACAATAACTGATAACCTTTTTGATTATGGTATAAACAATTATACAATCAAATCTTTTAAACTACATTTTATCTTTTCTTCAGTTATGCTGATAGCTGTATATGAAAATATACTGCTAAAAAATAAGTGTTATTAATAAATCAAACCTGATTTTAACAAAGTTTATCAGCAATTTGAGTTATCATTTATCATTACTGAAATTCAAAATAATATCAATGTTTTTAAGTTAACAAGGCTATAATGAAATTTATTTTTACCAAAAACTATAATAAAATTGAGAATGGAAATGGGGAATATGTCAAAGAATATGTATATACCGGTATACACTTGCCATTTTAGTTCAATCTTGTATTACAAATAAATCTCTGCATTTAAGGACACACAATAGCAGAAGCAGGGGCAGATAAAAACATTCCTTTTACCAACATTGCTAATGATAAGCATATGCTGGCATACAATTCTAGACAAATGAAGGCTGTTTACTATTATCAATACATTCCAATCTAAGACTGTAATTTGTATGACATTTTTGTGTAGGGTGGGCTGCAAAATGATGTTGCATTATGAAAATGCTTCAATGCAATCTAGCACAGAAAAGCAATATATGATGTCAAGTTTTCTCGGGGTAACAATCTGCTCTATCACCCTCTCATCTATGTGTAATTTATATAGTGATTTTCATAAAATCTTATAGCATTCAACCATAGTGTGGTAAGAAACCTTACAGCACATAAATTAGGGAATATTTTCCCAAAAAACAGGGGAAAGTATCTCTCTATTTGAAAGCATTTTTCTTTTGAAAAGTGTTGAAATTTAAGTTTTATCATTGTTTGTGCATTTCCCTCAAATATTCAATAACCAATGCTTTAAAAATTGGCAAAAAGGTATATTTTCTTTGAATATTGCAAGAGAGCATTTAAATATGGACTTCATTTTCTAATGAGGACATTTGTATACACATACCATTTACTCTTTGTGTTGCTGATCATTTTTGCAACTTACATGTTTAACCTAGCTTCTATAGTTTTTAGATAACAGCCAAAACACTGAAAAAACAGTAAAAATCTACATTCCAGGAACAACAACTTCAAATTTTCAGAGTAGATAAATCTTGTCATTCTGATTATATTTGCATTATTTGCTGATCTTTTATGCTTTCTAAAAGGAGTAGGTCCGGTAAGACCCCTTTTTGGCCCCAAAATATAGCGTTTTTACAAACTTGTTAAAAATGTAAACTTATAGCTATTTATTGAAAATTAGTTACATAAATATGGGCTGTTTTGGACAATTCAATGGACTTGCATCGGGTACTATCATCATTATGTCATGCAAAAATACTGAAATCTTTACAATTTTAGCATTTGTGCTAATTTTAAGATGGTTTTTGTCTAAAATGGAAGTGGCCACACTTGTGTTCAGTCATAATAGCTAGATATATGTTGTATTTAATGATAATATATAACATATATAAATGTTGAGACTGAACACAAATTTGGCCACTTCCATTTTAGACAAACACCATCTAAAAAGTGACGTTTTACGGCACATTTGGTAGATTTTTCAAATTTTAGCTTAATGATAAATTAGTTCAAATCTTTAACATAAACTAATTGAATCGACTGAAGTAGACACTTAAGTGTTTAAAAAATGTCAAAAATCTTTCATCAGATGTACTTTGAATTTTAACCGAAATTAGCCCTTACGGGACCTTCTCCTTTCTCTGAACTCTAGTTTTCGACAAAAATGGATAAAGTTTCAGGGAAAATAACTTCTGTAAGGAGTCAGTTGACAATTTATGCCGTGATGACTGATCTTATTGTGCTGAACATTTTTGCTTCTTTACTGTATCTCTCTTTCTATAATAGTTTGCGTGCAAACCTGCAAAATTCTTCTTTCAAGGGCAATAACTCCTCTCAGGTCAGGGGTTATTTGACAATTTCAACCATGTTGACTTATTTGAAGATCTTATTTTGCTATATGTTGTTGCTCTCTCATTCTGTCTATATTTGTTTTGCAAAAAAAATCATTGAATGACTAAAATTATTTTTTTAAGGGTAATAACTCCTATAAGGGGTCAATTGACAATTCCTCCATGTTGACTTATTTATAGATCATATTTTGTTAAACAATTTAAGTAACAAAAGATTCTGTTTATCAACTAAAGTTTCCTAAAAACATGCAAAATAGGGTAATAAACTGTTGACACAGAGATATTTCTCGCTATATTGTAATTTTGAAAGTATTATGCAAATGTTAAAACAAAAATGGTAATATTTAAACATGTAAACTATTCCAAACATTCAAAGTCAATGCAATGAAACATGACTGAAGGGGCAAGGCTGGCCAAATAACAACATAGAAAAATAAAAATACTAAAGCTTATAAAACTGCATACCAAATACAATTGACTTATCATAAGTGGTTACCTCTAAACTAACCAAAACACAGACTTTAACTTATATAACTATGCAAAAGTTCCAAAGTCAATAAACCATGATGATGGGGCAGGGCTATATAAATCATTTCCATGGAAATAAGACTTGTAAAGCCTTGTACAACTGCATACCAAATATTATTGACTTAACATTAGTGGTTCATCTTAAACGGATGTAATCACAAACATGACAAACTTTAACATGTAAATTTTGCAAAAGTTTCAAAGTAAATACACAATGACTGAAGGGGTGGCGTAAAATAATCTCCATAAAAATGAGATGTGCCAATGCTTATACAACTGCATACCAAATATCATTGACCTACCACTTGTGGTTCCCCATAAATTGACCTAATCACAAACTAACACATTGTTGATGTCGCGCTGCTGCCACCCATGGAAACAGCATGTCTAAGTCTCGCTTTTTATACGACCGCAAACAAATTTTGTGGTCGTATATTGGTATGACGTTGGCGTCGTCGTCGTCCGGGAGGCGGCGTCGTCCAGCGTCGTAGTCGTCCGAAGACACATTGGTTTTCGCACTCTAACTTTAGTTTAAGTGAATGGATCTTTATGAAATTTTACCATAAGGTTCAATACCACAAAAGAAAGGTTGGGATTGATTTTGGGGGTTATGAAACCAACACTTAAGGAATTAGGGGCCAAAAATAAGCATTTTTGTAACTTCCAGGCATAACTTGTGTGTTAGTGTATGGATCTTTCTGAAATTGTACTACAAGGTTCCATATCACAAAGGGAAAGCTGGAATTGAGTTTGGGGGTAATTGCCCAAAACGTTTAGGAATAAGGGGCCAAAAATAAGCATTTTTCTAGTTTCCAGACAATAACTTGTGTTCAAGTGTAAGGATCTCTCTGAAATTGTACTGCAATGTTTCATATCACAAAGGGAATGTTTAGATTGATTTTGGGGGTAATTGCCTCAAAATTTTGGGAATAAGGGACCAAAAAAGGGGCAAAAAACAAGCATTTTTCTAGTTTCATGACAATAACGTGTGTTAGTCTATGGATCTTTCTGAAATTGTACTACTAGGTTCCATATCTCAAAGGGAAAGCTGGAATTGAGTTTGGGGGTAATTGCCCAAAACGTTTAAGAATAAGGGGCCAAAAGGGGGCCAAAAATAAGCATTTTTCTAGTTTCCAGACAATAACTTGTGTTCAAGTGCATGGATCTCTCTGAAATTATACTGCAAGGTACCATACCACAAAGGGAAGGCTGGGATTGATTTTGGGGGTAATTGCCTCAAAAGTTTAGAAATTAGGGGCCAAAAAGGGGCAAAAAACAAGCATTTTTCTAGTTTCAGGACAATAACTTGTGTGTAAGTGTATGGATCTTTATGAAATTGTACTACTAGGTTCCATTTCACAAAGGGAAAGCTGGAATTGAGTTTGGGGGTAATTGCCCAAAACGTTTAAGAATAAGGGGCCAAAAGGGGGCCAAAAATAAGCATTTTTCTAGTTTCCAGACAATAACTTGTGTTCAAGTGTATGGATCTCTCTGAAATTATACTGCAAGGTACCATACCACAAAGGGAAGGCTGGGATCGATTTTGGGGGTAATTGCCTCAAAATTTTAGAAATTATGGGCAAAAAAGGGGCAAAAAACAAGCATTTTTCTAGTTTCAGGACAATAACTTGTGTGTAAGTGTATGGATCTTTATGAAATTGTACTACAAGGTTCCATATCACAAAGGGAAAGCTGGGTTTGAGTTTGGGGGTAATTGCCCTACATTTTTAGGAATATGGGGCCAAAAAGGGGACAAAAAACAAGCATTTTTCTAGTTTCCAGACAATAACTTGTGTTCAAGTGTATGGATCTCTATGAAATTGTACTGCAAGGTACCATACCACAAAGGGAAGGCTGGGATTGAGTTGGGGTGATGAATCATAAGGGGTTCAAAAAATTTGGGGGGGGGGGATTTTTTTTTCCTTTTTTTTTCTTTAAAATTTTCCATTTTAAATTGGTTATTTGTGATTTATATATAAAAGCAAATAATAATGATATGGTTTGAATAGGTAAATTAAAAAATTTTAAGTTCTTAGACCACATTCATTCTGTGTCAGAAACCTATGCTGTGTCAAATATTTAATCACAATCCAAATTCACTGCTGTATCAAGCTTGAATGTTGTGTCCATACTTGCCCCAACTGTTCAGGGTTTGACCTCTGCGGTCGTATCAAGCTGCGCCCAGCGGAGCATTTTATTCTGCTCTGTCAAAGCGAGACAAAAATAAGCATTTAAAAGCAATAACTCCTATAAGGGGTCATTTAACGATTTCTGCCAAAGTGACTTATTTGTAGTTCTTATTGTTCTGGCCATTTACTGTTTAAATTGTCTCTCTATCTGTTATAAATTTAAAGATAATAACCAAAAATATTGGTTTTTCAGGGACAATAACTCCAAATGGGTTGTCCATTTTTTCTATAAAATCCCCAGGAGATAGATCTTTGACCTGCTGACCATTTTTACCCTGTATGGCAGATTTGCTCTATCTGCTTTAGTTTTTGAGATATAAGCAGAAAACTTTAAAATTTACAAAACAATTGTCATTTCAAAAATTGAAAAATGGGTTGTTTAATTTTTCAAAAAATTCTGTTGGAGACAGACTTGACCTGCTGACCATTTTTACATTGACAAATTTGTTGTAACTGCTTTATTTTTTAGATATAAGCAAGAACTGCATTTTAGCCCCTTATGTTCTATTTTTAGCAACAGCAGCCATGTTGTTTGGCAGATCAAATGCCAAGATACAATTTTTAAACTAAATACCTGAAGAAACATTCAGGTATGATAAGTTTGGTAACATTTGGGCCAGTAGTTTCAGAGAAATAGATTTTTTTTAAAAAGTTTACGATGACGGACAGATGGATAGAAGAACAATGACAACATATACCAACTGATGGCAAAAACTTTTAGGCCAGGTGAGATAAAAACTAAACATTATTTCAAGCAGTTGCTTAACCATGAAAATTAGATCATGGACCATGGACATATGACAGTATTATGCAAATGTTGAAATAACTAGATGTGTCAGAACGACACAAATGGCCCCGTTTGCAAAAAAGCTTGAAGCCATTTTTAGGAATGGAATTTTGAGAATTAAAGTCTGTATAACTGTTATTTTCACAAAATGTTCAAAGTCAAAATCAATGGAGGGGACCCAAACATAAACTTGACCTGTGGCTCATCATAGTAGACTCACATACTAAAAATCACCTAAAAAAAAATCTGTACAACTGTTATTTTCACAAACTTTTTAAAGTCCACAGCCCGTAATTTCTGCAAAAATATAATAACTTACCTAAAATATATGCAGCTATAAGTTTCTGTGGTACTGACAAATGCAAGTAGTCTGGAAGACGGGTGGCGATATCACCCTGCTGTGGTAGCATGAGTGCAATAATACAAACTAGGGCAGTAATAATCACAAACAGACTGGGCCCACCACTATTCTCAGATCTACCTATAATACACAAAATTACATTTAATTTGACATTTATAACAAACATGTATAAATTAACAAATTATTTGAAAATTGAAATTTATCAATACACTCTAAAGTTCTTGAGCTGAAACAAAAATGCCATTTCTTGCATATTTTTAAGGTTCATAACTCTGGAAATTCATACCAGAAATGTAAACAATTCTACCTTAGTCTACATGACTGTTTAACTGGTTTTCAAGCTTTATAAAAGATTCATCTATTTTTGTGGATATCATTTTTTTGTAGATTGAGGAAAAATTATGTATTGTGGATATTTGACTTCGTGGGGTTGCCAAAGTCTGTATACAAGCCTATAGAAAAGTTTGTACAAAATTTAAAGTTAAATTTGTGGTTTACCTGTACCCACGAAATCCATGAAAATTGGTATCCAACTAATAATAATGAATCCACAGTATACTGATCATTAATTCTGTTCCAGCATAATGAAGTAATTCAGTGGCAACCATAAATTTGTCTATCTTCCAAGTTATGTGGGAATATCGCAGAAACAAAACATGCATCATATTCAAACTCAACCTGTGTTCTGTGCTTTCTAAAGGGTACAGGTAAATTGTATAATAAAACTGAAAAGCTATTATTTGTCCCTTGAAATTGCAAAAAATAGAAAATTTATTCAAATCTTTCAAAACAAGTGAAACTGCGAGCTACTGCTCACTGATGATACCCCCACCCAAATATGGATAATCTTAAAAGTGTAAAAACATGTAAGTGTTCGGTAAACAGGAAGTTGTTGAGTGATGAATCTGAAAACGCATCACACAGTAAAGCTCACTCATATAAGCCTTGAAATCAAATTTCAGAAATCCTTGTAATGTAGTACCTGAGAAAAATGCGACGAAAAATTTTCATGGGACGGATGGACGGACAGACAGAGGTAAAACAGTATACCCCCACTTTTTTAAAGAGGGGTATAATTAAGTTAAAAACTGTATTGCATTTGTTCTTACATGTGGTTGCTACATTTTACTGTATCCAAATACATAAATGCTTTTCTTCAAGCACAACAACTGTTCTAATTTTTAACCAGTTTCCTATTTTAAAGGGACATAACCCTTTTAAAGTAAAAATAAAATCTGACCTGTTTTTGGCCTAAATGGTATAGAGCCGCTAATTCGGCCGGTCAGAAAGAACATAAAAGAAAGTAGTACATATTCTAAACAAAATAGTTCCTACACATAGCTCTAACTTTGTCAATAAGTAAAATATTTGGATAATTTTTGTTTCAAATGAAAGCTTAAGGACTTGGGATCACTGTAGAACCCTTGTTAAAAGTTTCTTTTGAATAATAAAAAAAAAAATATGAAATTAAGATAGGAGGGCATATTTGCCCTGTTGCTCAGATCATGCAGATAAGAAGTACCTGTTTTTGTACTACCGAACTTCCGGAAACCAGTGCGCTCTAATACGCAATTAAGGTATGTTGATTTTTTTCAGTATAAGTCAGGATAAGGTATAGTTTTGACATGAAATGACTATAACTTTATTTAAACTTAAGACAAAATAGCTATGAATGCTTGAAGTTGCATAATTTAAAATAGAAAGCAAGGGGGTTATGAATTAGTGGTGTTATTCCTAAACAAAGAATATCCCTCAAATCGGATTAAATTGGTAATCTGAATCTATTATTACAGGGCTCACACTACTTCAAAATCAAAGGGAGAAGTGACTTTTCTTTTTGAAACTGGTAGGGAGAAGTGGTGAGATTTGAAAGATAAGTGCTCGTTTGCTCGCGGCGCTACATTGTTTGGTTTTTACTATAATATAAAGGGCCATATGTATCCTTTTTATATAAGTGTTCAATTCATACCTGAGTCAATTAAAGTAACAGTTGTTTCAGTTTATGTCTTAAATAGTCATTTATAGTTGCATAATTATATTAATCCTCTTGACAGAATCTACCAACTAAATATCTAGCACTTGAAAGAACTTTTTTATATCAAAAAGGAAAAGAAAGTATCATATATCAATTAAAATGCAATTAAAAAAACTATTCTGTTTATCATCTTAATGAAATTCAATGTTTTTCATTAAAAAGATATATAAATTTAACAAAGTTAAGCAACTTTAATCAATAAATTGAAACAATGCATTTAGATGGAAATATATATACATTTAGCAAGGAGATCTAACCAAAAGTCTATTAATGCGTGTGGAATGCATAATTTTCACTTTTGGGGTCATTCTATTGTCAGCTGTTCAATTCAGGCGTCTGTAATTATTATAGTAAGAATACTGATTTCGGTCATAGCTGGTCCGCTGCCGATGAATCCCGCCTCCGATCCGTGGTTCGTTCAAACATTTCAATGGCGGACGAAGAAAATTTACGAAAAATAAACGAAGTTTGACAAGCGATTCGGAAAGGAATATGACGCTTTAAATGCAATCAATGGATGAAACATTAACCAAAGGCAATTTTGATCACTTTCTAATAAAAGTAACAAACTTATTTTGCCGATCATAAGAATGTTTTGATATACGATCTCGAGTAAAAAGTACCGGAAGTGAAAGAAAATACTTCATAAAAGTTGTTTCTTTGAAATAACATATGACCAATCTGTAAAGTCAATACTTTCACATCTTTTCTAAAGAAATAAATCGTTTATGTTTTGGAATTTCTTGACTTTTAAATGAAAAATAAGCTGTTTCATTGACTTGGTAAGAAGGGGAAATTGCCAATGACGTAAGCGACTTCAAGCGACTATTGTGAACATTAGGGCGACTAGATATCGCTTTTGTCGGTCTGGCAAAGCGAAGTGACGGTCGGGAAAGTGACTTTTTTGCCCCAGTCACTTGCTAGCGTGAGCCCTGTTATTAAGCAGAGGACAAGTTCTACATAAACATACAAAAAATTTATCCACATGATTGCATTGATAAACAGCAGTAAACTAGTAGCCCTTTGTTTTGACCAGACATGTAAAAGGGGCCATTATTTGGTCCTTAGAATAATAAAACTTACTTGGTCTGGATGAAAGGCTTTGAGATCTATCAGCAGGCAATGTAGATGAAGGCAGAGACTGGAAGTTTTCCTCTGGTTGTACAGATCTTTCTTTTCTAGGCAGCAATACCGATATAATTTCTTTCTTTCCTGCAAAATAGATTGACTTAAGCTTTTAATTTGTGGCATTTTCTATACAGTTTTTGAAATACCATTGAGATAAAACTTAAATTTGTTAGATGTAATTATGATAATCTGATCATATTTTAACTTAAAGACTATGCTGTGTGCAGATTCCTATAACCACACAATGTTAACATGAGATTATTGATTGATTATTTAATAGTATAGTGTTTGTCAATTGCTATAATCACACAATGTTTACATGAGATCATGAACAATTATCTAATAGTATAATGTTTGTCAATTTGAAAACAATTTTTTTTTCAGTTATAGTTCAACGAGTCAAAGTTGTATGCAAAATTTTACCAAAATATGTGACATAGCCCATTTATTGTAACTTGACCTTAAATCAAACACATGACTACAGACACAGGCATAGCAAACAAGCTGTGAAATATCCACTCAGTAAGAAAGGGCAAAAAGAACATCAATGTCAAAAAAAGGAAAAATGACTACATGTTAAGTTCTTAATTTACAATTTTATATAAAAATGGTAAATTACCAATAACTTTCTTTTGTCCATGTTCCACCACTTGTATTCTGAATTTATCTTTGACCCCTTCATTGTTTATATTAATATCAATATGTCTCACAACTCTGAAAATATGAAAGAACAGACTTATCAAAATTTATCAAATAATATGAAATTGGTTATATAAAGCTAATTTGACATGCTTTGAGAGGGATTTTAAATGATAATGAATTTACTGCCTAGAATCCTGCCAGATAGACATATATACCATCCAATCATTCTATACACCAAATATAATTAACTTATTGTTTAGAGTACATGTATCTGAGAAACAGATATAAACTATGAACACAAAATGGACCACACTGTCAGTGATACCTTACCTTCCATGCACCAAATATCAATGACCTAATCTTGAAACTTAACATTGACCAATTAACTATGAAAATGAGTTCAGAGTTAAATGAACCCTGCTAGACAGACATGTACACCTTACAATCATTTCATATACCAAAGACAGTTGTCAGACATATTGCTTATGGTATCTAAGAAACAGACGTAACCTCAAAAATTGAGGTCATGTGAACCCTGTCAGATAGACCTTGCAATGATTCTATTTACCAAATATGATTGCCCTATTACTTATAATAAGTTAGAAAATCGTGAGATAAAAAAACTATACATCTTTTTTTAGCAGTAGCTGAACCATGAAAATAAGGTTAAGGACAACAGACATATATCGGATTAAAACTTCAAACCATAAGGCATCTGTATGTATAAAGTATCCAGGTCTTCTACCTTCTGAAATATAAAAGCTTTATACAAAGAGTTTACTCTGTCATATTAGCATATCTGTCTGGCATTCAGACTCTACAAGACACAAAACTTAGGCATTATATTCTGAATTATTTTGTCTTAATTTATATAAGTAAATTGAAGAGGAAAAAATCAACAAGAATAATTTTCCAATAAATAAAGAACATACCATCAAAATTTATAGAAAAATAAAGATAGGTCTACAGGACAGTTTTTGAGATACAAGCCTTTGAAAAATCAGTTTTTGGAGGTCTCTTGACTTTGCATGTGAAATCCATGTGTAAGAGAAAATGTTAAATTGTAGTTGTAACCAATCACTGTGATGACTTGACCAATAAGTTTTATCTTCACCGTACATTTCATGTACATAAGTGTACTTACATATCAACACAACATCTTGGCCTAATAGTGCCTTCTGAATCAACAACTGTGTATTTTCTTGGTGCTGTACACAACACTTCAATCAAAATAAGAAGAAATAAAGCAATCTATATACTATCTGTATATAATCTGTGACAGAAATAGTTGTCATGATATAGGTAAATTCAATTTTAACATAACAGTGTTAGGACCTTCTATAGCTGACTATGAGGTATGGATTTTTCTCATTGTTGAAGGCCGTACGGTTGCCTATAATTGCTTACATCCACTTCATTTTAAGTTTGGTGGATATATAGTTGTCTCGTTGGCAATCATACCACATGTCCTTATCTTTATATTAATTTCTGTAGAATTTTAAAAACTTGCTTTCTGAGGTTTTTTTTCAAATGAAAATAAACTTTACTTGTTCCCACAGTAAAATGAATTCTTATAATAGAAAAAATGTAAAAAAATACATACATGTAGGATGCCAGTTAAATAATACTATATTCCATTAAAAACAACAAACAGTGTCATGGATATTTATTTTAGAGATAATAAAAATATTTTACAATAAAGTTAAGGCAGAACTAACAAACAGGTAAACCTTGTTTTTTGAGAGCAAATTAAAATTTTTTTTATTTCCTATTAAAATTTACAATCACAAGCTTTTACATAGGACAAAAAGTTGATTGACACAACCAATGTCTTCAATTATTTTTTAATGGGAGGGCTGTGCATGATTTTAAAAGTACATTATACAAACCTTTAAACTTTAAAGGAGAGTCATAAGGATTATACACAGTCAGTATTTGTTTATGTGATGACTGGTCATCTGAATAAAATGTCAGGTTTGATGGGAAGACAAACAGTGGGAGTTTGCCATCTGTCAGCTGAGAGGGTTGCATCTGTCATGAGTGGTCTTTTATCTTGTTGATGCTTTCTTTGAATCTAAAAGAAAAGTAAAAAATTTGTTAGAAAAAAAAGTAAACTTCATTTCAACAATATGAATTGAAGAAATTCACAACATCAGCAAATTGCAATTACTGGTTTGCAACTTTTCTAAATGAACAAATGTGATTTTTATATAATTATAGGTAAAACTTTTTTTGTTTTTGTTATTTTAAGGAAATTGTATATTAACCTAAACATTGAAGGAAGAAGGGTTGTTATTGGTCTATACACTTTTTCCAGAAAAAAACTTAAACAACACTGTTTTCTTTCTTTTCATGTATTTTGTAAAACATCATAAAGAAGCATACTACCAAAGCAAGACATTTAGGCCATCTTCAGCCATACTTTGTGAAGTCGTTTCAGCCATGGTTTTACAATTTGGTTATAAAGAGAAGGAAAACTAATTGTTTCATTCCTACAAACTATGACCAATTGTTAAAGGAGTAGGCCCGGTAAGGCCCCTTTTTGGCCCCAAAATATAGTGTTTTAAAAATTTGTTATTTATTGGAAAGTAGAATAATTTTGTTACATAAATATGGGCTATTTCTGACAATACCATGCACATGCATCAGGTACTAGCATCATTAATTCGTGCAAAATTACTGCAATCTTCACAATTATAGCATTTGTGCTAATTTTTAAACGGTTTTTGTCTAAAATGGAATTGGCCGCACTTGTGTTCAGTCTTGATATTTAAATATATGTTGTATTTGATGATTATACATAACATACATAAAGGTAGTGACTGAACACGAATGTGGTCACTTCCATTTTAGACAAAAAAACACCTGAAAAGTGATGTTTTGTGGCATATTTGAGAGATTCTTTATATTTAAGCTTGAGTTTGAGCGTCTTTAATGACCAAACCAATTCAAATCTTTTACATAAACTAATTGAATCTACTTAAGTAGACACTAAGGTGTTTAAAAAATGTAAAAAATCTCTCATCAGATGTACTTCATATTTTAGGCCAAAATTAGCCCTTACCGGACCTTCTCCTTTATCATTTATATATCATGTATAAATCCCAGCTACAAACAGACTTTTTAACAAATGGAAAATACATTTGAGTCATAAAATTATATTCATTGTAAGAATTTGTATGAATTTATGTATTATAAGAATATTGGTAAAAGGGGGATATTTATATTAATTTAAAAAAAAATCTGAATATACAGAACAATTTATCATTCTCTGCATGCTCTGTTATCAAAAATATGTAAAAATTGCAAATTGGTATATCAGATTACATAGAAGTATGATTAAAAATTAAACAATCATGGAAAGTCCCAATAACCTTTTTTAGGTAATCAGTTAGCACCTGCCTCATATATTATCATCATGATCGTGATATTTCCAAAATCAATTTTAACATCTACATATCTACATAACAAAAACAAAGGTTTAAATTTAATAGGCTCTTTGTTTTCCATGTTGTATTGTTTCACAGTTTATTGTCCAGGGCCTTGTTGGCTGTGTTGTCGAAGTAGTTCAACTACACTGAGGTTGTGAACCCTGCATGTGGCAGTTGCACTGGACTCGAATCTTAATTGTCTAGGCTTGTCAGTTTTCCTGTCAAAGGTCAGCAGTTCTCTCCATGCAATCCGGCTTCCTCCACCAATAAAAACTGACTGCCACGAAAAATCCAATAGTGCTGAAAGTGGGGTTAAACACCAATCAATCAATCAATATTCTCCTGGGCCTTTTATAGATTAATATACTGTATGGGTTGTCCTCTGGCATAGACCTAATCCCTTTCCAGATGCTGTGTCAGTTTTATTTTCTGATTTGGCTGCATAATACATGTAAGTTGGAGGGTTAAGGGCATAGGATACAGTTACAGGGGAGATAAGGACGTTGCTAACGTGAATTGTTAATTAGATATAGGAAGATGTGGTATGAGTGCCAATGAGACAACTCTCCATCCAAGTTACAATTTATAAAAGTAAACCATTATAGGTCAAGGTACAGCCTTCAACACGGAGCATTGGCTCACATGGAAACGCAAGCTATTCAGGGCCCCAAAAAATTACTAGTGTAAAACCATTCAAACGGAAAAACCAACGGTCTAATCTATATAAAAACAAGAAACACGTATGAACTACATAAACAGACGACAACTACTGTAATCAGATTCCTGTTAATGTTATTTTTCCGACGTCAAACTGTGACATATCGATAAAAGATGCATTTTTCGACTGATTTTAATAATTCACTTGAAAACAAGTACATGCCCCCATTTTTATTTTAATTTAACATTTAGCTTGGTTGTGTATGAAGATTATTTGTACCAATTTTTATGGACAAATCACCAATGATTTTTTAAAAATTAGATAAATTCAGAAATATACAGCAAAAAATGTTGGTTTTTCCTAAAATTGTGAATATTTACCGGTAATAAAAATGAATTATTTCCATAGGATTGTTACACAAATTTTGAGCATACTTATGTAAAGAAGATATTCCAAATGTTTTTACAAAAATCCATTTGTGTTTATCTTTTGAAAAAACTAGAGGATCTAAAGAGCATGTGTAGCTCAACGTTGCATATGCAACAAAGGACACTCTCCAACATTGTAGAGAATAGAATTCATGACAAAAATCTCTGTTTTGTCGAGCTTGTATTGCTGATCATTTAGTCTGTTTAGTAACAGACTTTTCTCTCTATCTTCTTTAGCATGTTTAGAATTTGCTAAAAAACAAAAGAGGGAAAAAAAATCCTCATTTAAGGGCAATCACTTTTATAAAGAGTGACAGTCTATATAGCAACTAAATATATTGACAAAATTTGATTTGTTAGAAGATCTTGCCTTGCTGATCATTTTGTGATTTAAAGTGTCTATTTATCAATTATAATTTTTATCATAAAAGGCAAAACGCAAAAATAATGGTAAAAATCGTCATTAAAGAGTAATAACTCCAATAAGGAGTTGTTGGACAATTCCTCCATTTGTTTTAATTATAGATCTTGTCTTCCTGATCATTTTTGCTTATTTAAGTTTCTATCTATTATATTTTTTAAGATATATGGCAAATACGCAAAAAATTGGTAAAAACCGTCATCAAAGGGCAATAACTCTAATAAGGAGTCGACTGACGATTTAGACCATGCAGACTTCTTTGTAGAACTTGTTTTGCTGGTCATTTTTGCGCTTTCAAGTTTCTATCTATTATGGTTTTCAAGATAATAGGCAAAAATGAAAAAAATGGTACAACTTGACATTTAGGTGTAATACATTGTACCACCATTGATTTTCCCCTATTAGTCATTGTTAAATTTGCACTTTTCAAAAAATTGTGCAGAATTTATCTTTGTTTCAAATAAAGAAATACTTGCCATGAGTAAAGTTTTATCCTGTCCAGTACTATAGAAAAAATTTCACATAACATTTCATTGCAGTTAAGAAAATAATCATCACTGGAAGTTAACCAATCAAATTTTCACCCCTTTTTTTCCTGTGTACAAGCTTTAGTCACCATGTAACCTTAATTTTCCAAAATATTCTATAGAAACACCAAATAAAATAATAAGAGTGCTTTGACAGTCAAGAATATAACTCTATAGGGTTATTAGAGAAAAATGACATACATTTGTTATTGTGGACTAAAAAATTCGCAAGAGTTCTGCGGAACCCAGTGTCTCACCTACTTTTGCTGTTAGGCGCAGGCTCAACAAAAATGGTGAAAAAATTATTAAAAATTTTCCTCTAGATACTATCTTTTGATTGTAAGAAGCTTCTGTCCAAGTTTGGTAAAAATCCAGGATGGTTAATGAATCTAATAAATGTTTTAAAACTTTAACTGCAGACTGTATGTAATGTTAACTGGAAGAAAAACTAAGTCCATTTATAAGTAATATACAGAAAAACAGGAAATAAATTTTTACAAAATTTCCATCTAGATACTAGCTTTTGATCATAAACAAGCTTCTGTCCAAGTTTGGTAGAAATCCAGAATATTTTTAGAAAGTTATTAAACTTTAAAAAAACTTTAACCACAGAGTGAATGTAATGTTAACTGGCAGAAAAACTAAGTCCATTTATAAGTAAAATACGGATAAACAGGATTTTTTTTTAACAAAATTTACTTCTGGATACTATCTTATGATCATAAACAAGCTTCTGTCCAAGTTTGGTAGAAATCCAGGATAGTTTAAGAAAGTTATTAAAATTTCAAAAATTTTAACCACAGAGTGAATATTTGTGGACGCCGCTGCCACCGATGACGGAATGTAGTATCGCTATGTCTCATTTTTGCGACAAATGTCGCAGGCTCAACAAAAATCAAAGAACTGTGATAACATATGTATGTTACATGTTCCAAAGGGCCAATATACATCATTTGTTTTGTTAAAATGTATATAAGTTCTATTGATATTATTATTGTCTTAATGTATACAAAACTATAGAAAGATATAACAGTTCATAGTTTGCCAATCATACATGGTACACCTATGTTATTACAGAAAAAATATGCCTGTAATAACTAAAGGGTGTTATTACAGCTTCTCTTCATAACAACAAAGCCCTTTGCTCAGACATATATCATGCTTAATCACAATGTTTTTGAATTTATTGTAAGAATTAATGATCAGAGCATGTAATGAGGTTCTGCGTAAGCTTCCCAGTAATTCCCAAGTGTCTCATATAATAAGTTACATGCCTTTAATAACTAAGTCTTGTTATTACAGTTAAGTTTATCCCTTAAAAGCCTTGTCTCATTGATTTACAATGGTTGATGAAAAATGTATTAATTTAATTCGATAATTAATTATCAAGGCTATGTATTTAGTTTCTGCGCAAAGTTTCAGGAATTCCAAAGTGCCCACTAAAAATCAAAATATTTATGATTTATCAAACAAATAACAAACATATGTTACTACAGATTTAGAAAATTTAAGGATTAAAGAGTAGACAACTCATGAAAGTATCTGTAATAACACATGCAAGATATTTTCTCTGATAACCCTATAGAGTTATATCCCTGAATGTTTGAAACACCCAAGATTTATGTTTATGACTCAGAAATTTTTTACTGCAATGAAATGTAGGATTAATTCCCTACAACTGTCAAATTCAAGGGAATATTTTTTTTCTGCCCTTTTTCGTATGCAGCCTGATGTGACGTACTATGATTTGGTGGTATTACACCTTTAAGGGCAATACCTCCTGTAAGAAGTCATCTGAGTTTTGATGTAGATGAACAATTGATAGAGCTCAACATTCTGATTATTTTTGCATCAAATAGATTTTCTCTATTTATAACAGTTTTCAAAATAATTGACAAAACTTGCATTTCACCCTTTTGTTCTATCTTTAGCCATGTCGGACATCTTGGTTGGCAGGCCAGGTCATCAGACCAAGTTTTTAAACTAGATACTCCAATGATGATTGTGGCCAAACAACGGCAGATGCCAAGTGATGAGAAAGCTCACTTGGCCAGGTGAGCTAAAAAGTTGGATATGTCTGTCCAAAGGATAAAAATGTCAAAAAAACAAAATTTTTAGTAAATGTCAAAAACTTCGACCCCATTTATTTCTAAAAGTAGCACATAAAGGTATAAATTTGAATCGACTAGGAAAAAAATAGCTTGTATGCAAATTTTCGTCAAATTTCACCTTGGGATGAAAACTGTATCGCATGCCCTTAATTCAGAATAAAATGCTCCGCTGGGGCGCAGCTTGATACGACCGCAGAGGTCGAACCCTGAACAGTTGGGACAAGTATGGACACAACATTCAAGCTTGATACAGCACTGAATTTGGATTGTAATTAAATATTTGACACAGCATAGGTTTATGACACAGAATGAAAGTGGTCTAAGAACTTAAAATTTTTTAATTTACCTATTCAAACCATATCATTATTACTTGCTTTTATATATAAATCAGAAATAACCAATTTAAAATAGAAAATTTTAAAGAAAAAAAAGGAACCCCCCCCCCAATTTTTTGAACCCCCTTATGATTCATCACCCCCAAACTCAAACCCAGCTTTCCCTATGTGATATGGAACCTTGCAGTACAATTTCATAAAGATCCATACACTTACACACAAGTTATTGTCCTGAAACTAGAAACATGATTGTTTTTTTGCTCTTTTATGGCCCCTAATTACTAAAATTTTGAGGGAATTACCCCCAAAATCAATCCCAGCCTTCCCTTTGTGGTATGGTACCTTGCAGTACAATTTCAGAGAGATCCATACACTTGAACACAAGTTATTGTCTGGAAACTAGAAAAATGCTTATTTTTGGCCCCTTTTTGGCCCCTTACTCCTAAACTTTTTGGGCAATTACCCCTAAACTCAATTCCAGATTTCCCTTTGTGATATGGAACCTTGTAGTACAATTTCATAAAGATCCATACACTTACACACAAGTTATTGTTATGAAACTAGAAAAATGCTTGTTTTTTGCCCCTTTTTTGCCCCTAATTCCTAAAATTTGGAGGCAATTACCCCCAAAATCAATCCAAGCATTCCCTTTGTGATATGGAACCTTGTGATACAATGTCAGAGAGATCCATAGACTTACACACAAGTTATTGTCATGAAACTAGAAAAATGCTTTTTTTTTGCCTCTTTTTGGCCCCTAATTCCTAAAATTTGGAGGCAATTACCCCCAAAATCAATCCCTGCATTCCCTTTGTGATATGGAACCTTGTGATACAATGTCAGAGAGATCCATACACTTACACACAAGTTATGTCTGGAAGTTACAAAATTGCTTATTTTTGGCCCCTAATTCCTTAACTGTTGGTACCATAACCCCCAAAATCAATCCCCACCTTCCTTTTGTGGTATTGAACCTTATGGTAAAATTTCATTGAGATCCATTCACTTAAACTAAAGTTAGAGTGCAAAAACTAATGTGTCTTCGCACGACGACGACGACGCCAACGTCATACCAATATACGACCACAAAAATTTGTTTGCAGTCGTATAAAAATTGCTCCGGACACAGAATCTAAAAAAGGGATACACCTCAATGCTATTTCTTTGTCATAACAGATGTTCCTGTATAATTTTGTTGTCGCAAGAGAAAATGTCTGATGCTATAAAAGAAGAATCATTGTTCTATGATGTCTATAGTTCAACACTTTGACCACAAGGTTTCTAGAATAACCATTGTGTCATATGCGGTATTAATTTTTTATGTTGTGCGAAGAATTTCAGAAAACCTCTTCAGTATAGTTTCTGTCATCATATCTGTTATTATGACATTATACCATTATTTGTTTAAATTAAAGGGGCATTAGCTGTCGAATTCATGTTCACCAATTCAACTCAAAATCTCGTAATTGCTTTATAATATAATAAAACATATATCCAAATTACAATAAGTCTGAAATAAACAATCAACAATGCATGGACTCAATTATATATGATCAGCATTTCGTGTGTATTTTAGTCTAGACACCATCTAATTAACCATCAAGAAGACCTCCGAAGACTACCGACAGTCACATAACCCGATATAAACATGAATATAAATAGATATCGACCACATGCAACTGTACTTTTCTAGGTCTGCTTGATTTCATGTTCAAGGTTAAAAAATAAGTTCATCATCGTTTTTACCTGTATAAGAATGATTTTTTGTGGATCGAATCAGTCAACGAAATGGTTCACCTTTGTTTCACTTTTAACATTGACATTCTTTTCCTTTTAATGGCTGAACATGCCTAATACATGCATAACCAATTTCTAGCTAGGGGGTTAAATTGAAGGTCACATGAATGAGGATTCAATTAGGTGGAATTATTCACTTGTAAGTGAATAATTCATCAGCGCTGTTTCTTGGCTTATTTTGACAAAATTGAACTAAAGTGGCTGCTAAAAGCAAATTATTATTTCACTTTTTCACTTTTATTAATGATTGAACAAAAAAAATCATATCTATGTCACAATATGCTGGGTCTCACTAATTAGCAACAAGGAGCGTCAAGAAGTGACAAGAAGAATAATTAAGTGACAATCATTACAATAAAACTAATTTAGCGTCAAGAAATCTTAATATTACTTATTTCAAATTAATAAATATAGAAACATGCATTGATATAAGTTTTTTCTTAATATACATGTATTTTGATTTTTCTTTTATATTGATAGTAGAAAATGAACAATAGAGTTTTTTTTTCATTATTGAGGATATGTTTAAGATAATGTATTTACAGTTTACAGCATATATTATATATTGTATAAATGAATGAATGAATGAAAAAGTGGTGGGGGTAATTTCTTAGTTTCTCTAATTTTTAAGTCATTCTTTATAGACACTTTTAATAGTATAATCAGATGATCGAAGGATAAGCTCATCCTGTATGCTCTAATATTTAGAGTTAAACTGCCATGTTTTTTATTAAGATTACTTCACTGTTGTATCACCATGATGATTCTTAGATTGTAACAAAATATTCAGATTCATAAATACTTTAAAATATTTTTTTTACTAAAAATTCACTACATGACGGCATAGCTACTGAATGCAACACAATTTGAAAGTTTTTAAAACAATTAAAATAATCTGTAATTAACTGATTTAATTTTTTATAAATTAATTGTCTAGTTAGTACTGGGAACAGTATATCTAACGGAAAATGAATCTGACATGTCTGATAGGCTTTTCAGTATAAAATTGATAAAATCCCGAACTTTACAAGACTTCACAAGATTTATATGTTCCTGGTTAGTATATAAACTTTCTTGTCGCTAAATTTGTCTTCTTTTTGCTAATTTTTTTCTTCTTTTCGCTTCTTTCTCTAAATTTCTTTTTGTCGCTTCTTGTCTCTAAAATTCTTCTTGTCGCTAAATTAGTGAAACCGCAATATGCTTATGTTATCACGTCACAGTAAGAACTGATTGTTCGATGAAATTGTTAACACCGATTGACCTTGGGTGTAATTCATTCATAAATAACAGCTCAAGATTGGTGTATAACATAAAAGTTAAAACTATTATATTCAATAGCTAGTAGACTAGTTAAATATTTTTATTATTTTCTAGTTTGGAAATGATTCGTTCTCAAATTCTAACGAGGCACATATATCCTTGTCTCATGGGTTTTCGTGCTATTAAGAATGAATTGTGAAGTCACAAATTGAAAAAGCATGCATAGTACGATCTATATAGTACGAATTCATGTGTCCTACGAAAACATATGATCTGACCATATGTTTCTGGTGCGGTTTGCACACAAGGAAGCACTGCCAAAGGGTTAAGGGTCTCAGGCCAAGTATTGCAGACTCCTATATAGCCATAAGGTCTATAATTATTCATAGGCCTTATAGTACATTGCTTTGGGAGAATCAAAATGTGTATCAAAAATATCTCTGAAACATCATAACAATTTACTGACTCATCTCCATGTATACATGTGTATGAAATCTCGTTGTAATGTATAAGATGTCAGGTATTTGTATATCGATTCTTACAAAATGATAAAGTATGTGTCTTTCTTTGGTGATTGCATAAAAAATTCTAAATTTGGCGTCGTGAAATCAGCTGGTTTTGTTATTGTTGTTGTCCTTGTGTAAAACGTCACTATTTCATGTTTAATTTTCATTTGAACTCATTGGGTTTCAACTATAACCTTCAAAGAAAAACCCCGAAATTCCATGAAGTCGAGCAGGATCATTGCAACGATTAAAAAAGGACTTAAACACGATTTAGCTTACAAGTTGTATATTGGCATTGAATTATTTTTTGGGGATGTGCTTTCATGCTTCTTTAAATTGATATAGTTATATTTTCCTTGTAAAAGTTTGTCAGAAATGGAGAATAATGACGTTATTTCTGATTCAGTTCCAATTCCAGATAACAATTCATCTCCACAGCAGGTTAAATTTAGGTATTTATTTCTTGATTTGGTTTTGCCCAACACTGCCACTGGCAACAGTGGCAACACATAAATTATTTGTATGAGTCCAGAAAGATGAGAAATGTGTCCAAAAAACTACACTTTATGTGAGTAACATTAAATACTCATTGAATCATGGTCACATACAGATACATTGGTTTCAGTTATGTATGTTTAATGCAAAGAAGCCCCCCAAAAAATGTGCACATGAATAATGCAGCTTTAGCCAGTTTACAGTACGCACAGAGAGTTTGTAATCGCGAACTCTAATCACGGATTTCGGAGTGTAGCGGTGTCACACCGCGAATCACGGATTATACTCCCAATTTCCTCCAAAGATTCTCTCCCAACACCGCGTGGCTGTTAATTGGTTTATTGCCCATCGGATGTACTGAAAATTAATGACTCGTGACAACATAATCGGATTAGCCAGATTTATTATCTTTGTACATTTAATCGATCTTGATTGCACCTGTGTGCTTTAAAACACGGTATTAAAATTTCCTTTCTTTGACAGATAAAAATGTGACATTTTCATTCAAAATAAGATAATTATTCTTGGATGTATTTGCCCCATGTCATTGTCATTTGAAATAAAACGTACACACGTATAAAAATACGAATAAAACACTTATTTTGTATTTTTATTATAGTCCCGGTCAGGTCATAATTTTTGTTTTTTCAACAAAGACGATTTTACTACAATTAGAATCTTTTATGACCTACTCAGTGAGCAATATCCGGTTCATTAATTGTTCAATATATAAATATCAACTGGCTTAAAACAAAATGATGTTTTTACGGTAATTTGTCCTATCTAAACCCAAGAGTTAATTTAACGGATCAACAAGTGAACTCTGTTACTTTCAATATATATGTAAAATATTATGTTTCACTACCTCGGTAGATTACCGACTTGAAATATTTGAACTCAGAAAAGAAACTGTAAAGTGACAACAAAAAATGTGGATCGGATTTTACGATCTACACATTTTCACAGAGGATCTCTACCAACGCCCAACAGGAACTGAACGACATGCATCCTGTTTTCCTCTACCATTTATGTATATTGTTGACCATGGACGTATAAATAATGTCATGCAGGTTTATGTCCTGTGTTGACTTAGAAACGTAAAATTAAAAGGCTGGTGTTCGTTTATTCAGAAAAGGATTATATTTTAGATTCCGGTTAATCAATTGTAAAAGGACCTTCTAGAGCCTCAATCTTAAGGCATACAAATGTCAATCATTCCAAAGCAAATTTAAAACCCGAATGAATTTTCCCACGGTCATCCAGAAAGGTCACCTGAGTTTACTGTTACGTGATAATATTTCCCGCCAAATAAAAATCTCGTGGACAAAATTGATGTCACTATTTTTAGCATTCAATATTGTGAGCGAAGTCAAGTTCAAAGTTCAACCACGGACTGTTGATCACTGAGATGTGTATCGTCTTCCCACGGCAATTAATTTCTTTTAAAAAATTTAAAAATCACTGTCCTTTATACAATACACAAGTTTACATTCATTGTGCGTAAATGAATATTATGCAACGATGAGTTGATGCAGCTATAGAAGTGTTGTAGCCGAAATGTAATTATTAATCCTAAGTATAAGTAATGCCAACAAATCGTAAAGAGAAAATTCCGTAGACTTATTAAGTATAACGAATGGTGAATAGTATTTTCTTTTTTACTTGCATATACAAATTTTGAGACACGTAATTTTCTTTAAACTGCTCACTTTTATATTCAGCGTTAGTTTCCGTTTATTTTTACGCAAGTATGTCTCATTTAATAAAATAATTTACCGATGAACTTAAACAAGGTCAAAATCAAGTATAGTTTTTGTTATAAAACTTTAATGCAATTGAAAGAATTAACAACAACATTCTGCTTTTAAATCTTTAATTTGTTTCAAGCAATTATGTAATCGTAAAATGAAAATGGCGTGGACTTATTAGCATAACGAATAGTGAATAATATTTTCTTTTTTACTTTTATACAAAACTTTGAGACATGTAATTTTCCTTTAAACTGCCCACATTTATTCAGCGTAAGCCTCCGTTTATTTTTACACAAGTATATCTCTTTTGTAAATAAAATATTAATTTACTGACCAGAAAAAAAAACGAGGTAAAAATCAAATATAGTTTTTTTTTAATAAAACTATTTTTAAATGTACATTGTAATTGAAAGAATTAACAACAACGTTTTGCTTTTAAATCTTTTATTTGTTTCAAGCAATCAGAATTATAACTTGATTATCAATAGACAGGAAATACAATTGTTTAATTACATAAGTAATCTCACATACCTTGACTGTCGCGTGCCGGTATAGATCAGAAGGATTAGGGCAATTTATTACCTGGTGTGACACCGCGTCACACCGGACTGGGAGAGATGTCGCTAATACAATAAACAAAAGGTAGTGAATTTACGCGGAAGTCGGAGGGAATACTCCCAAATTTCTCCGAGAATTTAGGGAGGGATGTCGGAGTTTCCTGGTGTCACACCAAGAAAAAACTTGGTGTTCGGAGTTTGGGAAGCCTTTCGCGAAATTTGTACTGTAGGTCAGCAACAAAAAATGCTTGTTTCCTGCCTCCTGACTGACCCTAAGTTTGATCACTGACCCTAAAATATTTTATTGATTTTCCAAAAACTTGAATATTCAAGAAAACTTATTCAAGAATAAGTGTTAAAAACTTTTTAATTTGACTATGAATCTGACATGTCTGATTTCATCAGGATTATTCACACAAATTTGTAATACGATTGATGCATATCGAGTGTAGAACTTGTCAAACCATTGAAAATCATAAACATATCATCACACATGCGTTAATTATCAGATGCATAAGTGTAAAACGGGACTGAACTCGAAGAAAACAAGAAATATTTCTGGATTTTGTTAAGGTTCATGTGGTCGACCCTTTTGCTAAAATGGCTGCGTTTTCACCTCAAAATTTAATTTTGAGTACAGACAAACCTGTGCATCTGGAAAAGTTTTAAGGAATAGCATGCCCTAGATAAAAAAAATTCAAATGCATTGTATGTTTTAGAAAATTTAAAACTTTACTGGATTTTGCAGTGCACTTTTTTTCGTCCCTGCAGAAGATGATAAAATTAACAAACAGTTGAGTTTTCAACTTTCACTTGATATGGTCCACTCAGGTAGACAGTTTAAATCCCCAATTATTGTCAGGTATCTATTGTCCATCTATTGTCCATGTCAATCAATACAGTTCACTTCAATTATTACCTGTGGGGAAGTTCTCAAACCTCTTCCCAACTTAGTTTATTTTGGCACCTTATGGATGAATGAAAAACAGTGCACTGCAAAATCCTGTTATTATAAGTTCTTAATTTTCTAAAACATAAAATATATTTGAATTTTATTTATCTAGGGCATGTGATGCCTTAAAACTTTTCCAGATACACAGGTTTGTCTGTACTCAGAGATTTTGATGTGAAAATGCAGCCATTTTAGCCAAAGACTGAACATGAACCTCAAAGATAATGTACCATTTTGTTGTTTCAATGCTAAACAAATGGAAATTTTATAAAATATCTGCAGCCTTTCCCCATACTACTATATGGTCCGAGGACACAGTAATCATCCTTTGATTTTCGTTGTTTACAAATATAGTCCTTAGTGAGGACAGTGTATAACTTGCATATTTTTTTCATAAACTTTCCAAATTCATTTCTTTATTTTTTATGCATGAAATATTAAGTATGGGGATGAATCTGTCAAACTGTTTATAGACCCCCTTAATATAAAATTTTCCATATTTTGAGTTAGAGCTGGTAGACTTTTCTATAAATTTGTCCCAAAAGTAGTACACTACACTGTAGAAATCTTTTTGAGATAGAGCAGGTGTGATTTTTTTAGGTTGAATTTATTGTCTAAAAGAAGTGCACTATGAAATAACTGTGTTCTTGGGCCATATATGAAAAAGTGCTTGCTAGATAGACCATACCTGTCAACTGACCCGTATCCTGTGGGTTACACCCGAGAATTTCACCCCATACCTGGAATTTTTAAAATTACCTGCCGGGTCGTTAAATAACCTGGGATTTCGGAAAAATTACCCATTTTCACACATTGTAAAGGATCCTACAAATTAATGTAAGATGCAGTCACAGAAATAATTATATTATAAGAACGTCTGAACCAGTGAAGACTCTACAACAGATTTTATCCATCGGATCACCAGCAGTGATGGTGATACAAGGCTGAAAATACATTCTGTATATATAATTCGTCTAAATAACAGCCCAACAATGTTAGATCTGTAAATATGCGGAAGCAAATTTTTTGTTCTTCCCTGGCCGGGATTCGAACTCATGTATATATATATATTATATATATAGAAGTCTATATAAAGGACTAACCAGCAAATTTGATATGTACCGGATCGTCTAGAATAGACGATACTGCGCAGATAAGTAAAAAATTATATAAGTCTAAAGATTTGCACAACGGTACTAATAGAAGATGGTAATATACGAAGATGATGTTATAAAATCGTGTTGACAAATATTTAGGCTAAACAAATAGACTTTCTGTGTCAGTGTCAATAGTTTTAACAATACTAATTGTATGTGTAAAATAGCTCAATAATACAGGTAAGTTTTGGTCTTTGTATTGTGCTACCTTAATGGTTGGTAGCTATGTTGGTTTTTAGAGTGTACATTTGTAACATATATATTAATTTGCAAACTAAAATCTAATTACTATTAGGTTCAATCATGCCAAAGTTGGTTTAAATTGGTTCAGTTGTTCAAGAGGTAAAGAAGTTTAACAGCAAGAAATGCAATAAGCAGTTATTTGACAGTGGTGTACATTTAACTTAAATGAAGATTTATTTTGATGATGACTTATTTAGTTACATGTACCTGACTGTAACTGACAACTGCCCTTTGATGATATTTTTTAGAATGCTAAGTGTTTTTGGATGTGAAACTGTAAACAGCAAAATGATAAACAAACAAATTGAGATGTGCAAGGTATTTATTGGTTTTTATACGGCTGCAAAAAAAAATTTTGGGTTCGTATAATGCTATGATGTTGTCGTTGGCGGTGTCGTCTGCGTCGTCATTGTCCGAAGACACATTTGGTTTCCAGACAATAACTTAAGTTTAAGTGAATGGATCTCTATGAAATTTTACAAGAAGGTTCAATACCACAAAAGGAAGGTTGGGATTAATTTTGGATATAGCAACAGTTCAGGAATCAGGGGCCAAAAAGAAGCATTTTTATACGCCCGTTTATGGGACGTATAATGGTTTACCGCTGACCGTCCGTCTGTCCGTCCGTCGTCAACATGTCGGACGTTAATTCAAAAATACTTTAACCAATATGCATGAAACTTTGGTGAATTGTTAATATCTATTGACGTGAGCTCCCTTTCGTTTTTTATAAATTTCAGATTTACCATTTCCTAGTTTTGGGGTTTTATTCATTAAAAAAGGGGGGATTTTCCAGTTTTCGGACAATAACTCAACAACAATTTCACCAATTTGCATGAAACTTTTGTGAATTGTTCATATCTATTGACGTGAGCTCCCTTTCGTTTTATATAAATTTCGGATGTACCGTTTCCAAGTTTTGGGGTTTTATTCATTAAAAAAGGGGGGATTTTCCAGTTTTCAGACAATAACTCAAAAACAATTTCACCAATTTGCAAGAAACTTTGGTGAATTGTTTATTTCTATCGACATGAGCTCCCTTTTGATTTTTATAAATTTCAGAATATATATTTATGGGGTTTTATTCATTACAAAAAGGGGGATTTTCCAGTTTTCGGACAATAACTCAAAAATGCTTTCAGCATTTTTATGAGATTTTGGTAAATTGTTTATATCTATTTTTGTAAGCTCCCTTTTGATTTTTATAAATTTTTGATTTTACATTTCAGAGTTATAAGATTTTATTTGTTTATAGTCTGACAACAGATTTACTAAGTATTGCGCAACAGCACAGTGTATTGCACAACAGCAAGAAATCTTTCATATAATCAATTTCAAGTTCTTTGACTACATTTATTCAGAAACCTATAATATATCAAATATTTAATTACAATCCAAATTCAGACCTGTATCAAGCTTGAATATTGTGTTCATTTTTGCCCCAACTGTTCAGGGTTGGACCTCTGCAGGCTTATCCAGCTGCGCTCAGCAAAGCAGTTTATTGTAGTTTCCAGACAATAACTTGTGTGTAAGTGTATGGATCTCACTGAAATTGTACCACAAGGTTCCATATCACAAAGGGAAGGCTGGGATTGAGTTTGGGGGTAAATGCCCCAAACATGCAGGAATTAGGTGCAAAAAAGTGGCCAAAAACAAGCATTTTTCTAGTTTCCAGTCTATAACTTGTGTTTAAGTGTATGGATCTCTCTAAAATTGTACTACAAGGTTCCATACTCCAAAGGAAAGGCTGGGATTGAGTTTGGGGGTAATTACTCCAAGGGGGGGGGATTTTTTTCTGTCAAATTTTTTGAAAAGTTTGAAGAAGAAATCTTCAATTGAAAGTATTGCACAAACACAGAGTATTGTGCAATAGATTTTTTAGATCTTTGACCACATTTATTTTGTGTCAGAAACCTATATTATGTCAAAAATTTGATCACAATCCAAATTCAGACAGTATCAAGCTTGAATATTGTTTCCAAACTTTCCCCAACTGTTCAGGGATCGACCTCTGCGGTCGTATCTGGCTGTGCTCAGCGAAGCATTATATTAAGTTTGGCTGAGTGCAAGGAAGCTTATTTTGCTCTAACTTTTTACCTTTAATATTTTACATCACTATGACATATTTTTGATAGGTGAATGATTCAGGCTCTTGAGAGCCTCTTGTTTGAATATTTCTATTGGTGGATGGAAATGAACGTATTACACATTGTTCAGAATGTTTTCATTTTTCAGTCACAAGCAGTGGAAGGCATTATTGAAGAAGCAGAAAAGAAAAAGAAAAAGACAGAATGAAGCATTAATGAGAGATAAAAAGGATGAAGAAGGTTAATCAAATCTTGAAAATCGAGAACAAACAAATTGAAAGTAACACTTATAAATTTGGTGCATTTTAAAGCACATTTATAGATTTACCATCATCATATTCATGATATTAGGTTTTTAAAAAGCACATGTATATTAGGATCCAATAATTTTATTTTTTCATTCAAGACTGTTGGGTTTTTTTTTCTATAAAGTAAAAATTTGGAGAAGAGATATAGCCAAGTGCTATAAATTCCTTAGGATATTACTGTCCCAGTCTTGCCAGTCAAAAGTACCAATAATTGAAACTTTGAAAATTTATTTCTTCAGAGTTTAAATTTCTATCTTTTGACAAAAATCATTTTCTCACAAGGCAGGTTATTTTTTAATGTTTTAACTTAGAAGGGAACATTATACATTTGTAATATATTTTCTGTGACTCACCATGGTTAGTTAGTATAAAACCAATTGAAAATCTTAACTTATGTTTTTATAGAACAAAAGAAAAAAGAAGAAAGTCCATCTTTCCAGGCAAAAGAAAGACAGAGGAAAGAAATAGAACAATTGGAAGAAAAGAGGGAAAAAGCAGAGAAAATTTACTTCAATAAACTATGGATGGAAAAGGAAAGACTAGCTCTTGAAGAATTTGAAAGAAAGAAAAAATGGGAAGAGAATGAAAAAATAAGAAGAGAGGAGATGGAGGTATGTATCTTTAAATGAGATAACAGATTTCTTTTTATTCAGTACTACAGTATAAACAATTCATGTGTTTACTAACTTTCTGTCAAACAGACCGTTCTTTATTTATGCAGAGTTGATTTAACAGACAGTTCTCTATTTGTCCAGAGATGATTTAAAAAATGTAATGTGTTGAAGTTTAAATTTCCCATGTCATGCATGTAAAACTCATGTAAATCTAAGGTAAGGACAACTGAATCGGTCAGTTTTACTTGAGCAGTATTGATTTCATTCATGTCATTCAAGAATTTTTTTAGATTTTAATGAAAACTTAGATGTTTGTTCAAAGCAGTAGAACTCAATAATTACCTTCTAATTTTTTTTACAACTGCTTGTTAATTAATGTAATACTAAAAAAAGGAAAGGGACATTTCACTATATGAAATTAGACATTAAGTAGAGGAAATGCATTCTGCTATTTGAAAAAAAAATCATTAACAGGTTTTTCGGATTTTTCATCAGAATCATTTTGGCTTAGTTTACTTAATTCAAAAGTAGCCAGAGATTAGAAAAAACACCAAATAGAAATATAAATCAATTGTTTTAAAAACAATTGTTAAACATTCTTTCCCCTCCGAAACATGATTAATTGGTTTTCTGGTTGGTTGGTTGGTCGATTGATTGGTTGATTGATTGATTGATTGCATGGCACTTTCTCGGTACAACGCAGCTAACTTAAATAACGCCTATATTCTGACCGAACGTGACGCCTGAGATGTCCTCATAAAAATTGATCATAGCATCATTCGTTTATAAATTTTCTCTAGTTTCTATGTTACCTCGGACTTCCATTTTTCATCTATTTGTTGTGTATGCATTTTGATTGAATTTGTAGGAAAACAGAGTAAATTTTATCTTGGAAGTTTTATTTTCCTTATTTGGATATGGAATGTTTTATTCTAAATTTAGGTCAGCGCACGAGATGGTGTTGTGAAGTCACGTGACCCTCGAATATATATGTCTGGAGTTAGAATATTAATTTCTTTTCAGGGGAGACCGTTGAACAGAGCACATGTGTATTGATCAGAGAAACACGATAACTATTGTTTTTATTTTGTACAGGTCATTGATGTCGGATCACGCATACATATTATGTACACATGTTTACGGGAGCACAGATTTGTATTTGAATGCATGTTTAGAAATTTGATTGTAGGATTTCAGTAATATTTACGAACTTAAAGGAGCGATTTCTACGACATTGATTATAATTTCGCAATCAAGCGGACCGCACGTGTCTCATCGATTAATTTCAGAAAATACATGAATTGGAGCAGATTTTTGCAGGGATGGATTTCTATTTCAGAAAGAAATTTGTACATAAGAAGGATTGGCATTTTACAGTATAATGTACGGGACTAAAAGCGATTTTCTTTTCATAGAAATGGGATAACTTAAAAAAAAATCAGTTGAAAAAAAGGGGTTGGGGGGGGGAGTGTAGTGGTAGACTGTGGTTGATAATTGAGATAAGAAACATTTACAACATGATAGCTGCAAAGTTTGAAGTTTTGATAAGTAATTTGTTGATTCGACCATAACAGGGACATTGACCCTGCAATAAAATGACGCGTACCATTTCGACAAAAATTTTCTAGTTAACACCTGTCGCGACAAACTTTTTGGTTAAATTGTTTTGTCGATATCTATAACTCTTTCTAGGAAGAAGCGATATGAACTTAATGTAAAAAATCACAACATGACCTTGGCCTTTGACCTTGACCTAGTTTTCTATTCTTTAGGACCAAGGACCTCAAATCAACAGACTCTAGGTCTCTATCACTTGTGGTTTACCAGTTACAAATGCATATCACTTATTTCAAATGCATTAGGGGAAATAACTCTCATATGGAGTGTTCGTATGGCTTCGGTCAAAATTGAACAAATCATGCGAAGGATATAACCAGCAATTTTATTAAATAAATTTGTCGCTTTCTTATACGGTTACGGAGGAGATGCAGTCACAAGGAAAACAGTGTTCGGGGAGATAACTCCTACAAAGAAAAGTATTTGGTTACGCAGGGTGAATTTCAAAGGCGCATAAACTGTTCGATATCATATACCAAACATCTAAGCGACATCTTGCGAAACAAAATTTATACGCAAGAAATAAAAGTGGCGGAAGAAGAAAAAAAAAAAAAATTAAAAACCAATTGTTCAGAGAACAATTGAAGGTCTTTCCACCCATAAAGATCAATTTTGATATAGAAGTATTAAAATTCAGTTTGATATATCATATCCAGCGTCAAATGATAGCTTATTGTACACTGATTCCAAAAATATATGGTTTCTATACATTTTTTTCTAAATAAGGGAGATAAATTGTTACTTCCGGTTTGAAATATGTCACTTCCGGTTGTATTTGATAGTTTACTTGATACTGATTCCAAAAATATATGGTTCAATATACTTTAACATTAAATAAGTACAAAAAATAGCTACTTCCGGTTTACACCAGGTCACTTCCGGTTGGCTTTTCCATGGTCAAGTGGCTTGCAACGTAATCCAAAAAGTCCTATGGCTTTATCTTGTATACAGATGAAGTAAAAGCAAAGGTCAAAATCTAGAATGTCAATTTTACCTATAACCTTGAGCTCAATTTCAAGGTCATAAACCAAGGGCTTCAAATAAAAGACTATAGGTCTTAATTATATATGGTTAATGAGTTATATCACTATATGCTTAACTTTTAATAAAAGAGGGGAGAAAACTCCAATTTAATGTTAGCGTACCCTTTTAACCAAAATCTATGTGTTACGACATGTCGCAACTTACAATTTAGTAAAAATATGTTGTCGATATCTTATACGGTTTTTGAAAAGAATTGAAAATAAGCCAAAATCAAAATTTAAAATATGACCTTGACCTCTGACCTTGACCTAATTTTCTTATTTTTGGATCAAGGACCTCAAATCAAAAGATCCTAGGTCTCTATCACTTATGGTTTATAAGATAGAAATGCATATCACTTATATCAAATGCATAAGGGGAAATAACTCTCATATGGAATATTCATATCGCCTCAGTCAAAATAGGACAAATCATGCAAAGGATATAACGAGCAATTTTATAAAATAAATTTGTCGCTTTCTTTTACGGTTATGGAGGAGATGCAGTCACAAGGAAAACAGTGTTCGGGGAGATAACTCCTACAAAGAAAATTGTTCGGCTTAGAATGGGTGAAAATAAAAAGCGCATAAACTGTATGATACTATATAAGAAATATCTAAGCGACATCTTGCGAAACAAAAATTTTACGCGAGAACAAAGTTTGGCGGAAGAAAATAATAATAATAATCAGAACAAATACAATAGGTCTTTCCACAGAAAAGTGGAAAGACCTAAATAATAATCAGAACAAATACAATAGGTCTTTCCACAGAAAAGTGGAAAGACCTAATTACCGCATGAATATTTTGTGTCATCCCTTGTGGTCTATGTTATTTCTTTTAAGCATGTTTCTGTCAAATAGTCAACATTTTGCTGAATTTTCATATTGGCACCGATAATAACCATATCATATGAATTCTAAATGTAAACACCATGGACTACATTACACAAAAACATTTATCCAAATTTTTCATTAAGATGTTTAACTCTACAATGACATATAAATCATTTTGTTATACATATTGTCAAATTAACAGAGGTAATTAGATAACAGCAGTTTTCAGTGACAATTTACCTGAATTAATACAAAACTGTCATATTTTTACTTCAATCAATTGTCCTATGATGTCACTCGTCATAAACTTCACAAAATTCTTGTCATTTGAAACCACAGGAACAATTTCAACCAAAATTATCAGATGACTCCTTTTATGAGTAATTGGCCTTAAATGATGATTTTTTTACTATTTTTCAAGTTTTTACCTATAATCTTGAAATTTATAATAGATACATGTAGGTAGAAACTAGTAAAAACAAGAATGATAAGCAATACAAGATCTACAAAATGCCAAACCATATTGGAATACTCCTTATAGTAATATAATAGTTAAAAGTGGAATTGACTCATTTATAAGTTAATGCTTATTATCTTGAAAAGTATATAGGTAGAAACTATAAAAAGCCCAAATGATCTGCAATACAATATCTACAAAAATGCTAAAATGACCAAACCTTTAGAGTACTCGTTTAAGAAGTAATTGCCATTTAGATGATGTTTTACTAATTTTTTACATTTTGTCTTTTATCTCAATTTTTTGACAGGTAAGCTCTTGGGATCCTTTGGTGTTTTTTTATTTCAGCAGCTACAAAAACTTATGCATAAAAGGAAAATGAATAAGTGCTGAAAAACATAATTACAATGCTGTTTTAACCGAGAAGCATACCTCATGAAATATTGCTTCAGTGTATTTACAGTTTAGAATTTTCTTGTAGAAAAAGATCAAAGAGGAATGGGAAGAAAGGCAGAAAAAAGAAAAAGAAGAGAAAGAAAAGGAAGAAAAAAGGAAGAATCAGCAGGTTAAAATCACAAAAGGATATCCTAACTTTTTATTTCTGATTGTGTTACTTCAAAATTATTCAGATAGCCCCAGTTTATAACTAAAATAATAAGTTCACACAAGGTGATATGGTCAAAAACTACTCTAGATGGTCATTCTTCACTGTCACTGCTGTTGATTATGTATGAACTCTGAAATGTAGGATTATCCTATAGGTAGTATATGACATAGTCTTAATATCAGAATGTTGTCACCTTTGATAACCCAGTTTTACCATGATTCATGTGTGGATTTATAAATGAAAATTTTTTCAAATGCCAAAAATATCATATTTAGGAAAGATCTTGTTGAAATATGCATGAGTAGAATTAAATGTTTTGAATGAGGAAATCTCAAGAATTCCTTTTGTTTTCCTATTCATGCTATTAGTAATACAACATTAATTTCTGTATTTATAGATGTAAATGTACATGTATCATGTGTTTATATCATAATTATGTACTTATGGCCATATATTTTTTTCTAATGAAAAACACCAATGTTTCCTTAACTGTCATACATATGTAGAGAGGAGAAAAGATGATTTAGATGGAATGTATCTTTTAAGAAAACTATTTATTTTATATATATATATATGAGAGTAGTGTGTTCAGCCTCACACATTTAAGTATCTGTATATTAGACAGGCATTTATCAGCCTAAGAATAATTAAATGTAAAAATTAATTTGCATGTAATCTTATCATCTTCAGAGGGGGATTTTCAGAACTACCTTTTAAATTAAAGTGAATTTCTGCTACTTTTGAGACAGTATATGTTCCTGAATGGATGCAAATTTAATTTAAGATACAGCAAAAGTGTGTGCAAAGATGTTTTGATTGTATTCAGCTTAATTACTTTTATGTGATTTTTTTAATGAAAGTTTACAAGCTTAACTTTCAGTATCAGATATAAATATTGTATGATGGTGCTGTTTTCTAGGATTCACTTCTTAAGCAGGCTACAGCTAATGAAAACAAGGTGAGATATATTTATCAATTCATAAATGTCAGAATGTTTCAAATTTTAATTAGTTACATGTATTTAAAAGGTAAAGCGTAGATGTCTTTTTATTTTTGTTTAAAGCTATAAACTGTAAAAGGGATTATGTGAATCTAATCTGCACACATGTAAAGTTTTTTAGTCACATTTTTCAAATTCACAACTGTTACGCCGTAAGGTTATAATAGCTGTCAACTGACCCGTATTCTGCGGGTCACACCCGAGAATTTCCCCCTTCACACAGGATTTTTTGAATACCCGCCAGGTATTCAAATAACCCGGGATTTCATAAAATTACCTGTTTTCACCCGTATTTCTGACCGGTATTGTTTCCGGTATTTAGAAGTCAAATATACTTTCGGTTTTCTCGGTGTTTTTCCTTTGAAAAGGTAAACAATTGAAAAGTCAAAACTTAGAATTTGCTTATTTACTGTGCCAATGACAGCTATCAAAACACTACATTTGATTGAAAAGTAACAATTCATGGATTGTTTGTTAATTGTACCCCAGAAAGTTGAAGCCATTCAAGTTTGACATACAATTCTATGTCCTGATTAAAAGATTTGCCGTTTGCAAATATCAAATATCCAGTAAAAATCATTTTAAAACAATTTGAACCTTTTAATACATTACTTTTGGAGAGAATAATTTTTGTTATCACTTAAATGTAAAAGCTTTAAATCCATATGCTCTAGATATTACACTGAACAGGAAAAGGAAACACACTAACTTTTACTTCTTTCTATTTATCTTCTGTGTATAGTAGCACATTATCCATAATTGATTTCTAATTACATGTATAGCTTGGGTTTATGATATTCATTAATAAAAAGAAGTAAACTAGTGTAAGTAAAGTATGTTATAGTGTATAAACAAAAAAAAAACTCAATTCTAAAATTGGACTGAAAAAGTTTGTACGCGTAATGACCTGACATTTTCTTCTTCAATGCAGGTCATGACCTGCATTTTCAGTTTTAGAGGTTGACAGGTATGGGTTAGTTTAAATTGAGAATATTTTTTTTTTAATATTGTGTGCCAATTATTTCCGAAGGATGGAGAAGAACCATGGCATAACCCTATAGCATCACTAATACCAGGAAAAGAGAGAGAAACTTGTCCATTCTTTGCCAAAACTGGAGCTTGTAGATTCAATGAAAGGTAAAGCAGTTATTTCTTTGAAATTTATAGAGCTTCAGGAGTAGTAAATAGCAGCTTATACCTGAAATCAATCTATCCATAAATCAATGACAATGTATATAATTAAATGTAGTTGTGTTTTTCCATACTTTTGCATTGAACACTATATTTGTCAGTGTTCATCATGGGTGAAAGATGGTATCAATTAAATTTTTGACCTAAAAAAAGAGAAAAAAACGTTAATATTTAAGCACATTCTGTACATGTTTGTGTGAAGAAAATATCAAGCAAATACAAGAACCAAGTAAATATTTATTTACAAACAAACAAACAAACAGAACACCTCATATTATTGTACTTGGCCTAAGCAAAACACTAACAGGTAGCCAATGGTCAATAAAACATTGTAAAGAAGAGAAAGATTTTATAATTTCCAGATGTTCAAGAGGGCATCCAGAGCCTGATACAAGCACAACAATATTGATGAGAGGAATGTACAGCCATTTTGAATTGGAACAAGGATTACTTGATGAGAATGACACTGGTAATGTTATGTTAATACCACTTGGTTTAGAAATTTTAACAAATGCATAAAAGTAACTTTTAAAGTTGGTTCCACTTAACTTTTCTGTATCAAAGTAGATGCTAGAATAATTAGAAAAATAACCTAGATATTCCAAGCTTTCAGGCTTCTTACATTTAACAAAAACTGCAAAAATATAATTAAGTTGCTTCAATAATTTTGAGATCTTCACATTAATATTTAGATTTGAGGAAAAGTCCTATGCAAAAAAATGTTTTTCACAAGATTTATACAAAAATTTTGATTTAAAACAATTTTTTTTTTAAACCATCAAGGCAGTGAACTAATTTTACCAAAAGCTTTGATAATGTAAAATGGCCCAGTGTTCTCCCCAGGATATTTGGATAGCACCTGTGGACAGCTTGGTGAAATGATTTGTACAATCAGTCGAGTTGTGTTTTCGTCGCTTAGCTATATTTCTGGTTAGTTTTTATGTCATTTCCTTTTTGTCTTTTGTTTTGTTTTAATACTGTGGTACTGTGTTATGTAGACATTGAGTCAGAAAATTTTTGGTAAAAAGAAGTAAATCAATAAACAGTTTGTATACTTTAATATCTTTTAAAAATAAATAAAACATGATTCATTACAAAATTGTCATCTAAAATATTATAGTTATTAAATCTTTTATAAAATCCATGATCAATAAAAATAAAATATCATTCAAAAGAGAAAAAAAAATTTCAATTTAAAAACTTTCTAGTTTCTGGATAGAAAATTGTTTTATATAAAAGGATTCCTGTCATAAGGAGATATAAAATTAACAAGAACAAATATTGTTTTATTATTTGAACCAGTTTCTATCTTAAATTTTAATAAAAAGAAATTTTTAAAACATTTTGTTATAAATATAAATTTCATGTAAATATTAACCTTTCTTGTCTTACGTGATAATCTAACATGGATTTGTACCAGACTGTCTTACTTTTGAGTTTGGAGAAGGGCATGAGTCAGTGGTAGCACTACTGTCGGGTTTCCCCAACCAACGAATGAGGCTGTTGTCAACTGTCTTAAGACGTTTTGCATTTGGCTCGGACATCGTGAATTTTGATAATTGGCTGCCAAACAGTGTCCGTTCATTAACACGAAAACGCTTTGACGAAATTTTTTCAAATTAAGATATGTTTTTTCCTGTGACTAAATGAAGGTCAAGTTCAATTTTCATGATTTTAGCTTTCCTTGTTGAGTTATTGGCCATTTCCAGTAGCCAAAAGTGGTACTTAATATGTGATTGAGTTATTTCCCTTTGAACAGAAATGGTTAATTATATATATATATATAAAGTTTGATTACACTTACAGATAAGTTTTATAGATTTTTAAAAGACATTGTATTAATGATAAATGACATTTTTGATTTTTATACCCCTGCTTTAAAAAAGTGGGGGTATACTGTTTTACCTCTGTCTGTCCGTCCGTCCCATGAATATTTTTTGTCGCATTTTTCTCAGGTACTACATTACAAGGATTTCTGAAATTTGGTTTCAAGGTTTATATGAGTGAGCTATACCGTGTGATGTGTTTTCAGATTCATCACTCAACAACTTCCTGTTTACCTAACACTTACATATTTTTACACGATTAAAATTATCCATATTTGGGCGGGGTATCATCAGTGAGTAGTAGCTCGCAGTTTCACTTGTTTTTTTCTTTTCATTGGTAAACTGTTTGAAGAATTTTGTGGTAGGTGTGTTTGTTATTCTGTGTAAGCTAATTTTCTGAATGCTATATATATATATATATTTTTTTTGATGAAGTGAACTCCTTTAAAAACTAAGCTTATATTGTCTATTATATTTAGATTTCTGATTTTGGGCCCAGTTTTCAAGTTGGTCCAAATCGAGGTCCAAAATTAAACTGTGTTTGATTTCAACATAAATTGAATATATATAGGGTTCTTTGAAATGGTGAATCTAAACCTGTATTTATTTCTGTCCCCCGCAAAACACGTTGCGGGGACATGGAAATACCGGGTGTCCGTGTGTCCATCTGTCTGGTCTTGTTAGCACTCTCACAGATACAATTCTTGCCAGATTTTTATAAAACTTATACTATAGGTTAATATCAGCAATATCTCTGACATGTTCTATAATGGTGGCCAATCGACTTCTTTTAAAAGAGTTATGCCCCTCGGAAATATAAAATTTATGGAAAATGGCTTCGTTAGCACTCTCACGGGTACAACTCTTGCCAGATTTTTATAAAACTTATACTATAGGTTAATATCAACAATATCTCGGACAAGTTCTATAATGTGGACGATCGACTTTTTTTTTAAAGAGTTATGCCCCTTGGAAATATAAATATGTGCAACGCGGGGGACATTGGAACTCTGTTCTTTTAGCATTATTAATTAGATAATACCACATTGATGTCCAAAGGGTCCTAAATTAAAATTTTGTTTAATTTCATCAAAAATTGAATTCTTTGGGTTCTTTGATATGCTAATTCTAACAATGTTTTAGTGGTTAAATCATATCTAATTTTATTGTATATAATTTGAAAATAGATATAACAGTATATCTAATTTTAGAGAACTATTTGTATATCATTTATTCAGTTTGAGTTATTTCCCTTTGAACAGAAAATCAATAAGTATATGGATAAAATTAAACTGTGTTTCGTTTCAACATAAATTAAATATATATAGGGTTCTTTCAAATGCTGAATCTAAACCTGTATTTAAATATTGGATTTTTGGGCCCAGTTTTCAAGTTGGTCCAAATCAGGGTCCAAAATTAAACTTTGTTTGATTTCAACTAAATAAAATTGAATTTATGGGGTTCTTTGAAATGCTGAATCTAACCATGAATTTTAGAGATTTTAGATATTGGGCTCCTTTATCAAATTGGTCCACATTGAGGTCCAAAGGGTCCTAAATTAAACTTTTGTTTGATTTCATCAAAAGTTGAATTCTTGGGGTTCTTTGATATGCTGATTCTAACAATGTACTTAGATTTTGGATATTGGACCATAATAGGTAAATGTCCAATTTCAATTTTTTCAGTTGTTTGACCACATTCATTTTGTGTCACAAACCTATGCTGTGTCAAATATTCAATCAAAATCCTAATTCTGTGCTGTTTTAAGCTTAAATGTAGTGTCCATACTTGCTCAACTGTTCAGGGTTCGACCTCTGCAGGAAATACGGTTTTCTGTCACTCTGACAGCCTCTTGTTTAACTTAAAATTTTAGCACCGTGGACCAAAATTATACCGCTGCGCTAAGACCGGTAGAACCACACTCAAAAATTATACCACTGCTGGTCTGTGTTCCTTTAAGGGCCTGGGGAGAACACTGTCAAATATGTCAGTTGTGATTTAGCAATGTTTTCTTAGTGAATTGGTGAAATAAATGACCAGACAGTATCAACCTATTCATATAATTTTTAAAACGTTGAAGAATTTTGATTGGCCAAATTATCTTATTTCTTTTTGTTGCATCATTTATTGCAATATGCAATTTACATACTGTAATGGCAAGTCTTTACTTCTCTATTTATTTAAGAAAAATTCACAGAAGAATGTTATATCTTTTGCAGACCTAATACTAGAGTATGAAGAAGGAGAATTGTACAACAATTTTCGAGATTTTTATGATGACATTGTGCCTGAATTCAAATCAGCTGGGAAGGTTGTACAGGTTAAAGTGTGCTGTAATTATGAACCACATCTAAGAGGAAATGTATACATACAATTTGCAAGGTACTGTTACATGGATGTTATTATTTTTGATGAAGCAAAATAGAATAAATGGACATAAACCTTACTATACCATATAAAATGTGCATAAAGGGAGATAATTTTTGTCTGACTTGTTTAAAGCATGATTACCATAGAATGCTGTAACTATGAATCATATCTCCAAGGAAATGTATACATACAATATGCAAGGTACTGTTTCGTGAATTTTATTAATTTTTATGGAGAAAATTAAAACTAATTGGCATAAACCTTGATATACCATATAAAATTTGCATAAAGGGAGATAATTTTGGTCTGACAAGTGTAAAGCATTGTTACCAGTGTGCTGTAATTATGAACCACATCTCCGAGGATATGTATGCATAATGATGGATGTCTGCTTAATGTCTAGCGTAAATGCATTCATGCAATTTGCAAGGTACTTAAAAAATTAACCATTAAAAGTTTGAAGGTGATATAAGCAATTTAAGCTAAACTCATTCATTTTTTTTTCATTTGAATTTTTATTCAAATCAATGAACATATAATTTTTTGTACCCGTCAGTTTATACTTTTTTTTCTTTTTTCAGTGATGAGGAGGCTCTTGCTGCAATGGTGAAGATGAATGGTCGTTTCTATGCTGGTAAACAAATC
This sequence comes from Mytilus californianus, assembly GCF_021869535.1. Classification (NCBI taxonomy): domain Eukaryota; kingdom Metazoa; phylum Mollusca; class Bivalvia; order Mytilida; family Mytilidae; genus Mytilus; species Mytilus californianus. The sequence goes on from NW_026262690.1 coordinate 69,054,220, forward strand.
AGCTGTGAACCAGTAGTTATCAAATCATGGAAATCAGCCATATGTGGTAAAGTCTTCATATTAATTGTTTGTTCTACTTCCAGTGAGGTATTCTTTTTAAGTGCCAGTCTGTCTAATGATCAGGCAGTGACAAAAACATGATAGTCTCAGATTTTGATGAAAACTTGCATAAATCATCTGAATAACATGTTATAAAGAAAAAAATACTTTTCAGACCAATTATATATGGTTGCTATGGAAACATGGACATTTGGTTTTTCCAAAGCAACAAGTAATGGAGATTAACATAAAACCCACAGTTTTTCAATATTTCAGTCTCATGAAATCTGATGTTTATATAAAATCTTGTATTTCTCCATTGTTCTGCAACTTTTTCAACCTATCAAATATTCTTGAAGAACAGCTGTTTTGATGAAATTCTATTTCATTCTAGAAATTTGGGGTACGGATGATCTCCAGGGACCATAATGTCCCAAAAAGCCAAAAATGGCCAGAAATCAAGTTCAAATATTTTCTATTACCAGAACAGCACATACATGGTGTTACTAAATAGGGAACAAGAAGGGGTCATACTTTATATTATTTCATAAAAGGTCGGTGGGTTTTTTCCAAATAATGAGTAACCATAGCAACAAAGTTAACCCTATGGCAACAAAGCTAAAAAAAACAAATTGTAACAAATTTATTCAATATTAAAGTCTTAATGCATATATATGGAGTAATTATGATTTATTTAAGCTAGTCACATTAGAGTGTATCAATTTTTATCATATATATTTTCTTTACAAATGAAATTTATATCTCCGCTAGATGGGATGATAGAAAATGATGAAGAACAAGGATGGTGACAATTATTTAAATAGAACGAAACTATATACCACCTGTCCTTTCTTACCTCTCATTTGATCAGATTGATTTTTTGGGTTCCCCTCTGCAGATTGTATACTTTGACATTTTTAAATATGAAGAAGTTGGACAACAAATCTTGTTGTTTACATTAACTTTAACAAAACTTGACAAATTTGCTTCACAATATTTTGACTGAGACATGAATATGAACTTTAAAAACAATATGTTTTGAAGTTGTGATCAGTTATTTGAACCTGATTTTTTTTAATTTTCCCTTTTTTAAAACGAAGTATGAACATGGAATATAATACATTTTCAAATTGTCTTTCACAATGTATCTTTGATGTTGGTAACCATCATGTAAATCAAGTTTAATGTATAGAAAGAAAAACACACTTTTTTCTTACTGATAGTGTGGACATTTTATACTGAAAGTCAAAATTTATAAAACATATCAGATTTGGGCAAATCATAGTTTTTTGTACATGGGTCATTTTAAAATTAGTTGAGGTAAAATGATAGGTTCAGTAACATGAAGTATAAAACTGTATTTTTGATACTTTAGGTGTTTCTAAATAATCCTAATTTTAAAATTTTTATGTGTTTAGGGCTATTTGGAAGAGGAAGATGTCCAAAAGGAAGGAACTGTAACTTTTTACATGTGTTTAAGAATCCAAGGAATGAATTTTGGGAGTATGATAAACCTCAAAATAATTCTTATAATAGGCAGATAAGAAGTCAAAGATCAAGCAGATATACTAGATCAAGATCAAGGTCACCATATAAAAGATCACATGACAGACATTCATACTCTAGAGATCGATTTCAAGATGATCATAGATCAAGAAGCAAATATAGATCTAGATCTCATAGATATTCAAGATCAAGGTCAAGAGATAGATACTCAAGGTCACATTCAAGGGGTAGAAGATTTTCAAGATCAAGGTCTAGATCAAGATCTAAAAGAAAATCTATTGAAAGAAGCCCAAATCGTTATTCCAAAAGGAAAAGATATTCAAAATCAAGAGAGAGAGAGAGAGAAAGAAACAGATATTCAAGATCAAGGTCAAGGTCCCAGTCAAAAGCAATTTCTAAAGACAGGAGTGTGCGTGAAGTGTCTAAACAAAAACGGTCTAAGTCAAGGAGTTATTCAAGAAGTAGATCAACCTCTAGATCACCTAGTAGACATTCAAATAAGAAAAAGAAGCACAAACATAAAAAAAGCAAGAAACATTCTGGGTCTGACAAAACTTCTACAAAGACTGCTTCAAATGGTAAAATAAGCACTGACCAAGAGACTAGTCAAAGTAAAGAAGATAGTGAACAATCAGTCTTGATTGAATAAGTAAATAAAAATAAATAAGATGAAATGATAAATCTTCAAAATGAAAAGATCAATTACAATGATACAGTATAAAAACTGCAAATCTGTCAGTTGGTTTGGAACCTCGTAGCTTCTGTGGAATTATTACTGTTTATAAGGTACCAAGGTTTTGTTGCTTCTATGAGCCTGACCAAGTCAGGTGGTTCATATATTCTACAAAACTATGGGCAGGAAAAGTCTTTACCGTTATGATATTGTTGTATTTAGTGCTGACATTCTTTAAGAAAAATGAGTTCATACGATAGTTTGAATTGAATGATTATTTTTTTTTATATTCAATATAATCCAGAGGAAGACACCTTAATAATTTTCAAATGACACCCATCTTGTTGGCTTACGTGGACTAATGGACCATGTGAACTATTGCAACCTTTGCATTTGTCATCTGTCATCCTTAATTTAAAAAAAAAATCATCATCTATGAAAACAAAAAACAAATTTCAACCAAACTTGACTAGAATGAGCCTTTTGGTATCTAGTGAAAGTGTGGGTGTTTTTTTCCCTACCAACCAACTTTACTGTAATGTCTAAAATTAGAACATTAGGTGAAATGACATTATTGAATTATATCTTAAAAGCAATAATTATTATAATAGAAAGAGAAAATTCACAAAAAGGCTCCAAATGTCAAGATTTTCATTGATACTTGCTTATAAGACTGTAATTTAGGAGTAAAATAATGGATTCAGGAAAGGGGCTGACTTGTAGGCGAGATCAAGCAACAGGGTAAAATTTGTACTTTCTATTTTTATTAAAATTATCAAATGACCTCTTATAGGAGTTATTAGCCTTGGTTTGGCTTGAGTGCATTTCCAAGTTGCATATTTGAAAATAAATACTGGTAATTTGTTTTAAAAAAAATTGATCAGGAAAAGAGTGAAAATAATATCTACTTGGCATATTTTATCTGGGGAGCGATTCAGGCTCTTAGGAACCTCTAGTTTTCTGTTACTGTTATTTATTTGATTTTCAAGTTAGCAAATGCATTGGTGTTTTGGAACAAGATCCATGTTGTTCAGAGGATTGTTGCCGAAGAGTAACATTCTGTGACTAGAATTGCATCTGTTTTACTATGAGTTTAAGAAGATGTTGTGTATCCATCAATGAGACAGAAATACATAGACACAAATAACCAAAACAAATCTAGAGGTCAACATGCAGTCCATATAATCAAAATATAGATTGAACCATAACTTCACATAGGCATTGTTTGAGGATAAATATGACAAAAAATCTTTAAATAATCACAATGCAAATTAAAAACAAGCGTGTTCTGAATGATCTTGATGATAGTATTGTCCAGTTACCATGTATTTGTTGAGCCTGTGACTTTTGTCGCAGAAAGCGAGACATAGGGATAGTGATCCGAAGTTGGTGTTAACTAATTACTTAAAAGCTTAATATTTCAGAAGGTAGAAGACCTGGATGCTTCATACTTAATATATAGATGCCTTTTGTTATGAAGTTTCCTTCTATCATATGTCCAATGTCCTTGACCTCATTTCATGGTTCAGTGACTACTTGAAAAAAGTACTGATTTTTTTGTAATGTTAATTTCTCTCTTATGAGTAATAGGATAACTATATGTGGTATGTGCATACCTTGCAAGGTCCTCATGCCTGTCGGACGGTTTTCACTTGACCTGGACCTCATTTCATGGATCAGTGAACAAGGTTAAGTTTTTGTGGTCAAGTCCATATCTCAGATACTATAAGTAATAGGTCTACTGTATTAGGTATATGGAATGATTGTAAAGTGTAAATGTCCAACTGGCAAGTGTCATCTGACCTAGACCTCATTTTCATGATTCAGTGGTTAAAGTTATTTTTTTGAATTTTGTTCTGGTTTTTTAATACTATATGCAAGAGGTCAACTATATTTGGTGTATATAAATAATTTATGCTGTACATTTCAATCTGGCAGGATTTATTTGACCTATACCTTATTTTCATGGTTTATAGCTCAATGTTAAGTTTTTGTGTTTTGGTCTGTTTTTCTCAAACTAAATCAAATTCTGATATTGGCTAATATTGATTAAGGTTATTGTCACCAAACATTAATGAAATAGTCCTATGAGTGTCCAACTTTAGAAGTACATTTGTATATCCTCAATAATACCATTGAGCCTAGTTTTACACCGGATTTCATTTGGGATAAATCCTGGCTCAAGTTTTCAATATCAGTTTGATTTATGCCAGTACTATAAGGTTATAACAACATTATGATGTATTGCTTAACATGTAACCAACTGACAAATTTATGCTTGTAGGACCAAACTCCAATTTTGATAGGAAAATAACATTTATGTTTGACATTTAGACACAATTTAATTCAATTTGGTTCCAGATGTCTATTTTGCTTAGTGTACAAAAATATGTAAAACTTGCAATTTAGTAAAGAAATAATCTTCCACAGCAATGTATAGTGTTGAAAAACATTTTGAATTCATAAATAAACAATGATTTCAGAATTTATCAAAAAGTAATTGAAATGAATTATTTCTACACTTTGATATTGAAATCCCACCGTGATTCGTTCATTTGAAGATATAGACTTCATGAGAGAAACTAGTTCAAGGAGAAATTAGACATACTTTTATGGGTTAAAAATGTTCTGTCTAATTTGAAACTAGAGGCTCCAAAGAGCCTGAATAACTAATCTGCAAATCACTATAATTTGCCACCATAGCCACCAATTATGCCACCCAATCAGTACAAAATTACAATGAAAATAATACAGGTTTTTGTAAAATTTTGTATTGAAAGACACCCATATCCGTAACAATTAAATTGAATCTGGAAAACAATACATAGTTGTTCTTCTGGAGAGGGAAAAAATGGTTTTGGCTAAGAAAGCCATTCAGCCAGTTTCGTGATAAGGAAGGTCAGTTTCTCATAAACATTGGTCAACAATATTTGGTGATATTAATGATTGTAAAAAAAATGACACAAACAAGTTTTTCTGGGGGAAAAACATAAACGTAATCAGGTTCACTTAAAAGTTTTGAAAGACAAATATACAAAACTTTGAGAGCTTAACAACAAAAAGACATAAAAATAGGATATGATATTGTCTGAGGTATATGTAAAAAAAAACTTAGAATTTTTTAAAATATAATACGTGATACTTAAACAAAAGTACCCAAAAAGGCAAGTCAAAATCGTCTGAGGCTAACTTTGGGGGTGGAAAGGCATAAATATAAATTGTTTTAGAACATAACAACCAAAAGAGCCCAATAGAACTGCCAACATCTTTTAAGGACTTTCTGGTTAAGGGAATTGCAACCTTAGATATAGCAAAATGACATATTTTAAGGTGTACATGTGCATCTTACCAGTTTCACCTGACCTGGACTTCAATTTCATGGTTCATTTGGTCAATGTTAAGTTTTCATGATTATGTTAGTTTCTCCAATGCTATGCGTAATGTATGAACTATATTTGAGGTATAGAATGGCTGTTAGGTGTACATGTCCATATGTGGTTCAGCTGACCTTCACCTCATATTCGTAATTAGGTCTACTAGTATTTCTCTACTTAAAGTCATAGGTCAACTCAAGGATTTGTCTAGTATTACTATACAAATCATTTGTCAACTAAAGTCGGTGTAAAGAATGTTTTTAAGATGTTCATATTTGTTTGAAAGCTTCATCTGACCTTGACCTCAATGTATGGTTCAGCTATCAACATTGAGTTTTTGTGTTTAGGTCAGTTTTGAAGATATTATACTCATAGGTCAATCATATCTGGTGTATAGAATGATTCATTTGACCTTGACCTCATTTCACCTTTCAATTTCGTAATAAGATCAGTTGCTTATATTGTATATTAGAAGTTATAGATCAACAATATTAAATTGTGTAAAACTAACTAAAAAGACCTGATTTATATGTACATTACATTTTTTTCTGGAATAACCTTCATCAGCTGAGCTTTTTACCAAAAGTTTTGAAAGCCAAACATATAAAATATTGAGAGCTGAACATCTTAAAGGACTTGAAATACGACATCTAGTGTCTAAGGTCTACAAGGTTGCCTAAGAAAGTCAACTTTAGCTTTAGCACAATGATACTATTCAAGTTGAACATATCCGTTTGACAACGCTCATCAGACTTTGACGCCATTGTCATTGCTCTGTGGGCAACGGATAGTTTTTTTGATGAGATAATTTTCTCATATACTGTAAGTAATATGTCTCAGTCTACTATATTTGTTGTATAGATTAGAATATGATTGTATTGATTGATTGGTTGATGATTGCTTAACGCCGCATCAGTCGCAAAAAGGTTATATCGCGGCAATAGAATTATTGTAAAAACTGAAATAACAAAAATATCGAACTCCAAGGAAATTGAAAACAGAAAGTCCCCTATCAAATGGCAAAATCAAAAGCTCAAATACATAAAACGAATGGAAAACAACTGTCATATTCAATATAGTCAAGGTGTACTTGTTATTCTGAAAGTGTCTATCTGACCTTGGGCTAATTTTCATTGTTCATTGGTCAATGCATTAAGTTTCCGTGAATATTGTCAGTTTTAAGATACTGTAGGTCATATGAAAACAATATTTGGTGTTTAGATTGGTTCTTATACGTCCGCCGAAAAGCAAGATTCATTTTGTCAACAGTAAGTTTTCGTGATAATATAAGTTTTTTAGATACTGTAAGTTAATACGCTCCACACGCATTAAAATTTTGCATCCACGGTCAGTTTCTTGGTGCAGAAGTAGACTAGGGGAAAACATAACTGACCAATATCCATCGCAGTCAGATGAATGCGATCTCCAAAAGTCAACAATGGTGGAACTTTTTTTAACTTGTCATTTTTTTTAGGAAGGAGTAGTTTAGTTATTATTTTTTTTAAATAATATCCATATATTCGTACAACGCACGCGAGTTAGCAAATATTATTTCACCAGAATTATTTTACAAAGTCACTGGAGAAGAGAAAAGAACCAGTCTCGCTCTTCTGTTGCTGACGAAAAGTCGCAGTATGCGAGACATAGGTATTACTATCCGGCAGCGGCGATATAAACTATTTGCATAAAGCTTTATATTTGAGTAGGTAGAAGTTCAACACCTGGATGCTCCATATCTTGTCTTCTTCTTCTTCCTTTATAGTACAGGCCTCCCATGGGAGTATTATCGTACTGTTTTATGTACATGTTCGATGTGAGAATAGTTTACATAATATTGCAGTTAGCGAGACAGGTCGGTAGTTTGATGCTTGGCTACGATCCCCTTTCTTAAATATTGGTACGACATTCGCATTTTTCCAATCAGATGGTAATGTGCCTTGGTTGACTGAGGCTTGAAAAAAGGTGGTAAGTATTGGTGATATTTCAGGAGCTATTGATTTCAATAATCTTGTAGAGATTTCATCTGGCCCTGATGCTTTATGTATGTTAAGATTTGACAGTAGTTTGTGTATTCCGTTTTCCCAAATAGTGATGTTTTCCATGTGAGGGTACGGGTTGGTTTTCATTTTCTTTATGGTAGTCTTGTCTTCATTGTTAAATACCGAAGAGAACTGATTGTTGAGTATATTTGCCTTCATTTTGTTATCCGAGTATGTGAGCCGGCCGTCTGTGTTTCTAAGTGGTGCAACTCCTCCATTTTCGCATCTTTTATTCTTTATGAAGCTCCAGAACTTCTTAGGATTGGATTTCTGCTCTGGGCTTATCTTGTATGTAAATACCTTCTGTTACGAAATTTCCTTCTGTCATATATCCATTGTCCTTGATCTCATTTTCATGGTTCAACGACTGCTTAAAAAAAATCAGTTTTTTTGTCATGTGAATTTCTCACTTATTATAAGTAATAGGATTACTATATTTGATATATAGGTTCCTTGTAACGTCTACATGTCCCTCAGACAGGGTTCACCTGATCTCGACCTCATTTCATGGATCAGTGAACAAGGTCAATATACGTGATTAGGTCCGTTTCTCAAATACGCTAAACAATAGGTCAACTAATGTGATGTATGGAATGATGTAATTTGTACATGTCAGTCTGACAGGTTTCGTATGACCTTGACCTCATTTTATGGTTCATTGGTCAATATGAAGTGTTTATGGTTTGGTCTGTTTCTTGTATATATATAAGCAATAGGTCAACTATATTCAGTGTATGGAATGATTGTAAGGTGTACACGTTTGTCTGGCAGGTATCATCTGACCCTGACATCATTTTCATGGCTCTTTGGGCAATATTGAGTTTTTGTGTTTTGGTCTGTTTTTTAAATACTAATAGCAATAGGTCAGCTATATTTGGTGTATGGAATAATTGTAAGGTATACATGTCTGTCTGGCAGATTTTAATCTGACCTTGAACTCATTTTCATGATTCATTGGTCAATATTAAGTTTTTGTGTATTGGTCTGATTTTCAATTTCCATAAGCAATAGGTCATCTATATTTTGTGTATAAAAAGGTGTATATGTCTGTCTGACAGGATTTATCTGACCTTGACTTCATTGTCATAGATCTTTAAAAATGTTAAGTTTATGTGATACTTGTAGTAAAACCTTTACCTTTAAGATTTCAAGTTACATAAAATCAATATTCAGTAAAGCAGGTGGAACATTTCAGCGTGTGCACTCTTGTTCCAGAATGCTAGCTAGTGTTACGGAATATTTGAAACCTTTTAGACGTTTAAGAAAGATTTGGAAAAAATTATGGAATAATTAGTATTTCCATAGAAGTTTACACATAATAAGAACAGTACCGTAATTATAGATATCCAATCGAATGGGAAAATTTTGTGTGTTTGTTTGTTTGGTTTTTGTCTTGCTGCGACGCCTACAACGAAAGTCGCAGAAGGCGAAACATTACAGCAATTTCTATCTGGCATCTGCGGCGTAAACTTTTTGTATAAAAGCTTTGTATTGTATATAAAGAGGGTAGAAGACCTTGATGATTCATACCTTGCAAGCAGATGACTGTTCATTGTCCTTGACCTGCGTTCAGTTATCGACTGCTTTTAGAAAATTAAGTGTTTTTGTCATGAAATATTCACTTATTAGGGTTAAAAGGATAACTTTATTTGGTACATGGATTCATTTCATGGATCAGTGATCATGGTTAAGTTTTCGTGGTCAAGTCTGTATCTCAGAGTCAAATATAAATTTGGTGCCGTATGGAATGATTGTATAAGGTGTACATGTCCGACTGGCAAGTTTCATCTGATCTTGACCTCATTTTGTGGTTTATTGGTCAATATTAAGTTTTTGTGATTCGGTCTGTTTCTCAGATACTATAAGCAATAGATCAGCTGTATTTGGTGTATGGTGTACATTTCTGTCTGCCAGGTTTCATCTGACCTTGACCTTTTTCGTGGTTCATTGAACAATATCAAGTTTTTGTTTTGGTCTATTTCTTAGACACTAAATCAGTGCCGTAGCTACCTAAGGCTCGACTTGGCACGTGCCTATACGGCATAAATCTGACCTTGACCTCATTTTTATGGTTTATTGGTCAATGTTCAGTTTTCGTAATTAGACCTGTTTTTCGTGTGCTATAAGCAAAAAGCTTATTATATTTGGAGTGAGGTATGATTGTAAGGTGTACATGTCTGTCTACCGCGGTTCCTCGTACCTTGATCTCATTTACATGGGTTAGTGATTGTGTTAAGTTTATGTGATGCTTGTAGTAACACCTTCATATTACAGACTTTCAATATAAGTCAAGTGCAATCATGATAGGTAAAGCAGGCGAGACATTCCAGTGTGTGCACTCTTATTCAACTTGTACAGTAAATATTTCTGTATTTGAATATACAAGATTATGACTGTAAGGGAGCTACCATTTGATTTTTATGGGGGGGGGGGGGGGGGGCTAGGATGAAAAATTTTGTCCTGCCTTTTTATTTTTCCCTCTATTCGGTCCTGCCTTTTTATTTTTTCACTCTATTCGGTCCTGCCTTTTTTTTTTTTAGTTTATCCTGACTTTTTTTAACATAAATTGTCATCCTGCCTTTTTTTGGGCAAATAATCTCATCCTGCCTTTTTTTTTACTCAAAACTCCTGTCCTGCCTATTTTTTTCAAATTTCATCCTAGCCCCCCCCCCCCCCCCCCCCCCCCCCCCCCCATAAAAATCAAATGGTAGCTCCCTAACTCATTATCTGCTGTAATGTGAAGGGTCTTACACTGGTAAAACATGTGAAGTGTTCTATACCCTGTTGGATAGTTGTCTCGTAGGCAATTATACCACAACTTTTTATTTTATATCAAGGGCCTTATAATTGTTTACATCATCGTCATTTGGTATCTGATGGATAGTTGTCTCAATGGCAGTCATACCGCATGGTGGATTCATTTCCTAATTTTATATTAGTTCGAGAGAAAACCATACACACAATTTATTAGTTTCACTTGACTTGTTTATTCTTGACAAGCGCAATACTGACACCCCGTTGTTGGATTGACTTTGAAACCATTAGCACAATACATTTTACACAAAACTGGTGGACAAGATGGCGGTTGTGTATTGCATGCACAGTATTGACACCCGGTTGTAGGGTCAGTTCTGAAACCATAAGCACAGTATAATCTACAATAAACTGGTATACATGGTACCTTGGAAGTCGGGGTACTGTCAGGGAATACTACTGCATCTGAAAGTATATTTGTTTGCTTACAGTATTAGACAGCATTTATCAGCAGCATGTATACTAATAATTTTATAGTAGAATATGAATGTGTGTTTACCTTTATAATCCTTGATGGAAAATCAGCGGTTCATTGAGATATTTGTTACTGAATAATTACAACTGTTTTGCGTTTAATGGTTCATTGATCTTTACACTTTGTAAGTTTGTTACATTGCTACTAGTGGTGGATTCGGGGTGAGGGGGGGGGGGGGGGGGTGGGTGCGTACTTTCCTCTTGATTGGAAAACATATCAGTTTAGCATAAAATCGTTAAAAAAAACAATTGTTTCCCACGCTCCGTTCGGCGGTATGTATTCACTTTTCTGGAATTACGCCCCCTTTAAAAATTCTCGGATCTGCCCCTGAGCAATACATATTTTGACCAAAGCCTGACGGCATGCATAACTTCATAAATAATCTGTGGCTTGAAAACCGCCGGTTAATCAGTCGAATGTACCTTTGGTATCTTTCGCCTCTCTTTTCGAAGCCACACATTAGCATATACAGAATGGTTCGAATGTTTCGTTGCAAGCACTTGGATAGTTTAAAGGGGGTGTTAGGTTTACACTAAAGTTAATTCGAGATACATTGAAACAAAAAATATTCCTCTAGCATTGCAATCGAAAATTCCTTCGAAGTTCTATTCTATTAACAACATAACTAAATTACATCCTTTTGGCAATTCGACCTCATAGTTTTAACAGAGACATATAATACATAGACAGACAGACAGAGTATAACAAACAACAGCCCTTCGTCCATATCGCAATTTTAACGGTTGTGGACTTGGGACTAATGCATTCATCGATTGTTCTTAGTTCACAATACTGACACCCCGTTGATTGGTTGACTTTGAAACCATTAGAGTAGTACATACAAGTATATATATACAAGAACAAGTAGCTTTTATAAATACAGAAATGAAATTAAAAACATAAAGTTTCATAAGCATTAGTCCACGTACGATCCATGCTTTTAAAGGGCAAACGATACAGTTACAGGGAAGGTAATGACGTCGCTAACGTAAAATGTTATTTTTCGCAACGTCAAACTGTGACATATCGAATAAGGATGCATGTTTCGACTAAGTTTTATCTTTCAGACTGATTCAACCTGAAAACGAGTTCATGGACCCCTCTTTTTAAAAATGACATTAGGCTTAATTATGTATGAAGATTATTTGTGCCAATTTTTATGAACAAATCCCCGAATGTCCAGTAAATGTCTAAATTTTCGACCCGATTTATCTCTAAAAGTAGCACATGAAGGCATATTTTTTATTACATATTTGAATTGACTATGTGAAAATAGCTTGTATGCAAACTTTCGTCAAAAATTCACCGTGGGATCAAAACTGTATCGGTATGCCCTTAAAGATGTTTAAGTTATCATGACAAGATTTAATTTGTGTGGACGCCCGTTGTTTGAATTTCGAAGAGTCTAGTACTTACCACTAGCAATAGCTACTGAAACGTAAATTAGAATTATAAATAAACCATATGTTTTCATTGTTTATGTCTGTTGTTAATAGAAGTTCACCATTTCCTCTTATGGTAGTTTCTATTAATGAACGTCGAAGGACGATAAATGATTGTTGATTACCAACAGATGACAAAAATCACACACTTCTGTACATTAATTCACGTAGAATACTTTCAAAGTATATACGACCATGGAAGTAATATATTACTTCCATGATACGACCCATGTACGTGCTTACTTTCTGAATCATACGCTAACATATTACATTGTGAATCCCTGTAACAAAAATATTTACATGCATTTGAATAATCTGAACTATAGAATTTGCAAATGAACGACAAAGAAAACAATATATCCTACCAGATACATATAATACAAAAATTGTACTGTATGTCTCTAATCCTATCTAGGACTGTTGCATTACATAATATATTAGTACTAGATCATATGTACCATTAAGAAAAGGGTTGTCAGATGCAAAGTTTGAACTTTTGATATTTACTAAATTTTCTCCTACATGTAGTCCTAGCCTGCTCCTTTAGGGGCTGGTCAAGGAGTTTTAAATGGGGGCTTAATTGCCAGAAATCGTAATATATACTGCCGAGATGAGCGATGCAATTTTTTTGTGGACTATTTAATAGTAAGAAATGATATTTTTTTAGTACGGTGCTTTCTACGCCCCCTCTTAATCCGCTACTGGTCTTACTCTGAACAGATAAAGATTAAGTAAATAGCCTGGCAGCATCAGAAAAAAGTGTAATGCCGTTCAGGCAGTGATATTTTTTATATATATATATCTTTTTAATTTATTGTTTTTTTAATTAAGATTATTTAATGTATTTGATGTAATACGTGTTGCTTAATCTTTTATCTGCATGCTTATTTGTTTTATATTGTGTATATGTTATGTCATGTATGAGGGTCCTTCATTTCTTTCTTCTTAAACTTTTTAAACCATTATTTCTATTCTTTAACCTTTTAGAAAACCATTTTTCTCTATTTTGTTCTTTTTAACTTTTTAAACCATTTTATCTATTCTTTATTTATTTTGACCATTTTTCTCTATTCTTTATATGTTTGCCCTTTATTCTGCATTTTTGTCCATTATTCTCGTGACTATTCTGTAAACCCCATCCAGACCCTCTTATAAGTATTGTATTCGATTAAAGGAGTGGCTGTTTGTCCGGCTAGATTTTACGGCATTGGTTCTACAAGAGGGTCCGGATGGGGGTCCTAGTTTTCTTTATTTTCTTAAATTTTTTTACCATTTTTTTCTACAACTCTTTATCTTGTTTGACCATTATTCTATATTCTTCTTATTTTAACACCTAATTATTTTCTATTGATTTTTTTTTTTTTTTTTTGCCTAGTTTTCTCTATTATTTAATTTAGCTTTCCCTTTATTCTGTGCCATTTGTCCATTATTATGTAAACCCCATCTAGACCCTGTTACAAAGAAATCGTTTGCATGACCGGAAACTTATCATCGCTGTTTCTAACAAATTTGCTTTTTTACTAACAATTCTATAAATAGAACTTAAGTGTCACGTGATGATAACAAAATGGCAGCAGAAATAAGGCCATCACAGAATAAGCAAGGAAACACAAGAAAACCTGTCCTTATAAGTAAATTAGAAGGTTTTCAAGATGACGTCAACATGGCAGTTATAATCCCTCGGGAAGATGGAGTTGTCACTGTCAGCGATGATAAGTAAGCTGTGCTAAAAATTTGACAGGTGCCCGTTGTGTACATTGTTCATTATTGTCCCATCCAATCCGGAAGCTGTTGCTACCAGGTGCAAAGCATCGTCACCATTTACGCCTCCTGTTGAAAATCGAAATAAACTTGATGCTTTTACCTTGAATAACACTACTTAAACCCACCATGCTGTGTTCATTTTGTTTTAACAGGTCAGGAATAACCACCAATTGGTGGATTATACCTCAATTGACGTATAATCCACCAATTGACATATAATGGTATAGACCAATTGACGTATAATTCATTGTTTTTCCAAGCAAATTATTCAACCAAAACGGAGCATTGTTTTCTTAAAACCATATTATTGTATGAAAACATGTCAAACATTCCTAGTTTAGTATAGTGACCAGTCAGGGGTGCTACTTAAACAAGTGATTTCATCATCACTTATTTCAGTGATTTGATAAATTCAGTTATCACCTATTTAAGTGATTTTAGTGTTTTCTTTGATCTTCAAATGCTAATTTCATTGATTTTCCATATTTTCACAATCTTTTCTATAATTTTCCTACATAAATCAATTATCCCTTTTTCTTTGTATATTAATTTCACCAGTGCACTTGGGCAGTAAGTTAGTGCGCTAAAGCTTTTAAAAGTACCCTTGGGAATTTTTCTGTAATCAAAAATTCATTAACTACTCTTACTATCAGACAAAGATCAACAATATTAGGTAACCTGATTGGTTTTCTTTAGAGTTAGAATGATCTACTTCAAGGAATAATGACCTGATCTACAAACTATTCTAGTTTTTGCATATTTTGATAAAACTGTAAAAGTATCAGGCTTATCAAGCAAAAGACAATTTCTGCATATACATAGTTGTTTTTTCAATGGAATTGTTGTCTTTTTACCAATAAAAAAATCAAGCTTGTGGGAAAAATATCAAGAAAATGTTATAAACACTTATTAAAGTGATTACATTTTAACTTCTAAAATTACTTGTTTCAGTGATTTCAAAAAGTCTGTGTGAAAATTTTTAATATTTCACAGCCAAAATCACTCGAGGGAGTGATTCTGAAATCACTTGTTTAAGTAGTACCCCTGACTGGTAACATAACCTATTGCATTTAATCAATAATTGTATTTGAAGTTTCTTCTATTGTTATCTTGTCAATTCTTGATTGGCAAATTTACCACTAATCACCTGTGAATGGACATCAATACTGTCTGCAGTCATGTGATTATGAGTACAACTCCACAGGTGAATGGAGCTCTTTGTTAATACTTGACTTTCATTAATAAAAGTCAATCATGGTCAATAGTACACATGTTTCAACAACAGAATTGTTGTACACATGCATTCTCAAGAGATGCAGCAGGCTTTGACAAAACTGAAACTTTCGGAGGACTCAATAATGGTCATAAAATAGGTTGTAAGTTGCAAAATGATGCTTCTATCTCACACTAGCATTTTATAACAAAAAACTTGCACTATACGTCAATTGGTCTATACCAATATATGTCAATTGGTGGATTGTACGTCAATTGAGGTATAATCCACCAATTGGTGGTTATTCCTGACCTGTTTAATTAAAGTAAGGGGTGGGTTCTGTTTTCAAACTTATCATGCTTATTGGTTGTGTGTATGTCCTATACATGTCAAATTTATTGTATACACATGTATGACTCATAATTGTTCATTGTTCAGTGACATAATACGTTCTCCACAGGGTCCCTATTAATTATGAATTTCTCTTATGATTTATAAAGATGTTATAATAAAAATATCTAATGAAAAACATTAAGATATGACATAAGACAACCCTTGACAAAGTTCAGGACTGGGGATAGGCTCTAAATTAAACTAGTTTTTACAAAATCTCAACTATGCCTCCTTAATCTTGATCAGTAGATTAACAAAAGGTACATACAAGACTACAAGAAAATTGGTAAAGGAAACACGCTATTTAAACCAAGCAAAGTGAATTTTAAACATTGATCTTTTTAAGTCACTAAAGGAAGGTTGTGATTGCCAACAAAATTTGCTGTGCAACCTACTTTATAGCAAGAGGTCAAGAAGAGTATTTCACATAATTTGACATTGAACCTTTATGTTTTGAAGGTTTTGACATATTTTCTCTTTTTCCCAGATTATTTTCCATCGAGTACCTTATTGATTGAATTGAGATGGCTCTTACAATTAATAAAATGGAAGGAGCCGATTTTGATTTTTATACGACCGCAAAAATTAAAAATTTTTTGGTCGTATATTGGTATGACGTAGGCGTCGTCCTCGTCCGAAGACACATTGGTTTTCGCACTCTAACTTTAGTTTAAGTGAATGGATCTCCATGAAATTTTACCATAAGGTTCAATACCACAAAAGGAAGGTTGGGATTGATTTTGGGGGTTATGGTACCAACAGTTAAGGAATAAGGGGCCAAAAATAAGCATTTTTGTAACTTCCAGACATAACTTGTGTGTTAGTATATGGATCTCTCTGACATTGTACCACAAGGTTCCATATCACAAAGGGAATGCTGGGATTGATTTTGGGGGTAATTCCATTAAAATTTTAGGAATTAGGGGCCAAAAAAGGGGCAAAAAACAAGCATTTTTCTAGTTTCATGATAATAACTTGTGTGTAAGTGTATGGATCTTTCTGAAATTGAACTACAAGGTTCCATATCACAAAGGGAAAGCTGGAATTGAGCTTGGGGGTAATTGCCCAAAACGTTTAGGAATAAGGGGCCAAAAAGGGGCCAAAAATAGCATTTTTCTAGTTTCCAGACAATTACTTGTGTTCAAGTGTATGGATCTCTCTGAAATTGTACTGCAAGGTACCATACCACAAAGAGAAGGCTGGGATTGAGTTTGGGGGTGATGAATCATAAGGGGTTTCAAAAAATTGGGGGGGGGATTTTTTTTTCTTTCCTTTTTTTTTCTTTTTTTCCTTTTTTTTTCTTTTAAAATTTTCTATTTTAAGTTGGTTATTTCTGATTTATATTTAAAAGCAAATAATAATGATATGGTAGGAGATACATACCAAACAGGATGTGTAAATTATTATATAATAAGTATTGTGCAATAGCAAGAAATTTTCAATTGCACAGTATTGCACAATAGCAAGAAATCTTCCATTGCACAGTATTGCGCAATAGCAAGAAATCTTCAATTGCACAGTATTGCACAATAGCAAGAAATATCCAATAGCACAATATTGCGCAATAGCAAGAAATTGTCAATTGTACAGTATTGCGCAATAGCAAGAAATATTCAATTGCACAGTATTGTGCAAAAGAAGATACTTCGAAAAATTGCTTATTTCTTGACCAATTTCAATGGGGTTTTATTCTTGAATTCTTTGGGTTCTTTAATATGCTGAATCTAACCGTGTATTTAGTTTTTGGATTTGGGGCCCCGTTTTTAAATTGGTCCACATTGAGGTCCAAAGGGTCCAAAATTAAACTTTGTTTGATTTCATCAAAAATTGAATTATTGGGGTTCTTTGATATCCCGAATCTAACCGTGTATTTAGATTCTTAATTTTTGGTTCCGTTTTCAAATTGGTCTACATTAAGGTCCAAAGGGTCCAAAATTAAACTTAGTTTGATTTTAACAAAAATTGAATTCATAGGGTTCTTTGATATGCTGAATCTAAACATGTATTTTAATTTTTGATTATGGGCCCAGTTTTCAAGTTGGTCCAAATCGGGGTCCAAAATTAAACTTTGTTTGATTTCAACAAAAATTGAATATATGGGGTTCTTTGATATGCTGAATCTAACCATGTATTTAGATTTTTGATTTTTGGGCCCCGTTATCAACTTTGTCCACATTGAGGTCAAAAGGGTCCTAAATTAAACTTTGTTTGATTTCATCAAAAATTGAATTCTTGGGGTTCTTTGATATGCTGAATCTAACCATGTATTTAGATTTTGGATATTGGACCATAATAGGTGAAATTTAAAAATTTTAAGTTCTTAGACCACATTCATTCTGTGTCAGTAACCTATGCTGTGTCAAATATTTAATCACAATCCAAATTCAGAGCTGTATCAATCTTGAATGTTGTGTCCATACTTGCTCCAACTGTTCAGGGTTCGACCTCTGCGGTCGTATCAAGCTGCGCCCTGCGGAGCATTTTATTTGTTTTAATTTTAATCTTGATGGAGTTTTCCTACAAAGCAAGTGTTAGTAAAAACAGTTATATAATGGGGCTCATAGGGACCCAAAATAAAATGTATCATTAGGTTAGAATCAGTTTTGTTCTGACTAGATGAGTTTCTATGCCGCCACCGTAGCTGAGGAGGCATTAAGTTTTACCCTTGTCCGTATGTCCGTTCAATAACTAGTTTGCCTCAGCCAAATGTTATGAAACTTATACACAATGCTTATTACCTTAAAACACAGATCAAGTTTGAATTTTGGTGGCATCACTTTTACCGTTCTAGAGTTATGCCCCTTTACAAATGGAAAAATTGCTGAATTTTTCGTTTCCGTTCTCTTACTTAAGTTTGCCTCAACCAAATGTTATGAAACTTATACACAATGCTTATTACCACGAAACACAGATCAAGTTTGAATTTTAGTGGCGTCAATTAAACCATTCTAGAGTTATGCCCTTTATAAATGGAAAAATTGCAAAATTTTTAGTTTCTTCTAAATATCAAGTAATTTTTAAAATTGGAGTTATCTTCCTTTGTCCATGATTATAGTAGAATCAACTACAATCAATGCTTTATACAATGCAATGTTTAATTTTGCCTTCCACTGATAAAACACAGATCAAGTTGAATTTGGGTAGTGTCACTTTAACCATTATTGAGTTATGCCCCTTTATAAAACGAAAGATTGCAAAATTTTTAGTTTCTATTCTGTAACTTAAGTTTGCCCCAACCAAACATTATGAAACCTATACACAATATTCATTACCACAAAACTAAGATCAAGTACAAATTTTTTGTTTCCGTTTTCTAACTTTAGTTTGCCTCAACCAAATGTTATGAAACTTATACACAATGCTTATTACTACATAATATAGATTAAGTACGAAATTTGGTGGCGACACTTTTACCATTCTTGAGTTATGTCCCTTTATAAACATAAAAATTGCTGAAAATTGTTTCCGTTCTCTAACTTTAGTTTGTCTCAACCAAATGTTATAAAACTTATACACAACCGTTCTAGAGTTATGCGTGTTTACAAATAGAAAAATTGCTGAATTTTTAGTTTCTGTTCTCTACTTAAGTTAGCCTCAACCAAATGTTATAAGACTTACACACAATGCTTATTACCACAAAACTCAGATCAAGTTCAGATTTGGGTAGCGTCACTTTTACCGTTCTTCAGTTATGTCCCTTTATAACTATATGATATGCAAGCGGGGGCATCATCTGTGTCCACATGTGGACACTATCCACATTTATTTTCTTTTGGTTCAATGAAAAAAAAAAGATACATATTAATAAAAATATATATGGGTATACGTCATAGTCAATGAGACATTTAGAGGGTAATCTTAACTGGTAATGATAATTTTGTCTTTAAAATTATATCTTCAGGACATTAAGAGTATGGTTAAAAAGAGATACAGGACAGTATTGGCCAAGTATTTGTCACACATTGCCATGTAAGTTGTATAACATAAGTTATTTGTCACATATTGCCTTGTAAGTTGTATTACATAAGTTATTTGTCACATTGTAGTACATTACATGTAGATATGAGTGTTTCTTCACTGGCTTCAGAGGGGCCTCTGTGGCCGAGTGGTCTAAGTAGTTACTACTGTAATCACTAGCCAGTCAACACTGAGGTTGTGAGTTCGAACCCCGCTCGTGCAGTTGCACTCGACTCCAATCTTAATTGACTAGGATTGTCAGTTTTCCTATCGAAGGTCAGTGGTTTTCTCCGGGCACTCCAGCTTCCTCCACCAATAAAAACTGGCCGCCACGAAATAGCCCAAAAGCGGTGCTTAAAAGTGGCGTTAAAACACCAAAAATCAAAAATGAAATCACTGGCTTCAGGATTAAAGAAATTTATTAAACATTGTGACATTATTAACTGATCCTTAACACTGTTTAAAACTCTTGTAATAGAACATGCACAACTGATTGTTCAATTTTTTTAAACATCAAAATTATTGTAGTTTTCAGATTTGACTGGCTTCAACACTGGATAAATTTTAAATACCTAACAATGTATCTAGATCTCTTCCACATTCAGTAGTTAATTCCTCATCTACAATAAAGGTTTTGTTTAACTCAAATATATATATGCAACAGAGAAACAATGTTGAAAGACCATGTGGTGATTGGTAGATGTTTGACTTTGATTATTTATTCCATAACTCTTGTTGTTTAATTTGAGTGGGTAAAGTTAAAGCCTAAAATCTATAGTATGAGTTTTCCTTTTTTGAAAAAATGAGCAGTTACAATGTACGCTGATAGGAAAACAGTTTTAAAACTGTTTTCAAATATTGGCATTAAAGAAAGAACTTGTGATGAATTTTTTAGGTAAGTTAAGGCTCATCATTTTCAAAATCAAGACATGTTGTGAGCATGTTTGTATACATTTAATAATCAGTGAAAGGATATAGAGTCAGGTTTCTCACTAAGGCAAGTCCATGAGTCCTGGACTCATGAAAATCTGTCTGGACTCATCATTTTCAAAACTGGTGAGTCCAAAGATGCATAAAAATTGCAAAATGTTGTATCAGCTGAGCACAAATATCACCATTCTATGACAAAAGTTTAAAAATAATCTAAACTTAATGCCATTTCCTTGCTCTATTTTGTCATGGGGAATGAAATAATAAATGATGTTATCATGTAGCAACAGAATTTCATCTTATCACTGTTTGATTTACCATGGTCAAAAATGGCTAGTCCCTAGACCTTCAAAAATCCTTAATGAGAACATTGATAGTAGATTTAAATAATTGGAACTCAACCAATGAAAACTTGTTATTTACATAAGATATTATAATTGTAACAGCTGAGGCAGCATCATTAACATACAATGGAGAAACAAGAAGACTATTTGTTGGATTAAATAATGGAACCATTTCAGTAAGTACATGTATCAGAATATCATACAATGTAATTTTGGTAGCTTAAAGTATCTTTATAAGATAGCATGAGTAACAAATACATGTACATGATCTCCTAATTAATCCTAACAAATATCTTTACATCCCAATGTTCTATGAAATTGAGAATGGAAATGGGGAATATGTCAAAGAGACAACAACGCGACCAAAGAGCACACAACAGCTGAAGGCCACCAATGGGTCTTCAACGCAGCGAGAAAATCCCGCACCCGGAGGTGGTCCTCAGCTGGCCCCTCAATAAAATTGTGTTTGACATGTTTTCCCCTGAATTACCCCAGGTCAAACAGGGCAGTTCATTCATAGAAAAGAAACTTTTTTTATTTTTACATATCAATTAAAATTATGACCCTGGAGTACCAACATGATTATTATAATACAGCTGCTTTATTATTTTTTTTTTCTACTTTTGATATAGACGTAGAATGATATTCATATGATACTAACACATGCATGTATTTACCTGAAATAGGTAATGTCCCAATCCAATCGTAAACTGTTATGTTAGGAGCACTTTTACTAATTTCTCCCATAGCTCAAGTTTGAGTAAGTAGGAAAATGTATCACAGGGAAATTCTCCCATCCCTTAAAGTCTTTTGTTCTATATCAAATGAACTCTTTATGTTTTGACATTGAATTGAGACAGAAAATAATTGCAAATCATCATTTGGCACTAGTAAACATATGTGTGTATATTAAAAGAATTGGAATGAAATACATTTATTTTATTTTCAGGAATTCCTTTTATCGGAAGACTATAATAAAATTACACAAATGAGAGATTATCTAGGTAACTATGATAGAATTCTTTATTTGCAAATGGTCTTGACAAAAAGTGGAAAAAAGCATTTCATTCACCACAGTAGAAGTGAACAATTCCAACCATTCATGCACATCCAAAAGAGTAAAGAACTATATAAACACACAACATTTATTAAGGACTTAACCACAATTTGAAAAAAGCACGTAAATTATGTACTTCCCTGTCAAGAGTTATTGATCCTCATTATTTATTATATACTTAGTGGTAAATCGTGCTGTATCAGCCACCCGTGATGATATCGATATCAGCATGGTTGCAAAGGCTTTATCACACCTTTAATCTGTATGACGTCACGTCATCGATTGCAGTCACTGTTGCAAAGGCTTTATCAAACCCCTAATCTGTATGACGTCATGTCAAACCTATAATCTGTATGACGTCATTTCAAATCTCCTTACCTGTATGACGTCATGTCACATAAAAAACATCTACGTGAGGTATATGTATATAATAAAGTGTATATGATATGGCTTTTTCAATATCACACACTGTATCAACCCTCAACCAATATAATCCCTCGAGCAGAGCTCTTTGGATTATATTGGTGTCTCGGGTTGATACGGGTGTGATATTGAAAAAGCCATATGATATTCTCTATTTATTGACAGAATTTTAGTAGTGGAAATAATGTTGATTAAAATGAAATATCTAATTTAATCTTCCACATACCATTATCACAATTAGAAGAATGATAAAATTAAAGTCGTTTATATAAAAACTGTTTGTATAAAAGTAAGAACACATCATATCAGTATGATAGCAGGAACCAAAGTGAGAACCCAAAGAAAAGTTGATGCAAATAAGTTCAAGAAGCCTTATTTATCAAGTCTTTTTCTATTTTTAACATTGGCTTATTTTCAGCACATCAAGCAAGAGTAAATTGTGTAAAATTTTCTCTAAACTGTGAATGGGTGCTTAGTTGTAGCCGAGATAAATATTTCCAATGGCATTGTTCCGAGACTGGTAGACGATTAGGTGGATACCAAGTATCAGCATGGTGCCTTTGTGTAGAGTATCCTTTGTAAAATTCTAAGTTTAAAAGTTTAAAGTATTGGTTCAACTAGAAATTTGTTTGACAACTTTTTTGTAATTATTACAGACCCTTATAGTATTTTAACATTGGTCCTAGAAATGTAATTGATATTTAAATACATGAAATGTTAACATTGACGATTATAATAAAACAGATCTAGATCAGAGAGTTAACCCAAAGAAAACATGAAGGATGTATATCTAAAAACTAGGCAATATCATACTTCAAGCTTGTTGTATATATATATATATAGATATTCAACAGTGATTACAGAGCAAATTTACATCAGACCTAGGAGTTTTTTCTTACACTTTGACTGATCAGATTTTCTTGTTGAAATCCAAGCTAAGTAGACTTGTGTATAAGATGTTAATTCATTCCAGAAAAAAGGAAAAAGCATATCAATGGCAAAGTTATAAAAAAGAACAACTACAGTCATCACTAAATTTTTTCCCACATTGGTCATAAGTGTTCACAATATGTCGGAATTTCACAGATCTTAAATATCATTTATCAAAAATTCCTTAACAAATATTACAGATTCGATGAACAATCAAAATATGCGTTTGTTGGAGATTATTCTGGGCAGATATCAGTGTTAAAAATTTCTAATTCCAATTTTGATTTAATAGTGACATTAAAGGGACATTCAGGTATGTTAAATATTCATTTCATTCAACTAACAGTATAACATAGCAATAATCATAATCATTCATAAACTATACTGTTGAAATATATTTGTATGTAAAAAAATGTTTCTTTTTTTATGCCCCAACCGCTAGGCGAAGGGGGCATTAAGTGTTACCCTTGACCGTTTGTCCTTCTGTCTTTCCATCCTTCCATTTTTACCTTCGTTCCATTTTGGTTTGAAAAGCAAGCTTGAGCGGGAGCATTTGTGTATTCAGACACATTCTTCTTTTATTGTGCCCCACGAACGCGTTGTGGGGGACATAGAAATACCGGTGTCCGTCTGTTTGTCCGTCCAGTCTTGTTAGCACTCTCACGTGTACAGTTCTTGTCAGATTTTTATGAAACTTATATCATATGTTTACTTCAGCAATGTCTTGGACGAGTTCGAAAATCAGTGCCTATCAATTATTTTTAAAAGAGTTATGCCCCTTGGAAACATTAAGTATATGGAAAATTGCATCGTTAGTGCTCTCATGTGTACAATTCTTAACAAATTTTAATAAAACTTATATCATAGGTTTATATCAGCAATGTCTTGGAAGAGTTCGAAAATCACTGCCGATCAATTATTTTTAAAAGAGTTATGCTCCTTGGAAATATTGATTATATGGAAAATTGCAATATTAGCGCTCTCATGTGTACAATTCTTGCCAGAATTTTATGAAACTTATATCATAGGTTTATATCAGCAATGTCTTTGATGAGGTTGAAAATCAGCGCAGATAGATTATTTTTAAAAGAGTTATGCCCTTAGAAATATTAATTATATGGAAAATTGCCTGATGAGTGCTCTGTGTATAATTCTTGCCTGATTTTGATGAAATTTATATTACAGGTTTATATCATCAATGTCTCAGACAAATTAATAATCAGTGCTGATCAATTATTTTTAAAAGAGTTATGTCCCTTGGATATATTGATTATATGGAAAATTGCATTGTTAGTGCTCTCATGTGTACAATTCTTGCCAGAATTTTATGAAACTTATATCATAAGTTTATATCAGCAATTTCTTTGACACTTTTGAAAATCAGTGCTGATAAAATATTTTTAAGGAGTTATGCCCCTTGGAAAAATTAATTATAACGGAAATCGCATTGCATTTGCTCTGAAGCCTTCATTTCTCTAAGATATTTATTAATTGTTTTTAAGAACAAAAAAAAAGTGTTTTATTTAGTTATTGCCCTTGTACCTTGGATAGATAAAATATGTGCAATGCGGGGGACATTGGAACTCTGTTCTTTTATTTTTAATTACAATGTCCATAAATGTAGTTTTTTTTTTTAAAGTTTATTTGTTAGTCTGATACATGTATATTAAATTAATAAGTGGTCAGTTTATATGTATTCTGAACTGATATATCAAGTGCAGGAGGGGTATTTGCATAAAATAACAGTCAAAAGAAAGTAAAGTTGCTAGACTTACTTATTTATGGTGAAATTATAGATTTTAAATAATATATATATATAAATAATTAGGATTTTTTGGAGCACAGTTAGTAACTAAGATAAAGGTCTGTGTGAAGGTTGAAATCTATGAATATGTAGGAAATACATACTTTTGACAATGTGTATAGCAATGTTTATTTATATAAAATTATTATGCTTTTTAAACCCATACCTCCATTTCACAAATAAATGGCTTTAGTGAAATTAAAGTATGATCCATATCTAAAAAAATAATAGTGAAAAGATGATTTTTTTCATGGACATATATGTATTTTTTGTGGTGGTGGTGGTAATAATAGTATTGTACAAGAACTAGGCTCCTTACACCTGAATGATTGTTCGTAGTAAACTTTTTTGTCAAATTAAAAATAAAGCAACTCCTTTTTACAGTCCGCTTATGTTGGATTGCATTTTTTTCCATTTTCATTTTAGACGGTAAAAATGGTTTAAAGTTCTCTTTCAAACCTTCTAGTTAGTTTATTAGATACAGTAGTGCAACTTCAATGGGAATTGAGATTGTCCTCTGTGATTGATTAAATGCTTTTTTTATAGGATTTAGAAACCAGGGCTTTTTAACAATTAAAAAAGCAACAATTTTCTGTATCATTTATAAAAAAAAAGTTGTTTACTGTTTTTGGCCTAACATATGAATTTTTTAAACCTATATACAGGTAGTGTGAGGAGTTTAGCATGGGACATCAATAGGAGCTGGTTATTCTCTGGAAGTTTTGATCAGTCTGCTATAGTATGGGATATAGGGGGAAGGAAAGGGACAGCTTTTGAATTACAAGGTCATAGGTAGGTTTATTGTTCTGGCTATAGGCATGATGAAACTGTATACATATATAAGTATATTTTTGAATTGTACTTACAAATGAAGTGATATGCACATTACATTAAATTGTCTTCAACAATGGACAAGCACCCATATTTATAGCAAGTTCCAAACCATCCCTGATATTTAGAGATGTGACAATTTAAGTGACAAAGATCAAATATTAAAACCAAATTCTTTGTAGGCTAAAAACATAAGATACGATAACAACCAATGACGAGCCTGGCTTTGAGATAAAGAACAGAAATTAAAACGCTGTTCCTTGGCTTTTTGTGTGTTTTTTGCTGTGCATGTACTGATTTTGTGTCATGGATGGATACCTCATATCCTTTGTTTTTCTATTATATACACTTGAAATGGTCAAAATTCTTTTTTGTGTATTCAACCCTATCAATACCAAATGATAAAGTTACAAACACATACTCAAAACAAAGCCAGAAATAGCTTTTAAAATTCAATAATCTTAGATATACTGAAAGAAAACTGATGTGTAGTCTATTGTAAATATTGACCTAGATTTGTAGCATATTCAAATTTAGTTTTTTCACAATTTTGATGAAATTACTAGTACGGGTAGAACAATAGAGTGATTTTAATTTAACCCAATGGTTCTACATTGTTATGTCATTAGATGGGTACAGTTGTATTGCATTGATATAGTTGATAGTTGAATCTTATGATATGAGGACTTTGTTTAAAAGAAAACACTTCATGTTTCAGCAAATCTGTATGTATATTTGTTTATTTTAGGGATAAAGTATTAGGTTTGGCATATGCAGCTGGCTGTAAACAGTTACTGACTGGTTCAGAGGACTGTATTTTAGGGATATGGAATATGGAAGCTGACAGACAAGAGGTCAGTTTCATTATGCATACAAAAAAGATGACAAGCTTTTCATGAACCTAACATCATCTGTTAAAAAGTCATTGTCATTTTTATTTTGAACAATAAATAGTCTTAAGAATTGCTAAGGTATTACTAGAGTAAATGTAAAGTAATGATAGAAAGATAGAAAATAAAGGTCTCCTTTTGTTTGGATGAGAAGCAACAGTTATTGTCTTTTATGCACATTTTGTAATTTTGTTTACCTTATAGCAAATTTTTTTTTCGCTTTCAGACTCCAGGATGGGAAGAAAGTGATATTTGTCAAAAATGTGAAGCACCATTCTTCTGGAATGTTAGAAAAATTTGGGAGAGTAAGACAATGGGTGTACGACAGGTAGGATAATAGATTTAACAATACTTATAGAATGAATAGAAGGCTTTGCAGAAGTTATCAAGATTGTTCGCTATCAGCCTTCTCAAATGATTTAAAATGAACACCTCTGCTAGTGCTTTTTGGTCTATGACCAGTGAATTTGTAATATTTTAGAGTCATATCTAGACCAAGTCACAACTATGCCAGTCGATTGCCAATTGTTCCATTAAAGAACATGCCCAACCTATGGTAGTACATTCTAAGGTTAAGGTTTTTGGTTTAGGTAGTTTACTGTGAAGTTGTGGTCACATCTCCTTGAAAACTTTTTCATTGTTAGGCAAACTTTTTAGATTTTAGGCCAAATTAAGATTTTGACCCAGATTTTACCGTTCACATGAAAGTTTGAGCGGGCATGGTGTCCTATGGATACATATTCCTGTTTTCCTTAAAGGGATCATTATATATTGGCAATGAATTGTTATATTTACTATGGAGCTGAGTACCTTTATTTCTTCCTATTCTACATAATATGTGACAAATTGGTTAAGAATACATTAATAAAATGGAAACATTTGTAAAAAATGTTGTTTTTCTATTTCAGCATCATTGTAGAAAATGTGGCAAAGCAGTGTGTAATAAATGTAGCGAAAAGAAATCCAAACTACCAATTTTAGGTTTTGAGTATGATGTACGGGTATGTGAAGAATGTTATGCCAGCATATCACCAGAAGAGTAAGTCATTGTAGGATTTATATTGGTCAGTGAATAGTTCTCATATAGAAACATTTCTCACCATCATGACTGGTATCAATGAATGCTCATGGATGTTTAGGGATACTTGTGCAAAATATATTTAAATGAATGATATTTTATTTTTTTTTAGTCTTACAATGAAAATTAACTGTTTGAAATTTTAATGAATCCAAACATAGAATACATTTAGCTAATTTAGGACTTGTTTAGTTGTGTTGCCAGTCATATTTGATACACACAAAAACAGATGTTATCATGTGCAATCTCCTGACCAAAATACAATTTAATTTCTCCCCCAATTTGACAAACGTGATTGTTAAAATTCCCTGACCAGTAAATAACAAAAGTTTGGTCATTATACGCTAAGAGTGTAGGCTATATTGCAATCAACTTGTTCCTCCATTCGTTGAAAAAATGTTTTTGTCAAACTGTTTTCAGGAATTACTGAACAGAATTACTTCCATATCTATTCAGCTGCTTGTCACTGATGTGCTGCAAGGTTTAAGCTCTTATGGAATCTGTCAGTCATCTGTCTCTTGTTAGCCATTTCTTTGAATTTTTCAATGAACAAATGTCTTTGTCACAGTTTTCCCGGGAACTACTGAACATAATTACTTTATTTTTGGTCAGCAATAGCTATATACAAATATATGTATCATATTTTAGAATGGGAGCTTTTATTATTGCTATACTCAAGGAATCGCATTATTCACATTAATAAAATACTCACAATAATTTCTGAATTTACAGTATTGATAAAGATGACTGTATCTTACAGGAAAGCTCCACTAGCAACATTTCATGACATGAAGCATCCTATACAGTATATGTTCTTAGAGGAAACAAGGAAAAGACTTCTTACTGTAGGAAAGGATAGGGTTGTCAAGGTAAGTTATCTAGGAAATGTTGTGATTGATTGATTGAAAAGGTTTATACCAGTAATGTTTGGGGTAAGTTTAATAATAAAACATTGCATTGTTAGCGCACTCTCATGTCTTCAATTCTTGTCAGATTTTTATGAAACTTATATCATAGGTTTATATCAGCAATGTCTTAGACGAGTTCAAAAATAAGGGCAGAATAATTATTTTTTAAAAGAGTTATGCCCCTTGGAAACATCAATTATATGGAAAGTTGCTTCATTAGCGCTCTCCTGTGTTTAATTCTTGCCAGATTTTTATGAAACTTATATCATAGGTTTATATCAGCAATGTCTTGGACGAGTTTGAAAATCAGTGCCGATTAATTATTTTTAAAAGAGTTATGCCCCTTGGAAACATTAAATATATGGAAAATTGCCTTATGAGTGCTCTAATACTTACAATTCTTACCAGATTTTTGTGAAATTTATATAATAGGTTTATATCATCAATGTCTTTGACGAGTTCAAAAATCAGTGCTGATCAATTATTCTTAAAAGAGTTATGCCCCTTGGAAATATTAATTATAATGGAAATCACATTGGATTTGCTCTGAAGCCTTCTTTTCTCTTAAGATATTAATAAAAAGTTTTAAAGAACAAAAAAAAGTTCTTTTTGTTGGTATTGCCCTTGTACCTTGGATAGATAAAATATGTGCAATGTGTGGGACATTGGAACTCTGTTCTTTTATTTTTGACAGGAGTTATGGCTCTTTGAATTGTTATTTATATTGAACATTGAATTGTTAGCACTCTCTGGTAGAATTATTATGAAATTTATATGAAAGGCTCATATTAGCAATGTCTTCGAAATGTCCAGACCAACTAATTTTACAGGAGTTATGCCTGTTAGAAATAAAAAGTATATGGAAAATAACATTGTTAGCAATCTCATACCTACATTTCTTATAAGATATCTATTTAAAAGTTTAAAGATAAAAAAAAAGTTTTTTGAAGATATTGCCCTCAGACAGATAAAATATGTAAAAAGCACAGGACATTGGATGATGATGATGGATGGCTGCTAAATGTCCAGCGGCAAATTGATATGCATATTCAGGACTAGAACATGTTAATGTAATATGAATATTAATCCTGCTTTGTACTAGACCAACACGCTGAGCCACATTTTTAACATGCTAGTTCACAAGGTAACAGTCTGCAGGAAGACATGTCACCTTACCTGGACACATTATTCTGACTCCGAGCCGACCAGTCTTTGCTGTTACTCCTCAATGCCGCATGCTTAGCGGAGAAGCAGCAAATACTAATTTTAAAGTCTTCTGTTTGACTCTCGCACTTGAGTCAAACACGAGACCACAGAGGCGATCAGGACATTGGAGTACTGTTCTTGAATTGAAAATGGCTGAGTTGGATACATTTTTATAGTTACATAAATTTCAACTTTAGTTTAAGTGAATGGATCTCTATGAAATTTTACCACAAGGTTCAATACCACAAAAGGAAGGTTGGGATTGATTTTGGGGGTTATGGTACCAACAGTAAAGGAATTAGGGGCCAAAAATAAGCATTTTTGTAACTTCCAGATATAACTTGTGTGTTAGTGTATGGATCTCTCTGACATTGTACCACAAGGTTCCATATCACAAAAGGAATGCTGGGATTGATTTTGGGGGTAATTGCCTCAAAATTTTAGGAATTAGGGGCCAAAAAGGGGCAAAAAACAATCTAGTTTCAGGACAATAACTTGTGTGTAAGTGTATGGATCTATCTGAAATTGTACTCCAAGGTTCCACATCACAAAGGGAAAGCTGGGTTTGAGTTTGGGGGTAATTGCCCTAAACGTTTAGGAATTTGGGGCCAAAAAACACATTTTTCTAGTTTCCAGACAATAACTTGTGTTCAAGTGTATGGATCTCTGTGAAATTGTACTGCAAGGTACCATACCACAAAGGGAGGGCTGGGATTGAGTTTGGGGGTGATGAATCATAAGGGGGTTCAAAAAATTGGGGGGGGGGGGGGGGGTTTTCCTTTTTTTTCTATTTTTCCTTTTTTTTTCTTTTAAAATTTTCCATTTTAAGTTGGTTATTTCTGATTTATATTTAAAGGCAAATAATAATGATATGGTAGGAGATACACACCAAACAGGATGTGTAAATTATTATATAATAAGTATTGTGCAATAGCAAGAAATTTTCAATTGCACAGTATTGTACAATAGCAAGAAATCTTCAATTGCACAGTATTGCGCAATAGCAAGAAATCTTCAGTTGCACAGTATTGTGCAATAGCAAGAAATATCCAATAGCACAATATTGCGCAATAGCAAGAAATTGTCAATTGTACAGTATTGCGCAATAGCAAGAAATATTTAATTGCACAGTATTGTGCAAAAGAAGATACTTCGTATAAATTGCTTATTTCTTGACCAATTTCAATGGGGTTTTATTCTTGAATTCTTGGGGTTCTTTAATATGCTGAATCTAACCGTGTATTTAGTTTTTGGATTTTGGGCCCCGTTTTTAAATTGGTCCACATTGAGGTCCAAAGGGTCCAAAATTAAACTTTGTTTGATTTCATCAAAAATTGAATTATTGGGGTTCTTTGATATGCCGAATCTAACCGTGTATTTAGATTCTTAATTTTTGGTTCCGTTTTCAAATTGGTCTACATTAAGGTCCAAAGGGTCCAAAATTAAACTTAGTTTGATTTTATCAAAAATTGAATTCTTAGGGTTCTTTGATATGCTGAATCTAAACATGTATTTAGATTTTTGATTATGGGCCCAGTTTTCAAGTTGGTCCAAATCGGGGTCCAAAATTAAACTTTGTTTGATTTCAACAAAAATTGAATATATGGGGTTCTTTGATATGCTGAATCTAACCATGTATTTAGATTTTTGATTTTTGGGCCCCATTATCAACTTTGTCCACATTGAGGTCCAAAGGGTCCAAAATTAAACTTTGTTTGATTTCATCAAAAATTGAATTCTTGGGGTTCTTTGATATGCTGAATCTAACCATGTATTTAGATTTTGGATATTGGACCATAATAGGTGAATGCCCAATTTAAAATTTTTAAGTTCTAAGACCACATTCATTCTGTGTCAGAAACCTATGCTGTGTCAAATATTTAATCACAATCCAAATGCAAAGCTGTATCAAGCTTGAATGTTGTGTCCATACTTGCCCCAACTGTTCAGGGTTCGACCTCTGGGGTCGTATCAAGCTGCGCCTTGCGGAGCATTTTATTTAAATTCATAAGAATCACTTGACCCTAAACAATTATCTAAAATCTTTGAAAACTAATATAATAGGATGACAAGATTTTTGCACATCATGAACATTGTAAATAATACTTCTGAAACTTAAAAATCTAATAGTCAAATCATTTGATTAAAGGTGAAGCTATGATAAGGTCACTGTCTGAATTACAAGTACAATATATTCAAAGATCACTTATTTTTCTTTTTACAGATATGGGATGTTAGTCAAGTTCTGCATTGAAGATTGCTGTATTAGAAAGTAGAAACAAACACAGAACAAAAACCTTATTTTGACGTAATCATGTGACAGTGACTTAGGGTCATGTGACTTAAACCAATATCTGTAAACATACAACAGATAATAAAACCCTCCATATATAAATGCTGAGGGACAATCATTTTATTTTGCTGGAAATCCTCTTTATAAAAACAACCATACAACTGCTGAGAGTTTTGTAAGAGTTGACAGCTGAAACTAATTATTTGTTAACTCATTTTCTTGCAAAGAAATAATTTATAACCCCTGCTGTAAAAAAATCACACACACTAGATCAGATAAACATCATAAGTATATTAAGATGTGATCTTTGTGCTTCAGAAATAGGAAAAATGCCACAGCATGAATATTGCATAGAAAAGAACATGTATTTTAATTTTCACTATTAAATTTTCATTAAAATTCTTCTGCCATCAGACTAGATAAAATTTGCATTATTAGCAATTGTCAGTGATCACTTAATAAATGCATCTATTAATTTGTACCGGTATATTAACAGAAGCAGTCCAAATATTTTGTTTTTTTTTATTTTGAATATAAAGATTTGCTCATTTTGACATTGAACCTCTTATGAATAAATAATCTTATATGCTTTGAAACCCTTAAATCTGTGTTTAATTTTAAAGATTAGACCAAAGTAGTGGGACCAATTCATTTGTTTTTTAGCTTTATCTAGATGATTAAGATGAGATAAAATGAGTAGAAAATATTAGTCTAGAAATAATAAGGTACACATTTTTGATAATTACAGAAAAGATGGATGAAAATTATTGAATACTAAATATATCTTCTCTATCAAACCCTTAGACACTGGATTTTTAAAATTTTGAATTCTGGAAAATAGAAATTACCTTAACTGTTGATATAAAGAAAAACTACATAGTGTATATAAACAAAGGATAATTCCAAAATTAATCTGAAAAAATTAAGGATATTTCAAATTTTTTATAAATTATGCTAACAAAAACTTAAAATAATACAAAGTTAGAGGTAAGGGCTGTTCCAAAATTTACCTCATGGGGGATGGGAGGCACTCAGACTAATAAAATATTGGTAGTTGATTGATGTCCTTAAAAGGTGCCACCGTGCATTAAATTCTTGAACAGCCATAACCAAAAACAAAATTATGAGAATGCAAACTATTATACAAAAATTCAGATATTGCAAACTCTGTGAACGTATATTACCAAAACTTTTATGGTATCTCAATTTTGTATGGTCTTATAAATTTCTTACATTTTGATTTTGCTTGTAACACAGTCACTTCAGTATAAATCCAGTCTAAATTCAAAGTAGATAATGTTCTAGTAAATCAGACTTGTCCTGGAGGGTATAAGACATTTTGCTAAAATTGGTATATATATAGTTTATTCTCAAAAGATCTATTTTTAGTATAGGTAGAATTGATACAAGTTAAAAATCCAGGAATTAATCTAGTCATGTTGTATAAAATCACCATTTCAGAATCTAAAGCATTCTGGGTATTATTTTCAAAGGCATACACTAAAAAGTTGTAATCGGCTAACAATTTCAGAAATAATGGATATATTCATCAAATATTTTTTTTTGTTCTGTTGGAAAAGTGAAATTACCCATAGTGCTTTAGAGTTTGAAAAGGTAATTTTTATGAATAATGTAGATTCATCATTATTGAGTAGATATTTTAGAATTTCAAAGCTTTATTTTACTCTTTCATTTGAAACTGATAGTAATTTGTATTAGTGAATGTACTTATTATTTAAACATTATTTTGTTTCATGTAAGAATCTTAAAAGGATTCTTTGCTTTGAATTTTAAGTGCTTGCTTTTTGGTGCACTTTAGTTTCAATATTACTTACAAAAAATAGGTATGAGATTACTGATTTTATTAATAATAATTCATTATTTTTGCTTTCATACTCTGTAAATAGATAAAAATGTGGGACAATATTAGATAAAAGTGTCATGTGTGCCATTGTTGAGATGAGATTTAAGTATGAAAGCTAATGTGAAAAACTTTTATTGAAATGTTTACCTTAT
This sequence comes from Mytilus californianus, assembly GCF_021869535.1. Taxonomy (NCBI): domain Eukaryota; kingdom Metazoa; phylum Mollusca; class Bivalvia; order Mytilida; family Mytilidae; genus Mytilus; species Mytilus californianus. The sequence goes on from NW_026262690.1 coordinate 69,088,619, forward strand.
TCAACCACATAAAGTGTCGTCTGCAAATATTTTTAAAGATAAGTTTCATTCGCACCTGAACCATGGGATGCAAAATATATTTTTGTCAAGCTTTTACTTAGGTTACAAAGTTTTGTGAACATGTTTTTTTATCTGCTTACATTTGTTTTATTTTGTCTATATAAAACATATTCAGGATAAAGTATAATATTTGATTAATTATGACACAAAACTAAAATGTGATTAAAAGGTGAATTTGTATTCCAATGAATAATGTCTGAGGTATGTTGTAATTTAAAAAAGAAAATTTTCTTTTATGAGCGAACTTCAAATTTTCTGTTCAATACTATAAATTCAGATTTTTTTTATGATTTAAGGAAACACTGTATACAACTAGTGCAATCAAAATGATAAGTGATAATAATTATTATTTTTGCTAAACCTATGCTGTTGGAATAATAAAAAACATCAATAAAGTTTCTGAATTTATAGTATTTTAATGTGTTAAATGCCAAATCTGAAAGGAAGATCCTTTATGAAGGTTTTATTGTAAATTACATATTGTAAAGTTATGTAATGTTTGCTTTGCTGCCTTTTGTCTATTTATCTGTGATATGTGTATTATTCAGTGTAAAAACTATGTAATATAAATGTGTTCTCAAGCTTCAGAACTATTATTGTACTAAAACCACAGTATTGAATCATTCTATAATTCATCAAACTTTATATTAAATTGCTGATTGATATTGCAAGGAATTCATTCATTATGTGTTGTTTCGGTGAATATATATGTAAGCCTCAAATCTATGTCCAGCCTCAAATCTATGTCCTTTCCGCAAATCTATGTCCTTTTTAATATTGCGTCATTGACGTTCCAAATCTATGTCCTTTATTGTCTCAAATCTATGTCTTTTATTGTCTCAAATCTATGGCCATTTTTGTCTCAAATCTATGTCCTTTATTAACTGAAATTTATGGCCATTTTTGTCTCAAATCTATGTCCTTTATCGAAATGTGGTGACGTAATACATAGCAAGACTTAATCAAGTAAAAAAAAAATATGTGTAGTTTCATTCTTGAAGGCACATTAATAAAGTAACATGTATGCACGTTATGCCATTAATTTGTACACTGAATTATGTTGTGGTTGTTAAATGTTGATAACATGGTACACAATGGATTTTAAAAAATACATAGATTCGAAACCGGAATAGTTTCACCAGAAAAAAACTTTTTTTGATAAGATAGTGGCACAAAATGTCGTTGTTAAAACGGCAATAAATACCCTAAACATTTTTATGTGGTACCTATACATTGAAACATTGAACAAAAAGTTTGTAAATAGGTGTTTGTGTTTACAGATTACGATACAGAATTGGTTCAATTCATTGTTGAAGGTGTACATGTATCTTTAGTTGCTTGTATATACAGATGTCATTTTCGTATTTGTTAACAAGAAGTAATGAGTAAAGAGAAATAACCATAATTACTACAGAACAATTAAAAACGGGATCAAGAAAAGCAAACAATTTGAAAATGTTGTAGTTTTACAATAAAATGTAAATCATACAATAATTACACACGCATGTAAAAATTTTAAGCACACACATGGAGAACACATACCAACTTAACATTGAATTATGGGAAATGACTTAATAAAACAAAAATCCTATAAGGCCGTACTTATTAGACTGGCATAAAAAGATATAAGAAAAGAACACAGATTTGAGGCCGTATCTTTTTTAACGATTATAGATTTGCGAATGATGTCACGATTGAAAACAAATGTGAAAATAGGACACAGATTTGAGGCCGTATCTTTTTTAACGGACATAGATTAGCGATTGACGTCACGATGGGGCACAGATTTGAGAAACGGACATAGATTTGAGGCCGTACACAGATCTGAGGTTTACATATATACTGTGTTTTTATGTCACTCCTGTTATACATGGGAGACATAATTTTTATCCAGTTTTTCCCTCCATCACATCACAAAATTTTAATAGTGTAAATTTAAATAGGAATTGAATGAAATACAGCAGATTTGCTTTGTACAGTTTACTGGTGTGGACCTCATGTTGGATGATAATGTTTTTTGTCCTGTCTGTATGTCCGTCACACATTTTTTAAAGTAAGACAAATGGGACCATAATATAGATCAGAAGTATAAGCATGTGAACAAACCTACTGACACAAAAGGAGTTATACAGCCTGTGTCTATATTTCATAAATTGAGTTTACTTGTAGCACAGATGGGGATACTTGTGGACATAGCATTGATCTATTCCATCAAACATTGAAATAAAAATGATGAATTTATGTCTTACTTTAAATGAAGTTGGGGAAATAGGCATTATATATAGAATGAAATTTTCTGAATGTTCTTTAAAATATATGTGTTGTTTGTAGATTAAAATACATTTTAAGTTTATCACTCTTAATTGTCATTCAACTAATTTAAAAAAAAATCTTTACTATTTGTTTAATAGGTTATATCCAGTATGATATATTCACACTAGAATATTGATTATTCCCATTAGAATATGCCACATTGTATTATAAATCAGATGTATTTTTGTAAACATGAAATTCTTTCTTGCACATGTTTTTTTTCTGCATATTATTCTTTTCCCCCTTTTATATTAGCGTTTCCCTACCATAAGAATTATGGTAATATCTTTAAATATGAAGAATTTTGTAATGCATGAGATCAATATACTGTAAAACAACTAATTTTTGTGAGGCATTCATTTACACAACTTTACTGAGTAGAAAAATATTGTAAATATAAATCGTCGGAAACGTCATTTATGATCATCTTTTATATGAATACATAAACAATGTTAGAAAATTAGGAAAGAAAAACACTATTGACAAGAAAGGGCTTATTATTACAAAGTATCTGTGAAAATAAGTTGGTTTACAGTATAGATAGACTCTACCAGAAAGTTCTATTTAAATGATGTTAAAAATTTGTGCTCTAAATTTTGGACTTTCATTCACCTTTTTATTTTAGTGATAAGATAGTAAAAATTGGTACAGATTGCTGACAGGTAAAGGTCAATTCAATTAAACACTCTTGTTCTTTATGTGTGTACAAACTGCCAAAAACATCGCTTTCATGGTTAGAACAAAAATTTAAGCAAAAAATATTTTGTTCTGTAAAATATCAAGTCTAAATAATTGTTTGTATTGTTTTATTGTTGATTGATGTAATGTCCATAGGGCAATAAAAAGATTCACCAGAAACTGCTGTGTTTTTCATTTCATTCATGAATAAGGACAGTACAGTCAATAAAGTTATAGGTTTTTCCTTAAAGGCTTTTGACACACATGTTCATTTAAGATGGATCTCAAATTGGATTGATTTATTTTATAGTTTTCACAATATCTTGATATTTTAAAACTCATCATAGTTACCAGGCTTATAACTATGTATGCCAGAGACACATAAAATTGAGAATAGAAACAGGGAATGTGTCAAAGAGATAACCCGACCAAAGAACAGAAAACAGCCCAAGGCCACCACATATCCTCTACACATGATCTAGACCCATCGGTGTTGCTGTATTCTAAACAGTTAGAAGGCAATAATTGAATAATACTATTTCTAATCACCTTTGTTAACTCATTTCTTCAGTTGATTTCCAGCATCGCAAATGTTTAGTCAGATTTATTTAGTCATACCCTTTCAGTAAATTCTTTCTTTTGTTGCTACATTTGCCAGGCTCATTTCCTTTTTTTCCCTAGGTCTCATTCTTATAAGACCATACTAAATTACTTACAGATGACTGTCACCATTGTATGTTTCAAATTTATACTTGTCAAATCAAACTAGAGGCTCTCAAGAGCCTGTGTCACTCACCTGACTCTACTTTGGTTTTAGAAATCATGTAAAGATAGATAAAAATCATAACAGATACCCAAATAATGATTTGAGGCCAAATTTGGTTTAATATTGGTCCCGTTATTTAATCAAATATCCTGAGTGGCCATCTTGAACAGTAAATCGGCAACAAAGTAGCAACACTTGGTCAGCACCTCATAAGGAACATTCATGCCATGTTTGGTTTCATTCCATTCAGTGGTACTCTAAAAGAAGACATTTGTATGTATTTCCCATAGGGTCCTATGTTAAACTAAGTTCCCTATAGCAGCCATCTTGGATGATGGATCAGCTGGAAAGTAACAACACTTGGTCAGCACCTCATAAGGAACATTCATGCCATGTTTGGTTCCATTCCATTCAGTGGTTTTCTGAAAGAAGACATTTGTATGTATTTCCCATAGGGTCCTATGTTAAACTAAGTCCCCCGCTGGCGGCCATCTTGGATGATGGAACAACTGCAAAGTAACAACACTTGGTCAGCACCTCATAAGAAACATTCATGCCATGTTTGGTTTCATTCCATTCAGTGGTTCTCTAAAAGAAAACATTTGTATGTATTTCCCATAAGGTCCTATGTTAAACTAAGTCCCCCGCTAGTGGCCATCTTGGATGATGGATCGGCTGCAAAGAAACAACACTTGGTCAGCACCTCATAAGGAACATTCATGCCATGTTTGGTTACATTCCATTCAGTGGTTCTCTAGAAGAAGTTCAAAATGTAAAAGTTAATGACGACGACGGATGCCAAGTGATGAGAAAAGCTCACTTGGCCCTTTGGGCCAGGTGAGCTAAAAAGGAAACTTCACTTCTATCCAAAATAATTTTATTTTATTAATCAACAGTAATTAAAAGTATAGAATATTTAACAATTATTATAAAAGTACAAATCATAAATTATGGAATCATTTCTGATTAAAAATAAACTTGTAGGCATAGTGATGAAATTATTATAAACTATTTCAATAATACAATATTTAACAGCTTAATGCTTTAATATATCCCAACCTAATCACTAATTATACCTTATTATATTGAACAAGTATTACACTATCATTAAAATAAAAAAAAAACATGTAAAAATGGCCATGGGAGATTAAAATACCTTGACATTTTCTCTTAGGTCAGTATTTTCTTCAGATAAAAATTATTTTTCAAAAACCCACTGTCAGCTGGTGTTGATATAGTTAAACTTTCTTATGCCTAACCTCTAAAAATGAAGGCCAAAACTAGGGATTAAATTTTTTTTTTATATAACCATCATGTTCAAAAGTCTATAACCGTACTGCTTGACTTTGACTGCTGATATAAAACCTATTCTTGCTTCATGAAATTCATGAAAAGTTAACACATTTATATTTCTCAAAGCACAGAAGCAATTTATAAAATTTTGCTCCTCTCTTTGTCTTATTTCTGTGTTGTGATTAACTATGACCCCATTAATGACCATAGTTTGAATTCCATCATTTGTTGAAAATGTTTTTCAAATATCAATGAATCAATCATGATAATCATAGACTGATAGCTGTGTCTTCCGTTCATATTTTTTAAATGGTAAATCTTATTAGTTTTGAAAGTGCTAATCAAAAATCTAATTGCTGTTATTAAAATTGAAAATTGTTTATGTTCTAGTCAGAAGAAAATTTATAAAAACGTCTTGAAGTACTATTTTCGTATTATCGAATTTTGACTCCCAGAGTACATAATTTTTCCACAGGTTACCTACTGTGTGGTTGGACATTCCAGTACTTGGTCAAGAAAGAGCAAGTAAAAGAAGTAAAATCGGTACAATTTAAGGTGAAAATTAACTATTTTATGTTTTCTATACACAACAAAACCATCGGAAAACATATCATATTCTGCCTAAATTTCACCTATTGTAAGCTTGATTTGAATTCTTTTAGTTACTCTTACATGACTGAGTAGGTAACCTAATTGAGTCAAAAATCGGGATATGAAAATAGTCAATTGAGTAGCCCATATTATTAACTATGAAGGGTTAAATGGTGAAAGATGTACAGTAAAATTCTCTAAAATTAAAGGAATATATTTCATTATTTCTCGGTGGTATTCAGCAGAAGTAAATTTTTTATAGTAGTAATCATATGAGTGAGTTGCATTAAATATCATACATAGTATACCCCACTGTATCAGACATTGACAAAAAATTCCATGCTCAGTGGGTATAACAAATTTTCAAATTATCATCAAAGGGAGTAACTGACAAGCAAATCTAAAAACCATTTACACAGCTGTAGAAATGGACAGACAAGGTATGTGATCACAATATACAATCCCCTCCTTGAAAGGGGGTAAAGCATTGGTACATCCAACAAATGTATAGAGGGATATATACTGAAAAATATTCTCAGTAACAAATACACTAACTGGTGTATAAAAACAATTGTAAATAACATCAAAATGCATAGATTATTTCTGCACATTAAAACCATGTCAAAAAATAAAGCTATTGGCAGTAAAATATATGTATATTGTAAAAACAATACTTATGAAAACTCTTTATAACATATTAAAAGATAATGTATAAAATAAAATATACAAGAACAATCTTATATTTCTTATGTTCAATGCAGAAAGTAAATAAGAACACTAAAGCTTCTCACACTCACTGATTATCGAAAAAAGTAAAGTCGAGGATATTCAATACTTGGATGATTACAAGGCAGTGGTTAATTTTCTGATTTGAACTACCATATTGAGAAATTTCAGTAAAATAGTCATATGTGTATTTGAGATAATAGTTTTTTTTTTCTGTTTTGTAAGTTCAATGGGGATTTCTGATTGTCTTAAATGAAATTTATAGTTTGTCTAGCTAGACATGTATGACTAGAGTACTGACATGCACATACATAATAAATGGGAACATCTAATTTCTTGCAAAACAAATACAGTTTCTTTTTAATGAACTTTGACAATACCGCATTCATATAATAATATGACTATCAAAATGTACTCAAAGAGACAGAATCTCAACAAACATAGACTAATAAAAGCTGTCTCATGTTTAAAAAAACATGTGTACCAAAAAGAACTTTCAAAAAAATGTAAACCTACATGATAGCATGAAATTTTCAGAGAAAAAAAACAATAAAATTGACAAACATGAAAGGAAATTAAAGTTTGATATTACATGTATTTTCATGACAAATTTAGCTGATCAGGTCTAGTAGCTCTTAGTCATCAAATCCAACTGGTCCCTGAGTCTGTACAGATTTAAGACAAGCTTTCACTAGTTTCATTACTTTGATTGTGTCCTCTTTCGTTACTCTCATTTCACATTTACCTGAAAATAACACAATTTCTTTATACATTTTGTAATAGATTGCATTTTTAAGGTACACAATATACAATGCAAATGGTATAATTTAGCTAAAAAAATAAACAAATTTTCATTTACATTGTAGATTTTTGTTACTTGATACTTAAAACTCATGATTCAAAGATTAATTTTCTTAAATAGAAAGTCTGTCATTAGGAAACATTTAATAATAAAATTGAGAATGGAAACAGGGAATGCGTCAAAGAGACAACCACCTAACTCTATCAGGTAAAATTTATCTAGTAATTCTCACCTCCCATCATTCAGAATTTGAAATAAAAATTGTGCTCCAAAATTTCTGATCATTGGGTTTTTGGGTCAGTCTAAACAATGATAATGACCAGGAAATTGTTTGAAATAGCAAGCTTAAATGAGAACCTACAAATGTATCTACCAATTAGAATTTCATCTTGAATTATATTCATTCTAACACAAAAATGAAGTTATTTTCATACAAAAACCTTTGATTATAATTTTCCATAGCTTATGAGCTATGCTTTGATATTCATAACAATACTTCTCATTTTCTTATAAACATACCTTCCATTATATCTAGAAAATGTTCCAGTTCATTGGCATAGGCCTGTGGATATCTGGTAGTAAAATGTGGATGTATTGGACCTGATGAGGTAGTATTGCCTGTACATGTAGTCAACAAGGATGTGTTAGGGTTTTCTACTTTCAGCATACCATTATCAAACAAAGCCTGTAATAAATACATTATTTTTTTATATCTTATACATTAGTTTCTGTGTTGGCACAATATACAGTTAAGTTGATCCATATTTTTATTTACACTCAAAAAACCCTAAATAGAAGGTATCTAAAACTGGAAATCTTTGCAACCGGAAATATTAAACCATTGTAATAAATTTACCGATTTTCTCTGTTCAAGGCACAGAAATCCTATTAAATCTGAAACTATATAAGTTATATAAATATTCCTGACAAAACAAACAATGATATTTATGTATCTATCAAAAATTCCAATTTGAATTATCACCTGGATGTATTGATGTGCAAATTCATAGGAGGGCAAAAAAGTAGCTACATACTTGATAGAAGAATGAAGACATAAATATACTTAAAGGCAGATGAATCATGTTTTTGAAGATGGATTTAAAACTGTAAACCATAGCAAGACATTTATTTAGCACAAATTTAAGTTTGTGGTTTTATAGATTTATTGCAATTTGCATAGAACAACCTGAATTCATTTTAAAGTTTTCAGAAACTTAGTTTTTACCTCTAGTCTTTGGTCATAACCATAACCAGATACTCTGCCATTCTCGAGACATGCTATTATACCATTCTTATACTTAATAGTCACAATAACTTGGTCCATATCATTACATTTACCAATCTCTGGATCAAAAGCATTTCCCTGTACATATATTGTCTCTGGAATTGATCCTGACAACCACAATGATAGGTCAAGGTCATGGATTGTTGAATCATTCAAAATTCCACCTGTAAATTTAAGTCAGTCTTACGACATTACTCTAATACAAACATTATCTTTCTTTACCGGATTTATCTGATATTGTTTTGTATAAAGTGTTGTCTAAATGAAACAAATTTAAGTAGAAAGTGGAATAAATAAATTGGATTTCATTCAAACTGCAGATTTTTTTCATTCTTGTCCTATTAAATATAACAATTACATGTCTTTCATGCCAACAGCCACTTGTTTTATTAAAAAAAATATGAAGTTTCAGCAAACAAAATACAATATTTCCTTTGACCTTCAAGTTTAATTCATAATTTGGAAAAGTCAAATGTAATATACTCTCTGCGTTGGTTGGAATTAGATTTTTTTCTCATTAGGAATATAATCATTCTGAACAATAACAAAGTCATGTATATATAAACTGTTTGTATTAATTTCAATGAAATATACCTCTTAACTTGTAGAGTAAATATCATTCTCACCCGATGTTTTTATATATGATATTGGAGGAGCTTCTAAATCTCTGCTTGTTGTTTTTATCAAACGTAGATTCCCAAGCTTTTTCTCTTGAATCTGAGAGTAAACCTGATAAAAATCAGGATCAAACCTCCTGCAAAATAACAAAACAATGAAATCATTATTCTGAGTGCATTGCATTGTATTGCAAATGCAATACAATGTGCCCTACCACAGGGATATTTAATAAATGAGTTTACACTGATGCGATAAGCATTCCATAGAAAAGGAGGTTGGTAAATTTTTGGTTCATATTGGGGAAAGAGTTGTTACTAATTTGCCACACATGGAGGAAACTCAAACTTGATCTGAAAATTCTAATGACATGACTTTATACTTTCTAATCAATTGATGCAGGACATTGTAGAAAAAAGTGCAGAAAACTGGGGTCTTTTTTCAAGCAATTTGCCATGTACTAGAGCCACTTCTTCAGCTAAAATCACTAAAGCACAATGAAACTCATCCATCAGTAACTTCTTATAATCTGACTAAAAATTAAATAACTTATCAATGTAAGAAATAAGGAAGATTAAAGTTCTGAAACATAATCTAAAGCAATTTTTAGTGTACAAGGGTCATACTTTTTGCAGAAATTGCTCAAGTGGACCAAGTGGAAATTCAATTTGCAAATTACTATAATATGACTACATGCAAATTATCTTATGAATAGATTGAAGCATTATAGAAAGAAGTATGGAAATCTTCTAGGAAGGATGAACTGACGAATGGAAAAGGTAAAAACCTAGTCCTTTTCAGTTTGGTGGTACGATTCTAATCATCTTCCCTGAAAGAAACTTTTGTTTTAGAATTCTTGTTTGTCAAAAAAAGCAAATGATCCTATCTTAATTTGTTCATACTTTTGATTTTTACTTCATAACCTTTTCAAAATGACAAAATTTTAAAAATGCTGTAATTCTTTTAAAATTTCAGTAGAGAACATCCTTAACTAAATACATAATAGTATAACCTAGAATTATATTTTCAAATTTGTTGTAAAGGATGAGAGGTTAAATTCATTATTTCTGAAGTTCATTTTATTTTATATAACTTATATTTGGTTTTGAAAGCAAGTCCTGAATTGTCTCTGTCAAATTTCTTTAAAACTTTTCTAGACATCAAGCAAGTTAATCATCGATTTTTATAGACCATATGTTGACCTTTAAATGTCTTATTTTGGCTCTGTTGTTAGGTTCTTGTTTTACTTACATACATCCTACATCTGTTATTCTAATAACAGGGCCGTAACTAGACATCAGTAACAGACGAGGCAGGGGTTTGAGAACCGCCAATTGAGGCCCCCAGGTGAAGAGGGGGTGGGGATGGGAGGGATGGCAAAGCCCCCAGGCCGAAAATTGTAATAATAGGGTCTGAAACAGGGCTTCCTAAACGGTCATATATTCCGGACTTGACCGAAACTTTCATAAAAAGACCGGCTGCTCTCAGCCTCAAACGGTCAAATAGAATTGGTGTGCCACATTTTGTTATTCAAGGCATTTTCATGAAACGGTCATTTCAATTTTTACCAACTATCGATCGATAAAAATGTCCGTTTGGGGCTTTGGGCATGTCCGTTTGGGCATTTTAGTTTATAATTGTGGCAATCTATTTCACAAAGATATTTCGGTCATAATTGGTTTTAATAAAACAGAAGCAGCATATTTCAGATACTTTGAAGTGTCTCAGTTAGTTTTATCCTCTGGGTACATAAATGTACGGCTTGGTCTTTAGCTTGTGTACATCAATAAAAAGTAGAAAAAACACGTTTTCTTTTATTTAAATAACAAGAAGCTGTCAAACAATTATCCCTTCAATAAGTTATATTGAAGCCATAAAATCATTCACTGATTACAGGTTTGTTACCTTTGATGAGGTGTCCTTAGCTTGTCTTTATCAATAGAATTAATGATGCATAACAATGTACATAAAGATAATCAGGTAAACGAGGTCAAACATGTAAGCGTGTATGGAACAACATCCTATTTAATTACGCTTTATAGATATTATTTTAAATGAGCATTCAGTTTAAAAAAGTATCCTGATATTTAAAAGTTATTCTTCAAATAAGGATATTTATAAATGAATAAGTATGATATATATTATTTTATTTAACACTGTACATCGTGTTAAATACTGGGGTACTCTCAAGGGGAAAATTTACTAAAATATATAGGACTCTGAAATAAAAATTGTTACATCCCTTTTTTGTTTTATTATTACCGTATGAAGAACTGCATTAGGCTATCAGACCGGCTGACAGATACTTGCCTCGAATTTTGTACCATCAAACATGTATCCATTTACAGTAGGATACATGCTTGATAGAAGAAAAAGCGGGACCAGTGTTAGTGTGGTCAACGCTTCGTTAAAAATAACACACATTTTAATAACACTTTAATCAAGCCCAAAGAATGGAATCTAGTCACTGTCTGTGAATGCTAGTTCGACCTTTTTTGTGCCACTCAGTTCCCATCGTTTGAGAACATCTTCTGCGTTCACTTGCCCAACATTGTCCTTACAATGGACGTGAAGCATGGCTAAATGTGGTCCACATTATCTGTCCTTGGTCATTGTTGACCTGCACCATTCTTTAAACGTCGAAGTGCAGAAAAAGATCTCTCACATGAGCAAGAACCAACCGGCAATGTCAATAGTAGCTTCAAAATTGTATGAATATTTGGATACAGGTCCCGATCAGCATACGAAATTGAGTCTGCAAGAGTCTTAACAGACTCTAAGTTGGATCTGGTTAACCACCCATCTGTCAATTTCTTGTCCCATATCATTTGGTTATAGCAAGTCATTGATCATGTATTCTGTTTTCATATCATAAATAATTTCCAGATTTATTTTGATTACAAGAGCTGGTACGAGATAAATGCCATAGAACATTGCCTTCAGTTCTTCTGGAAATCGTGAATTTAAATGTGAAATCAAATGGTCAATGAAAGGAAGAAAGTAGTTAATCCTGTAATGATATTCAATACTTTCAACTGGTGCGTTTGCTCTGTTGGTCAAACTCGTTCAAGAGACTTTTTCCGCGGGAAATAAATAATTGCAGAACCAACATGACCAAATGCCGGTTACTGGCGATGGTAATCAGGCAGAGAGTTCGATACCTAACGTATCCAACGAATCATGATGAATCCACAGTAGTTGAAGTAAAAGTACAGAAACTGCACGTTAACATTAATTACTGTTTGGAGTATGCATTACTTAATTCATTATATGAAAATGCAAGGATGTTTTCTACCCTTGCATGCCTAGCTTTCTCCATTTTCTATTCTTTTCTTCTTATTTATTTTGCCAGAAAATCAGACGAGGCAATTGCCTCATCTGCCTCAACGGTAATTACGGCCCTGAATAATTTTGAAAAAGTACAGGTATAAATCAAAAGTTAATTAGAAATTCTTTGTGATCATCCTACATCCTACAATTGCATCCAACATGAGAAAACTATGAGCTGGTTTTACAAAAGATATCTTAATTTTAGTTTCTCTCAGAGATCCTTGTAAAAATCATACCTGTGAAGGGCATTGAACAATGGTTTGTTTTTGGAAGCTGCTACATTGTAACAATCTTCTGTAGTTTTTATGTTATCTGTAATAGGTTTCTCACAAAATACTGCCTTGTCTGAAATAAATATTCAAAGTCATTCACTATAAAAAGTTAATTACACTTGATAAAAATATAAAATAAATTAAACATTAATTTTACCTTATATCAGGAATATCTTCATGCAAACATTTTCACAATTTGTTAAAAAAAAGACATGCTTATTTGAAAGTATCTCTATTACTATAACTAGTTTATATGTGTCCATTTTGCCATCCTTTTCTTAATATAAGACACAAAATAAATACTTACTTGCATTTAAAGAATCTTTGATGATAGATTCATGTGTGGTAGTTGGAGAACATATTAACACTGCTTTCACACTGAAATAAAATCATTGTTTTCATCAATAGTTGATTGACTGATTGATTGCTGCTTGCTTAATTTCCAGTGGCAAATATTTCATAAATATTCATGCCTACAACAAATTTAACAACAAATCAATTAAAAAAATTCTGAAAAGCAGGTCAGAAGTTTGGACTGCTACCAGGAAAAGGAGGTTCATACAAAAGGTACCTACATTAGTTCTATGAACCACATATAAGTTGTAGTATGAGTTCTTTAATGTGAAGAAAGCACTGCATATATTACAAACTACTGTCTATGTGTGATCTGTATGAATGTCGGCTTCATTTCAGACAACAGACTGTTCCAAACAAATCACTATTATATACCACTGAGAGCATAAGGTATCACAAATGCCTCCATGTCAAGAAATAAATTTGTTCAAAATAAATGCATCATTTAAAAACTTTCAGAGTCATATACCAATCAGGATCTTCTTTATTAACAATTTCATAAACAGAACATTCCATCTAATAGAGTAGATTTGTTTTGATTAACATATTTTGTGAGATTTTTGTTGCAATGATGTATCCCCAAACATTTTGTACATATTTAAAATTTAAATACATTTTGTAGTTGTAATTGGGATTTCTCGTGCTTCCCTTTGCCTATATCACCCTGCTCAGTCGCTTCATAATTCTTGTATCACAGCTTTTGAGACTTATCATCAACACCATAATATCTGAGAAGAGGTAATAGCTACATGTACATCACAATGCATGAGGAGACGTTATCAAGCTTACTTTTGTCAAGAGTAAAAGTGTCTAAGGGAGGAAAGAAAAGACCAAAACAGCATTATATCTTAAAATATCAGATGCTTGACACAATTTGAAGCTTTTTTCTCTTTCGCATCGCTCAATCTCAAAAAAAGGTTCACATAGTGGCTCCTGACTGATATTTTATGATAATGTATAGACAAGAGGCTGTCAGATTGACAGCAAACTGGATTTCCTGCATGAAAATGATATTTGCAAATCTGGACCACCAAACAGGATCAAGTTTAAACAAGAGGCTGTCAGAGCGACAGCAAACCAGATTTTTTAACATTTATTTGTGTCCTGGCATTTTTCAATATCACAAGGACCATAACTCCTGAACAGTCAATATGACAATCATCGATATTGAACTTGACCTCCATTTTGTGATCAGTAACAACATATTAAAATTTGAAAAGCCTTGGTTGAAGGGTTCAGGAGTTAAAGCATGGACACGACTGGAAAGACCATTTATCAATCTTTCAAGAACCATAACTCCTGAACGGTAAAAGTGAAAATCGTCAATATTGAACTTGACCTCCATTTTGTCATCAGTAACAACATATTAAAATTTGAAAAGCTTTGGTTGAACGGTACATGAGTTAAAGCATGGACACAACTGGAAATAAAATTGAGAACGGAAATGGGGAATATGTCAAAGAGACAACAACCCAACCAAAGAGCAGACAACAGCCGAAGGTCACCAATGGGTCTTCAACGCAGAAGGAAAATCCCGCACCCGGAGATGGTCCTCAGCTGGCCCCTAAATAAAATTGTGTTCTAATTCAGTGAAAATGGACGTCACTCCAAAACATATAAATGAACTAAAATTAAAAAAACATACAAGACTAACAAAGGCCAGAGGCTCCTGACTTGGGAAAGGCGCAAAAATGCGGCGGGGTTAAAAATGTTTTGTGAGATCTCAACCCTCCCCCTATACCTCTAGCCAATGTAGAATAAAGAAACACATAGCAATACGCACAGAAAGACCATTTTTCTAACTTTCAAGAACCATAACTCCTGAACAGTGAAAGTGAAAATTGTCAATATTGAACTTGACCTCCATTTTGTCATCAGTAACATCATATAATAATTTGAAAAGCTTTGATTGAACGGTTCATGAGTTAAAGCATGGACACGATTGAAAAGACCATTTTTCAATCTTTCAAGAACCATAACTCCTGAACGGTGAAAGTTAAAATCGTCAATATTGAACTTGACCTCCATTTTGTCATCAGTAACATCATATAATAATTTGAAAAGCTTTGATTGAATGGTTCATGAGTTAAAGCATGGACACGACTGAAAAGACCATTTTTTAATCTTTCAAGAAGCATAACTCCTGAACGGTGAAAGTGAAAATCGTCAATATTAAACTTTACCTCTATTTTGTCATCAGTAACAACATATTAAAATTTTAAAAGCTTTGGTTGAAAGGTTCATGAGTAAATGCACGGACACTGTTTGGCAGCCGCCCACTCACCCAGGTGCCAGACCGCCCGCCGTACATCCCCCAAATCAATAACTGATTTTTCCTTTGGAAATCCGGTTAAAAAATAAATTAATTTTTGTAGGGTTCAGAAATGGAAAGGCCAAAATCAATCTAAGTATCACTTTTCAAAAATCGAAACTTTACCTTCATTTAGTCACAGGAAACAACATATCTAATTTTGAAAAGATTTCGTCAAAGCATTTTCAAGTTATTGCACAGATAACGCTCTAAGTATCACTTTTAGCTACTTAAAAGTCTACAACTCATTAAGGATAAAAGTTAAAATTATGAAAATCAAAACTTGACCTTCATTTAGTCACAGGAAATAACATATCTAAATTTGAAAAGATTTCGTCAAAGCGTTTTCAAGTTATTGCACGGACACTGTTTAGCAGCCGCCCGGCCGACTGACCGCCTTACATCACCAAATTAATAACCAATATTTTCCTTTGGAAATCCAGTTAAAAACCCAATAATCTATACACATCAGTTTGTAGAGTATAAATAATGTGTTTAATAATATAGTAAACTATTTCTTACTTTGGATCATTATAAACAGCCTCTAGTTTGTCTGGTGTAGTACATTTAGCTGACAGATTGTAGTCTTTCACAAATTTCTCAGCATCTTCTAGCTTGTTTCTTATGATCCAGTTAACTGTAGCTCTGGGTGAAAGCATAATGTTCTTCATATGGGCCAAGCCTGAAACATAATTTTGATAATCAGTTTTTATTGCAATAATTGTCATTGGCATTTTAGTTGCTCTGTTTTTCTGATTCCTACATAGGTACAACTTAGATTTTTATCTATTATGTCACATGCCTCATTTTCAAACAAGAGGCTCTAAGGGATCTAAAAAACTGATCTGGTGCATTATATTTGCTGATTAGTTCCTTGACTGACCTTGAGTGTACATGTACCTGTTTCTGTTCACTACTAAACTCATTTTTCAGAATCTGATTTTTTTTTCAAAATTTTCTACTCTTGGTAATAATATATAGCCATCATATAATTAAATAGTGGATCGGTTTAAATCCAACAAAAAAATTTATAAATATTTTTTTCCCTAAATTATCTTTTCAGATTAACAGATGTAAATAGGTTGAATGTCCTTTGCAAGAAAGATTTTGAATTTGTAGAAATCATATCCTATGGTTTGATGTGGCATGGGTATTCCAATACAATGTACTAGACAATTAGTTATACTGAAATGTTTATGACTTGAGTTTTTTTTCTCATAAGATATTTTGTGAAATGGGTCGCAGGTCTATAACATGACTTTAAAAGACTTTCTTACAATTCCATTTTGTTGATTTTTTCCTATATTATATTTTCAGTATATTGACTATGTCGGATGTAGACAGGGAAACATTTCACAAGTTTTTATGTCAAAACCTTAATTATGATACAGGCCAAGTTTTCTCTCATTTCCCCAAATAGTTTCAGAGAATTTTATAAATATTTAACAGCCAATGAATGGTCTTAATAAATATAACATTATATAATGATATTCAAATATGCACACTAATAGAAACCTGTAGTAAATGCACATTTTCACAAGAAAAAGAGAAGGTATGATAAAAAAAAGGGCAATTTTTTGGCCCCTTGTCTTTTTGAAAATCAAAAAGTATTATAAATCTACAATATAAAATCCATCAAATGTTCATAAGACATTAGTATGTCAGATACCACTATATTATATATATATATATATATATATATGCATTAAGGCTTCAAACAAGTGAGAAATTCTTTAAACTCTTAAAATACATACCCATATTACCAAGCCCAAATAAGGCAAATCCTACTCTGTGGCTCATAGTTTACTTTTTTACTGCTGAAAAGTAGAAATAGCATGGCTATTATTTGTGAACATGTTACAGAATATCTGTTGAGCTACCTAAAATATTACTTGCATTTAATGTTGACATAAAGTTTTTAAGCATGATAATATGTAACACCAGGCCTCTACAATAACTTTTTTTTCAACTTGTCCAGTAGGACAAGTACATACCAAAACTTACTTGTCCGAATGAAATTGTAACTTGTCCAAAAAAAATCTTAATAATAACCTTTTTTGCATTTTAAGTTGATTGAATTAAAACAATAGAACAGAATTTGATTTTAACATATCTTTTGCAATACTTTACAAAAATATGAGTCGAGAACAACTGAATCTAGTCATGTCACAGGACTTAGGTTCTAGTTTTCATCAATGCCAAAGTCTCATCAGACTCTGCACATGAGGCACCATCTGATAGGATTGCCAATGTACACTCATTGGATTTGTATCTTGGTTTTTTAAGTTGAAAAAAGTTTATTCAAATGCAATCAATAAAAAAAAGGAGATGAGGTATGATTGCCAATGAGACAACTCTCTGCAAGAGATCAAATGACACAGAAATTAACAACTATAGGTCACCGTATTGCAAGTATTGTTTTTTTCTACATACATGACATATGATCAAATATGATTTTGTGAATTTTATAGTCATTTTTATTTTAAAAATATTTTTGCTAAAAAAATTACCGGTATGGTATTTATTATAAAGCAACAGAATAAGGTAGGAAAACGAGGTACTGATTTGTCTTGGTCCTGAAATGTCTCCTGCGTTACCAAACTGTCTATTAATTATGTTTATTGAATATGTCTCCAACGGTGCCAAACTGTCTATTAAACTTGGAGCCGAATCGATTCCGAGCTGGTGATGAACTGTCTTGTAAAGTTACCTTATCTACAAAGCGCATATTGGATCAGTAAGACTGGTTTCCGAGAACCTGTTAAAAAGTACCTGACAAAGAACCAGTTTTAAATTATCGATTGCAAGTAAACATGTCAAATTAATACTTGTTTTTATGTTCTTTTCTTGTTTTTTGTTTATAATTACTTTGTTCATCAAAGTTGGATTAAATTTATTTTCTGCAGAATAATTTTACTTGTCCCGTCGGACAAGCTTGATATAGCTTTTACTTGTCTGACCTTTGTTTCCTCGGGTACCGGACAATCAGACAAGCGTTATTGTCGAGCCCTGAACACCTTTTAAAATGTTCAATTCAGTACAATGGAAAAATGTTTTGATTTTTGGTTGGATCTTATTCCTAGGAGGTTTAATAATTAAAATACATATATATAACAAAATTGGTGTATGTGTTATCCAGTAAAATTATTTTTCAACCTTAACTTGTTAGAATTATGTGTTTTAATGTGTATTTAAGTTCAGTTCACACTAATCCAATGTGAGACTAAATTTAAGTTTTACATGACATTCTAATAGACTGTAGCAGTCAACATACTGAATTTATTTCTAATAAATTTTCAATGCTCAGAGAAAAAGCAAGAATTACTTTTTTCAAAAACTTAAAAAAAATTATTTCAAGCAAAATATTGAGCTCATGAACTTCAACTTTTCATTTCAGGCGAAGCCCTAAGCAATAAAACAATTACACACTCTTGCTATAATTAATTATATTGATATATCAGATTGCATTTGTATTTTCTACTTTAGTCTGTTTTGTTATGGTCTTTCACAGGGGCTAGTATCATACATGTTTCAGGATTGGAAATATGTACCAGTAGACAAGTATGCCCACAGGAACTTGAATCATAGATGTTTTGGGACGAAAATATGTGCCAGTAGACTGGTATGCAAAAAGGAGCTTGTATCCTAAATATTTTTTGGGTCATAAATGTGTGCAAGTTGTCTGGTATGCATTCTAGATTGGGCACGAGGCACATGACATATAACTGATTTATAGTATGTTCTTATGTTGTACTGATACACCACTGTCCCAGGTTAGGGGGAGGGTTGGGCGCTCGCTAACATGTTTTATCCTGCCACATTCTGTGTGTGCCTGTCCCAAGTCAGGAGCCTGTAATTCAGTGGTTTGTTTCAGTGTATACGTATTATATTTGTTTTTCAATCCTTATTTTGTACATAAATTAGGCAGTTAGTTTTCTCATTTGAATTGTTTTACATTTGTCATTTTGGGGCCTTTTATAGCTTACTATGCGTATGGGTTTTGCTCATTGTTGAAGGCCATACATGACCTATAGTTGTTGATTTCTGTGTCATTTGGTCTCTTGTGGAGAGTTGTCTCGTTAGAAATTATACCACATCTTCTTATTTTTATATGTATGCCTAATGCTCAATTTAGAACACTTTCAAGTCGACTGGCATATATATATTTGTAACCAAAAAACATCTTTGATACCAGAATATTTGGTATGCCGTTTAGTAAGCTATGCAAGGCCCTGATATAACAAATAGACTTTTATAGTGAAACAATCTTAAAAAAAAGACAAGAGTGCACACGCTGAAATGTCTCGCCTTCTTTACTAATCATTGATATTATGTTGATAGTCCTAAATATAAAGCTTTATTACAACTGTCACATAAACTTAACATTAACCAAGTAAACTAAACATTGACCAATGAACCATGAAAATGAGGTCAAGGTCAGATGAACCATGCTAGGCAGGCATGTACAGCTAACAATTCTTCCATACAACAAATATAGTTGACCTATTGCTTATAGTTTGAGAAAAACAGACCAAAACACAAAAACTTAACACTGAGCAATGAACCTTGAAAATGAGGTCAAGGTCAAATAAATCCTGCGTGACTGACATATAGATCATAAAATATTTCCATACACCAAATATAGTTGAACTATTGCATATAGTATTAGAAAAAAAGACCAAAACTCGAAAACTTAACTTTGACCACTGAACCATGAAAATGAGGTCAAGGTCAGATGACACCTGCCAGCTAGACATGTACACCTTACAATCATTCCATACACCAAATATAGTAGACCTAGTGCATACAGTATAAGAAAAACAGACCAAAACACAAAAGCTTAACTATAACCACTGAACCATGAAAATGAGGTCAAGGTCAGATGACACCTGCCGGTTGGACATGTACACCTTACAGTCCTTCCATACACCGAATATACTAGACCTATTGCTTATAGTATCTGAGATATGGACTTGACCACCAAAACTTAACCTTGTTCACTGATCCATGAAATGAGGTCGAGGTCATGTGAAAACTGTCTGACAGGCATGAGGACCGTGCAAGGTACGCACATACCAAATATAGTTATCCTATTACTTATAATAAGAGAGAATTTAACATTACAAAAAATCTTAACTTTTTTTTCAAGTAGTCACTGAACCATAAAAATGAGGTCAAGGACATTGGACATGTGACTGACGGAAACTTCGTAACATGAGGCATCCATATACAAAGTATGAAGCATCCAGATCTTCCACCTTCTAAAATATAAAGCTTTCAAGAAGTTAGTTTACGCCGTCGCCGCCGCCGCCGCTGTAGCCGCAGCCGCCGCCAGATCACTATCCCTATGTCAAGCTTTCTGCGACAAAAGTCGCAGGCTCGACAAAAACCAGTGGCCTGATTTATCCTATAATAATAAACGAAAATCAATATTTAGGGTGTCATCTCACCATTTGCAGATTGAAATAGGACGATACCAGGGTACTCCTCCACACCTTAGACTATGTCAGCAGTGTAACTCTGGTAATATTGAAGATAAAGTTTATTTTCTCTTTTATTGCACAAAATATAACGAAGACAGACACCATTTATATCACATTATTTCATAATCATGTCCAAATTTCATTAACTTAAATTCCCACGAGAAATTGCTATGGCTGCTGTCTTGTGAGAACTCAACTGTATTAAAAGAGTTGTGTATATTCCTGGTTAAACACTGCAAATAGCAGATTTATATGACATGTTTCGCATAATTAGCAATTGTTGTTATTTGAAAGAAAAAAAAAATTTGTTAATTGACCGGATTCAGTTTCTCTATTTATTTTGTTCATCTGCTTCTAACACGGGGAGGATTGCTGTTATTGCCTATCGCAATCAACATTATATCCTAGAGCACCGTCCCTTGGTGTATCCTGCAGATGAACAAATTTCCATCTTTATAGATATAATAATTTAAGTTTGTTCAAACTTTATTATTAATATTTTTTTTTTTATGTGTGCACTGCTGGACATAGAAATAATAATGGTAATAAGGAAGGAAGGAAAAAAAAATAATCAAGAGTACTTTTAATGTATTTTTGTCATTAATGCTATCTTCATTTGTCTATTATAATATCTGTCACCTTATATACTGTACAAAGTCTCATGTTTGTTGCTTATACTATCATAATTGTTAATTGTAAATGCCCCCTGTGGGACCCTGATTGGAATAATAAAATATTTGATTTGATTTGATTTGAATATGGCAGACAGTAATCATTGACAACCACATAAAGAATATGGAAGGGTTAAACATATTTATTTAGCACTCGACCCTCCATTTAACATGAGATAGTGGTGAAACAGCGCAACACAAGAACTGTTGAAATCAGTCAAAGAGGGCTGGACATTTAAGATCGACAGGAAGCAAAAAAAAAGAAAAAAAAAGGTGAAAGACAAAACGTACCGAGCGAAGAGTACTGGCAGTTACTGAACATGCTAAAAGCCAATTATACCTTATAAATTTATAAATCATGTCTTCCCCCAGCCTTCACGATAAACTTTTGAGTCCACAAGCCCAAAGCTCAATTTTTTGAAAATTTTAGTTGGATTCTGTTGGCTTGAAGAGAAGAATTTTACAAGCCTGAAAGCAATTTTACAAGCCGGGGCCGTAGGACTTGTGGTTTAGAGTGAAGACTGTAATCCCCCCTTACTAGGCTTTGCTTCAAATCATAATGCATGCGTGTTTATGTGAAATTTTAAAGTGCTTTTGATCCATGTGCTGTTTTATTTCATTACCATTCTTATGTGCGCTTATTTCATTCGATAATTATTTGTGCTTTTATGTGTTTTTATGCCTATGTGTGATTGTCTTAAAAGAAGCTTAATTAATCATTGCTTATCGAATGTTTAGTATATATGTTATAAACGGTTGTAAGGGCTTTTCTAATATCTAGTTTTTCCTGATATTTCATCACTAAAGCACGTACCTCAAGGTCCTAATCTCTTCCTTAGCTGTCTACAGACATGACAGAAATCAGAAAACTCCTCAAAACTTAAAATCGCAAAAGTGATTAGGGACCCTCTAGTCCAAATAATTATGACGTCTTGAAAGTCGTAGGAAGGCATCACAGAAAAAAGACGTTATAATTATTTGAACTAGGGACCCTTCCCCTTTTCATGGCCCCTTACCTATTCCAGCTAATTATGTCTTCTGATGAGAGCATTTTAGATTTATCTTGTTAAGGCCCCTCATTAAAGGAACGGTCTCAATATAAATACAAAGGAGACATAATTATTTGGACTACTTTATTTGCATACACCCTCCTGAACCATGCAGAGTGAGTGTTTAAATATCAAATGCGTTCTCCATTATCCCTTACTTCTTTTATCCTTCATCATACGAAATTCATTTTAAGTTCCCAATAAGAAATTAGTTTTACCTATCTATGACACTTAAAATCTATTACATAAACTTATATTTATGTGATCTCTTGTCTTATCAGTTCGAATTCCGGATCCAGGCCTAATTTTATAGTTTATTTATAATTTCCGGTTGTGGTCTCCAAGAAAAACATTCACATTTTTTTACTTTTTTAATATAACCAGTCTACTAACCGATGTTATAACATTATATGTTAAAGAGGATGGCTAATCCAGAGTAGTATGTAAAGATTGACCCATAAAATTTTACAGAATGTCGATTTTTATTTGCTCCCCCTTATTTTAAACAGTTTGTCTTTGATTGTACATTTTTTCATGGCGTGGTAGGTGCTCAGGGTAGGTGTGGTCTGTTAAACTGTCCAATATTTTTATTTTCATTTAATCCATTTCCATTATAATTTGTAAGTGGAGAGATGATAATCATTTATCATTTAGGAGTTGTTGTTTTTTTTAATTTTAAAACAAAAAAATATTCAATATTTTTTGGGACTATTATACTAAAATAATAGTTTAATAGTCCCAGATATTTTATTAGAAAAAACACAAAAGAGCCATGATTCAAATACATTACACAAATAAACTAACTATAAATAATTAACTCACAATCTTAACTGATATATTTATTAGATTTATCGTTTATACTTAGTATAATCAGATAATATAAAAATAAGAAGATGTGGTACATATGTCATTGCCAATGAGACAACTCTCCACCACAGAACACCATAGAATACCACAAAACAACCTAAAATATACCACTGAATTACTTAAAAACAATAAAACCACAAAGATATACCACAGAAATCAAAATTTTACGACACAATGCAAAACTAAATTCAAAATTATATCATTTCATTCCTCAGTAGGATGCCTGAGTTCCCCCTCAGAATATTAGCATATACATTTGAATATGTATATGTAGCAAATATAATTAACTCTTGAATATATATATAAGTGGTGGATAACTGTAATCTCTCTGTTAAAAATGATTCTTTTTATAGTAATATTAAAATGATAAATCAAATAAAAAGTCAAAAACATAAAATGTGGTGCTCTTTTTTTCTCTAACACTATCAAATATCTTAGGGATCGTTATATATTCTTACAACTAAATAACTTTGGTTAATATTTAGAAGACAATACAGATTTATTCATTTTACATTTATTTATATTACGATCATACGTTGTCATAGCCATGATAGCAGAGGTTCATAACTGTAACTTAAGCAGCTTCAGAAGTTTGTGCCAAACTTCAATTAATTTAAGGACACCATTACAGTTTCTTTCAGGTGGGGTGTAGTGTGCGTTTTTCACCCCAAAATCTGGAAACAATAACTTTTTACCATAGGAAATGTCTAAATTTAAACAATTGCAACAATAATAATGTCTATAGTATTAAAATTTGAAGGTTCTGTGGTATATTTTGGTCTTTCTGTGGAATTCTGATGTATTCTGTAGTATTCTGTGGTGTTCTGTTGTAAAATGACGCTCCTATGTATTGGTACAATTATACTATCAGGTGTGTAATTTCATAGTACACAGTACCATTATTGCCAATGTTTTTTTGTTTTTTTTATAGATATAGTAAACATACATGTATATATATATATATATTGCAAATTTTACAAATCCTTTCACTAGAGGGTGTTATTGGTTTACAATGTATTATACTTGTATCTACCAATTTCAATGGCTAATGAGTGCACACTTAATCTTGATTTGGTAAGTTTTTTTCATAGATCTTTTGGAACATTAAAGGTAGATATTCTAAGCAAAGGTTACTGGAGAATCACACATCTATGATCCAGAAGACAAACCTCATGTGAGTAGGATGATCAATGTCTCTTGATGTAGATCACAGTCACATCCAGTCATCTGTGTTTAGATACATATAAAAGAACACTGCAATAAAAGCAATAAGTCCATAGGTGACTTGTCACAAGGCAAAATTCTGATATTTTGTAACATGCCTTCTTTTTTCATTATATATAGTATTACCAGTCAACCCATTTTTTTGCAGAACCTAATATCTTATTAATAGTTGTTAATTTGTTATCATCCTAAACATGCAGGGATATTTTGACACTAGATGTTTAGCAAACTACAATCAATCTAACTGTTATAAGTTGCTTCTGGTAGTT
Organism: Mytilus californianus; assembly: GCF_021869535.1. NCBI lineage: Eukaryota > Metazoa > Mollusca > Bivalvia > Mytilida > Mytilidae > Mytilus > Mytilus californianus. The sequence goes on from NW_026262690.1 coordinate 69,113,578, forward strand.
CTTAGGTGAGATGTGAGTCTTTCTTTGCTATGTCAGCTATAACAATGTATCAGATATTGAGGGTCATATCAAACACAGTGATTTCAGTAATTGTAAGTTGTAATACATGTATGTTATTTCCCTAATAAAGTCTTCTACAGTATAATGCTGTACATTGGGTCACTGTATTGACTCTGGCAGAAAATTTTTATATAATATTTTTTAACTAAAAATAGGAATCCATGTTTTAAAATTAAGATGCCAGAACTATCTACCAAAGGGCCAAGGAACTATACAGGTCATCCCACAACCTTCTACATTTTACAGACCAATCATCCAGCTTTCTAGAAAGCCAGACTGATTGTAAACAGATTAATACAGAGATTGTTATACATAATACAGGTTTAAAAAAAAATATCAAATGAAGTCTTATGCCACAATATCAACTTGTAGGCTCATTCATCTGCAAGTCTCAAGGTCTTTGTTTGTTTCTGTAATAAGATGTATATAATTCATTATTTTGCAGTGATTTCCTGTTTAAGATGGTACTTGTTGGAGATGATGGTGTAGGAAAATCATGCTTAATGAGTAGCTTTGCTGTGAGTGAGTTTAGGAAATATCCAGATCATTATAAAAATTAATGATGTGGTATGATTGCCAGTGAGACAACTATCCACCAAAGTACAAATGAAGTGGATATAAGCAATTATAGGCCACCATACTGCCTTCAACAATGAGAAAAACCCATGCCCTATGGTCAGCTATAAAAGGCCCTGACATAAAAAAATGTGAAACAATTCAAACGAGAAAACAAACTACCTAATTTATAACAAAACAATTTACGAAAAAAAAAATATGACAGTCATGAACCAGCATCAACCACTGAACTACAGGCTCTTGACTGAGGACAAGCACATAAGAATGTGGCGGGTTTCAACATGTTTGTGAGCACTCAACCCTCCCTTTAACCTGGGACAGTGTTGAAACAGCACAAAATAAGAACAAACTGTAAAAATCAGTTGCAATTGGTTTAACTCAAAAGATTGGTACGAATCAAGTCATTTTCTTTTATACTCACAGTTTATCAAAGCTGGAGATGTATTTCCTTTTTTTTTTTATCTGATAGATTTTAATAATACAATGTACTTTCTGAAAACCATAATTAATGAATAATGACATTATTGTGCACCTCCTATTTCATTCTTAAGAGATTACCATATCTGTACAAATTAGATGTTGGAGAAATTATTTTTTTTATATATTTTATCCGATTCCAAAATGAGTGTTGACGCTACTGTACAAACAGATAGCACAGGGATGTAAACTGTTTATATAAAATTCTTTTTTCTTTCAGGAGGGAAAACAATACATGCATTCTGCCAATTATGTGCCTACAATTGGAGTAGATTTTGTAAGTAATACATGTACATGCAATATTAAATGGCATCGTTGTCAGATTTTATACAAAGTGTAAAAAAAAATTAATTGTAAACCTTTAGCAAGGTTATCTATTTTGTATTCTTTGAATATTCAGAAATTTCAGCTTTGTATCAAAATCATGAAAATGACCCAATGTTGAATTGTATCAAATTGAATAGTTATATATTAAATATCCATTTATATCATTCATTATTTATATTATTCATTTCTAGAAAATACGCACCATAAATGTAGAAGGAAGAGTTATTAAGTTGCAGCTTGTAAGTATTAACAAAAGTCGAGTCACCAAATAAAATGATATTAGTTGTTATCATAGCTTAGAGATTATTTTTTTTATATTGTAAATTCAGAAATTATTACAATGTTTTTATCAATGCAAAAAATGTGACAGTATCAGGTTGGCAATAATAAAAACTTGCATTCTGCTTTCATAATTTCAGTAGTGATTTTCCTTCATAAATTATTATCTATCACATTAAATAGATTTCACATTTTTGCTAATGGTTGAAAAACAACAGTGTTTGAATAATGGAATCACAATCATCTTACACAAAGCAGAATGAGGGTGCCAGATAAAACAAAATCAGATATTCTCTGAATCCTTGCTTAATACAAACACTTTTTACAGTGATCATATTTAAATGAAATTCATCAATCAGTAAGACAGTCTAAAACTCACTAATTGTATTAAGTAACAAATAAACAATACCAATGGCAATATACAGGATACAAATTGCATATACACAATACTTAGCTTCAAATATTTAAATTCAAGTTGAAGAGAATTTAATTTTAGACTTCCTATATAAGTATTAATGAAATATTTTGACAGTGGGACACTGCAGGTGCTGAAAGATTTAGAAGTATAACAACCAGTTATTATAGAGGAGCTAATGGTGTGGTTATTATCTATGACATAACTAATCAGGTTTGTACGTTCTGTTTAGTGGACATCAATAAAGCACAAAGCACAACAGATATATATACAGTGGTGGATTCTGGAGGCGTATAGGGCTTATTCCCCTTTGATCAAACAAAAATATCATCTTTTGGCATAAGATTGTCCAAATTTTTTCGCATCACTCCTCTTGCAGAATTTCATGATATATTTTTAGTTTTAGGGAATTGCACCCCTTTCAAAAATCCTGGTTCTGCCCCTGGATATTTGTACAATAAATTGAAGTTTAGATTTCATGATTTCTAATGCAAAACCTGTTGTCAAGCATCACTTTTCACCTTGGACAGTCTTCTTTAAATAGTAAATTTAAAGGAGGGTAATTTTTGCAGTTTACCTTAATAGTGAAAATAGTGAAAATAAACCTCTCTTAAAAGTTTCCCTCTTATTATATTTTTAAGATTTTCAAATACTATTTCCTGTAATTGCATGTCTCAAGCTGAAAACCTTTGAATACATCTTATTTTCTTTATAAACAACTTTTACAATAGAAATAAAAGGAGATAAGTTATAAATGTTAATGAGACAAAAAAGACACGTGAAACCAAAAGACATGTAGGGGTCACCATCAAGGTTGGCTAAAAAGGGGTCAATACTAGTATTGACCAGGCGTGCGGTTTTCAGAATTCAAAACAGAACAAAAACCCCTACAATATGTTGAGTTCTCAATCTAGAAATGAGTACAAGGAGATGTGGGATATAAATTAATAAGACAACAACCCAATAACATGAATAAGCAAAAATGCATCTAGAGGTCAACATACAGTCTTCAACAAAAGACAGGTGTCTATACATTATGTCAAGCCCTTAATCATTCTGGGGCTATCAAAGTGGTGAATAAATTTAATGAAAATTCTCAAAGACCTGCCATCATAATTGAATTGACCAATTAACAAAAAAACATTAAGATATAGTATAAAATATACATTGACAAGATTCATCCTGTACATGCAGGAAAAATTTGACACTAGACATTATTAAGCAACCAATAATCAGTCATTGACAAGATTCCTGACATGGGACATACACATGCTGCACGGTAAACTAGGTTTTTTTTTAATGTAAAAACCCTTCAACTTTAAATCTGAATCCACAGAATAAAAAAAGGTAAACAAAATAATGTACAATAAAAATCAGCATAAGAAAAACTGTTCATTCTATAATACCAGTACAATAGATAACAATACAGTAATTTACAATTATTTATTAAAGAATGCTAACATACACTCAGTGCAAACTTTGTCCTAATATATATATTTTTTACCAGATCTGTTGAATTATTTTCAAATGTAGAATATCCTGATATTTCTTTATGCTTTATTTTTTAACCTTCTTTTTTTTTATAGATGCCTTTGAAAGTATCTTACTCTTTTTTGTAGAAATCTTTTGACAATGTGTCAAAGTGGGTCAAAGAAGTTGAGAGCTATGCTAGCCCAAATAGTAAGACAATACTGATAGGAAACAAAGGAGATTTGGAATCTGAGAGAATAGTAGATTATAGTACAGCCAAAGTATGTATAATCTTTAGTCAAACAATATAATTAAGTTAGACAGTTTGAAATGTCAAACAATATAATTAAGTTAAACAGTTTGAAATGTCAAACAATATAATTAAGTTAGACAGTTTGAAATGTCAAACAATATAATTAAGTTGGACAGTTTGAAATGTCAAACAATATAATTAAGTTAGATAGTTTGAAATGTCAAACAATATAATTAAGTTAGACAGATTTAAATGTCAATCAATATAATTAAGTTAGACAGTTTGAAATGTCAAACAATATAATTAAGTTAGACAGTTGAAATGAATTATTGATTATAAATATTCAATTCAAGGCAAAGTATACAGAATTTGGCAATATTTCAGATTTGGATGAAATTTTGTATGCAGTTAGAACTTATTGAACTGTATGTTACCCCTAATATTTGCATATCATTAAACTGGAAATATTTACAGCAATAACATCTTATTAAAATTCAAAATTTGCAGACATATTTTCAAGAAAATGCATTGAAAAGTGAAAAAATACATTTTTTTTCTGTTTTCCACGTTAATTCAATGTATATATAGACCTTCTTCACAACTTTTTAATTGATTGTATCTCTGGAATTATAAATACTTCATATATCAATTTTGACATCCAGTTCAAGGAGTTTTAAATACATTTTTTTTTTTATCCAAATCTAAAATATCGCACAATTATATATACTTTCCCTTAAAGGAAAAAGATTCCCTCTAAGAAATTGAATTGAAATGAATGAATTGAGTAAAAATGTAATAACTTCTTTTCTTGTTATGTAATTGTGACCTTATTGAAATAAAATGAACTTATATTTCAGAAATTTGCTGATTCTGTAGGTTTATCTTTTGCTGAAACAAGCGCAAAGACATCTAAAAATATAGAACAGGCATTTTTGACTTTGGTATCAGATATAAAAAATAAATCCACATTAGATGGTGTCAGCGCTCCTTCCAAACTGAATGCACCTGAAGCAGACGTAGGAGGTAGGTACAAAACACTCTTGTTGTTTTAACAGAAATAGGTATTTTTGGTATAAAATGTGCTAATCCTCACACCGAATATTCTGATCCAAAATCTGCGTAAGGACCTGAATTCTGAGGAGCAATTACACAAAAAATTCAAACAGTGGGTAGGTAAAATCTGGATCCTATACAAAAATAACAAAATTATTATAAGATCCTAGTATTATAGGTAATGTTCTAGCTAGTTATAATGATTTTTGTTTTCTTTAAAAGAAAGGAAAAATTGATTATTTTTAGTGCAAATATTCAGACTACCCGGTAAGTCTAGGGGTAACACCCTCTCTAACAGATGAATTTACATTTATGCAGACATTTTAACACTAAATCTGTTGAATATGTACTGATTGATATTTAAGTCTGGGAAAGCATGATTTATTATTAGTTGTATTTGGGCTTTGAACAAGCTTTCAGTAGCTGTAAGTCTTTTTGTTAGGTGCTTTGTGAGCTATGTGCTGATCTGATAAATCAAGCCCTTTCAAACTGTTTTTGCAGTTTGTTCTTATATTATGCTGTTAAACCACTGTCCAAAGTTGGGGGGAAGGGTTGAACACTCAAAAACATGTTTAACCCAGCCGCATTATTTTGTATGTGCCTGTCCCAAGACAGAAGCCTGTAAATCAATGGTTGTCTTTTAGTGCTGTCTCTCATATTTGTTTTCCATTTATCGAGGAGTGGAAGGACCTTTTTCGGGATGTCAGAATTGAGCTGTTTAATTTGTGGGACTTCCGGGATGGCCAGTTAAATTATCGCGAATTCAGGAATTTGTGGATTTAATTATATAGAGATGCGGGAACAGACACATTATTTTCATGGGAATTTTGGGTTTGACATTCATTTTTAGCTCACCGGGCCCTGTCGTCGTCGTAAACTATTTCAAAAATCTTCTCCTCTGAAACTACTGGGCCAAATACCTTCAAACTTTAACTAAATGTTCCTTAGGGTATCTAGTTTATAAATTGTATCGGAAGTTTTGATCCATCGACAAACATGGCCGCCATGGCTAAAAATAGAACATAGGGGTCAAATGCAGTTTTTGGCTTATATCTCAAAAACTAAAGCTTTTAGAGCAAATGTGACATGGGTAAAATTGTTCAATTGGTCAAGATCTATCAGCTCTGAAATTTTCAGATGAATCGAACAACCCATTGTTGGGTTGCTGCCACCGAATTGGTAGTTTTAACAAAATTTTGCAGTTTTTTGTTATTATTTTGAATATTATTATAGATATATATAAACTGTAAGCAGCAATAATGTTCAGCAAAGTAAGATCTACAAAAAAGTTTATATGACCATAATTGTCAATTGACCCCTTAAGGAGTTATTGCCCTTTAAAGACAATTTTACACAATTTGTTCATCAAGTTTGCTAACATTTAAAAATCTTCTCTGAAATACAAATGAGCGATTCAGGCTCTTGAGAGCCTCTTGTTCCCAGGAATTAGGGATAAGACCCCCTCCTACCCCTCTTTATTAATTTATCATTGGTCTTCTTGTCTGAATTATTTTACATTTTGTCTTGTCAGATTTTCCTCATAGTTGGAAGGCCATACAGTGACCTACATCTAGGCCATTTGGTCTCTGCTGGATAGTTGTCTTATTATTAAACTAAAATCTTGAAAGTGTTTAGCACAGCAAAAAATTTAAGAAACTACCAAGGGCAATTAAAAATCTTGATGAACAATACATAAAGAGAGATAACGGAAATAGTAAAAAATGTGGCCAAGTTCAATAGACCACATCACCCAACTCTTCTAAAACAAAATTGATACAAAGAATAGACAACAGTGCCCCCAAAAGAAAGGAAAAAAACCCTTTATAGTGTTTGGTACATGAATGTCTTTGGTTTTAAAAAAAGATAAGAATTAAGTTTCCAAGTCTCAGGCAATGAAAAATCATGATGAATAATACATGAAGAAAGATAACAGAAATTGTAAAAAATACAGCAGAGTTCAATGGAACACATCAACCACAAACACCCAACTTGTAAAAGGATATACAACACTGCGGCTAAAATATAGGAATAAACAAAAAACAAAAAAACCAGTCTACAAAACAAGGACAGAAAACAAGAACCCACCATATATCTATACTGAACTAATTGCTAAAGAAAAATTAGCAGTAAGGTATCAGATAAATATCAATAAGACAGCAACCAATCAACAAATGATAACAAAACAAACATTAAGAGGCTACTAAGTGATAATTAGGTGTTTGCATCTGCCAAAATATAGTGAGCGTTGTTCATTCTGATAAATAGTGAAATTGAGGTTATAATTAACCAACCATTTTATAAGTCTTAGGTATATTTAAAATATGTGTGTTTTTAGATTCATTCAGAAACACATCAGCTGGGCAAGAGGAAGAAGTCAGTACAGCATGTGATTATGACACACTTGGTACGTTTTTGCTTAAATAGGAAAGGCTATAAAATATAAATTAGTTTTCCTTCTTAGACATACCTGCAAGTTTGAAGAAAAAAAAATCATGTAATGTTTGATTTTGTTCTAAATACTGGACATCTAAACCAAATTAAAGTATAGAGTGAAAGTAAATGTTTGATCCAACAATTTGGGAAAACGGGTAAGTGCATGATACTATAGTATTGTAAACTAGAGGCTCGCAAGAGCCTGTGTCGCTCACCTGATTCTACTTTGGTTTTGGAAATCATGTTAAAATAGATTAAAATCATAACAGATACCCTAATAATGAGTGAGGCCAAATTTGGCTTAATATTGGCCCTGTAATTTAATAAAAAATCCTGGTGGCCATCTTGAACAGTAAATCAGCAACAAAGTAGCAACACTTCATCAGCACCGTATAAGAAACATTTATGCCATGTTTGGTTTCATTCCATTCAGTGCACCTCTAGAAGAAGCATTTGTATGTATTTCCAATAGGGTCTTATGTTAAAGGAAGTCCCCCTGCTGATGGCCATCGTGGATAAAGGATCAGCTTCAAAGTAACAACACTTAGTCAGCACCTCATAAGGAACATTCATGCCATTTTTTGTTTCAATCCATTCAGTGGTTCTCTAAAAGAAGACATTTGTATGTACTGTCCATAGGGTCCTTTGTTAAAAACTGTCCCCAGCTGGTGGCCATCTTGGATGATGGATCGGCTTCAAAGTAACAACACTTGGTCAGCACTTCATAAGGAACATTCATGCCATGTTTGGTTTCATTCCATTCAGTGGTTCTTAAAGAAGACTTTCGTATGTATTTCCCATAGGGTCCTATGTTAAACTAAGTCCCCCGCTGGCGGCCATCTTGGATGATGGATCAGCTTCAAAGTAACAACACTTGGTCAGCACCTCATAAGGAACATTCATGCCATGTTTGGTTTCGTTCCATTCAGTGGTTCTCTAAAAGAAGACATTTGTATGTATTTCCCATAGGGTCCTATGTTAAAATAAGTCCCCCGCTGGCGGCCATCTTGGACGATGGATCGGCTTCAAAGTAACAACACTTGGTCAGCACCTCATAAGGAACATTCATGCCATGTTTGGTTTCATTCCATTTAGTGGTTCTCTAAAAGAAGACATTTGTATGTATTTCCCATAGGGTCCTATGTTAAAATAAGTCCCCCGCTGGCGGCCATCTTGGATGATAGATCGGCTTCAAAGTAACAACACTTGGTCAGCACCTCATAAGGAACATTCATGTCATATTTGGTTTCATTCCATTCAGTGGTTCTCTAAAAGAAGACATTTGTAAATATTTCCCATAGGGTCCTATGTTAAACTAAGTCCCCCCCCCCCAGGCGGCCATCTTAGATTATGGATCGGGTTCAAAGTAACAACACTTGGTCAGCACTTCATAAGGAACATGCATGCCATGTTTGGTTTCATTCCATTCAGTGCACCTCTAGAAGAAGACATTTAAAATTGAGAATGGAAATGGGGAATGTGTCAAAGAGACAACAACCCGACCATAGAACAGACAACAGCAGATGGTCACCAACAGGTCTTCAATGCAGCGAGAAATTCCCGCACCCGGAGGCATCCTTCAGCTGGCCCCTAAACAAATATATATACTAGTTCAGTGATAATGAACGCCATACTAAACTCCAAATTGTACACAAGAAACTAAAATTAAAAATAATACAAGACTAACAAAGGCTAGAGGCTCCTGACTTGGGACAGGCGCAAAAATGCGGCGGGGTTAAACATGTTTATGAGATCTCAACCCTCCCCCTATACCTCTAGCCAATGTAGAAAAGTAAAAGCATAACAATAAGCACATTAAAATTCAGTTCAAGAGAAGTCTGAGTCTGATGTCAGAAGATGTAACCAAAGAAAATAAACAAAATGACAATGATACATAAATAACAACAGACTACTAGCAGTTAACTGACATGCCAGCTCCAGACTTCAATTAAACTGATTGAAAGATTATGTCTTCATCATATGAATATCAGGCACAATCTTTCCCGTTAGGGGTTTAGTATCATACCATCATAACATATATGAGAAGAACACAACCCGTGTCATGCCAACAACTGGTTTTTAAATAAATGTGTTTAGTTCCGATGCAAAAACCCTATAAGTGAATCAATATTAACGCCAAAATATGCAATCTTTAATGACCTGACAACAGTATCGTAACTATATCCCTTCTTAATAAGTCTATTTAAAGGTTTTGTTAGCTTCAGAGGTGAATACTGACATTTTTGTGCTTTATAAAGAATATTTCCATAAAAAATTTGATGTGAAATACCTGAACGTATAAGAAGTCTGCATGTTGAGCTATATTTACGAATGATGTCCTTATACCGATGATAAAATTTAGTAAATGTTTTGACTAGTTTGTGATATCGAAAACCCTGATGTAATAATTTTTCAGTAATACATAAATTTCTCTCGTTAAAATCTAAAACATTGTTACATACACTAGCGAATCGAACAAAGTTGAGATATATAAACACTGTAAGATGGTGACAAGGGAACGTCACCATCTAAAAATGGATAATTTACAATAGGAAATGAAAAATCATCTCTTTTATCATATATTTTAGTATTAAGCTTTCCGTTAATGATATAGATATCAAGATCGAGGAAAGGGCAGTGGTCATTGTTAGTATTAGCTTTATTTAAAGTAAGTTCAATAGGATAAATTTCTTTAGTATACATACTGAAGTCGTCATTATTGAGAGCCAAAATATCATCCAAATATCTAAAAGTATTATTGAATTTGTGTATCAGATGTTGTTTCGATGGGTCTTTGCTGATTTTTGTCATAAATTTTAACTCATAGCAATACAAAAAAAGGTCCGCAATAAGTGGTGCACAGTTAGTCCCCATTGGAATTCCGATAACCTGACGATATACGGAATCTCCAAAGCGAACAAAAATGTTATCTAGTAAAAATTCAAGGGCATATATAGTATCAAAGCATGTCCAATTGACATAGTTTTTTTGTTTATTGCTACTAAAAAATGACCTAAAAGAGTTTGAACATATAATATATTCACATTCTGATTTTTTAAATGCCCATTTAATTAGGTGTGTGAATTTTTTCTTAATGAGAATTTGAGGCAATGTGGTATATAGGGTAGAAAAATCAAAACTTTGAACAGATTCAAAATCACCAATATATGCATGCAATTTATCAAGTACTTCCAACGAGTTCTTGACACTCCAAAAGTAATTAATTCCACTATTTTCGAAGGCCTTATTTGAACAATTTATTATCAGGTTTTTGATTGTACCAAGTGCACTGGTAAGAAGAATAGACAATTTATATTTTAGTAGTGGAACAATGGCTTGAAGACGAAATGAATCTATATTTGTAAGGTGTTTTGTGTAGCTTCGGAAGCCAATACAAAGTTGGGACTTTCATTGTATTTGGTTCTGCTTGTAAAGCGGTAGCTAAAAGTTTATGTTTGTTACAGATGTCGTTTTCTGAAAATGGAGTCAGTTGGAATGTTGGTGAATTGGTGATTTCTTTTTTCAGAACCTCAATGTAAAATTTACGTCAAACAATAATAATATTATTAGCAGCTTTATCGGCCGGGACAAAAACAAATTCCTTGGCTAGTTCTTTTAGTTTATGTTTGATACGAGAAATAGGTTTATTGTGGTTATTGTTAAGAGTAAAATGTTCTTTAAAATGTTGAATACGTATATCAACTATGTTCATTACTGAATTAAAAAAAGAGTCCAAAGATTTTTTGTCAGCTTTTTCCCGTTTTATCCATTTCAAACAGTAAGTATGGAGTGAGTCGTGGATGATATTACGACACTCATTCCAATTAATAATTGACGGGGGATGATATTTAGGTCCTTTACTGAGGAATGGTTTTAACTCTCGGTCTTGAACGATGTTAAGATCTCCTGTTATAACATGGGAAATGGGTCCATAAATGTATTCGGAATTACTGCAATTACATGAAGTAGGTGTATTTTCACTGATATTAACATCTTTACACAATTGGCTATAATTAAACACAGATTTCCGGGTAGATTTCTTGTAAATATAACAAATAAGAGGGAGCTCAGTATTATCAAAATATCCCGGAATTTGTTCTTTAACAGAATGGTCGTTAAAAATACCGGCAATATTTACAAAATCAAAACCTTTATTGACATACTTTATTTTAATAAACTGTTTTTTATGATCTTCAGGGCGATCAATTTTGGGAAACAGTTTAGAATAACAATATGTATGTATTTCCCATAGGGTCCTATGTTAAACTAAGTCCCCCGCTGGCGGCCATCTTGGATGATGGATCGGCTTCAAAGTAACAACACTTGGTCAGCACCTCATAAGGAACATTCATGCCGTGTTTGGTTTCATTCCATTCAGTGGTTCTCTAAAAGAAGACATTTGTATGTATTTCCCATAGGGTCCTATGTTAAACTAAGTCCCCCGCTGGCGGCCATCTTGGATGATGAATCGGCCTCAAAGTAACAACACTTGGTCAACACCTCATAAGAAACATTCATGCCATGTTTGGTTTCATTCCATTCAGTGGTTCTCTAGTAGAAGTTCAAAATGTAAAAAGTTAACGATGACGACGGACGACGTACGCTAAGTGAGGAGAAAAGCTCACTTGGCCCTACGGGCCAGGTGAGCTAAAAATGAGTGATTTCATATGTCAAAGAAACAGTGCTATTATTGCTTTTCTTCATATAATGGTCATCAGAATTTATATATGGCTGTGTAGTAGTCAATGATGGTGCATGAGAAGCTAGTTATATGGAGTATACAATGTTTTTAGTGTATTCTTTTCTCTTTATTTTGTAGTCATTGTTGGTCTATTCTTTCATAAACATTTTTACAGTATCATCTTGTACTTCTAGATTATGTATGGTTTTGAAAACGAGGGAGTTTCTCTGCTACAATCTCATTGAAGAGTGAGAGCCCTGAAATGAGATGTAGCCTGGAAACTTCCTCAAGTTTGAAAGACCGTAGATAATCTGTTTATTGCTATTTTCTTAGGAAACTTTAAGGGCATACGATATAGTTACAGGGGAGGTAATGACATTGCTAACGTAAAATGTTATTTTTCGCGACTTCAAACTGACATATTGGAAAAAGATGCATTTTTCGACTGATTTTAACCATTAGCTTGAAAACGAGTACATGGACCCCTCTTTTTTTTTTTAAAATGACATTTGGCTTGATTATGTATAAAGATTGTTTGTACAAATTTTTATGAACAAATCACCTATGAATTTTTTGAAAATTAGATGAAGGTACAGCAAAAAATGCTGGTTTTCTAAAATATTGAAAATTTAATAAAAAAGAATTATTTCAAAAGAATTGTCACACAAATTCAGAGCATACTTTGGCAAAGAAGATATTCCAAATGCTTTTACAAAAATCTGCTTACGTTTATCTTTTGAAACAAAAAAGTTAGGTATGTCTGTCCACAGGATAGAAATTTCTAAGGAATTGAAATTTTGAGTAAATGTCCTAAAATTTCGACCCATGTATCTCTAAAAGTAGCATATTAAGGTATATTTTTGTATAGCATATTTAAATTGACTAGGTGAAAAATAGCTTGTATGCAAATTTTTGTCAAAAATTCACTGTAGGATCACAACTGTATTGAATGCCCTTAATAAAGTTGGGCTTATAACATCATCATATTTTCAATCTACTGGACTGAGAAAACTCCATCTCAGGCAAGTAGCTTGATCATACAGAAAGATCAAAGGAAAATTTAACAAGATAGAGATAAATATAGATTCTACCACTGCATCGAGTGTGATACAATATTTATCCACTCGAGACAGTTAAATTTTCAAATTTAAAACGCAAGGCTCGCCGAGCGTTTTAAATATTTAAAATTTAACTGTCGAGAGTGGATAAATATCGTATTACACGAGATTTGGTGGTGGAATCTGTTTCTCTAATGATTTTCAAACAATACGCAGGCAAATTTATTCCTTCTTTTCGAATGATCTGCAAAAAGATGTGTTCTTTCTATGTGACGTCATCAGGCATGGTCGCCTTTTTTCATGCCGTCACATTAGGAAATTCAGAGGAAAGCAAGAAAATTCGACGTCATAATCGGATTTTAACCAATGAAGAACTGAGATCAAACGAACCACACGTTGATTAAATTTTTTTTTATACAATGGGTGCAGAAAGGGATAAATTGACGAAGAATTAGGGAAACATATATACATAATAAATAATAAACCTTTTCATATACCCAGTTCTTCACGAAGATCTTGTAAGGGTTTGTAATTATTTATTTCATCTTAATTTAAATTAAAGCGTGTGTATTTCCCATTCTGATTAATTTCATAATTGTCCACTCAAAAACATCATCAATATTCTAAAGATGACAATATATAATAAATGATTATGAATTTGATAATCCATTGTTTGTTGCTTTAAAGGAAGAGTATTTAATAGTTCTATTTTTTGGCACCTTTACTAAAAGTTTATTTTCTTATGATTGAATTACATGATTTTGATTGGCTGAAGGCACTCATGAGGCATTTCAAAATCAAATTGTATTTCTCAATCAAATTCAGTATTCAAGACTACACATGCTTCCCATGACAAGGTCACTACAATGCATAGGAAAACAAAAGAAAATCAAAGATATAAGTCATAATTTCTTAGTTGTAGCATATAAATGTAATTTTAAGAATTGAATGCTACTCTTTGTAACATTATAGGGTTGTAAAAGCATTGATCATGCACACATTTTTAGTATTCAATTTTTAAATATTGAGAACCATTGCAATTTGCCAAATTTTTTAACAATGTGATGAGCAACGGTTTTAAAGGGAAGATTCTTTTTTCTTTTTATTTAGTTGAAGCACTGTAATTACTAATTTTCATTTTGAATTTTCTTTCTCTAGAAGAAGAAATTTCTGCTGGAAGGATATTTCGTGGAAAGGACATGTACAAGAAATTACTTTCTATGAAGAAATCAGATCTTTTAACATACTTGGATGCAAGGTCAAAAATAGTTGGAAATATTTCAAAGTGTGGTAAAGTGTCAACAGAGACAGAAAATGACATGCGTGTACTTGCAATTATGGTTCATTCTGTAGAATGCAGTGGCTTATAATTTTTGCCCTATGAAAACACTTTATTTATCGAATTATTTAGAAGCATCATTTAGATATATATTTTTTTTAATACAGTCTAAATGTACTTTTTTCACTTAAAAGGGGAGTGCAATCACATGCAATACATCCATATTGCTTTAATTTTGAAAAAATCAACGATCAGTACCTAAAGAAAGCAACACAATATTGAAATTAAATCTTTATAAACATTTTCAGCCTTTTGCAATACTCTAGTGCACACAGATAAGATTGAACAATTAATAAAATGCATCAAATTCTGATTTTTTTATATTTAAATTGATTATTTTATTTTATCAACAAGATTTAATGTTAATTTTTTGTACATATGATTAGAATTAAAACAAATTTATGGTGTCATATGCTGAATTATTGAAATTGAATCTGTATAAAAAAAAATCAGCCTTTTGCAATACTCTAGTGCACACAGATAAGATTGAAAAAGTAATAAAACTGCATCAAATTCTGACTTTTATATATTTAAATTGATTATTTTATTTTCTTAACAAGATTTAACATTAACATAGGATTGAAATTCAAAAATTGTTGTGTTGCTTTTCTCTGGCTGAAAATTCAGAATTTTTTTTTTTTTTTGAAGCTTTGACAATTTGAGATTAAGCTATGTGATTCCAATATTTTTTTTTTTACTTTTCAAAATTGAAATGCAAAATCGTGTGTGTGTAATTTTTGTCCTTTCACATTTTTCACATTGATAAACTTACGCAAAAATATCTGAATTTACAGATACTGACAAATATGAGAGGAGGAGTATCATATAAATAGAAAGCAATGGTATTATAATATTGGTGGTAGAAGTTTCCATAACAACATTTATGCAAAGTCATCAAGTAAAGCTTACATTTTTTTAAAAATTATGATGTCACTATGATGACATAAACATGTTAAAAAACTCACCAAGATACCAAGTTAAACTCCTAACTATCCTACTGCCTGTCGATACATTTATTTTTGGCATTGCACAAGTCATGTCTTCTTTGACTGTCCATGACGTTAAAATTCTAAGTTGATTTTAGTCTCTGATGCATGATTTTTTATTATTAATTGTTTTTGGCTTTTAACTAGCTGTCAGTAACTGTGAGTACTCTCAAATCGTACTTTCTTGTTTATTTGACCTGTTGATACTAATTGTAATGCTTTTTTGTTATTTAATGTTATTCAGGGTTATATCTGGTCTATATACCAGCTTTGATGAGTGTTTGGTATTACTATAAATTTTCACTTCGTACTATGAACATCAAAATTATTTATTTTGTAAAAATATTTCCTTTCTCTATTTGAACTGTACACGTATACCTAACAACAAAATTATTTTCATTTACCTGTGTTTAAAGTAATTGCAAATGGCTGATATTTTTGTTCGAGCATATTGTTTTTCTTAAATTGTTTAAGTTTAATTTAACCAAAAACTATGTTCTGCCATTTTGGGCTGAATATGTCAACTTTCGATTTTTAATGCTTTTCAACTTTGTTCTTGATTTGGTCTTTCAACTGTGTTGGTTCCAGTGCCACTGATGAGCCTTATGTAGACGAAACATGTGTCTGGTGTACCAAATTATAATAGATATAAGAAGATGTGGTATGAGTGCCAATGAGACAACTGACCATCCAAGTCAAAATTTATAAAAGTAAACCATTATAGGTCAAAGTACGGTCTTCAACACGGAGCCTTGGCTCACACCAAACAGCAAGCTATAAAGGGCCCCAAAAATTACTAGTGTAAAACCATTCTAGTGTAAAACCATTCAAACGGGAAAACCAACGGTCTAATCTATATAAAAAACGAGAAACGAGAAACACTTATAAACCACATCAGATTCCTGACTTAGGACAGGTGCAAACAATTGCAACGGGTTTAAATGTTTTAATGGTACCAAACCTTCACCCTTTTTCTGAAACAATTGTGTAACATCACAACATAGAAAGACACACTATAAAATATCAACTGAAATGGCTTAACTCAATCAAAGGACATATTAACACCAGTGAACATACACTGAACAAATAAATTTGACCTATGATACACTGTAAATACAAAACAAATAAACTAAGGGAAGAATAATAAAAGTAACATGTTATACCGCTATGAAATGTTATGGGCAACAACCTAACCAAAACATATTTCACCCGTATCGACATCTCTGTAAAAGATAGTGTGTAGCAAAATATCATATTGACTCAATAAAATTGAGAATGGAAACTGGGAATGCATCATAGAGACAACAACCTGACCAAAGAGCAGAAAACATCCCTTAGCCTGTTTTTTATATCAAAATATCGGAGAAAATCTCAAAATTTGGCTAATATGGCAGTTTTTGCAGTTTGCAGACCCAAAGCAAATATGTAAGACACATATATGAATATTGATATCTGACATACCAATATCTTTTGGACACATGAAGGATGTTATTTTATAGATTTATACTGTAGAGTCTACTAAATATATAGTCCCTATACTGGGGTAGTTGCATTAGAATTTTTTTTAAATTACCATATAATTTGTCTTCTATGTAAAGATAGATCCTGATTCCTTTAAGATAGCAAACAATATGTGAAGGAATGATTAGAAAGTGTACTGATCCCTGAAAAATAAAAATACTCTTGTAAATTACCAAATTACATATAACAAATCACAACATCAAATTGAATGCATGACCTTCTCGTTTTGTATAGAAAGGTACTTACATGGAATGATGTTTGGGTTGGGTTTTTTTTTAAATATTTTAATCACATATGCATGAAACTCAGGTTTACATCTCATTGTTATATATGACAAATTTTATTTTCTTAAACAAATGTTTTATGAAAAATAATGATCTGTGATACTTTTTTTATATTGAGTATATTTTGATTCTTATATTTTTATATTGAGTGTATTTTGATTCTTATATTTTTATATTTGTTTTTATCTAACAGCTGTGATATTTATCATCCTATTACACCCAGTTTATACATTTTCTGTATTTTCCTAGTTTATTTCATTCACTCCTGTTTGTGAAGATCATGAGTTACAAAGTTTTTCTTTATTTGATTAATAAGTATTAAAAGACATACAGTGTATTATATAAGTCATAGTAATGTAGTCCTTGGTAATGCAAATCTGTATGTCTTCACCTTTTTGTAATTTTTTTTTCTAATTTCATATTCATTTTATAGTATAATGTAATAAAATAATGCCAAAAAACAAAGGCTACACTAATTATTTAGATTCCTACCCTTCCCCATTGTTTATTGCTTCAATTTTATATCTTATTTTACATTTGTAAATGTTGGTTTAAAATTCCTTGTAATTTTAGGGCAATTTCTCAAGAGTAGAAACTAAATTGAAAAGCAATTCCTTCCTCCTACATTTTTTGTCCATAGAGAATGAGAATCTTTTAATTAATTAAAATTGTACTGTACTTTTTGAATTGTCAATATTTCCAAACTTTTGAAGCAAAAATGTTGCCCTACCTGGGCACATTTTTTTGACTCTGAGCTTACCAGTATTTTGGTAAATGTCACATGCTTGGTGGAAGGAAGCATATCAATTGTAATGACTTTTGTTTTAAATCCACCATTTTCTACATAAGGAAATGCCTGTACCAAGTCAGGAATATGACAGTTGTTTTCCATTCGTTTGATATGTTTGAGCTTTTGATTTTGTCATTTGACAAAGGACTTTCCGTTTTGAATTTTCCTTGAAGTTCAGTATTTTTGTCATTTTACTTTTTGTTTGACTTTTATAGTGATTAAACCCTCAATGTGATAATGCTACCATAATACTACAGAAACATACTGAAAAAGCTTCCAAAGCAATCAAACATCATAGCATATTGGGTTGCAAAAAGTTAAATGGAAAAGAACAATAGTTGAATCTCCTATAATGTATTTTTTGGACAAATTTTATTGATATGCTGCATACATATTAAGGAGTATTTGTGTAATTATTCTATCAAATTTTACATGATTTTCACACTAGATATAAAAAAGAAAAAGAAACAAACACTATACACATGTACAGATATTGAAAATAATGTATTGTCATAAATATGATTTAAAAAACATGAATTTTGTCTTGTCTTAACTACTTTGCTAATTTCAATGCAAATTTGGTAGGAAAAACGATGGAAGGTTCTCTTAAAAACGATCTCCATTTGGAACCTATTGGATGAAAATCATGGTTGCAAGAGGTAATCTTTGACTGTGATTGTCTATTTCGAAATGTTTTTGCTCTAAACTATGTTTGACCAGAAAAAAGGAAGCTTTTGAGATTTATCTCAAATTTGCTCATACTAATGATATAGGGAAAAACATATAGTTAAGAAATATAGATGAATCAATCAAAATTAACAAAGTTATGACATCATATTATGCACATATTTCATGAAAATGATGAAAATTGCTGAACTTATGCAAACCATATTTCCTTGGCAGATATTGGCAGCATGCAAATAACAACAATATTTATTATTAAAGCTTCTTAAATCTTTTTATATAATTCCACCAAATACATAGTTGTTTTTTCAATCCAAATATACTCAAAACGTTGACACAAAACAAGGAAAGTAAAAAACTTCTACAAAAGTCATGGTTTGTTGCTATGAAAATTTGTGAGAAATTTGTTTTTATTTCCTGAACACTATTACCTAAGCCATGCACTAAATTTGTGACCAAACATGGACAATATTGCCCCTATTGCTACCCCAGATGAGCAATTATGCTCCTAGGTGGCACTATTTTCTCATTTCTTTTGTGTAGCTTGAAAATGGTGTTAAAAAAATTAATAACTCTTAATTGGAATATGATTTAGAAAAATTAAAACTAATTTCCTGAAGTGTTGTTCTTTTATTGTTTGCTTAATTGCCACAGAACCAAGATCAACTTGTGTTAATGTCTGAACATGAAAGAAATATTGTGATCATTTTAAATAGATCACCAAAATGAGCTTCACAGAAAATTGTTGCTGATTATTGGATGTTCATTTTTAGCACTCAATTGCAAATATTACTTGCCTAACAGGTCAATAAGCTATGTTATCTTGTATTAACTACAAAATAGCATTGTTAAAAAATGGTTAATTGAATGTGGTTTATTTTCATGTATCATTGTTTAGGATTTTTTTTAAAAGTAGAAACTTTGTTGAAACTAAAGAAGGAATTTGACCATTTTCAGGAATATGGTAAGTTCATAAAAAATTCACAGTTTTTCCAACTTTTAATGTTGGTTAAACATATGGACTTATGTAACTCTATCCTGCATTTTTTACTTAATGAATTGAGTAAATTTTACACATGAAGTACTATTGACTCATATTATCCAGACTCATGTGGATATGTGTGTTAATGAGAAGGTAAGCTGACCTTAAAACAAACTAGTGTTACTGGTTCTCTTTTCATACTTTATTATTGGATTATAGTTTTCTTTGCACAAGTACCTAATGATTTGGATCATTTGAATTTCATGATAAAGAGGTTTTTAAGTCTTCTAAGTTCTATGAAATTGTAAGTTACTTTAAACTCTTAAAATACATACTGCCAGCTACACAGAAGGTTAGCATTAAAATTACTTGTCCTGAAAGACCATGTGAGCTATTGCTATCAATGGTTCGTCTATAAATTTTTTACACTTTCAACTCTCTGAAACGTTTTCTTAAACTTGGAGGGAGTTATATGAATGGAATTTCTCAAAAACGACCCTGATTTAGTTAAGATCGGATGAAAACCCAAGAATTTTTATTGGAACTTGAACCAAACTTGTAGTAATATGTTATAACGAATTAGAGAAAACCCATTTTGATTTCAATGTGAGACCAACACCTCTTAGGTGGTCACATATATTTAAACAAATTTAAACATCTGCAGAAAACAGGATTATCTGGGTGTGAAGAACCATACTAGACATTAACACCCAACTAAGACATATCGTTACATATATTGAGATGAATGTTTCTATTTGATAGTGCAGTTAATAGGTCGTAGGTCAAGGTCATGGATTACTAAAAATTGAGAACAAGATGATGCTAAATAAAGAAAATTTATGTGTTAAATAATACACTGGATTCGAACTAGACCTTGATGAAATATGATATTCTAGTATAAGAGAGGCGTCATTTAATTGTAGTTTTACTTATTCATTTTATGTTTTATTTTGGTTATTCTTCTATGAATGAAAAAAGAGGCTCAATTAAATATTATTACATATAAGATATGAGCGAGATGAAGGCAATTAGTACTATACAAGAAAAAAACACAGCATTGAGTAAGAATAGGTATATCAAATATCCTCTCGTGTTTAGATCTAATTCGTTGATTCCATTGATGAGTACATATCAACAAATTTCGCTTGTGTTAAGCATCTACAGACGAGAACACTAGTTATTCTACAAAAAAGTTCTGACTTGGGTTGAGCGAGCTTGCTCACTAAGGTTCTTTAATTTCGACAGAGACATAAATTATATATAATACATTTGATTTCGCCTATAAAAGATCATATTGTAGTTAGTAACTATTGATCCCATTTGTAATGCTAACTTGAATTTAATATATATCACCGGTTTTGAAGTAAGATTCAAATAAAGATCCTGTAAAACACAAGTAAAATTATCATAAATCTGGTTGTCTATGTATTGGGGATTTCATCGGACAAAATTACGTCAAAACTGTTAAAATCAATTTTTGCTGTCGACTCCAGATTTATTACCTCATACGGCGATCGTGTTTCTTCATTACCGGCGGTGTTTTCTCTCTGTTCATTGAATATTTCACAGAAAGAGTTGTCAGTGCACAAAGTACCGTCAGTTGTCTTAAAACTATTTGCGTCTAGTTCTGGAACTGAAACCAATCTCACTGATATGAGTTGCGAGTGGCACTGAGGCGAGTTGTCTTGATTACTGGGATAATGATGTATTACAGTTTCAGGTCGATTCATTTCGATTCCATTAATGCTTTCTATAGAAACCTGCGATCCTTCAAAACTGTCCTGGTTCAGTTCGACTGGATCTTGTTCATTGTTAGATGCATCTGGAATATCCATTCGTTGCTCAATATATTTCATATATTGACAAATAAAGCATTGTTCTTTGAACTTTCCTTCCATGGCCAGGCGAAATGATTTTTTAATGTATTCGAATGCTAATGATAATTCATCCTCGATCTCAAACAGCCTTGCTCGTGCCATTAGATAAAACATTTCTCTTCTTGTATCCATGTTGTCCTGAGTTTTATTTAATATTCCAAGTACATGTCTGGCCTTTTTGATACATTCAATGGTAATAATGCAATTTTGGATTATTGTTGCCCGGTTTCCAATTCCAAGTAGGCAAAAAGCCATCCTTAACAAAAACATACGGGTCCACAAAAGTCGTATCTCTTCTTCTTCGTCTCTTAGACATTCAATTCCAACTTCAGCCATTTGAACTAACGACTCTCGAATTTGGTGGTTTGGGTTTTGTTCAAACTGCCAGAGCCTTACATAAACTTCACAGTATATCATGTTTGCAAGCTCTAAACATGGGGTCATGAAAGCGGAACAACTTTTCGCCTTTTGGAGATATTTTTCGCCCTGTGAAAAGTATTTTCCGATAGCACATGCGTTTGCTTGCCTTCCATATAAAATGACATCTGTGACCATTGTGTTTGTTGTAAATGGAACAATTTCTCGTAATTCTTTGAATAGGTCGTGATCGGACAATTCTGTATTGAATGTAATTGCATGTGCATCGATTTCAGCGCCCAGAACAGCAACAACCCTGTCTGCGATGAGTTGTTTTTTCATGCAATCCTTTTCCCGTAGCATAGACATCTGTAATCTCTTCGCTAACGATCTCAAAGTGTTTAATGGATCTTTAAATTCGGCATTCCAAACCTTTCTTTTTAACATTTTAAAATACTGTTGGACTTGTTTTCTGTTTGAAGTATCTATTCTGCAGACACGGGCAACCGTTGACGTTTGTAGCACTTGCTTTTCTAATAACATCCTAGAAATGTTATGGTGGCCAGATTCTCGAAGAGCATTTATCAGTGTACGGAACGAACAAACGTTCTGAAGCTTCTGTAATAAAAATTCACACAGCCTTCGATTTGGCCAATGAAATTCAAACGCTTTTTGATGAAAATCTTCATACAAATATTGATCAACTGTTTTTGTTTTGTACAAATGATATAAAAGCTGAACCGGGTCAATCTCATCCTTTGACTTCTCACTTAAATCGTTCAGGATAGCTATTTCTATATCAGTCATTCGTTCTGGCCTGACATATGAGTATTTAAATATTATTTCTTCCATGACGGGTTAATTATTATAGTTGAAACCTACAACAATTTATATATGTTATTTTTTTAATTTTTGTTGTTGTTTATGCAATATATCTTGAAAGGATATGTTCGGTCGATTATAGTTATTACGGCCCTGTGTAATAATAATGTCTTAATAATCAGTAGGTTCAAACATAACTGGATAGTTTACAGTTGTTATATTTCATTTTATAAATAGTTTCAGAATTTTACATTATGAAGAAAAACATATACGTTTGATCATATTTTTCTCATTTTATCAAATTTGTCTCAATATTTTCTTTGAAATTTTATAATGCTAAAACATACCTTTTGTATCATATGTAAAACGAAAATACAGAAACGAAACAGTACATGTTTGACGTAACTATGAACTATTATGCCTTTATTAAATTAAACAGTAACATATGTAATTTATTGTTGAAAAATTCCAGTTTAAAAATAGACAAGTTCCTTATTCAATGAAACACACAGTGTGCATATATAAATACATATACTTATATATATTTATACAGATATATGTCAGTGTAATAGAACAAAAATGAAAATTAATACCTAGAGCTTGTGTTTGTATTTTATCACTTCGTGGAAAAGTCGGTAGTGAAAGTGATCAGTTCACGGTGTATAATATAGGTCCATTATTGATATATCACATAGATTTACCACAATAATACGATATTCTCACTGAAGTCGCGTGAACTCAACGACACTTTAACAAGATTGAATCAGGTTCGTGGGAAAGACAAGAAGATCATGGAATTCGGATGTTTACCTTGAATGGAGCTGACTTTTGAGTTTACAGAGGAAGTTATGTATGAGGCGCCGTTTTACTATTTATTACCTATTTTCTGATATCAAAAATTCTATTTTTTGATATCAGAAAATCGATTTCTTGATATCAAGAAATAAAGAATATTTTCTGATATCAAAAATTCGAATTCCTGATATCAAAAATTCATTTTTGGATATCAGGAAATAATTTTATTGATATCAGAAAATATTTTTGATTTTTTGATATCAAGAAAAAGATTTTGTGATATCAAAAAATGATTTTGTGATATCAAGAATTCGAATTCCTGATATCAAAAAATGATTTTTTGATATCAGAAAATAAGAAATAAATGAATGATGGCTCCCTGTGTGTCATTTAAAACATTCAGGCTCACCAATGAGGCCAAACATCAGGAAATATCTGAAATAATGTTCCCGGTAGACCAATTGTTTTATAATGTGGAGTACCACTATACACGGTATTGGTCATTATATTGATGACATTGTGTCCCTTGTTACAAAAACAAAATGCTTATACACTTCAAGTTTTATAAACACGAATAAGACTTCAAAGTCTCCGGAAAACTGCTATTTAATGACAATATTTGAAGCAAAAAAAATATTTACACTAATCTTCAGTTTGATCAAACTTATTACGAAATTCAAGACCCATGCACTAAAAGACAATATATGGAAGATTTTTTAAAATTATTCCTAAATAAAACATATTTACTCTTGTGTCGTACAATCCGAATTGACGGGATATGTCGACCTAAGAATTTACTACATACTGGAAAATGTTTTCAAGATTTAGATACGATGGCTCGATAATATATTCAGGTTCAACTGGCGATATACACGATCTTTTTGCCTTATATATCTAATACAATGCATATATACCCTACTAAATTGTACTTACCACTTTTCTCAAAATGAAGTGAAAGTTTCTTGACAATCCTTTCAATATAAAGACAAACTCTTCCAAAATGAAGGTATTTTAGAGATGAAAACGTACATCCAACCTACTGAAACGTTTCATTACTTCACAGAAAAAGCTCATATGTATTTAAAAGGTTAATGGAAGACGCGGTTCATAAGAAATACTAGCAGTCTCGTAAAAAGACGAAATAGACAAATCTTTTGAAAATACAAGACATGCATTTTTTTATGTTGTTGGCTTTGAACTAGTTGTCACTATCACATCTGTAATTTGTGTCTTTTTGTTGTTGTTACCCTGCCACGTTTGTTCTTACACTATGTTGTAATGTAACACCAGTGTCCCAGATTAGGGGAGAGTTGAGCGCTCAAACATGTTTAATCCCGCCACATTCTTTATGTGTCTGTTCCAAGTCCGGAGCCTGCAGTTTAGTGCATTGTCTTGGTTCATAGAATTGAGAATGGAAATGGGGGGAATATGTCAAAGAGAAAACAACCCGATCAAAGAGCAGACAACAGCCGAAGGCCACCAATGGGTCTTTAACGCAGCGAGAAAATCCCGCACCCGGAGGTGGTCCTCAGCTGGACCCTAAATAAAATTGTTGTCATAAATCCTCAACATAAACAACGGGGAAAAATATAAAAACAAGATGAAAAAAACACTGGGCTTGATATTTGCAAAAACCTGACTGCACAAATCTGTTTCAGAGGAAACCAATAATTGCTTATAAAAGAAGCGAGAACTTACAATTGTTGACTATAAACCTTAAAATAATAAATATGTGAAACACAAAAAACACAAAACTTCTTATATTAAGACTGATGAAGCCGAACTCTGATATATGCTTTCGTATATATTACACGACCGAAACACCAGACTTAATGTAAGGGCTCATTGATGAACGTTGATGCTTTTATTGACACAAAGGGAGCAATCGTTGACATTTTTCTTATTTTCTTATTTTTTGATATCAGGAATTCGAATTTTTGATATCAAAATATCATCAAAATAACGTCAAAATATCGTCAGTAATAGTTGATATCAGAAAATCTATTTTTTGATATCAGAAAATGGATTTCTTGATATCAAAAAATGATTTTTTGATATCAAAACATCGAATTTCTGATATCATTAAATAAAGATTATTTTCTGATATCAAGAAATCGAATTCTTGATATCAAAAAAGGCAATTTTTGATATAAAAAAATTGAATTCCTGATATCAAGAAATATTTTTTGATATCAAGAAATATTTCCTAACATCAAAAAATCATTTTTTGATATCAGGAATTCAATTTTTTGATATCAAGAAATATTTTTTGATATCAGAAAATAAGGAATAAATAGTAAAACGGCGCCTCATATAGTTATGCTTCCATTGTTTTTTAAATAGTTGTAAGCACTTCAGCTTTGAGGAAGAAGGCGATACTTTCGTTTATTATTATTGAAATTTTGGCCTTTTGACCTTCGATAAATGGTTATTTTTTAGAAAGATCATTAATTTAGTTTTTACTGTCAGGTTATGGTTATAAAAAAAAACAAGCGTTTGGGTAAACGAATTGGTTTTTTTTCAGTATTTACTCCAGTATTGCCACTGTATGGACATAAATAAAAAGTTCGATGTTTTAAGATAATCAATATTCATTTAAATACTAGTAATAAAAAACAACATTATATTAGATTTATTGAAGTCAATATGAAATAAGAGACACAGAAACAGTACAAAAATGCTTTTTAGGACAGGCAAGCTACTGGTCTTATGTTCGAGAATGTGTTGGGTAAGTTTAAGGGTAACCACCAGGGTAAGTCAATGTGAAACGATATTTGGTGTGCAGTTGGTATACTCTTTTCCATATCGATTATTTACCCAAACCCTCTCGGGCATGCTTCATTTACATTGAACTTTTGTGATGCCACAACGAATTACTGATACAGAAACAAGTGTTCCTAAATATATAAAAAGAGGCGGAAAATACCAAAGGGATATTTAAACTCATCAGTAAATGACGAACTGACACCGCCATTGCTAAAATCGAAACAACGACCAAAAGACAAATAACAGTATACAAAACTTCAAGAATTAACAACACGAACACCATCAAAACCGGGGGTTATATCCGGTGCTCCTGAATGGTGAGCAGATCCTGCTTCACATCTGGCACCCGTCGTGTTGCTCATGTAAGTACAAACTCGGTGATAAGTCTAATTTGGTGATGTCACACTCGAGGAAATGAGGACGGGATTGTGGTTACGACAATTGGAACATATCCGTCGTCAGTTGGGAAATCGAAGGATGTGATAGACCCGGTTCATCTTTTATATTATTTCTACAAAACAAAGAATGTGGATAACAAATTTGTTTGAGGATTTCAAACAAAAAGCGTTTGAATTCCATTTGCCAAAATGATGTGTGAATATTCATCACAAAAGCTTCAAACCTTTTGTTCACTCAATGCACTTATAAATGATCTGCAAGAACTTGGCCTCCATTATATTTCAAGGATGTTATTAAAACAGTTATTGCTTTCAACGTATGCGGTTGTCCGTGTCTAAAATACAAATATTTCAAACAGAAAACAAGCCCACCAGGATTTTAAGAATGCTGAATTTAAAGATTAATTCTAAACTTTCTGATCATAAGCTAATATATAACGTATTTTAGCATTGCACGAAAGGATTTCATAAAACGCTGCTCCTCGAAGACAGGGCTGTTACTGTTCTGGCGTTGAAATCGATGCACATGTACTTACATAAAATTACAGAATCACGATAATTTGATCCACATAAAACAAACGCAATGGTGAGAGGAAGGCAAGCAAACTCATGTGATATCTTAAGATCCTTTTCACAGGGCGATAAATATCCCTAAAAGGCAAGTTGTTCCGCTTTCACGGCCATGTTTAGAGCTTTCAAACATGGTATACTGAGAGGTTCCCGTAAGACTTTGACAGTTTGAACAAACCCAAACGAGTCTGATTATACTAATCAAAGTGTATTACAGGAATTTTCGTTGAAATTTACTTCTATCCAAGTGATATTTATTTCACTCAATGTTTCCATCAACTACAAAGATTTCCATAGTAGTAGTTCCTATCTAAGTATGACCATAGACACAATCAATGAGATTAAGTGAGCAAGCTTTCACACACCACGTCCCAATTTTTTTTAAAAAGGCAGTTGTCAAAACAGGTACTTTAACTAAGTTGTTCTCTACTCATTTAAGTCGTGTTCTATTCTGATGTTAAGTTCCAGTGAACATATGAACTTCCCAATTTGCACTGTATTGATTTTTTAAGTATCTGCGTCCTTGTTGTAGACCTTTCTCTTACAACAAATAGATAGATGCATACGTTTGATTCAAGTCACAAGAAAGACCCATTGGTGGCCTGGGCGGTTTTCTGTTCTTTCGTCGGGTTGTTGTCTCTTTGGCACATTCGCCGTTTCCATTCTCTATTCTATTGGGTTATCTCTGTCATACTTTTCATCCAATCAAAACCAAATGAGAGTCGTTTTAAGAGTAAACTACATACATGTATATTAGTATATTATTCGTGCAAAGTTTGGAAAAAATTAGTCAAGATAATTCCAAGAAGGTAAAAATGTAAATCTTGATGATAATAAGTCGAATTCCCTTTATGGCCAAGTGAGCCAAAAAAAAAAAAAATATGACATATATAGTATAGTATATGTCAACTTGATACTGATTGCTTATAATTGCTGACCTGTTGCAATTATGTATTTTAAAAAAACTGTAAAAACCGTTAATAAATATAATTGCAGTTATAAAAGTATCGAGGCCAGATAGCTATTCATGTTGAGGTTACCGCGTAAAAGGTCAAGGTCATAGTGCTAAACATAGACCGAGATTTGTGCAGAAAAATGGATGATATATCAAATGCTACATATGGAAATTGCAACCATACTTGCATGTATGGTCGAATAAATTGAGACGATCCCTTTTGGTTTTGATGTCACTATGTCCATGGTCAAGGTGAAAATTTCGAGGAAAAAAAACGAAATTTGTTCAGGAAAGTGGTGTCCAGGTGTAAATTCAAATACTAAGTATGAAAATGCAACATTACTTGAATATACCGTATGGTCGCATGTAATAAGACGAAGATTCCTATTGATTTTGAAGTCACTATGGCTAGGATCAAGGTCTGAAATCATAAGTTTTTTTTACAGAAAAAGTAAACAGATCAAGCTTTGCCATCTGATAAATTTTAGCTATTCATTTTTTTTTGGGGGGGGGGGGGGGGTCGTGGAGTATGCGAGCTTGCCCACTAAAGGTTCTTTAGATATGGTAATTCAAATGATCTAAATCACTATGTACTTGTGAAAGGAAACTTATAAAAATCTAAATATTGAAGCATGAAAAGTGAACCAGTCAACTAGATTTGTCTTGGAAGAATCACTTTCTTATTAATACACATCTCGAAGTGAGTGTAGACAATCCGAGTTAAAGTAGTACTTCTGGTACATATACACATTGGCCTAATTTATTTAGTGCAAAATACAGCATAGAGCTTCCTACGTCCATCTGTTAGGTAACAAAATATGTGTCAAAAATGGTTTGAAAGTATGGGCTCACCAATGATCAACTATATATTTAATGGAATTATGAAAGTAGTTATAAAGAAGATTTTACAAAAATAAAAATGTGTGTTCTTATTTATCTGCTGTCAATGTTCCCGACAAGGAAATATGGACTGAAAATTGCATGAAATTGGCAATCATCTTCATTTTCATGAA
Organism: Mytilus californianus; assembly: GCF_021869535.1. Classification (NCBI taxonomy): domain Eukaryota; kingdom Metazoa; phylum Mollusca; class Bivalvia; order Mytilida; family Mytilidae; genus Mytilus; species Mytilus californianus. The sequence goes on from NW_026262690.1 coordinate 69,142,799, forward strand.
ATATACGCATATTATGCCAGCCCGTTATTGAAGTTATTGCTCCTTTATGACGATTTTTCAGCATAAAATATACACTTTGCCCAATTTTATAGCGTTTACATATCTCAATTAATACGTTAAGTTTGTGCAGGTTCACATTATACGGACTTCATAAACAGGGGTGTGCTTCTGACACAAAAACTGCTCCATCGGAGTTAGCAGAAGAACGACTACAATAGACATTTTTAGATTTGATTAACCGATACTATGTGTCTGTGTTCCAACTCACTAACGACAGCTTACATATCTTTAGATATCATAATAGTCGTCTGCATTGTAAATTTACTAATGGTTTTATATACCCAATTTTGACTGAGTGTGGATCCGCATGGCGGGTGAGATTTGAATATCAGTAAATTACTGGTGCCTCCATCTCAACATTTTGCCTATTATCTTGAAAACTAAAGTGCTGGTAGATACACAAAAAATGATCAACAGAATTACTTGATATACATAAACGCGCCTTAACAATTGAACCCTTAAAATAGTCACAGTCCTTAAGAGACGATTTTGGCGAATTTTAGATTTTGAAAACGGTATTAAAGACAGAAACTGTGAACAGCAAAAAATTATCCGCAAAAAGCCGATAATTCAATGACTGAAACTATTTATTGGCTGCTTTTAGGTGTTATTGGTAATTCTTTTACGCATAGCAGCATTTTGCTAATCGTATAGATTGATAGAGACTGCAAACACCAAAATTAGTCAGCAATATAAGGTCTACAAAAATGCTTATATGGTGACACTATGAATCAAGTCCTTATAAAAGTTATTACCATTACAAGACCGTCACTCTCCCTGTTAAGACACACTCGACTCGTTCTTTTTTTCTCTCTCTGTTTCATTATCATATTATCTCCCCAAACTCCATTCTCGTCGTACTTATTCCTAAATAACTCTTTCTTCCAAATTATTCTCTCCTCATCACACAAATTCAGTTTCTCTCTCTCACACACACACACACACACGCACACACGCACACGCACACACACACACACACGTTCCATATCTCTCACACCCTACATGTAGACAAGCACAATGCCTCTTTCAGACACACCTATACACACTCTCTCCGCTCTCACACATATAAGCACCCTCGCCCTCTCACCGATACGTCCACCGTCCTCAATGTCACGAAATAGAAGTTCCTTCGTAATATAAGTTCCAAGTGGAAAACATATTCTATAATATTAATTCCAGTGGAACACATGTTACTGTATTTGTACATTACGGAATAAAGGTTATAGAATACTTGTTCCAACAGGAACAGATATTATGGCATAGTTTATAACAGTTTCCAGTGGAACTTCTGTTAGGCAGAACAAATATACGTTGACACAAAGACATCCTCTCTTTCAAACACTTTCTCTCCCACATATTCGGTCTCTCTTTTTCACACATATTAACTCTCTCTAACACATACTAACAAACAATATGTCTCTCTCACACACACTCCCAAATCACACACCCACCTTTCTCATTGAATCATTGTTTGCTTTACCTTTCTTCTTTAGGTAAGAGTACAATGATGTTAAGCTAAATACCTTAATTGCAATATAAATTAGATTTGTTTTGGTATTTTACCATCTTCTCTTTTGCTATTCTACTTGTATTTTAAAAGAACTCGTGTTAATTTGTTTTCAATTACATTTCACTTGTTAAATATTCTATTACTTGTCTAAGTCATTTAGTAATAAAATGTATGTTCTGTTCTGTTCTTTAAAAATATATAACATGATGAAATAAAGGGTGTTAATTGCAGTGATTTTGAATGAAAAAGCTTCTAGCATACAATTACAATAAATTATAAAATCAGCTCACTTGTAGTCAGTGAAGTTTTAAAATATGATCAAACTTGTACTTTTTTTAAATTATGAGGATTCGTGTAATGGGTTAAACTGAAAAAGTAGGTAATACGAAAAAGGACTTACAAGACTCGAAGGGACGAGTACAGATTAACGTGGTAAGAAATGTGTACCTTCTTTTTCCTCCTAATTACGAGTCGGACTCTGTGTTTGAGTGTTCTTACTGATATAAAAAACTGAAAAGTAGGTAATAAGAAAAAGGACTTATACAAGAAATGGGATGAGCACAAATTTACGGGGTATTTGAGTGTTCTTAATGATAAAGATCTAAATAAATAAAACGCACCAGCAAACATCAAAGATACCAGAAACTAACTCGTTCGAGAGAAGACAACCACAAACGAGAAAGAAATCTAAGCAATAAGAAATGGATACTATAATTATTGACTCTACAAGTTGTTTCAGACGCAAAGTGTGGTGAGATTAAAGGATATCACTTGCCCCTCTTTCCCAAAACATCAACTCCTCTATCTTCGCCTCCTTTCGAAACATACAAAAAAATGACACGTCGAACTCTTATATGATAGATTGTCACCAATTTAATTAGTTAATTAACAAACGTTGTTTTCTCGTGCATTTGAAATTTACATATTGATAATTTGACTGGTACTTCGGCTATGTGATTATCTGGGAATGTGAAGCTTGAGCAAGCTTCCTTGCAAATTTAGCACACAAGAAACTAAAGTTAAACATGCTACGGTAAAGCAGATATACAAACTCAGATTATTTTTCTTGGATAAGTCCAAAATTTGGCTTTACTTATTTGATGTTTCAGTTTTACGATGTATGGTCTAGATATGCAAAATGTAACACTAGTTTAACCCCGTCACATTTTGTGCCTGTGCCAAGCAAGGCTATATATCTGGACAATGTGGTGTTCGTTGTTATGGCCAGTGTCTTCTGGCTATTCCTACATTTTGTATTTTACTATTCTGGCTATTCCTACATGGGAGATTATGGGAAGAACAATAGATGTTGTTATTGCAAAATATGTTGTTTTAGTCATTAGTGTTTAATTGGGTCACAGGTAAATTTACCTGTGGAAATTAAGTAAAAATAATTATGTATATGAAATTTATGTAAGAAATGTTTTTTTGTTTTTGTTTGAAAACATGTATCAAGTGTTATAATTATGTGTTTCTAATATGGAATTTCTTGAAAATAAAATTGTTTAAAAGAAAAAGTAGTAAAAGCATTTAAAATTCTGGAAAAAAAAACAATTTAAAAGAAAAGGTAGTTAACGCATTTAATAGTAACCAACACTTTCAACTTCAGCTTCAAAGAATTAATTAATTTCATTATTTGAATAAATTATGATTTTTTAAAATGAATATAATATCAAAAGTTGTAACGCAGATATTCCAAATCTTCTTACAAAAATCTGCATGTGTTTATCTTTTGAAACAAAAAAGTTAAATATATATATCAAAAGGATAGAAATGTCCAAGAAACCGAAATTTTAGGTAAATGTCTAAAATTTCGACCCCATTTATCTCTAAATTTAGCACATGAAGGTATATTTTTAATTACACATTTGAATTGACCAGGTGAAAAATAGCTTGTATGCAAATTTTCGTAAAAAAATCACCGTGGGATCAAAACTGTATCGTATGCCCTTAATGTCAATTTAGTGTACTTTTCGGTGCTTTGATTCAAAGAATATATAGTGTAACTCAAAATTTAGTGCTTTGTTTCGAAGAATAATTACTACAATTTCAATATATTTATATTTCAATTGATATTATTTCCTTGTATATATTATTAATGTTTTCACCAAAATAATTTCAATTGCTTGTGAATAACATTGTGCCTAACAATTTATATTGTGCTTTTGAATATTATTTACACAAAATGTGCTATGAAATTATTAGATAAAATATTGTTGTAATATAAACTATTCCTTTTCTTTATTTTCCACAAGATTTACCTGGATTTACCTTGGTTCATTAGTTTAATGTTGTTACAACATAATCCTACATAATGCCATTGTTTACATAAAGATTCTGGGAACTCCAACATAAAATTTTACTGTTTTACCTATAAAATTCAAAATGTAGGAATAGCCAGAATAAACCGTTGTTATTGGTCTTTGCTTGTCAGTCTAGTTTTTTCGAAGGCGTCGGGTGTTGGTGGTTGATGTGGTTTGTTGTTCGCGATACCTGTTATTCTTTCTTTCCTTTTTATGTATTTTTTTCCAAAAATAAAAAAAAAAGTCGATTTAGCACTTAAGTCAGTAGATAGTTTCTATGCTTCTTTTACATTTTTCATTTGAAGAGCATAGTTTAAGAAGAACTTCGCTTACGTTCTCCAAGTAACTTTCGTGTCGTAGTAACGACTTTAAAACACATGGGATTCAATGGTTATGTAACATTAAAAAAGGGGGGTAGAAAATAATGTAAAGACATTTATTTGAAAGACATCTTTAGTATTTTGTTTAACTAGATTTTGCAAAATTGGGATTAATCATGTTTGTACAGCATGGTGTGCCAAAAAAAATTATATAGAAATAAACCTCTGCATTCGTTAGCATTTTTTATTTAAACATGGAAACCATCAACATTTACAAAAACTATCACATTGTCTTCACGTTCAAAATGAATCACAATCTGACCAATTGAGAATCAGTTCAAACAGATGTAATAATATCATATTGAATTTACAGATATATGTTAAATAAAGTAATGTACATATCGGGGATTATCAACTCTCTAACGAACTACTACAAAAATTAATATAAGAGGTTTAACCGGATTAGCCTTTGTGTCTAGAATTGTGTTATTTTATTTAAAAGAAGTATTAACGGGATTAAACTATTTACAAAATGTTCATACTGTTAGGGTAACATAATTATTGAGTTGCCATTTTAAATGGTCCTAGTGAAATTTCCTTGTTATATTTTTGGTAAATATTTTCAACATGTAAGAGGTAAGTCGCACAGAAATCTTTTTATTATGCATATTCAAACAAAAACACCAACACACGCTATTTTATTTACGTAACTATCCTTTGATAAAACAGAGTGAAGGGTCTTTAATCCTTAAGGGTATTAGATAAAGCCAAAATTCTCAAAAAATATAATCACATATAGTCTTGATTTTTCTTGAGAATACATTGTACTGAATTTGACCGTCATGGGTTCTCTTAGTATTCGAAACAAACGTTATCTCTAGCTTATCATGAACTATAGCTCTATGAACATGAGTCGAGTATTCCTATAAATAAGGAGATGTCGTTATTGCTAATGAGTCAACTTAATTCAGTTATTTCTCACTGTGTTTATATTTAATGGGAATTGTTATAAGTACAGTGTTGTCTTCGTAGATTAGGATTTACTCGAGTTTTGTTTGTGTTACTTATTGTAGACGAAAAAAACTGTGAGCAGAGCATTCCTGAACTTCCCTGCTATCTTATTTCAAAGACTTGACGAATTCCATCGTTTTTTGCTAAGGGAACGGCCATTTAACTTTGAAAAGGGGTGGAGTGGGGGTGTTATTTTTCATTCTGAAGATTTTGTTTGTATAACGCAAGAATCAAATTATCTTATTTTTTTTAATGACTAAACATTCAATTTTATGGCAAAAAAATCCCAATCAGAAAATATTAATGTCTTCAAAGTTGGGAATCAGAGTAGGTTTGATGTCTAGTAAATGAGAGGCCCATCGGTGGATCCATGGTAGCGTGCTCGCCTCAAGTACGGGAGATCGTGGGTTCGATCCCAGGACGGGTCAAACCAAAGAATCTAAAAAATGTATTGCTGGTTCTCCACTAAGCAAATGACATTAATGAGTAAGAGCAAAGGCTGGTTGATCCTCAATTAGAATGTGTCCAGATAGGGTGACAGTTTTATTCCACTGCCTCGGGTTTCAGCCAAACAGTTACACAATGTTGTTAAGGACTATCGCGATAAGTATTGCAAATTTTACATATTGAATAATTGAAGATGTGGGGTACATGTAAATAAGACAGCAATCCAACAAAGAACAACAGTTAATATTGAAGAGGTTCCTGACTTGAACATGTGGCGGGGTTAAACTAGTTTTTTAAGATATCAACACTATTTTAATCTCGATATAAGGTGGAATAAAAAGGTGCAAAAAAATACGTACAATTAAAATCTGTATTGGGGAAAAAAACACTTAACCGCATAATACCGGTATAGGAGATTACAAAAATGCAAGTACGAACAAAACAGTAATAAACAACACATAAACATTGTTTACTTCTTCAAGTTTTGTCATTTTTAACGAACAACTGGAACCAAAACAGCTGAATGTGTACCCGAAAGACACAATAAATATTTTTTTTTCAGATATAATTCGCTTTGTTTTATGTTAAATGTTGAGAAATATAGTATGATAGTATGGACAAGAAGTGGCACTATTGCGATTTTTAGTCAAGACGTGGTCAAGACTCGATGACTTTTAAAATAATCTTGCTAGAGAAATTAATACGAGAGGAATCAACTCTGTCTCTTAACTTTGTTGAGTTTTTAACAACCTTTAACACACGGTATGGATAGAATGGACCTTAACGAGCAACAAGATATCTTTGGTGGTTATATAAAAATAAGAAGATGCGGTATGATTGCCAATGAGACAACTCTCCACCAGAGAACGACATAGAAGTTGTCTTTCCTGTTGGCAATTACATAACATTTCATTGGACCAGACTTGTGTGCAACCAATGATAAAGGATTTTGTAGTCGCTAAAGAAGTGACATCACGTACTCTTGAAAGGCCAGCATGACTGTAAAGCGCAGCTGCACCTTTTTTTCAAAAGAAAATAAGTGTTTTTTAAATCCATATAAATGGAGATTCATTAAGTGCACAGTAGAGCCAGAATTGATCAGAGGCGGATTTAGAGGGCAGGGGTCATGGCCCCCCTTATGGAGCTACATATATGGTAAATACATAGACTTTTTACAAGAATCACTCCACACATTGGCTTACCAGGGGGCCTCTCTCTTTTGAAAATCTGGTGATATTGATCTGTGTTACATATATCACTGAATGACTACTGAACAAATATGACGTAAAAGGGAAGATAATTTTATTTTGTTCTTTTAAAAAACGTCAAGTAACCCATTACAAATGCGTTTTGTCTTATATCGTTGTGTACGTTTTAAAGTGTCATATAACTTCGCCTCTTCTGAATTTTAAATATCGTACACAGTCATTAATTGTATTGCTTTGTTAACAATTTCAAAAATCTCATCACATATTTCAGTGCTGTTAAATGGATCTTTTTTTATTTGTAGGGTGTACTATATAGATTTCAATGGCTTCGTCAGTGTCATCGTATTTTATTCTGCACGCGAATCCGCCAAACCAGTTCAATGATGGCGAAGATAATGAAAAAGCTGAAAAGGAAAAGAAACATGTGAAAAAGAACAAAAGCAACAAAAGCAAGCAACTCGTAATAACAAGAAATGAACTCACACGGAAGAGAATGACCTTAATTCGTACAAAGCTTGAAGAATCCAGAGCTAGACATTTTGAAAAGGTTCAGAACCAAGCCTTGAACTGCTCAAGACCCATTCCACGTGTAGCTGATGTTTTCACGCCAACCACGAAGGACAAAAAAGATCCTGACACGGAAACAGCGATGGAAATGGTTCCAATTTCAAACACAGGCGAAGAAGTACCGTACGTTTATTTTGTCGTTTCACCAGAAAAACAGGAAAAAGAAACAAAAATGAAAGCGAAATTGAAAGAGGGACAGAGAGACGATAAAAAACGGAAACAACTGGTTAGTCGATCTACTGTTTTTACAACAAAGGAAGATTATGGAATATTTACAGACAAATCAAAAACGATGACGCTTGCTCATAATTTTGGACTTCCATCACAGCCAATGACTTTACCCGAAAGACCGCTTACTCAGAAGCAGATAGTATTTCCGCTGCCAATAAAGTTAACACCTAAAAATCCTCCAACTACTCCTGCAACAACAATTACCACATCTATTGGACATCGTGGGAGCAGAGATTGGGATTACCAGGATTTTGAGACTATATATGAAAAACCTATTAAAATGACTATATGTGAAGACAATGAAATTGTTGAAACTAGGGAAACTGTTGGAAAGGCCGTCGTACTGCGTGGATCTACAAGATCTTTGTCAACAAGGTGTTTGGAATTGCCATTTATTTCCCTTGATGAGCAAAGAAAAGCTTTAGGAACTGCAGGATCATATGGTGTCAAATCCCTTGATTTCGTTCGAAAATCAGTATCTCAAGATTCCTCACAGAAAAGAGTACATTTTGCGGAGTCTGTTGATCTTCCATCTATAAAAGGTAGTCAAATTAGCAGTTTTAATGAAATTCTGCCTTCTCTTGGTCTTAGAGCGATGACAGTTCCCGACTTAAGTTCAGAAAAATCAAAAAGTTTAGGTGACTTGAAGTCACTTCCAGGAACCCGCCTCTTACATTCGTCTTCTGGAAGATCATACAGGTCTGGTAAATCACTCGATTTACCAAAAATTGACATCGTATCATCTGTTTATGATGAGCTGATTTTAAAAGCAATAGAGGCATACATTATGTCTTTACCCCCTTATTCAAAGCAATCCCAAATAGCTAGACAACTCCTAGAACAGTTACAGAACAAAACAATTTCCACGGCAGAGTTAGACAAAGATCAATATAAGAGTATCCGAGAAGACATCGCTAATCTACCAAGACATACAGTTAGTCAACGTGGGAGACAACAGAAAAACAATCCTCGTAAAGGTACCGCAGAGAAATGTTACAGTCCACTGGAACCGAAATGTTATAGACTTGTTTTACCAGGAGCATTACCTCCGGGGCCAAGTATTAAGGTACTCCAGTCATAGGTCCTTAAAATTATTGTTACGAAATCATCACAAAACGATAATGACCAAAGCCATTGATCGACAATTTAAAACAATATGTACCAAATGCTAATTCAGTAATATTGCTGTTGAATCCTCGTGGTTAAAAATTTTGTATTGTAAACAAACACGAGTGATTCTATCCATGTATCCTTATTATGCGTATAACTTCTCTACATGTGCCAAAATTTGTTTTAATGCATAGCATTGTTAGAAAAAAAACTGTTATTAAGTGCTATTTATTAAAATCTAGTTATTTACTTTCGATTGATTTCACTTGTATGTTAATGAAGACCATTCGATTATAAAAGGCAGGTATCCTTATTTTTTTATTCAAATTCATATAATGATAGCTGTTGGAAATAACTTGATCCAAAATCACTGAATTTTACATCTGCACCATTGATTAATTTGAGTGTGTGTCAGTATCCAACTTTTCAAGGAAAATTAAAAATACAGTGCATGTAATAGATTAGTGATTTCCAATGCATAACTTTGCCTAACCGGAGCACCTAGTATCACTTCCGGTTTGAACGGTGTTCGTTTCGTAGAAGTTCACTACAAAAGTTTTACGGTCGGCTACACAAACGAGTCGATCGTTCCCAGATGAGTGTCACAAAATAATCGCTGACATATTTTCAAAAGTGCTTCATACTGATTTTGTTTTCTTACCTAAATAGACAAATTTCCGAATTTTACCTTTTTAAAATACAATGAGCGTAGCATGCGATGTTGATCCGGGGGCCTTGCATCACTCCAGGTATTGATGGGAGAATCGTATTGTCAGTTCTCTATCTCCAGACAACTTGAATCGATCTACAGATAATAGGAGCATATTTGCTTATCAAGGGATGCCTAACCCTGACCCTAGACCGAACCCCTATCTAAAGTACAGGGTCCGCTCAAGGTAACGAAGGCAAAACAATCAGATATCAAGTCGGTGAATTGTAAAAAAAACTACAGAAAAAAACTTTTTTTTTCACGCGGGACCCTTTTTGATGGTTCAATTTATTTTCTTTAGTTTTTGTAGGCTTTTTATCCGATGCGTGACAACAGAACAATGTTTACGGTGTCATGATTCAATTTGATTGATTGATTCATTCATTGTGCTTTCTTAACGTCCAGCGCCAAATATTTCACGCATTTTCAGCACAATTAATACAATAGGTAGGTTCTGTACACAAGGACTAGGACACGCGGGAAATGTAACTGCCACTTGGAAAAGAGGGGGTGGTGTAGAGAGACATAAACATAAACGTTGCCTTGCAACAGCCATTCTACGGACCCCTTGAAGAGTTGGTTAAAGGTTTCATCGAATAAAAAGCCCTGTCGCATTAAAGCCAGGATTGGTATCTTCGACGTTTCCGTTCGGATACAGATTAACTTGCAGAAAGCTTTGAACTCTTCCAACACGAGGCATCGGATTTAATGTACCTGTATTGCGCTTTTATACATCCCACACAGCCAAACGGATGCCCCTCTTTAGCACGAGTTTCACTACCAAATTGGGGGAGGGGTATACAGGTGACGGTATTCAGGAAATTATTGATGTTCTTGTACCTATGGCTTTCTGTATAAGTAAATGTTTTTGTCATATTATAGCTTATGCGAGACATCCTTAATTTGTAACACACTGGCTAATGGTGATGAACAATCATACCAAATATTTTTATTATAAAAAAAAAGTTATAAAAGTTATCTAAATAGTACAACCGAGATGGAACAAGTGCATAGGAATATGATGAAATTTGTGATTTGGGCGTTCGCGCTCGATCTTTTAACTGTAAGCATGATACACCCATTTATCATCATTGATCAAAAGGGCCATTGCAAACAAAAGTTTCAAATGTTATTCACCGGAAACGGCATGTGTACTAGAGCCTAATATCTGTTATTAGGAAAAAAAGTCACGTGTACTAGAGCCTAATGTCTGTTATTCGGAAAAAAGTCACATGTACTAGAGCCTAACTTCTGTTATTAGGAAAAAAAGTCACGTGCACTAGAGCCTATTATCTGTTATTAGAAAAAAAGTCATGTGATTTGAAAGCGATTAATTCCAGTTAAAATAGAGTTCCAATCGATATTTCTATTGCCTATAACAGTTTTGCAAAACTATATGTCGCAAAAAATTCAGTTCAATATTTCAACATGGTTTGCAAGCAAAACAAAGAAAACAAACAAAGACTAATGTGCTTTAAAAAGTAAATTATAGAAATACAATATATTGATATTGTTAAAATGTCTATTTTGATCATAAATTGAGGAATTCTTTAGTTTCCAAGAAGCTTTTAATTATAGTGTCATTTGCTACAGTATAGCCTATCCTATGGTTACAGTAAAACCAGTATGAATTCCGATATGAATCTGTGCTGACATTTTCAGAACACCATGTTCGCGCACAGTAAACACACGTTCGCTGCAAAGGTGATCGAAGTTTCAGTTCTGTTCGACACCTGCAGTGATTTTCGTGAGGATAAACTATTTCCTTCAACCTATATGCCACTGCACTTACTCTCTGTTTCATAATGTTAAAGCTTTCCTGTTCGAATTCTAGTTTCCGTAAGCGACCTTCGAAAACTTTCGTTTTTATTTCTAGTGACATTGTTTTGTTATCCTTAACGACTTGCCATAAAGTTTTTGATTTGCTGCATATTTCGATGCATTCTTGTAGCAGGTTTTGCAAGGAATACTTATCTGCAACTATCAAACTGTCGACTACAAAATCTTGAGTAAAGGATTCACTTTTCAGCTTGGACAGGAGAACATCTTCACACTTTTCCTTTAGCTTGTCTATTTGATATTCTTCTGCAATTGGTAAAAGTCGAAAAGCGGAATCCGTACCAGCTTCTAAATCGTCACTGAATCCTGGATGAATGAAACGAATCATCTCCGAAACATCCTGATAGGACTTGTCAGGGAGATTGATATTTGACTGTCCCTTTTCTTTAAATTCCCCGGAAAACATACATTTAAACACAGGTGAAGCAAACGCTAACAAACTGCGACTAGTATACAGAGGTTTGTCTTCTACAATAAGGTTCACATCACATAGAAACTCATCAGCGGAAAAATCGGAAATATAAGAATCGTCGGTTGCTTTATCATGGTTATCGCTATTCATATCGTTTATTTGTACTGTGAGTCTAACATATTTATTCCCCCTTCGAGATGTCGCTCATAGCAACCGTGATTCTAAATTATGACGTCTTCGCATGGTCTCCAGTTGAGGTCCATGAGGACGCCATTGCGTGCTTCTTGACTACGCTTCTATTAATCTGAAGCACACGTCATTATTCGTTTGTATTTTTTTGTCTGTCAGATAGTGCCACAGTAGATGTCAAAAATGCGGCGATTCCTACTGAACTCTATATTACTTACCTACTAGCAGAGGCATATAGTAAAAGGGACCCTGTTGCAGCATGCGTTGTACTAATTATACGGTAAATGTTCGCCTAGGTGGAGAACGTTTTAATCCCAAACCTGTATTTTGAGAAAAAATATGTTTTCCAACAATCTGTTGAATCTTTGTTTTTATCATTCCCTTCATAATCCAGCCACATTTGATTCAGGATAAAACCCAAGCATAATTAACAATGCAATATCCCTTATCAGTTTGGTTATTCGGTGGCCTAGCTTGATCTTTGTATCTTATCAGGCAAACGATCTTACGCGTTGGGTTCAAAGCCAAAGCTCAGATTAGGAGGGGTTGGGTCAAGGGCGAAACCGGCGTCGCTTAAGATTTCACAGCATTTACAGATGCAAAAAGTAGAAATGTATACAGGCTTGATTGATAAATTTCTCTTTGCTTAACGCCCAGTGACACTTTGAAATTTCAGATCTGTCCTGCTTTTTCGGAACGAGAACAAATTACCAATAGTCCAATAAAAAGGTTTGAGATTAACTTGCGATCAATTTTTGTCGTAAGATTTTTATCTTTAATATTGGCAGATGAACGTTCAGCGAACAAAAACGTAACTTTCGATATTTTGATTTTTTTGCAAATGCGAACTCTTTTGGGAAATTAAAGAAAAATAAGGATAAATGACGGATAAAAACTGCCATAATCATTCTTTTCCTTTGAATTACTCCAATATATACCGATATGAATAAAAGGAAATGTATAGGTCAATATACAGCAACCGATAAACACAAAGAATCAAAAGACATCTTGACATCTGATGTCAATATACCATGTTCAACAATACAGACATGTGGCATTGCAATATGTCAAGCTCATCGCTCCGAGTCTAGAAGTTGTTAATGAATTTAAGAGGCATTATCAAAGACCTACTACCAATGAATGTACCTATTAACAGAGTATGGACAGACGGACATGCAATATAAAACAATGTTGCGTTTGCATAAAAAGTCACCCTCCCTTAAAATAAACAAACCGATGCAAAAACAAAAACAAAAAAACGCAACAATAAATTAAACAGTAAATGTTTTACAATATATGAAGAACCGTTAATTTGAAGTTTATTTCCAAAAGTCATCAAAACATTTTGTGCATTTTCAATTCATGCGAATTTAGACCCCAAATCAAAAGCAAAATGAAATCAGTTTTGTTTAATACTGAATTAAATGAAGATAAATGTGTTATATCTTAAACTGTTTTTACCTAGCTCTCTTATGAGTTGTCATGTAACTCAATAAGCAAAGGTAAAAATCCATGATTTGTTATGCAACAATTTAAATAAATAAAAATTATCTATCAAAACTAGTGGATTATTATTTTATCGAATATGTATACCTTTCTCGACATTTCGATTGCAATAGATGTATATCAATAGACGGGTTTTTATTACAGATAAACATCTTGTAAACACTTGCTTATTTTTATAACATGTAAACTATAAAATTGATGTTCATGATATGTGTTTCTAGAATAACCTTCCTCTTGTACACACCAGAACAAAATTTTGGGCTTTAGGATATGAAATATTTAGAAGCATTAAACTATAAAGGACCTTGACAAACAAGGATAAAACTGTCAAATACAAAAATCAATTGCCTCAACCAAAGATCGAATGACATGCTAGGGAGTATACAAATACACACATGTCACCGCACAGCTTAGAACAGTGAGCAAAACCAATACCGTAAATCAATCTTGAAGACACCGGGATAACAAAATGTGAAACAATTCAAAACAAAAAAAACTAAAGCCTGATTTAAGTCAAAAAGATAAAACGTGAATAAATAATAACACGCAACAACCAACAACAACTGGACTACAAGCTGCTGGATGGGTTCCAATATTTATGAACCGCTCACTCCCTAGTCTGGGATAGTATAATGAACACCAGAACGTTAGAACTAACAGTTAATACCATTTTAAAGGGGATTCATCAGGAGGGTTTAAGCATTAAATCAACGATCAAATAAAAAAGGAAACGAAGTACAGATCTAATAATAATAACAGTAATGTCCATAGATATAGGAAGATGTGGTATGAGTGCCAATGAGACAACTCTCATGATCCAAGTTACAATTTATAAAAGTAAACCATTATAGGTCAAGGTACGGCCTTCAACACGGAGCATTGGCTCACACCGAACAGCAAGCTATAAAGGGCCCCAAAAAATTACTAGTGTAAAACCATTCAAACGGAAAAACCAACAGTCTAATACCTGCTTAAACATGACTCTTCTTGCCTTTTGAACCATTTTTTTTTATTTCGGTAAACACAAATCAATGATTTACATACAAATTGTTTACTATAACAATAAAAATAAATTAAAAGAAAAGTACATGAGCATTTTTTGTATGTGACGTATACAAACTTTTAATGTTGTATAAAACAAAGACAAAACAAAAGGCAAGCAAATTTAAACAATAAAACTTTAAGAAACAATCAAACTACAAGCCTGTAACTAAGTGGCTGGCTTTTGTTGCTGTTATGGGTTTTGCTTATTATTAAGGCCACACGATGACCTGTTGTTGCTAACATACACATACGTTGGTGGATAGTTGTCTCATTTGCAATCATACCACATCTCATTATTGTAATACAATCATATTTCAATATAGGCAACCATATATTCAAATTTATCTTAGCCGAAAATCAATCCAATGCAAACTCAATATCAGCGTTGAAATAAATTCAAATTGAGACAGCAAACCAACGACAAAATAACCAAAAGACATATATCGGGTCACATACATTCTTCAACATAGACAGATTTCTATACCCCCCCGAGTCTGTAAAAGTTGTGAATACATACACAGAATCAATTAAAGATTTGCCAGTAAGCCCAATTCTCCAAATAACGAAAAGTATTAAGATATGACATTTTTCAACTACTGATATGGTTCCTAGCTTGGGACATACATATGACCTGTTTGAGATCTAAACTATTTTCCTTTTAAAAATCGATGTACTATCAATACTTTCATGAAAAGAACACAAAATAAAAAGGACTTAACTCTACAGGCAACAGAAACATGATAGGTAAACAATGATTCCGTTCCAAAGAATGCTCGCAGTCACTGAACGCAGGCTCACAGTACTGAAATGAATTTTTGTACTTCAAATGGCAAGTCATAGACAGTACAGGTAAACTATAGATAAGTATTTCTAATATGTCTTACTGCATAATGCATGTGTTATTTGTGTTTGTTGTCGGACAGACGTGTTTCCGCATAAGACATTTCCTGGAAAATACAATTTCTAGAGAATGTTTTGTATTTCTGTTGTACTTTCTATTACTTTCTGTAGTATCAATTTTCAGCTCGACAGATCAAACATTTGCCAATTTAATAGGATACTACCCATGCATAATAAAATAATACGTAAAGTCTGATAAATCTTAAAAGAAAAAGCTAACGCAAAAGCCTGATTTATATTTACAGTTAAGGTATTTGAATTCAGAGAATTTTAACAAAGTAAACTTTTATTTTAAGTACAATGATTCTGTTCTTAACAGCTGCATTCTTGCAGTTTGTGAAACTTCATTTTCGGCCCCACCCTCACTCCTTCTTTCTTCAACATTCAGTCTCCGACTTAAATCCGTAGTTTTGAACGATCGTCCCAAAACACAATAAAAAGTAAAGCAACAGATATAATGATTAATGAAGTAAGAAAAATAAAACAAAAGGTACTTAAATGACACCTATAACATCTACAACGACAACAGGCCTCGAAACATTTACAACAACTTGACTGGCAACATATCCAGCAACACTGACGACAGCAGACGTTAAAGATCAAACCTGTAGTGCAAGTCAATAAATATCGAAAAACAAGACAACAGCTAAATACAATTCCAAAGAAAGATAATGCAGGACGATTAAAGTCTAAAAATGCGAAATATCCACAAACTACAGCAATTCCTATCGAGCCGTATCCGGAAAAAAATTGCATGAACAGAAGCCGACAAAGATGTTTGTCATCTAATGTTTTCTTTCGTCGCCTTGAAATTAAATTGTAAAATACGAAAGACAAAAATAATATAGTTTCTATTCCTGTAGCGACAGTTACAGTCGCCAAACTCGTCTTCAGAGCTGATCCATAGATAAGTTTCTCTGCAATGTTACAAACAAAATTCGTATCAGTGTGATTCTTCATGTCGTCAAGGATAGCAATACTTGAGTTGCTAAGAACACGTTTGATATCGGGCATATGAGCAGCTAAGTCTATTCTGATATCCGCTTCTTTGCGTATATTGCTTCCTCTTTTGTCCCCACATTTAATAATTCTACTTTCGACGGTAAGGCTGACAATAGCTGCAACAATTACTTTTATGTAAGCTCTACGCACCAATGCACCAGCAATGGCACCGAGGGCAGCTACTAACAAAGCTGTTTTGAGTCCTACTTCTTTACAGTCTATTAATAAAATATTGATCAAATCAATAAAACAGATCCTGGAGCAAGTTTTTGTGTCTGCTTGATAACTGACACTCTTTCCGGTTAAAATATAGTTGATCGCATGCTCACAATTATTTGATGATATTTCATACATTCTCTCACCAATTCTTTCGCTGAGACGATTAAAAGCTTCCTCAATTTCATCTTTTGTCCTTGGGTAGTTCTCCTTCTCAATTAAATACACACCCTGGTTAAAGTCTAAAATGTCGTGTGTATCGTTTTCTCCAATGAAGATCGTCTGCTGTATGAATTTACCGATGCCATGACTACTCTCCGTCCCTATTTCAGCAGAGGTTGTGTAATGTCCGATAGTGACAGCATCTACCCCATCAGATACCGAAGAGATTGCCAACACGACAATATGGTGGAAGTAGCCACCTGCTCGTTTCAGTTTAATATGAGACAACAATTTTACCCTCTTTCGGAACTCCTTGTAGCTATTCAGTTGATCTGAACCTTTTTCCTGACAAATAATATCTTTCTTGAACTTCTCTTCTTTAATTTCCGGTGTTGTGTTATCATCTTCATCATGACTAAAAATCTACAAAAATAAAAAAGACGCATTTTACACTTATATTTTGACGAGTGTTATATTACCCGAAATAGATCTTGTGAATATAAACGGAAATGTTAGGCAAATGTCGATGAGAGAGAATTCTGGTTTCTTATAATATAACTAATGTATAAGGATTAAGATAAAGAAAATAGATTGAAAAAAACAAAACAAACTGCCATGCCATCGGCAAATATATTTTTATAATTATAGAAAGCAGTTTCGTAGACTAGTGATAATAGTCCTTAAAAAATCGAAAAATCCTAATAATTTACAGCATCCAAGCATTCCTATTCTAATAATTGTATTATGTTACTTATTCGTGACATTTTCTACGCATAATAGTGCTACAATGTTAATAATATCAGTAAACAAGGCTTCCAGAATCTGAACTCTGCCGTATGTAAAAGAAAAATCCTGAAAAGGAATTGAATTATTAAATAAGGGTTATAGGGAGGGTTGGGCAGTCACACACATGTTAAACCCCGTTATATTCTTTATGTGCCTGTCCCAAGCAAGGAACCAGTAATTCCGATGTTGTCATTGGTTACTGTTTGCCTTATTTGTTTTTCGTATATTGTTGTAGTATAAATCAGGCCGCTTTTTTCTCTTTTGAATTTTTTCCCAATTTGTCAATCCGCTGCCTTTAATATATAACTGTTTTGCTCATTGTTGAAGACCGGACAGTCACCTGTAATCTTTGTCCTATCGTCTTTATGGATAGCTGTCTAATTGGCAATCATACAACATCTTTTTAATTTTACATATATCAGTGGTTAAATGAAGATTTACATGTCATGTCATTTCAAGGTATACATATATATATGTGTGTGTGTTCAGACAATTTGAATCGTGGAGGACATCGGCGATACAGTTAATCTTGTAAATAAAAGGATGCAATTCTCTCTTTATAATGAATAAAACTGAATTAGTTTTCTAAAAAGTAAATAAATAATAAAATCATATAAACTTACGGGTGTTGTATCAGACAACCTATTATTATCCGCCATCAAACTTTTAATTGTTGAAACACAAATACTATTGTAGTATGCAATGTTATGGTTCAAGTGCACATATTTACAACTAGGATATGAAATGTTACATACATATGATTAATATTATTTATGATGGATTATCCAAAATGAAATACGCTGTTGAAGGACTGTATAAGAAGATTCAAGTATTCAAGTATTGTATATAGGGGAGTGACAATTTTCAAAAAGACGTTTAGTTAACGACTTTAATGCACCCACCTAACATACGGCTATATTATATATCATTCGAAAGCTTATTACCTGTACTTTCAATTTTGCCCCGTCGTCAATAATTCGTACGGTGCAATTTTCGTTAAATCAATGTCAAAGGTCTAAACTGAGCATTCCAAATGTTTGCTATAATTACACAAAATGCCATTTTCAGGTACTTGTATGGCATTTTATTCCCTAAAATTGATCTAAACCTTATAGAACAAATTACCATGATTTCAAATCAAGTGCAAACTTAAATGTTGATTGCGCTATATTAACAAAAAAATGCATTTCTTGAAAAAACTTCCAAAAATGATAAAATTGCAATAAAATCTAAATGTTTTCTGAAATTTGAATATTTGTATGTCAAAAATAGAATAGATTTATCGTTTATGGACCGAGGGAATTTTTTCATCATTTTAAACTGCAATTTATATGATGTAGGTCCAGATGCAGCCTTCTAATGAAGCTTTTGTAGTTGCCCCAAAAACACCATCTGCAAATGGAGATCCTTTAGCTTTTTTTTACTAGATAATATTGCTAATATCGGCAGATAATGATCAACCATATTTAAAAAAAGGTTATGGAAGAACTTTAAGGAACAAAAGAAGTATATTTGGTAAAAAGTAGTTTCCCGATGTAGAAAGACATGTTACGAAGATTATGCTCGTTCAATGTTCGAAAGAAAACTGTCTGTACCATGCGATTTTCAATGTCAAATCCGGCGAATTCCTTTTAATGTTAACCCATTATAATATACTTTGTTAGTTGTTTTATTAAATATGACTGAAAATTAATAATTCAGATTAATTAAGATTGAATAACCTTCATGAACAACTGTAATCACCATACTGGTTTATGAATTGTTCACACAATTCGGTATAGTGTTTTAAGAAGATTTGTTTGTCTGTCTTACTTTTTCGCCATGGTCATGCTGTCATCTGTTTTTCTTCGACCATGGTTTGAGACTTTTATCCCTTTTTATCCCTTCTTTCAATCAAAGAAAAGAAAACCATAAATTTCAAAGCTGAGCGAAAAAAGACAACAGAACTAAAAAAACTCAGATTTTGATGCAAAAAATAAGTTAGTAAAACAACATAAATTACCGAACTCCAAGTGAAATTTCAAAACAGAAAGTCTCTTATCACATATCAAAACCAAAAGCTGAAACACATCAAACGATTGGAAAACAGTTGTGATAGACCTCGTAGTTCTGTCTCCATCTCTATCTTTCTTTATATGATAAAGCGGAAATGTAGGAATCATCTTGTCCTTACGGCCTTTTTTCTTTTGTTCTTTCCATTCACATATCCATATGTTAGTCTCAAAATTGTAATGAGCAACATTCCTTCGACATTGCTTGGCAGAATTATGGAAGTTCAAAGTGCACATATGGAGGTTATACGTGAAGGGATTTGTTTCATAATAGACGTTTCAAATAGCGCTAAAACAGTAATCGCTTTAAATTTACCAGAACATACCTGCTTTCAAGCTATCTCATTAAGTTAACCCTAATCTTATTAAAATGTAGTTCTCTGATTTCGTTATTCTCATGCAATATATGAGCAGGCGAGTCGTGATTGATCTTAATTTTAGTCAGATTGTTTTAACCCATGTTTTTAACACTTATACATAACATTTTGTACGATTTGTTTTATGTCAACTTATATCACTTATTATTGTTGTGAAATCTTCGCACCATTAGAAACTTGAACCGAAAAATATGAAAATAAAGTGAGAAAATCGCAAAAAGTCGCTGTCAGATCAATAATAGAGGGCTTATTGCACAATAAATATCTACGAACATAATTTAAGATCAGAGGACATAAAACCAATTAAAAAAACTGGATAAATTCAACCACATTTTTTTCATTTCTCACAATTGTATAGATATTTTAGAATAAAATAACTTCATTTGAACCATATGTATCTTAATATACATGTACTATCTTTAATATGCCAATGATCAACCAATGCTTAATAGATGATCTACTAAAATAGTAGATCGTGCTCTTTTTTTTAAATGTCTAAAATGAAAATATTATGTGGCAAATCTACATTGAAATTTTAATGCAAAATCATGGCCAATTAAATTTGAAATAAAAGTGGTTCAAATGCATTTATATTTTTGTTTTTATTAAGAAACTTTACTTGTAACATTTAGCTGAAGTAAACATCAACATTAACACTGCTGTGTTTGGTTAGAGGTTGCCTACTTTTACAAAAGGTGATCAATGCTGATTGGTATATTTGTGTTGTGACACCTACACAGTAACTTCGTCCTTGATACTAATAGCTTTAACTAATGTATTGTTGATGGGGATTGCCAGTTTTCCTTCCGAAGGTCGGTGGTTCCTTGGGCATTCCGTGGGCCTAAACCATTTAAAACTGATCGCCGCAAAATACTTTAGAAGCCAAAAGTCTAAACCGAAAATTGCGCCAAACACAAACAATCAATAAATCATCTTTATATTAAAATGTATTTATATGTAAACTATTCAGGGAGTAAATTTGATTAATGGAAATGTATGTATTGTTATTGCAAATTGCTAGATTTCCCAATTCAAAAATTAATGTAAGTAAATATAATTGCGAGGGTCTCAATTTATTTACAAGATATTACGTAGTTGGATAGGATTAAATATATTGGCCAGGCATGAAGAACATTTCAGTGGCTAGCTTATAATAGTTTTCACTTCCTCATTCAATGCAAGATGCAGTATAAGCAACCAAGAAAACATACAAATATTGAAATATTGAATTATCAAAGTTTCGCTCCCAAACTTTTCCCTAAATGCACGAATTTTCTGTATATTCTATCCTTTAACATTTTTGCACCTTTAAAATTGTGTTTTTTAACATAATATCGACTACATACAAACTGTTTTAACAAAGAACAGCTAAAAAAGCTATTTTCTTGCAGATGGCGGTATTTTGGGCAACTGCATGGTTGTTATAATTGGTTGTTTAATTAACAAGAAGCGTTATTGCAGTAATTTAATGATGTCAAAAACATCCTTAGCACTAAGTAAAATATGTTATTTGGTTTTATGGTGAATAACAGTTGAATCACAGACATAAAATTTGATTTTCATGCATTTTTGTCATTTTCAATAGAATTTCTGGAAAACAGCGCTATTAATTAAAAATCCGACATTAATATTTCAAAGTGCTTTTGATAAGTTACTATTAACATCTGTTCTAACAGATTTCCATATGTCCATACAAAATATCATTATTGAGAAGACAGAATATGCAAAAAATGCTGACTTCTTGTAAAATTAGAAGTTGTCCGTCCTTGACCTTTCGTTGTGATTTGACAGAAACTGCACCATACGAATTTTTGACGACCGGGCAAAAAAGGTAGTGCAGATGATGTGCTTTCGAATGGTATATGATTAAGCCGTATGTTAGGTGGGTGCATTAAAAATAAAATTTTATGGTTAATGTCACTCGTCTAATAAAGGTGTACATTTATAGGCAGAATATATTTCTAATATGGACATTTTCGTAAATAATCTACTGATGGTTTTATCCGTAATATTTGGTGGTGGGCGTCACATTAATGATTGACATTAATTAGTATACCAGTCTTAAGAAATTGAATAATGAATAATTGTGTAAAAAAATATATAATACAAACGCAATGAAAGAATGCCACTAAGATAAGATGAGGTGAGATGAAATGAGATGAGATGAGATGAGTGCGATAAGATGAGATGAGATGAGATGAGATGAGATGAGATGAGATGACAGATGACAAAAGATGACATAAGAAAACATATAACATAACATAGCATAACATAGAACATAACATAACATAACATAACATAAAATAAAATAAAATAACATAACATAACATAAAATAACATAACATAACATAACCCATAACATAACATAACATAACATAACATAACATAACATAACATAACATTTATTTCAAATAGAGGCCGCATTACGGATGAAATCAGTACAATGGCTAACAATTACAATATTTATTATGTTAAGTAAAAATCACAAAACATTTGAACGGACAGTAGCAAGAACAGCAAACTTTCTCCGATATGCCTGATCGTCTTATTAGTTATGTGTAGTATTTGATATTATCGCTATTTTACGAATTTTTCCTTTGATCTTGCTGACTGAGAATTTCCGTTCTCAGCGGAGTCGAGTGATATGAAAACGGAGTCGAGTGATATGAAAATTATTGCTAGAAACTAAGGGAACACGTGCCGTTGTCAAGGAAATTAACAACGTCTTCATAGGTAAAATAGCGATAAATAGATTATCATTGGTCATCTCAACTCGATTGCTTTTCTCGCTTTCGCCGTACCGGCTCAAGCGAAAAAATCAATCTCGTTGAGATAACCAACGATAATCTATAAATATCTCATACAATGTTATATTTGTACCCTCTCCCCCCCCCCCCCCCCCCCCTAAATAATGTTCCGCTGAAATGACAAATATTTTGACCAAACGAAATACTCTGCTACATGGTATATTCATAAAAAGTTGGATTTAGGCCTAGCAAGAACTTTCAGCTACTCTTAACACTTTTAGATCTGTACTTAGTCTCTTTTGTTGATTATTGTTGTATTCAGTCGAACTTTGATGAGTAAAGCCCTTTCCAACTGATTTTTACCCCTTCTATTGATATTTACCAAGTCACATTCGTTATGTGCATGTGTGAAGCCAATCTAGTGGTTGTCGTTGGTTGATGTCTGTCATAACTGTTTTGTTTATTGTTAGAGGCTGTTTGTTGCCTCTTTTTGTTTCACTTTTTGTCATCCACTGCCTCATATAGGACACAATTCTAATGTATCCAAATCTTCCAAGAAAAAATCTATTATGTCTAATAATATATTCAAATGTGCAGTCATGCTTGGGTGAAATAGTGTAAACAAATTAATTTTTACAAGCTTTTTATTTACATGACTTTTGCCAATAGAAAAATAACAGATATAAATGTCATATATGCCCATTTTGAATCTTCTCTTAAATAAGCACATAGAAAAGTGAGACAATCACAAAAAAATATCAGACTAAGTTTAATCATAACGGACTGTCCAATTAATTTTTGTTGAGGAGTTGTGTTTTCTCATCGAATTACGGCTATGGATTTCATAAAATACCAAACTATGGCTATCCAATGAATCTATTTTAAAATCCTTAACGCTAATTAAGGGCATACGATACAGTTTTGATCCCATAATGAAATTTTAATGAAAATTTGCATATAGGCTATTTTTTACCTGATTTAATCAAATATGTAATAAAAAATATACCTTCATGTGCTACTTTTTGAGTAAATTGAGGTAGAAATTTCAGATATTTGCTCAAAATTCGGTTCTGTGGACGTATTTTTCCTTTCGACAGAAATTCATAAATTTTTTGTTTTAAAAGATAAACACAAGCTGTTTTTTGTTAAATTATTTGTAAATTCTGTTTTATATAAATGTCCTATAAATTTGTGCATTTTATTTTTACTAATAACTCATATTTATCAAATGTTCATAAATGTAGAAAAAAACCGTCATTTTTTGCTGTATATTTATCAAATTTAAAGAAATTGCATTATTGACTTTTTCATGAAAATTGGTACACATTATCTTCATACAATATCAAACCAAATGTCATTTTAAAAAAGAGGGGTCCATGAACTCATTTTCAAGATAAATCAGTTTGAATGATAACAAGCAGTCGAAAACTGCATCTTTTCCCGATAAGTCGCAGTTTGACGTCGTGAAAATAACAATTTACGTTAGCAACGTCATTACCTCCGCTGTAACTGTATCGTATGCCCTTAAAACAATTCTCTTTAAAAAAGTACAGGCTCCAATGTCAGCACACTTTCTAGATGTTGTCAAAACTCGACGATTTAGCAAATTTTTAGATCTTAAAGCTCCAGGAAAACCCTGGCCTAAAATCTACGATCCAAATCGTTCTGTGACCAAAAGGATTCCAAAGTTATTTGTATATATATAGACACAATTTTCAGGAACAGGGGTTGCAGCCAAATTTATCTAAGATAAAAACTGTAAAATATTATGAAAAAAATAACAAAACCCTCTGTAACAACATAAGAAAATGCATCAATTAGGGGTTATATCTTAGTAATTTATAATGTGATACTCCTAAAAAGGAGCTATTTTGTATCACAAGTTATGTCACAACTATTCTTAGTACAATATGTAGTATTTTTGCCAGTTTGATAAAAGGTAAAAATCGTTTGGCAAATTTTAACCCTGTTATTGCATTCAAAACAAAAGTCGGATTGTCAATAAAAAAGATGGTTTTCTTGGATTTTTAATCATTGATCATAGACACATATTACTTTTATGGCATATTATCTGTTATGCTCTTTGTAGGGCTACTTTATAAAAAACATTCACGAAATAATTTAATGCAAATATGTACATTTTTAATATAAATCTTTTTTATCGATGAATATACAAAATGACAGAGTTACATTTCACTTAGTTGTGTAAGAATATAACAGGACATTCGCACTCGACAGACGGTTCAAATTTCTTCCGGAGATGACTAGCAAGTTTTAATGCCCGTTTTAACATTTACTGTAAATTCACGACCAAAGTACATGTGTCAGCCGACAAAAACTCTCCTCGCAACTAGTCATGTAAAGTACGGCCGAACTAGATGCGTTTCGTGCCAGGGAGCTCTCAAAGGGTTCGATACTTTTGCTATAAAACAAACCAACGAAACATAAGCACAATCGCAAAAATTCTAATTTGGTTCGCTTTTGTATAACTGTAAAAAAAAAACCCACACTGAAAAAGAATGATATAGACATCCAAAAACACTTGTGTGGTTTAAAAACGGAACAAATATCAAATTATATCACACTTTATGATCTAGACGTAAAAAAAACCCCAAATAAAACAAATAAAGCAAAAAAAAAAAAAAAAAAGAAACAGAAACATAGAAACAAACCCAACCATTAAAAAAAGAGAATCATCTATCTTATTAAAGTCCATTACAAGGGTAGTATTGGACTTCTGAAATTATTCATATTATTAAGAATGTTTATATCATACGATGTAAACGATTGCTAAAAGGCTCTAGGAATCTCCAGTGAAAACAAGATTTCCTATACTCTTCATTAAGAGCATTTGTGGCAACGTCGTTACGTCGTTACATTTGGCACCTTAACCGCAAAAAAATATTTGCAAAGGGACTGCGACTCATCCTTCCTCTAAAGTTCGGTAAGATTATGGCACATCTTCTTCAGGAGAAAACATATGATTTTGTCCAATTAGAGACAAGAATTGTCTCTTATTTCAATGTTTTTTCTCATAAGAATGGTTCAAGGAAGTGATATGAAAGACAACACATATAAAGTACTTTATCAAAGTGTTAAGGTATTTTTTTTTGTCCTGTCGTTTCTGAAAAGATGACAATTGACCAACCGAAGAAATGCCTCTAGTGGAATAACCCGAGAATTTGTGCAAAGGAAATGTTCATTATGTACAATTTTGCTTAAAATATTATCCTTGGAGTTTCAGAGAAGTTAAAATGTTAAGAGAAATATGAATATTTGAAAATAACTGACCCCAAGTGATGACAATTCACACTTTAGGAATTGATTTATGACAGACATATGCAATGAGACAACACTTCAACGGTTAACAACATCACCGTAAAGATTAGTATGTGCTATCCCGTTTGTAATAAGTCTTCTACAGGTACACCTGTAATATTTGGATTAATTTTCTCTGTACCAAAAACAAAACTGTCTATAGTCCGACAGATCCGAGTCTTCACTAAAAACATCTTTTTGTTTTTTTTTGTCGTGGGGTTGCTGTCTCGTCGCCATATATTCCATATTTCATTTTATTCATATAGACAAGTATTTGCATGCCTGGAACGTAAGAATAAAAGCAGGAATAAAAAGTTAATATTCCAAAGAAAGCATCATTCCATCGGTATATATATTCTTGGTTAAGTATAGATGGCCAGTTTTGACTCTTACTCTTCAATGAATCGTGCTTAACGAAACAGTAAATGCCAATTATAAAGTCAAACTTTGATTTTGCATAGGCAGGGATAGAAACCAAATGATTTCTGGCACACGAGGCGAAAATTCTTTCAACGGAGCTCAAGACACTTTCCCAGCTAAATAAAGATTATTAAACCTCGTCAATCTTGATACTAATTGTCAGCATTTAATTTTTTGTTGCATTTTGTATTTGAAATTGACATCTTACACTAAAGGTTTGTCCTTTCCGACAAATACAACCTTGATAACATAAGTAGTTAAATACAGGAAATGTAGGCATGTTTGGTTCAGATTAACCTATTTGTTTTACAAGAGATGAAAATATTAGTTCACGTAGGGATTGAGAAGGTTACCCTTTGTGACAGAATTGCAAAAATGCATAATGTCGCTGATGAATAGTTAAGGAAAATCACTCTATTTAAATTACTAATAATAATTCATTGAAATTAAACATGTAGACAGATCATCCTTATAACAAAATTTTAAGCGAAAAAATAAATAAGGGTCACCAATTATTCATATATGAAATTTGGAACAAGAGTTAACACACAGAAATACATCGCCTTTTTGCTTGATCAAATATGTTCCTGAATATGTTGACGGCATTTGAGATAAAGTTCTTGCTAAACACATCAAGAAAATTTTAAGGGTTTAACATGCTAACGTCAGGTGATCCTGCCAGACAGACATGTACATCTTACATTTATTCTAGAAACCAAACATAGTTGAATTAACCATAGTTACTTAGAAACTGACCTAAGCCCTTTACTTGATCATTGAACCTTGAAAATGAAGTAAAGTGTAGGTGCTCCTGTCAGACAGTCATGCCCACGTTTCAATTGTAACTTAGACCAACTATACTTGACCTTTTACTCATAGTAACCGAGAAGCGAGCGTGAAAGTGAAAATCCGAAGTAAGCTAACTTTAACGTAAAAATCTGGTTGATAATTGAAATTTGTAATCGATAATAGTCAGGCAGATGATTATTTTCACCTCATAACCATACTTTAGGCCAAATATAATTGACCTATTACCCTTGGTAAATGAGAAACCAAACTAAGCACAACAGGACATTGGAAACTGAACTCAGCACACAAACTAGACATTAATCATTGAACTGTTAAAAGGGGTCAAGATAAGGTGACTCTGTCAGATGAA
This sequence comes from Mytilus californianus, assembly GCF_021869535.1. NCBI lineage: Eukaryota > Metazoa > Mollusca > Bivalvia > Mytilida > Mytilidae > Mytilus > Mytilus californianus. Next base: position 69,170,403 of record NW_026262690.1, read on the forward strand.
CTTGTACACCTTGCAACCATTCACATATAGTTAACCTATTAATCATTGCAAATGTTAATGTTATTAAATAGATCAAGTTCATGTACCTCCTGTAAAAAATGAAAACAGCACGTTATAAATTTCATGCGTCCGTAGCGCTTTTCTGGATTTACCTTCACCAGGAACGCTCAAGGCTGAATGTTTGAAAGCAAAGGACGTATAAGGACATAAACAGTTGAAGAACTGTAAAATTGTTGACTTATTACTCATTAGAAAATTTAAATTGACCTTAGCATGAAAACTGGCATAGCCCATTGAACTGTAAATGGAGGTGAACGTAAGATTGTGGAGGTATACACAGATGACAGATAAGAAGGGAAAATAGCTTACTTACACTGAGTTTTATTTAGCAAGGTTAGCTGAAAATATCAAAATAGCTCAAGGTGGTTCTTTTGGCTAAAAAAGGATATGTGTGGATAACAAGGAAGTTATTATACCAAAAGTTCCAAGTGGTGAAGTTGAAATCATCCCTTTGAAAATTTTACTGACGCCACCACGAGTTGGTTGACCATTATGAAATATCTGTCTCACAGATGATGACGGACATTTTCCAATTGTCGTAACCACAATTATAAATTATTTTCCCCGAAAGTGACCCACCGAATTAGACTTATTACCGGATCTGTTCTTAAATGAGCAACACGACGGGTACCACATGTGAAGCAGGATATGCTTACCCTTCCGTAGCACATGAGATCACCACCGGTTTTTGGTGCGGTTCGTTTTACTCATTCTTTAGTTTTCTATGTTGTGTTTCGTACACTGTTTTTTTTTCTTTCCTTTTCTTTTTGCCATGTCGTTGTCAGTTTATTTTCAACTTAAGCGTTTGAATGTCCATTTGGTATCTTTCGCCTCTCTTATACAAAAGATTATATAAAAAGATTTCAAACCCTTCATCACTATCCTTGTCAGATGAATGCACATCTTGATTAAATGTTTTAAAAGTGATTATGTTGACAGTTACTATACTTGCTATGTATCAGATGCTAAAGTATTACTTTAGAGTGAACAACTAAATACAAAAAGAATCCAGTTTATTTTTTATTTTCAGAGTTTTTGAGGAAATTGCAATTCCAGAATAAACAGAAAGTTTGACTACCGGCACTAGCAGTGTTGAACAAAAAATAAAATGGTTGTATTTGAAGGCAAACCACACAAGAAACATGCAATCAGTAGCTGTTTTCATATGTTATTGATAAATATATATCATTAAGCTGACACAAAACAAACCAATGGATATCACAGCCTATACCAAATGTTAAGCATAGCTGGGGGTATAAATATCTTCCATAAGTCTCAACACAGTGTAACGTGCAATATATGTTCTATTTAAAGATATGTATACAGGAATATTTTATTTTCATGATTTTTCTGCTATTTATTTAAATAAAGTCACATTTATACTCTCAATATATTTGATTTTACACATTAAATTTGGCTTATGGGCTGTTACAATTAAAAATGCAAAACAATTTCTGGTTTACATAAAAAAGTTCATAAACCATTTGTTTTTTGTATAATAATCCCACAGTCCAATAAAAAATGAATAGACTATTTGTGTGTTAAATCTTCTGTTACACAGTACTGCAAATACGTTACAAACTATACTGTTCCATAAAAATCTTTCTGAACTGTTTTATCACATTGTTTGGATGATATATATATATATTTACATATTAAAGTACAATGTAGCTATAAACATAAGAACAGTTAGATTTACATGGTGTGGACTCAATATTGTTCCTGAGATAAAAATTTTCGTGGATTTCTTTGTTATAGGTAAATGTCCAATAAAGCACACATTTTCTATTGGTATAGGTAAACCTTGAATTAGAATGTCCAATAAAGCACACATTTTCTATTGGTATTGGTAAACCTTGAATTAGAATGTCCAATAAAGCACACATTTTCTATTGGTATAGGTAAACCTTGAATTAGAATGTTCAATAAAGCACACATTTTCTATTGGTCTTGTAGAGAGGCTCAGTCAAAACCGCGAAATAAAATCTACACGAAATTACAATTTTTTCTCAATCATCGAACATTGGTATCCAGGAAAATAAATTAATCCACAGTAATATAATAAATAAGACTGAACTAAACTCCTATCAGTTTTAACTATAGTGGCAGTTGCAGAGAAAGGATCAGGATTATGGTCCAAACTAATAGAATGTTTGTATTGCAATGATAGGATTCAAGCAACCTTAAAACTGGGCATGTGTACCAATGGATATAAAAATAAGAAGAGGTTGTATGATTGCCAATGAAACAACCCTCTAAATGACGCAGAAGTTAACAACTATGGGTCACTGTACGGCCTTCAACTATGAACAAAATCCCTTTTTGAAAATCCTTTACCTTCAACTCCATTTTTTAAAATAATAATCGAAGTTGTGTTAGGTCATCAGTTTATTATATAAATAAATCTTTTTTTAAGGAAGACTTCAATGCATATATATTAACACACTTTAAAAAAATTAATTAGATTACATGGATGTTTTATAAAAATCCATAATTTGACTGACAGACAACAATCACAAGGCATTCAAATATTATGTCATTTTTCAATGAAATGCATTATTTCTCCATGACAACATTACAACAATGCATAGGAAACATACAAAAAACTTCAAGGTAATAGCAAAGACAAGTAAAATAAGAATTGAAGCTTTTTTAATGCACTTTTATAGAATTGTCAAAGGACACCCATTTTTTTTGGAATACAAAGCCTCCATGCTCCATATAAAACTTGCTTCAGTCAACACTTTTACATCCCAATTAAATTACAAAAAGAACCATACAATTATCAAATAAACAGTATTTAGATATAATTTGCACATCATTTACTGTAGAAGTATTTGTCTTAATGGGTATCAATTTTTGTGGATTGTGAAAACATATTTGGTTTGTTGGTTTTTTTTCGATTTGTGGTTTTAAGATAAACATATTCACACTCAATGAAAAATATATAGTTTTTGGTGTAATTAATTTTGAAGCTGAATGGACCCATGGAATCCCTGAAAATTGGTACTCTATAAACAAAAATACTTTTATAGTATATTTTCATCTAAATTATTCACAGTTGGAAGACAAAAGTTAAGCTAAAAACAAGGAATACCATTGAAGTGATAAGAACAGCAATATATCAAACTTAGAAATCCTACAAACAATTTTTTTAGTGCTTTTTATATGAAAAAAATAATTAGGAGATAACTGTATTGCATTTCAAGCTTGGCCTTCGTAAAACGTAGATTTTACTGTCGCAAATTGCGACTTAAACATCTAAACAATGTGACGTCATAGGTTTACTCCCGATGTCAAACATTATATAAATAACTCATAGCTGCGAGGGTGATAGAGCAGGTTGTTACCCCGGAAAAAAACATTGTCAACCGAGGCGAAGGTTTTGAGGCTAAAACGTAAAACTGGAGCACTGTCTTTAAAATATTGATGTAAATTAAATTCATTTTCCTTTAAATTATCGATTTTGATTGGTCTGCACGAGAGGGTGACATTAAAAAAATTGTCTCCTGCTGAGCCATGGGATAGAGTAAATTATCTCCATCCTATAAGCCAATCAAAATCTGGCATTTTAACGTGAAGTATAATAAAAACATGTATACTTTTCGTACCCTTCTGAACGGTTTAAATATTGACAGAAAGAAGATTGTGAAGCACAAAATGATACTTTTTTTTAGAATTCACATACTAAAAAAAATTTGAAATTCAGAATGGTGGTTTTCCTTAGTTACGGACCGGTAGAAAATATTTGTCAACGTCCAATGAAAATGATCAATCCAAACGAATAGCATTAGAATGAGTATTATGAAATTCATCAGATGTTTGGTATGTTCAAATTTCAATTTAACTTAAATTTAACAAGGAAAGACAATCAGATAAAAAAGGAGTTTTTTTTTTATCTTCTACAAATTGTTCATTTACCTGATAAACCAATCAAATTAACAGATGCAAATTAACAGATGATGCTTATGACTTACCATAAGGACTACATTATTTCAGACATAAAAAATAAAATGCTCCGCTGGGCGCAGCTTGATACGACCGCAGAGGTCGAACCCTGAACAGTTGGGGCAAGTATGGACACAACATTCAAGCTTGATACAGCTCTGAATTTGGATTGTGATTAAATATTTGACACATCATAGGTTTCTGACACAGAATGAATGTGGTCTAAGAATTCAGAAAATTTTAATTTACCTATTATGGTCCAATATCCAAAATCTGAACACATGTACACGGTTAGATTCAGCATATCAAAGAACCCCAAGAATTCAATTTTTGTTAAAATCAAACTAAGTTTAATTTTGGACCCTTTGGACCTTAATGTAGACCAATTTGAAAACGGGACCAAAAATTAAGAATCTAAATACACTGTTAGATTCAGCATATCAAAGAACCCCAATACTTCAATTTTTTATGAAATCAAACCATATCATTATTATTTGCTTTTATATATAAATCAAAAATAACCAAATTTAAATGGAAAATTTTAAAGAAAAAAAAAAAAAAGAAAAAAAAATACCCCCCCCCCCCCAAATTTTTTTTTAACCCCCTTATGATCCATCACCCCCAAACTAAATCTCAGCCTTCCCTTTGTGGTATGGTACCTAGCAGTACAATTTCAGAGAGATCCATACACTTGAACACAAGTTATTGTCTGAAAACTGTAAAAATGCTTGTTTTTTTGCCCCTTTTTCCTAAAATTTTGAGGCAATTACCCCCAAAACCAATTCCAGCCTTCCCTTTGTGGAATGGTACCTTGCAGTACAATTTCAGAGAGATCCATACACTTGAACACAAGTTATTGTCTGGAAACTAGAAAAATGCTTATTTTTGGTCCCTTTTTGGCCCCTTATTCCTACACGTTTTGGGCAATTACCCACAAACTCAATTCCAGCTTTCACTTTTTGATATGGAACCTTGTAGTACAATTTCATAAAGATTCATACACTTACACACAAGTTATTGTCCTGAAAAATGCTTGTTTTTTTGCCTCTTTTTGGCCCCTAATTCCTAAAATTTTGAGGCAATTTCCCCCCAAAATCAATCCCAGCCTTCCCTTTGTGGTATGGTACCTTGCAGTACAATTTCAGAGAGATCCATACACATGAAGACAAGTTATTGTCTGAAAATTAGAAAAATGCTTATTTTTGGCCCCTTATTCCTAAACTTTTTAGGCAATTACGCCCAAACTCAATTCAAGCTTTCCCTTTGTGATATGAAACCTTGTAGTACAATTTCAGAAACATCCATACACTTACACACAAGTTATTGTCATGAAACTAGAAAAATGCTTGTTTTTTGCTCCTTTTTTGGCCCCTAATTCCTAAAATTTTGAGGCATTTACCCCCAAAATCAATCCCAGCATTCCCTTTGTGATATGGAACCTTATGGTACAATGTCAGAGAGATCCATACCCTAACACACAAGTTCTTGTCTGGAAGTTACAAAAATACTTATTTTTGGCCCCTAATTCCTTAACTGTTGGTACCATAACCCCCAAAATCAATCCTAACCTTCCTTTTGTGGTATTAAACCTTATGGTAAAATTTTATAGAGATCCATGCACTTAAACTAAAGTTATTGTGCGAAAACCAATGTGTCTTCGGACGACGACGACGACGACGCTAACGTCATACCAATATACGACCGCAAAAATTTTTTGCGGTCGTAGAAAAACTTAAAGGAGGCATGAAACAAATACAAATTTCAATTACATTCTTAAGACTGTTTTTGAGTTAATCAGAAGTGTTTTCACTAACGCAAAAGTCTGAAATTATTTACAGTTATTGTATTTGTATTCAAATGATTCTGATAAGATAAATTTCAAAATAATTTAATTTTTGATGTAACACGACTTCTGATTGGCTGAAACTTCTGATTGGCTGAAACTATTCGAAATAACATAAAAAATGTGGTGCACACTTTAAAATAACCCGCTATGCGGGTTATTCAGTGTGCACCACATTTTTATTTCTTATTTAAGGAATGACTGTAAATTTTTTTCTGTCTATGAAGAAATAACATCAAAAATGTGGTGCACACTGAATAACCCGCGTAGCGGGTTATTTTAAAGTGTGCACCACATTTTTTATGTTATTTCGAATAGACAGAAAAAATATTACAGTCATTTCTTATAATTTAATTCTAAATTCCATTTTAAACCTGAGTAAACCATGAAAAAAACGTTGATGACGTCACGGTCACATGACAAAATTATGTCTATGAGCTGATAAACAAAACAACGTAAGCCAATCAGAAGACGCGTTATATCCAAAATTAAATCATTTCTTCATAGACAGAAAAAATATTACAGTCATTCCTTGAATAATCGATCTTTTTATTTAAAGACAATGATTATGTTCTAAAAAGTCAAACCCCTTCCTTTCGCTCTCCCTTTCTTCAACACCTATTCACCGACCTAAGCCCATAGTTTTAATTAATCGTCCCAGAAAACAATAACAGCTAAACAGGCAACAGATATAAAGATTACTGAAGTTAGAAAAATAAAACAAACGGTGCTCAAATGACATCTATAGCATCTACAATGACAACTGGCCTCGTAACATTTACAACAGCTTGACTGATAACAGATCAAACAACACTGACAACCGCAGACGTTAAAGATCAAACCTGTAGTGCAAGTCAATATATATCGAAAAACAAGACAACAACCAAATACAATTCCAAAGAAAGATAATGCAGGACGATTAAAGTCTAAAAATGCGAAATATCCACAACCTACAGCAATTCCTATAGAGCCATATCCTGCAAAAAGTTGCAAGAACAACAGCCGACATAGATCTCTATCTTCCAATGTTTTCTTTCGTCTCTTTGAAATTAAATTGTTAAATACGAAAGACAAAAATAGTATAGTTTCTATTCCTGTAGAGACAGCAACAGTCGCGAAACACGTCGTCAGGGCTGCTTCATAAATACGTTTCTCTGCAATGTTTCAGTAAATTACTTCCCCTTTTGTCCCCACATTTAATAATGCTACTTTCGACAGTAAGGCTTATAATAGCAGCAACAATTACTCTTACATAAGCTCTACGCACCAAATTAAACCAAGAATGGCACCAAGGGCAGCTACTAACAAAGCTGTTTTGAGCCCTACTTCTTTACAATCTATGATCAAAATTTTGAATAAATCATTTTAACATTTCTTTGAGAAAGTTTTGGTGTCTGCTTGATGACTGAAACTCTTTCCGGTAAAAATATAGTTAATTGCATGTTCACAATTGTTTGATAATAATTCATACTTTCTCTCACCAATTCTATCGTTGAGACGATTAAAAGCTTCCTCAACTTTATGTTTTGTCTTTGGGTAGTTTTCTTTCTCAACTAAATACACACCTTGTTTAAATTCTAAAATATCGTGTGTATCTTTTTCTTTATCAATGAAGATCGTCTACCTTATAAATTTACCGATGCTATCACAACTCTCCATCCCAATTTCAGCCGATCTTGTGTAATGTCCGATGGTGAGAGCATCTATAGTATCAGATACTTTAGAGATTACCAACACGAAATGGTGGAAGTAGCCACCTGCTCGTTTCACTTGTATATGAGACAACGGGTTAGACTTACATTTACGTCGGAAATCATCATAATTTTCCAGTTTATTAAGACCAGTTAAAATATAGATAATTTCATGCTCACAATTGTTTGATGATATATCATACTTTCTCTCACCAATTCTCTCGCTGAGACGATTAGAAGCTTCCTCAATTTCTTTTCTTGTTCTTGGATAGTTCTCCTGTTTAACCCTGCTCAAATTTTAAAATAGCATGTTTATGTGTATGTTTGTCGAATTCTTCCACCAAGAACGTCTGCTGTACAAATTTACAGTCGCACTTACAATTCTCCATCCCAATTTCAGCCGAGCTTGGTAACAGCATCTATCCAATTAGATACTGAAGAGATTGCCAACACCACGAAATGGTGGAAGTAGCCACCTTCTCGTTTCACTTTTATATGAGACAACGGTTTACACTGACGTCGGAAATCATCATAATTTTTCAGTTCATTTAGATCATTTTCCTCTTGAGCACCGACACTTTTTCTGGTTAAAATATAGCTTATTGCATGCTCACAATTATTTGATGATAAATCATACATTCTCTTACCAATTTTATCGCTAAGACGATTAGAAGCTTCCTCAATTTTTTTTAATGTACTTGGATAGTTATCCTGTTTAACCAAGAATACACCCTGCTTAAAGTTTAAAATAGCATGTGTATGTGTATGTTTGTCGATTTCTTCCATCAAGAACGTCTGCTGTGCAAATTTACAGTGGCCATTACTATTCTCAATCTCAATTTCAGCCGAGCTTGTGCATTGTCCGATGGTGACAACATCTATCCCATCAGATACTGTAGCCAACACCACGAAATGGTGGAAGTAGTCTTGAACACCTTCTCGTTTCACTTTTATATGAGACAACGGTTTACACTTACGTCGGAAATCATCATAATTTTTCAGTTTAATATTTGGATCTTTTTTCTGGCCAAGAATTTTGCTATTTTCCTCTTTAAATTCAGTTCTCATAGTATCATCTTCACTGTGACGAAAAGCCTACAAAATTAAAAAAAAACGGATTTGTTACACTTATATTTTGATGAGTGTTGAATTTCTAATATTGCCTTCAATTACCTTATGAATATAAACGGAAATGATAGGAAAATGTCAACATTTGGTTGAGGCAAACTAAAGTTAGAAAATGGAAACAAAAAAATTGTACTTGATCTTAGTTTTGTGGTAATGAATGTTGTGTATAGGTTTCATAATGTTTGGTTGGGGCAAACTTAAGTTACAGAATGGAAACTAAACATTTTGCAATCTTTCGATTTATTAAGGGCATAACTCAATAATGGTTGAAGTGACACTACCCAAATTCAACTTGATCTGTGTTTTATCAGTTGAAGTCAAAATTAAACATTGCATTGTATAAAGCATTGATTGTAGTTGATTCGACTATAATCATGGACAAAGGAAAACTCCAATTTTAAAAATTACTTGATATTTAGAAGAAAATAGAAATTTAGCAATTTTCCATTTATAAAGGGACATAACTCTAGAACGGTTAAAGTGACGCCACCAAAATTCAAACTTGATCTGTTTTTTTGTGGTAATAAGCATTGTGTATAAGTTTCATAACATTTGGTTGAGGCAAACTCAAGTTAGAGAACGGAAACAAATTTTGGGACGTACGGACGGACAAGGGTAAAACTTAATGCCCCCACCGCTACGGCGTGGGCTTAAAAATCATGACAGACTAAAATATCAATCAATACGCATCCAATGCATTTAGTGTTGCTATACAAGAATGAACACTTGTAGTTCTTAATCCTGTCGATGTTTATAATTTGGCATTGCACAATGTCATGCTATTCTTAGACAAGCAATAAATATGTTCATGTTGACAAGCAATAGTAAAGTACTTACTTCAGGAAGCTCTGGGTTTTCAAAAGTTGAGACGAGTGTACAAACAAAAACTAACATTGGACTTTTATTAGGCAATATGCCATCTACAAATTTATTTTGGGCACAATACCTAATATTGACGCTAGTAAAAAAAATTAGACCAAAGAAATATCTGTGTTGGTAGTTCAAAACTTGATTAATTTGTTATTGTTTGCTTTATGTCAATGACAAATATTTGATACATATTCAGGACAAGAACAATTTGAAATAAAAAGTTGGTTCATCGGACCCCCTCCCCTTCCCAAATTAGAAAGTGTACAATAGCATTATATGGTTAAGGTACTGCGAAAGTTTCATTTAATTTTGATGAGGGGGGTTAGGAGGGGAAGCGGATACAAATGTTTACTACAGTGTTCAGATATGATGTCAAAAATACAGTTATTCGGATGATAGAATGAAATAATAAGTGCAGAAGTAAATAATGTCCGTAATAGTTAGTCAAAGTTTCACAAATTTTCGTGCAGCGATTCAAGAGCAGTTGCAGATACAAAAACCGGGACAGAATGACGAAGGGACGAACAAACATACGGACAACTCTTCCATCACTATAAAAGGTGGGGTATAATTAATGTACCATGTACGTAAATGATGACACATTGGAAATTGATCTTCACTTTCACCACAAAATAGGAATCCGAGAAAACGTTGCGCTTGCGCTAATACCATTCATCGACGTCATAAACATCTCTGCTGACAAAGTTATCGTCGACGTATCGCCGATATATTGCACAAGGATAAGTTTTTGGAAGTCTAAAGAATTGATCCCGTGCAGCTTTTCTGAAGAAAGTAGAAATCAAAAGAGAAGTGTGGTGAGTTATCTTATTGCACTTTTCTCAAGTATTATGACTTTTGTTGTTTTCCATTTGAAAACCTACTGAGACAAAAAAAAAAGGATACCACATTTAAGGTAAATTTGATTTTAAGGCCTTCAGCATCTTCTAGTTTAAGTAAGTCTTCTGTTTCTTTGTTTTCAACTGATGTCGTTCTGTTAATGAGAAGTCGTTGTAAGATTACCTATCAAGACAACTTAATGTATTTTGAATTTGCTGATGATCCTCTAGACTTCCATAGATTTTCTGATAAATTTAGTTTGCCTAAACAGCTAATACTATTATTAGTATTTTGGCCAAAGAACTTTTGACCTTAATTACTGAGATTACTATAACCGTCATATAATAACGCAGTAGTCTCAGATAAAATGCAAGTAGGGCAAATTCAAACTTCTCCTTGTCTGGTCGTTCGGGCACTTTTAAAAAAGGTTAGACATCAGCAAATTAGATCTTAAGTTTCGATTACTCTAGGGTCAAGATTAAGTGTTTTTGAAAATGATGGATATATATCTGTTTTCGAATTCTGACTACAACTATCGTGGTTCCGGGGTTTGTACGTCCTTTGAAAAGTTGAGTATGAGCAAACTTAGATTTTGGATGGATACTTTTGATTACTTTGAATAAATGCATTGGTCAATGAATGTTTAAGTATTAGCTTAAAGATGACAGAAAGGCGTGTAAATTTTCTGTTCTGTCCATTTATACAATAAAATAAGTAGTCCTAAAAAAAGTATAATATATAGTTGCTCAAGCAGAATCAAATTTTTACAGGGGATATAGGGGAGGGGTTACAACGTAACATAAGTATGGAGTGGTCAGCCCAAGAAGAAGAAAAAGAAAATCAGGCAGTATCTGGTTTCTGTGAAGCCATCCTTAGTGTTGACGTATTTGAATTCACACTTGCAGCTGGGGATAAGGAAACCGCCTTGATAAAGGAATTAGGTATGAAATCTCCCTCCCCTGTCCTAGCTATTACTTCTGAATATAAAACAAAATCAAGATTGTCTCTTATGATCCTTTGTACATTTATTGACCACTACTAGTATTTCCTATGGATAAATGATAACCTTATGTTTTGTATGGGTCATTTCTCAGATAAAAAATGTCATTTTGATTTACTGTTTCTAAGCCTATATCTTTTCTTTGTTCTTGTATAAGAGAGGGACGAAAGATACCAGAGGGACAGTCAAACTCATAGATCGAAAACAAACTGACAACGCCATGGCCAAAAATAAAAAGACAAGCAGACAAATAACACAACATAGAAAACTAAAGACTAAGCAACACGAACCCCACCAAAAACTGGGGGTGATCTCAGGTGCTCCGGAAAGGTAAGCATGCTTCCTTTGAATCTTTTATCTTTCAAATCAAATTTCATTATTGTTGTTTTCATTCTTTTCCAGTTCTGCTCGGTGGGTGTGGTATGCTCTTCATCACCTCATAAGTAACATTATATGGAGGCGTCGTGTATAGCAGGAATGAAACAGCAACCAAATGACACAAAACTTAAGACATACATAGGTGAATAAACAGCTTTAAACACACATCCTTACAATATGGCAAGGTCAAAATCACCTCGCGTCTATACAAGTTGTAAATAAGTTTACCAGATACTTTTGTTTATTTGAGTTGTTAGGATGTTGTTTCATTGTCATATACCTGATATCGCCTTTAACTACCAGCAACACTAAATTCCCCAATGTTCAAGAACATTAGGATATACACGTGTTTCTCCATTTAGACAAATTAAAAGAACAAGACACAACTGAAAAAGAAAATATAAAAGGAGTAGAGAATGAGTTGACAGTCCAAGAAGACATTCAAAGTGTATCTGATGAATTGAAAGATTTGGAGGTGGAAATAGACGCAACAGAACAGCAGGAAGCATCAGTGAGAGCAGAAGGTAATGACGTAACTTCTTGAATTCCATCGCCACTTGTTTCTTTTACGAGTTTTAATTCTGGACTTCTTTTGTTTTATGTTTTAAAGTTAAAATAATACTTTCTAAGCAGTTATAGCTAGATATTTCCTTTGTATTATTCTCAACTAAACAGTAGCATATTGTCTGTTCGTTTATTTAACAACAGCGAATATTACAAATTGTAAAGCCGATTTCGGTGCTGTAGTTGGGGATTAAGAATTATCATCATCGTCATTTGCTGGATCTGTATATCCTATGTTATCTCATTATTTTTTTTACAATGATAATGACAATTCTAATCACAGTATATAATAGAATATTGGTAAATTAGAACGCGACTGTTACAATCACGTGATATACTGAGAAATTATAATAGATACGTGGACACATTGCTTGTTTTGCTTTTCTCCATATGCACAGCAAATTAAAGGCTTCCAGCAACGAGCGAAAGAACATGCCCCTTACAACAAGCCAAAGGCTATTCTAATTACATGTATATCTATCAAGTTTTGTCTGTCCTTACATGTATGTGCACGAAATATGTGCCACTGAACGTTAAGGAAACAACAAAAAATCAATCAATCCAAGTTTTCGTTTGATTAAGAATGGTTTTCCCCTATTCGATCCGCAAGTTTTCTTAAGGAAAAGGTGAGTGTGATCAATTCATTACATAATTAACCGGTAAAGCCTTGCTACCTAGGTTTTATTCGTTGTCCGTTAATTGCACATTATTAAAAGACCAAGCGTTTATAGATACTAAGGATTTTCTTATCCCAGGCATATAACCTTAGCCGTATTCGGCACAACTTTTTGGAACTTTTGGTCCTCAATGCTCTTCAACTTTGTACTTGTTTTGGCTTTCGGGCATTTTTGATCTGAGCGTCAATGATGGGTCTTATTTAGACGAAACGCGCGTCTGGCGCATTGGATTATAAGCCTGGTACCTTTTGATAGCTATTATTTGTGTGTGTCTCTGTCCTGTATGTTCTCCCATTTATTTGTATTGTAGTCCTGTCATGTAATCTTGTCATTTTAATGTTATATTTAACATTGCCATAAAAGCGGGAGGTTTGGCTAGCCACAAAACCAGGTTCAACCCACCATTTTTTTTAAAATGTCCTGTACCAAGTCAGGAAAATGGCCATTGTTATATTATAGTTCGTTTCTGTGAGTGTTGCATTTTAGTGTTGAGTTTCTGTTGTGTCGTTGTTTTCCTCTTATATTTGATGTATTTCCCTCAGTTTTAGTTTGTAACCCGGATTTGTTTTTTCTCAATCGATTTATGAATTTCGAATAGCGGTATACTACTGTTGCCTTTATTTAGACAATTAAATGCTACTATTTGATGACAGATTTTACAATGGTTGCTTGATTGCTATATTATTTTTTTATAATGTCCTGCAGCAAATATTTAATAACCAAAGTGAATAGCATTGCATAGCATTGGACAAAGCAGAAAAGTCACAATACAAAGAAAAATATTGCAATATAATTTTTTTCCACTAGGGTACACGTAATTGTTTTCCCTTAGCAAGACTTCAAATATAGTAACACATTTTAATCCTGCTTCCCGAATTTTATGAACCGTTATTCTTCTGTGCAGATTTTTAATTATGTGTTTTACTTTAACGACTTATGGTCTAGAAAAGCAAATTTGGTGGTTTGACCCGACCATACGCTGTGCATTTGTCAAGTCTGGCTATCTTGACCATGTGTTGCTCGTTCTTCTTTGTCTTTGTTGGTACATTTGATTTTTTCGGATAAGGGATGCGATGTTGGTTGATGTGATTGGTTGTTACTGTCCAATATTTTTGGTAATTCCTGTCATTTTTTTAAATGTTTTATAGATATTTTCCCCAAACGACAATACATTTGAAAGTATAACATGTTGTACTACATTAATGATGTATAATTTTTTAGGGTACAGCCCAGAATTCTGAACATAATGAAGCTATTAGCAAATAAACGAAAAAGGACAAACAAGAGGAAAAGGTTGTTCAGTTGTATTTTAAAGCTGTTGACAAGATTATGAAAAGGTACACAAAGGATGTCAGATTACAATACAAGAAAGAAGTAAAGAGGAGAAAAAAGGTGGGAAAAACGGAGAGAAAAGATCAAAAGATGTTGGAGAAAGGTATTTATTTTATTGAAATGATAACTTTCTTAAACGATTCAATATGGACGCCTTTAACAGGACGAGCATTCTTTTTTAACTTCAGCCAGACCTTAGAATGATTATTAAAAAATAAAACACACAGTAAAATATAACTATACTTCTCCTTATTTTTATAATATAATTTTAAATCTTCATGAACTTAATTGATTTTAACATTTGCATTTACAGAAATGTAGAGGATTGAGAAAGAAGGTGTAAAAAATAAAAAGAAGAAAAAGGCCAAAACTATGACTGTAAAGGAAAAACACACTGATTTAATGGAAAGCAAAGCAAAGAAAGAGACAGAGAATAATAAGGGTTATAAGAAGAAAGAGGCACAAACTGTAGATGCTGTAGATGTTAAGCGAAATGGTATGAAGAAAAGCAAAACAAAGATAGAGGCAGAGAAAAACAAAGATGAAAAGAAAGAGTCCCAAACTATGGATATTAATAAGGAAAAACATTGATAAAATGGGTACTACCAATGGCGGAAAGAAAAACACAATTTCGGCAAATATTCGTGCATTTTTCGAATCTTTTTTTTTTAATAAACGACGGAAAAAGGATAAAGCTGTAGTTTGATAAATCGTTTTTTGTATTATATAAAATTTTCCATATTTTTTATCGCTGTTTTTGTATTCTATTTTCTGAATGGGAAGTCAAAATGGAATTAGGTGAAAAAGGATGACACGAATGGACCTGCCTCACGTAAGATGTAAGTCCTCCTGAACGAAATACAAGTTCGATGTCTTAGTCTCAATCAATTACAAATAATTAAGAAAAAAGTCATTAGCTACAGGCAAAACGAAAAGAGGGGCCTAACAAGTACTATTTTCATGTCATTTTTATAAATCCAAGAGCTGTAACTATGTTAAAAGTAGGTCATTCGAAACACGAACTCGACTTGTACCTCATCATCATATACATACCAAAACATTATAAAAATAAGATGTGGTAAGTTTGCTGATAAAACAACTAGTCACAGAGACCAAAAGACGTCGATTTATGCAATTAGGGCACTGTTTTCATGCTGATATTTTCACATTTTTTAATGCGAACACATTGATAGTAAAAAAAAGGAAATAAAAAAGAAAATAGCAAAATAATTAAAAACAAATATCAGAAATTTACAGAAATAGAAAATAATGCCCCCGAGTTCATATATTATAGGACTATTACATGCTCCTGACTTTGGACAGGCACATAAAGAAGTTCTCAACACTACCCTTAAGGTGGTTCTGCAATTTACAAGTGCGCAGTTTTTAACGCATGAAAAACTATTTTGACGATATTGGAAAGCGGGCATGTCTGAGAGCACCTCCTGATGTCAACAAGCGATGCAAAACTTTTTACAAAAAAAAGGAAATACGGTCAGAAATACAGAGAGGTTTGTTAATTTGTCAAATGAAATTTTAAAAGGACAGAAATAAAGGCATGATGATGTGCATTAAAAAAAAGAAAATTTTGACATGCTGTACGACTGCCGCGATGACGAAATTTTTAAACGTATACAAAGGACCTAGATGTAAACAACTGTATGATGTCACCGTACAGCCTTCGACAACGAGTAATACCCATATAGTATGGTATAAAAGGCATCGTGGGTTCATCGATCTTCATCTGTCATACATCTTTTTTATGCCCCGCAACTAAAAGTTGGGGGACATATTATTTTATCCCTGTCCGTCTGTCCGTCCGTCCTTCCGTCCTTCTGTCCTTCCGTCCTTCTGTCCTTCCGTCTTTCTGTCCTTCCGTCTTTCCGTCCTTCCGACCTTCTGTCGGTCCGTCCCATTATGGGTATATAGTTATTCCGCATAACTCCTCCTACAGTTTGAATGCTAGGAAGTTTTCACTTTGCGGTCTGTTTTTACATATATTGAAGGTTTGTATGTGGTCAGGGTTTCGATTTTTATTAATATTTGCTCTTTTGGGAGATAGTTGAACTTTGTCATTTTTTGGAGTATTTACTTGCATAAGAGGTGCATAGCGTTTCCGGATAACTCCTCCTACAGTGAACCATAGACCTTTGTGCTCCCATGCTTAACTTTGTGTATTTTAAAAAAACACTACGCATCTGCGGAGGCATCATTTGTGTCTCCCAGACACAATAATATCTTGAAAGAAAGTCCTACCGTGATTTACTTGATTGACCGGCGAAAAGTCTTGAGGGGATAGATGCAAAATCTTGTTAGATGTCTGCTTTCAAAACCAATAGAATGTGCAGTTTTAGAACAGGTAAAGAAGGAAACGTATTCTGCCTTTCCCAACCATGAACATGATCGATTATTAGATGGGCTGTTGATTGCGTAAGGTGCAGAGATATACATCTTTAGCATGCTGAATTAAACGGACATATATACCTTTAAAACGTGGAGGAAATGAAACGACTAAAAATCCAGTGACATTTTTGGGGAATATTTATTTTGACACGATGAAAACAAGTATCCACCAACTTATCAATATCGCCTCTTCGTTTATAGACCACACTATTCCTTTTTGTAGCTCTCATCGGGCATTCATTTGTTTCGAGTATAGGGAACCGTTTTTAATTTATGGTTAGGATTACAAATTTGGCTTGTGTTAGAGTACCCCCCTATTTTTTTTAATTTATTGTTGTGTATACATTTTGTTCAAATGTATTAGGACCTTTTATGGTCATTGATTTCATTGTTTCGTAGGCCAAGGAGGTGGAGCTAGATAGTGAATAACTACTTCTGAGATGGAAGTTAGAGCACTGGTCTTAGCTCTTCCCATTCTTTGTTTTTCCTATGACAAGCGACACACGGCGGGACAGGAGAATGCAATTACTAAAATATCATTCAGTTAACGCACTCCTCTAAATATAACAGAATTTAACTCCGTCGAAGATCAAAGGAAAAATTACCATTCATGTTACAAGAATATGTATTGTTCCAATTAAGGGCCCTTGATTGGCAGCATGACATATATACACACAAAACAATACACTATATTTGTAACAAAAAACATATTTTTTACATTGAAATGAGCATAACGAAATCAGATATCTATATTTTGATTAGATTGGTCTGCAATCGGTCTGCAATCAAACTTTAACACAAATACTATTGTAGTCTGCAATGTTACGGGTCAAGTACATGCATTTACAACAGGAATATGTCATGAATCTTATATATAATTATTTAATATTATTCACGATGGATTGTCCAAATACATTGTTAAAGGATTCCAGAATTATATAAAGGTGTACATTGATGGGCATAATATGTGTCTAATATTGATTATTTCGTAAATGATCTATTGATGGTTTTATTCATAATATTTTGTGGTTGTGGTAAGGGTGGTGGTTGTCACATAAATGATCGACATTCATCCTTATACCAGTCTTCAGAAATCCAATTATAAATCATTTCAGATAAATATCACAAGGCCACACTTTGGTCCTTCAATGGGTCAATTTCAAAAGCCTTAAAACAAATCACTGCATAAGGGTACAGGATCCAAAGAAAACTTTGGCCGCAATCTACGATCCAAAATGTTCTGCAACTCAAGAGTCCCAAGATTGTATTGAATATATAGACTCAAAACTTGTCTGGGTCAGGGGTTGCATCCAAAGTTATCTTAGCTAAAAACTGAAAAAAGACGCTCAAGTTATCTTATATGCTCTTCTGTAGGATTAATTTATAAAAAAAATATAATAAAAAATAGTTTGATACAAATATGTACATCGTTTTATCCTCGAATGCACAAAATGACCAAATTACATTTTTCTAAGTTTGTGAGGGTATAAAACAAGACGTTCGACCTCGACAGACGGTTCATATTTCCGGAGATATAACTTAAAAGTTGTTATTAAAAGAAACTTAAATAACCGTCTTAACATTTATTGTAATTTCACGGCCACATTACATATGTCAATCGATAAAGATTCGCCTCAAAACAAGCAATAGAGAGAGACTATATCGATCTGGTTCATTCGAAAAACGCAATAATCTAGAACTTCTTATTTCTAGGGTTTTTGTCCGGTGTGAAAGAAATAAGTAATTACTTTGATGGTTGATAATTAAAAAAAGGTGGTATGAATGCCAATGAGACAACCCTCCAAATGACGTAGAAGTTAATATCTATGGGTCTATATATATGGCCTTCAACAATGAGCAAAATCCCGTTTTGAAAATCCTTTACCTTCAACTCCATTTTCTAAAATAATAATCGAAGTTGTGTTAGGTCACCAGTTTATTATATAAATAAATCTTTTTTTATGAAGACTACAATGTATATATATTAACACACTTTTAAATGAATTAATTAAATTACATGGCTGGTTCATAAGAATCCATAATTTGACTGGCAGACAACAATCACAAGGCATTCAAATATTATGTCATTTTTCAATAAAATGCATTATTTCTCCATGACAACATTACAACAATGCATAGTAAACATACAAAAAACTTAATCTAACGTGAAGGTAATAACAAAGACATGTAAAATAAGAATTGAATGCTTCTTTACTGTACTTTTATGGAGTTGTCAAAGGACACGCATTTTTTTGTATAGAGCTTCCATGCTTCAAACAAAATTTGTTTCAATCAATGCTTTTAAATCCCAATTAAATTACAGAAAGAACCATGCAATCATTAAATACACAGTAATTAGATATAATTCGCATATCATTTACTGTAGGAGTACTGGTCTTTATTGGGTGTCAATTTTTGTGGATTGTGAAAACATATTTGGTTCCTTCGTTGTTTTCGATTTATGGTTTTAAGATAAACATATTCGCACTCAATGGAAAATATGTAATATTTAGTGTAATTAATTTTGTAGCTGAACGGACCCATGGAATCCCTTAAAATGATCTTGAAGTATAGATTCTAGGTACTGACGTTGTTTTTCATCTAAGTTAATAACGTGTTATAATGTTCTTTTTATTTGTCTTTGTTATTTGTTTTTATAGTGATTAAGATTATAACACAATGTTAACTGCTGTACCCCAATTTTTGACATTTTTACCTATTATGTCTGTTTGTTTTGCTCACACATTGTTGTCAATATAATGAAATTCTATGCAACTGTCATACAATGAGAGGTTTAGCTAGATATAAAACCAGGTTTAATCCACCATTTTCTAGATAAGGAAATGCCTGTACCAAGTCAGGAATATGACAGTTGTTTTCCATTCGTTTGATGTGTTTCAGCTTTTGATTTTACCATTTGATGAAGGACTTTCCGTTTTGAATTTCCTTGGAGTTCGGTATTTTTGTTATTTTACTTTTTTTTTGCACTCCATAAACAAAAATACTTTTATAGTACATTTTTATCTAGATTATACACACTTAGAAGGCAAAAGTTAAAATAAAAGCAAGGAATATCATTAAAGTGATATGAACAGCAATATATAAAACTTAGAAAATTCTACAAACAATTTGTTTAGTGTTTTTTATATAAAAAGTTAATGAGTATTATGATATTAATCAGATGTTTTGTATGTTCACATTTCAATTTAACTTCCAAGTTTTAGTTAAAACAAGGAAAAAGACAATTAGATAAAAAAGGAGTTTTGTTATCTTCTACAAATTGTTCCATTACCTGCAAAAAGCAATCAAATTAACAAATGATGACAAATAATTACCATAAGGACTACATTATTTCAGACATAAAACACATAATATTGTGGAGGCTTGAAACAAACACAAAATTCAATTACATTCTTAAGACTGTTTTTGAGTTTATAAGGGATTCATTTCACTTCTAGGTTTCATATGTTACTTGCAGTTATCTTTATCAATTGAAAAGGGATCGATATACCAGAAGTGTTTTAGCTAACGCAAAGGTCTAAAATTATTTACAGTTAATGCATTTGTATTTAAATAATTCTGATAAGATACATTTCAAAATAATCGTTCTTTTTCATTTAAATACAATGATAATGTCCTAAAAAGTTGGACTTCTCCCTTTTGCTCTCCCTTTCTTCAACACCCATTCACCGACCTAAGCCCATTGTTTTAATTAATCGTCCCAGAAAACATTAACAACTTAACACGCAACAGATATAAAGATTACTGAAGTTGAAAAAATAAAGCAAACGGTGTTCAAATCACATTTATAGCATCTACAATGACAACTGGCCTCGAAACATTTACAACAGCTTGACTGATAACAGGTCCAGCAATGCTGATAACAGCAGACGTTTAAAATATAAAGTCAAAATATATCGAAAAACCAGACAACAACCAAATACAATTCCAAAGAAAGATAATGCAGGACGATTAAAGTCTAAAAATGCGAAAAATCCACAAACTACAGCAATTCCAATAGAGCCATATCGTGCAAAAAATTGCAAGAACAACAGCCGACATAGATGTCTATCTTCCAATGTTTTCTTTCGTCTCCTTGAAATTGAATTGTTAAATACGAAAGACAAAAATAGTATAGTTTATATTCCTGTAGAGACAGCAACAGTCGCCAAACACGTCGTCAGGGCTGCTTCATAAATAAATTTCTCTGCAATATTACAAATAAAATTCGTATCAGTGTGATTCTTCATTTCGTCAAGGATAGCACTACTTGTGTTTTTAAAAGCACCATGGATATAGGGCAAATGAGCAGCCAAGCCTATTCTGATATCCGCTTCGTTGCGTATATTGCTTCCTCTTTGTCCCCACATTTAATAATTCTACTTTCGACGGTAAGGCTGACAATAGCTGCAACAATTACTTTAACGTAAGCTCTACGCACCAATGCACCAGCAATGGCGCCGAGGGCAGCTACTAACAAAGCTGTTTTGAGTCCTACTTCTTTACAGTCTATTATTAAAATGTTGATCAAATCAATAAAACAGATCCTGGAGCAAGTGTTTGTGTCTGCTTGATAACTGACACTCTTTCCGGATAAAATATAGTTTATTGCGTGCTCACAATTATTTGATGATATTTCATACTTTCTCTCACTGAGACGATTAAAAGCTTCCTCAATTTCTTTTCTTGTACTTATATAGTTCTCCTGTTCAACTAAGAATACACCCTGCTCAAAGTTTAAAATAGCATGTGTATGTGTATAATTGTCGATTTCTTCCATCAAGAATGTCTGCTGTACAAATTTACCGATGCCATCATAATTCTCCATCCCAATTTCAGCCGAGCTTGTGTATTGTCCGATGGTGACAGCATCTATCCCATCAGATACTTTAGAGATTGCCAACACCAGAAAATGGTGGAAGTTGTCTTGAACAGCTTCTCGTTTCACTTTTATATGAGACAACGGTTTACACTTACATCGAAAATCATCATAATTTTCCAGTTTATTTGGATCTTTTTCCTGGCAAGGAATTTCGATATTTTCGTCTTTAATTTCAATTCTTATAGTATCATCTTCACCATGACTACAAACCTACAAAATTAAAAAAGAACGGATTTTTACATAATTTTTCTTTTATGGTTAGAATATGAAAACTTTATTAATTGTTGCCATTTAAATCTATGAACAAATGATTGATTCTAATATGACGCGCTTCTTTCGCTTTGTAAACAACAGCGTGATAAAATTCTCGATATATCTATACTTAGCGCAGACTCAGAGATGTACATATTGATGGCTGTTACTATTTACCTCCCATGTAAATCCACATGTATCGTAACCTATGTGCAAACACTATGTCGATTTCGTTGTGTTCAAATTGTAATTGAAAAAGAAACTACAGAACCGTTATTCTTATTCTAATGCATAACAAAAAGAATTAATGAACAAGAGCTAAAAAAATGTATAAATCAAAACAAAATTTAAATTCCGCGAAATTTCATGAACGATCTTGGTGCATTCACGTCATGTCATAACATGACATCATACGAATGAAAAAACTCAAGGTAAAGGTTTTCCGTTACGTATACGCCCTACGTTCGGATAATATCGCATTAAAATGGAGTTTTGAGGTAGGTGTTGTTTTATTTTCTATTCTATTGCATTATTCGCACATTTGTGGATTTCAGCAAGTCAACATGGTGGCTCACTCCTTAGTTACGACATATCAACTGTGGATTTGACAGTAAATAGTAGCCAACGAAAAAAAATGTTTGGATTAAGAATTATAAGGATTGAACACATTTTTTCTAGTGGTTATTTAAGATATAATCCATACAAGACTTAAATTTATTTGACATGTGTAGCTTTTATCTTACAGGGCGTAAATTAGAACAGCCATACTTACCGCAATCTTACCTTCGCTTCAGTTTTTAAATTACCGTATCTGGACTATTAGAATCGAAATAATTCATGGAAGCCATAGATTTGTTGGACATTTACATATGGCCTGGGCCGTGATATTCGTTAATTTGGATAAAATTAACGAATATCACAGACCAGGCCATGTGTAAATGTCCGACAAATCTTTTGCTTACATGAATTATTTCTTAATTTATATATATATATATATAGTTTATTGTTTTCTGTTTAGTATTAAATTTATAATTCCATTTATTACATCGGTGATCCGTTTATTTGGCAATCGCCAATGGCAGTCAGCAGGGTTTAAGAACATTTGTTGTTCGACCTGTTAGTCAAATGCGTTTTGTTAAAATATACTTTTTCACTTTTTTGGTCTTTTGGAAAATGTTGTTTGTGCTGTATTTATTCCCCTCTAACAAGAAATTTGTTTTGCATGTACACGTATAAAAATTGCGGTTTTTATCCAACGCAATCATAGGTTTGAACGTTGTTTTCAATTTAGACTTGTTTATATATATATATATATATATATATGTTGTATTTTGATGTATGAATGTAAACTGTATACATGTATTTTGTGTGAGAGCCTGAATGAAAATTAGACTAGTTCTAATTGAGTTACCCTCTATAAATAAAGAATTTATTATTATTACTATTATTATTATTGACATGCCATGTCATGTCAAATATAGGTATATATATGTGTGGGCAACTTTGATCGTATGGCAGAAGTCTTTGGTAATACGATAAAACCAAGCAAAAGAAACGAAATGTTCTAAAACATTTTCGTAATTTAAATGTAAGGAATATCTTAGAAAATTTTGGCTTTTTTTAACACTTATTTATAGATTTATTATACCGAACTTACCGTAGTTATATTCGACAACCTATGATAATTACTGCCCGCCATCGTTCTGATTAAAATTCAGATCTATCGGAACTCGCTTACTCGTCGTCATAACGAAATCAGAGATCTATAGTTTAATTAGATTAGGCTGAAATCAAACTGTAAACACAAATTCTATTGTAACTGCGGCCAAGCTTAGCGAAAGGTCGTGCGACATAATCAGTCAAACAAATCTTTTAGATAAACCAAAACAGGAACGATCGTTGTCATTGGTCAATTCAAACCTTCGACCTCAAATAAACTTTCAAGCCCCGCCCAAGCACACCTGCGAAAGATGAACTCGCATACTGTAAACAATCGAAAATTGAAAGGGTTGATTGGGTAAAGGATTGTGTACTTGATTATCTTATGGCAATTCTAGCTTAAATACATGTGCATGTAAAATGTATTTATATTAAATTTTGTGCAATAGTTCTTTCTAAAGTCTTTCGTTTTAAATTTTTGAATTTCGTAAGAAGGGTTCTTAATTTATTTTTAAGGCGAAATATTGAAAAGTAAAATAACAAAAATACCGAACTCCAAGGAACTACCATGAACATGTGAAAAAAATGCAAATCAATTCCTGGTTTACATATAATAGTTCATAAACCATTTGTTTTTTGTATAATAATCCCACATTTCAATGGTGAAATGAATAAACTATTTATGTGTTAAATCTTCTGTTCAACAGTTTTGCAAATACGTTACAAACTCTACTGTTCCCTAAAAAAATTTCTTAACTGTTTTATCACATTGTTTGGATGATATATATATATTAAAGTACAATGTAGCTATAAACATAAGAAAAGTTAAATTCACATGGTGTGGATTCAATACTATTCCTAAGATACCAATTTTCGTGGATTTCATGGTTATAGGTAAACCTTGAATTAGAATGTCCACTAAAACACACATTTTTCTATTGGTCTGTAGGGAGGCTTAGGCAAAACCACGAAATCAAATCTCCATGAAATTACAATTTTTCCTCAATCATCGAACATTAATTTTGTATTCACGAAAAGAAATTAATCCACAGTAATATGATAAATAAGACTGAACTAAACTGCTTTCAGTCTTAACTATAGTGGCAGTTGCAGAAAAGGATAAGGATTATGGTCCAAACTAATAGAAAGTTTGTATTGCAATGGTAGGATTCAAGTAAACATAAAACTGATCGTGTGTACCAATGGATATAAAAATAATAAGAAGAGGTGGTATGATTGCCAATGAGACAACCCTCCTAATGACGTAGAAGTTTACAACTATGGGTCACTGTAAGGCCTTCAACAATGAGCAAAATCCCTTTTTGAAAATCATTTACCTTCAACTCCATTTCTTTAAATAATAATCGAAGTTGTGTTAGGTCACTAGTTTATTATATAAATAAATCCTTTTTTTTTTAGGAAGACTACATTGTATATATATTAACACACTTTTAAAAATATTAATTAGACTACATGGATGATTCATAAGAATCCATAATTTGACTGGCAGACAACAATCAAAAGGCATTCCAATATTATGTCATTTTTCAATAACATGCAAAATTTCTCCATGACAACATTACAACAATGCATAGGAAACATACATAAAACTTAATTGAACTTCAACGAAGGCCACGCTTGAAATAAATTCCATTTTAGTAAATATTTTGGCTTTAAACTGCCATAAATGAAAAAATTCGCGAAACCGTTACATCGTCTTAGACCCCGTTCACACTTGGACATTTAGATCGATTTAAACTAGATCGGTTTACATAAGATCGATTTAAGTTCAATGTGAACGATTTGAATCGATCTTGAATCGGTCTAAACTAAAACACTAAGGTTCACACTAGCTTTTTTTTAATCGATCTAAATTTGAATCGATCTAAATAAAACCAGTTAGCGTTCTCATTACTAACGATCTCTATCGACTGCGTTCACACTACAAGTAAAAATGCAATCGATCCGACCTTATTATCAGTGAAATTGTAAACACTGTGTATAAATAGGAATATTTAATCAAATTAAAGTGTTGATACACACGCTTGCAAAAAAATAATGGATGAAGTTATTGTAATTTTGCCGCCATACATGCGCACAAATTATTTTCGATTCAATCGTACTAGTTTCGATCGATCTCTGCGTTCACATTTAAAGTGAACCGATCTAACTTTAAATGCGAACGAAGAGATCGATCTAAACTAATACGATTAAATTGAAAACATTTTGTGCGCCTGTATGACGGCAAAACTACACGTGCAACTTATTACAAAACGGATGACCAACATATATAAAAGGGCTGGAAATTAACGAAAACTATTAGAACAGCAATATCAACATTTGAATTTGTAATTCATGTGAAATAATATCTTGATCCATTATCTTTTTGCAAGCGTGTGTATCAACACATTAATTTGATTAAATATTTCTATTCATACAGAGTGTTTCACCAGTAACTAGTTCAAACCGATTGCATGTTTACTTGTAGTGTGAACGCAGTGGTTCAGATTAATTAGACCTTTAGAGATCGTTAGGATTAACGATGATGTGAAAGAACGCTAACTCATTTTATTTAGATCGATTCAAATTTAGATCGATTAAAAAATGCTAGTGCGAACGGGGTCTTTGACATCTAAACAATGTGACGTCATAGGTATACTCCCGATGTCAAACATTATATAAATAACACATAACTGAGAGGGTGATAGAGCAGATTGTTACCCCGAATAAACATTGTCAACCGAGGCGAAGGTTTTGAGGCTAAAACGTAGAACTCGAGCACTGTCTTTAAAATTATTGATGTAAATTAAATTCATTTTCCTTTGAATTATCGATTTTGATTGGTCTGCACGAGAGGGTGACATTCAAAAAATTGTCTCCCGCTGAGCCATGGGATAGAGTAAATTATCTCCCTCGTATAAGCCAATCAAAATCTGGCATTTTAACGTGAAGTATAATAAAAACATTTATACTTTTCGTACCCTTCTGAATGGTTTAAATATTGACAAAAATAAGATCGTGAAGCACAAAATGTTACTTTTTTGTTAATTTTTTGAGAATTCACATACTAAAAAAAAATTGATATTCAGAATGGTGGCTTTCCTTAGTTACGGACCGGTAGAAACTATTTGTCAACGTCCAATGAAAATGATCGTTCCAAACGAATAGCATTAGAATGAGTATTATGATATTCATCAGATGTTTGGTATGTTCACATTCCAATTTAACTTAAATTTAACAAGGAAAGACAATCAGATAAAAAAGGAGTTGTGTTATCTTCTACAAATCGTTCCTTTACCTGATAAACCAATCAAATTAACAGATGATGCTTATGACTTACATTATTTCAGTGAAAAAAAAAACTAAAAAGAGGCATGAAACAAACACAAAGTTCTATTACATTCTTCTGATTGGCTGAAAGTTTTTTGTCTATCCGCTCATAGACATAATTTTGTCCTGTGACCGTGACGTCATCAACGGTTTTTTTTTCATAATTTACTCCTTAAAAATGGAATTTAGAATTAAATTATAAGGAATGACTGTAATATGTTTTCTGTCTATGAAGAAATAACCTAAAAAATGTGGTGCACACTGAATAACCCGCATATATGTCTATGAGCTGATCAGAAAAATGTAATAGAACTTTGTGTTTGTTTCATGCCTCTTTTAAGTCTTTTTTATGTCTGAAATAATGTAGTCCTTATGGTAGGTCATAAGCATCATCTGTTGATTTGCATCTGTTAATTTGATTGGTTTATCAGGTAAAGGAACAATTTGTAGAAGATAACAAAACCAAAAGCATAGCGGGTTATTCAGTGTGCACCACATTTTGTAGGTTATTTCTTCATAGACAGAAAAAATATTACAGTCATTCCTTAAATAATCGTTCTTTTTATTTAAAGACAATGATTATGTTCTAAAAAGTCGGACCCCTTTCTTTCGCTCTCCCTTTCTTCAACACCCATTCACCGACCTAAGCCCATAGTTTTAATTAATCGTTTTTTTTTTTTTAACACTTGAATAAAGTTTTATTGCACTAAAGCTGTTAACAATGACCTTACCGCTACAGCTTTAACAGTAAGGTACCCCGATATTGTTAATATCTATAAGAACAGGGTTTCATATAGATAAGTAGTATTTTCTTATATTTTATATTAGTAATAGTACAATTAAATACAATGTTCAATAATAATATGACATACTAATCCGAAATTAATTATCTACTGTTTTTTTACAATTAAATACAATGTTCAATAATAATATGATACACTAATCCGAAATAAATTATCTACTGTCATCTCGTTTATCAATTGCATGGTTTAAATGTGTGGAATATCGATTTTCTTGATCGGATGTTTTACCTTGTTTAAAGGTGAGAGCATGCTTTTTAATGGATGTTTATTGTGGAATTTGCCGATTTTATATCTTAATCCTTGGATTTCAAACTTATTAGGTGAGTAATTTATTTATTTATATAGTTAAGATATCTGTCTGCTTAAGAATATCATAAAAATGTTTTTTTTTTTTTTTGAAGAAAACAAATTTCTGTTCTTTAGATTAAATTTTGAAACACCCGGACTGCATTGTATTCTTTGTCTAGATTGTATGATCTAAAGTATTCGTCAAATTCAGATTTAAAGAGAATGAATACATTAGTAGATTTATTTCTTTGGTTTGATACATAGTACGATTTGTAGATTGCAAATCCTATAATTGTCAGAATTATATTGAATCCGATATACTCGCTATCTGTTATTTTGTAGCCTATTACTATATCTTTTAAGTTGATTTTTTTATTAAAGTTCATTTGAGATAAAATTTTATTTATAATTTCCCAAAATTCTTTTAGAAATTTACATTCAATAAAAAAGTGATGATACGTGTCTTTAAGTTGACAAAGTTGACAATAGGGGCTAGATTCGATTTTCCATTTGTAGAGATTTTCTCCATTTGGGAGAATGCAGCTTATCAATTTCCATCTAAACATTTTTAGTTTATTCAGTTTTAAATTTTGGTGTATAAATTTAAACGTATATTTGGTAAAATTGTAATTGATTTCTAGTTCTTTTTTCCATTTATTTATGCCGATGTTTGGAGAAATTTTTTGTCGAACGAGGTATTGATATACCTTTTTGTTGCTTAAATTTTCAAATTCAATGTTTTCTTTGTTTATATTGATAAATAATCTGTTAAAATTTACATTTGATTTGATGGATTCTTTCTTGGCTAAAACTTTTAGCCATGAGGTTGGTATTGCTTTTTTGACTATCGAAATTTCTGAAATCCAATTTTTAGTGTTTTGCAGTTTTTTAAATATTTTTTCGTGGGCAATTTTTCCATTGTCGTCAATAATATCATTAAGATAAATGAAATCACTGTGTATCCAATTATGCATAATAAGCGGCTTGTTTTGAAATTTGATAAATTTATTACCCCAGATAACTTGCTTTCTTATCTCGACAAAGTTTTTCAGTTCTGTGTTTTTCGTTTCATGAATTAAAATCCAACTTTTTATTATATCTAAGTAAAAATCTGGAATATCCTTAGTTATATCTAGTTTTTTTAAGGTTTGGTTATTTAAGTTCATTCTAAAAATAAGGTAATTTTCCCCTAATTTGTTTAAAAATAGCTTTGGGATCAATGTCCAATTTTCTTGTTTTGCCTGTAGCAACCTAGAGACCCATCTTATCTTAAGAGAGGAGAAGTAGCTTTTTATGTCGATCATATTTAGCCCTCCCTGGTTGTAATCTGCTACCAATGTATATCTTTTGATTTTATCTTTTTTACCATCCCATATAAAACTAAAGATTTCTCTTTCTAGTTCAAGTATATTTGAGTTACTTAAAACTGTAACGTTCGCTAAAAAAGTAAATTGTGGTATAATGAGGGTTTTAACTATTAGAATTTTACCTAAAATTGTTAAGTTTCTTTTTTTCCACGATGTAATTAGATTTCGACTCTTTTCATATCTAGTATCCCAATTCAATTTTTCACAATCTTTTTTATTAATGCCGAAATATATTCCTAACACTTTTACGGGTTTATCCGTGAAATTAATTTCATCTACTTTATCCCTACAATGTTTGAGTTTACCAATCCAGATTCCTTCTGTTTTATTTTTATTTAGTTGTAGTCCGGAAAAAGTTCCAAAAATTTCGATTACATTTAATGCTGTTCGGATTTCTTCTTTCGATTTGAGGAATAGAGTTGTATCATCAGCAACTTGCGTGATTTTCAAGCTATGTGTTTTACTATCAATTTTTAATTCTATGCCTCTTATATTTTTGTTTTGCCTTAGTTGGTTGGCCATTATTTCTACTGACATTACAAAAAGTAGAGAAGAGCACGGGCATCCCTGCCGGATACCTCTAAGGGGTCCAAAAGGGGAAGATATCCACCCGTTATTGAATATAGAGCTATTTATATTTGTATACAAGGTTCTTATCCAATTTATGAAGGGTTTATTAAAACCAAAATATTCTAAAGTATGATACATAAAATTCCATTCTAATGTGTCGAAAGCTTTCGAAAAATCTATGAATAAAATAGCACCTTCTATATTGAACTTATCTGCGTAATCTATTACATCTTGTATTTGGCGTAGATTAAAACCTATGAATCTGTTCTTGATGTATCCTGTTTGATCAGCATTAATGATTAGATTTAGGATTTTTTTTATTCTTAAAGCTAAAGTGTAGGAGAGTATTTTATAATCACTATTTAATAATGATATTGGTCTGTAGTTTGTGAGTTCCAACGGATCATTTTTTTTATAAATTAGATTCAGTAAACTTTGTCTTTGCGTAAATGGCAGTTGTATACTGTAAATTCAGAAATTATTGCGAGGTTTTTATTATTGCGAAAAATGCGACAGAGTTGTAAACGCAATAATTTAAACTCGCATTTTGAAATATTTTATATGAATTAAACAGGATTTTTCTCAAAATCGTAAAAATTAAAATCGCATTTAAGTCTAAAATGACAAAATCGCAATAATAAATAGACGCAATAATTTCTGAATTTACAGTATTTTCAAAGCTAAAGTTAAAAATTTTTACAAGTAGAGGTCCAAGAAGTCCCCAAAATTTTTTATAAAAGTTAATGCTTATCCCGTCCATTCCTGGACTTTTATTTAATTTTAGATTATTGACTGCAATAGTTAATTCTTCTAGCGTTACGTATCCGTCACAAGATTTACTTTCTTCTTTTGATAATTTATAATTGCGTTTTGTTTCAGTAATGTATTTTTGAACATCTATATCCGGTTTTTGTTTAGTGTCGTATAAATTAGCATAAAAATCCCTTTCAAGCTTTAATATTTTATCTTGATCTGTTACTATTTCCCCATTATTGTTTCTCAGTTTAAGTATTGTCTTTTTCGTTTGTTTAGATTTTTCAAGACCTAGGAAATACGCGTTATTTTTTTCTCCTTTTTCTACCCACTCTTGTTTTGATCTTATTTGAGCTCCTTTAGCTTTGTATTCATATTGGTTTTCTAGCTCTTTTTCTAATGTGGATATTTTTTCTTTTATAAAATCATTTTCCTCATTATTTAATTTCTCATATAATATTTTTAGTTGTGATTCTAAATTACGTGTTACATTTTTCCTATTTTTTGCTTTAATTTTACTATACTTAATACTATATTCCTTTATTTCCAATTTGAAGGAGTCCCACAGAAGTCTTGGATCTATTTCATTTTTTTCTATCTTATTACTATGTTTTTGTATTATTTTACTTATATTGCATTCATAATCTTGCTCGTCGAGGATACCGTTATTAATTTTCCAGTAACCCGGGCCTCTAGTTTCAGTTGAGACAGATTGTAATTGTATGGAAACTGCTTGGTGGTCAGTGCTTTTAATAAGAATAGGCCTAATATCACACGACTTAACGTTTAACATGAAATCTTTTTTGACTAGGAACATGTCAATTCGAATAGACTGGACTGGATTTTTACGTCTCCATGTATATTGGATCTTTTGGGGGTTAACGTGTCTCCATATATCTATTAAGTCATTTGATTTTATTAAATTTTTTAGGCTATTGACTGGTTTACTAACTTTTTTACGAGTATTTGAACTTTTCCTATCTACATTTTTAAGGGCATCATTCATGTCTCCTCCTAAAATTATTGTACCTATTGCGTTTTTGTTTATAAAGTCATTTAATTTTTTGTAAAAGCTATTTCGTTCAGATTCTATATTTGGGGCATATATGTTTATAAGAGAATAAATTATATTTTCAAATTCGATATTTATCATGATTATTCGACCTTCTAAATCTTTATGCTCATCTATTAATTTATAGTCTACTTTTTTATTAATCAATATAGCTACCCCTTTGCTTGATGTCGTCCCATGGCTATAATAAAGAGAATGATCTGATTCGATAGTTAGAACGTTTTCTAGAGATGTATTGAAGTGAGTTTCTTGAATAAAAGATATTTTACATTTCTGATTTTTTATCCATTGGTAAAATCTCGATCTCTTTTGTTTATCTCGAAGTCCTTTAACATTAGCTGTACAAATGTGCAGGTTATTTAACATGTTTCAATTAAAAAAAAAAAAAAAAAAAAAAAAAAAAAAAAAAAAAAAAAAAAAAAAAAATAAAAAATATGTAACTTAAAGTTGATTTTTATGTTTATTTTAATTAGTAAGTGTACTTTATGTTGGGTCGCGTTTTTAAAGTACATTTTATTTCACCCACATTTAATCGTCGTTTTATAGCGTGGGAGTTACCTGTGAAAATGATTACATTTATCAATTTTCTTTTGTGTAATTGGATTGCAACAATATTGTTATAGTCTGTTTCACGAATGAATTTGTCCAATATTGAGATGATAATTTTGAAACATATAATATATGTTCATAGCAATTACTGCATACCTGAAATACAAATCACACAACATATACATAGAACTATTAATAAAATTACAAATTGACACATTTCTTTGCTTTGTGCAAATTAAAACAAATGTATGGTTTTGACTGAGGAAAACTAATATACTGTCTCTAATTTTCTCAGCTAGTAATGTGGTTATATTTTCAAATATTTCGAAATCTGATGAAACGGATCTGTTTGTTTTTGATATTTTGTTTTTCATAACATTTTTACATTGTTTATTTGCTTTTTGCATAATATTTTCCTTTTCTCTATTTTCAGTTACTTTATCGGATTTATGCTGTGAAGATGTACTAAGAATAGTTATTAAGGTGAGTAAATCTTTACTTTTGTTTTGATCTTGTTGAGTACATCTACTATAGATTAAAGTTGTAAACCTAAAGGGTTTTAAATAGAAAAAAGACTGGTTAAATTTTCTAATATAAGTGTTTTTATCTCTGACAATTTTTGTTTTTGGTATTATCAAATATACTTCTGTTAATAGTATCATATACATGAAAATATATGGTATAATGCAATATGTGCAAAATTTCACGTTTCTTTTTTTTTTTTTGTATTTACTCTTGTTACATTTGTTTTGGAATCTTTATTCCATTCAATTATCTTTCTATAAATACTAAATACACAATTAATCGTCCCAGAAAACAATAACAACTAAACACGCAACATATATAAAGATTACTGAAGATAGAAAAATAAAACAAACGTTGCTCAAATGACATCTATAGCATCTACAATGACAACTGGCCTCGTAACATTTACAACAGCTTGACTGATAACAGGTCCAGCAACACTGAGAACAACAGACGTTAAAAATCATCCCTGCAGTACAAGTCAAAATATATCGAAAAACCAAACAACAACCAAATACAATTCCAAAGAAAGATAATGCAGGACGATAAAAGTCAAAAAATGCGAAATATCCACAAACTACAGCAATTCCAATAGACCCATATCCTGCAAAAAGTTGCAAGAACAACAGCCGACATAGATCTCTATCTTCCAATGTTTTCTTTCGTCTCCTTGAAATTGAATTGTTAAATACGAAAGACAAAAATAGTATAGTTTATATTCCTGTAGCGACAGAAACAGTCGCCAAACACGTCATCAGGGCTGCTTCATAAATAAGTTTCTCTGCAATGTTACAAACAAAATTCGTATCAGTGTGATTCTTCATGTCGTCAAGGATAGCACTACTTGTGTTTTTAAAGCACCATTGATATCGGGCAAATGAGCAGCCAAGTCTATTCTGATATCCGCTTCGTTGCGTAAATTACTTCCCCTTTTGTCCCCCCATTTAATAATGCTACTTTCGACGGTAAGGCTTACAATAGCAGTAACAATTACTCTTACATAAGCTGTACGCACCAACGAACCAGCAATGGCACCAAGGGCAGCTACTAACAAAGCTGTTTTGAGCCCTACTTCTTTACAATCTATGATTAAAATGTTGAATAAATCATTAAAACATTTCTTGGAGAAAGTTTTGGTGTCTGCTTGATGACTGAAACTCTTTCCGGTAAAAATATAGTTAATTGCATGTTCACAATTGTTTGATGATAATTCATACTTTCTCTCACCAATTCTATCGTTGAGACGATTAAAAGCTTCCTCAATTTCATCTTCTTTGCTTGGGTAGTTTTCCTTCTCAACTAAATACACACCCTGGTTAAAGTCTAAAATATTGTGTGTCTTGTTTTCTCCAATGAAGATCGTCTGCTGTATAAATTTACCGATGCCATCACAACTCTCCATCCCAATTTCAGCCGAGCTTGTGTATTGTTCGATGGTGACAGCATCTATCCTATCAGATACTTTAGAGGTTTTCAACACCACGAAATGGTGGAAGTAGTCATGAACACCTTTTCGTTTCACTTGTACATGAGACAACGGTTTAGACTTACACTTACGTCGGAAATCATCATAATTTTTCAGTTTATTTAGGCCAGTTAAAATATAAATAATTTTATGCTCACAATTGTTTGATGATATATCATACTTTCTCTAATCAATTCTCTCGCTGAGACGATTAAAAGCTTCCTTAATTTCTTTTCTTGTACGTGGATAGTTCTCCTGTTTAACTAAGAATACACTCTGCTCAAAGTTTAAAATAGCATGTGTATGTTTTTTTTTGTTTCGCTTTCATCCATCAAAAACGTCTGCTGTACAAATTTACCGATGCCATCAGAATTCTCCGTCCCAATTTCAGCCGGGCTTGTGTATTGTCCGATGGTGACAGCATATATACCATCAGATACGTCTTCAGAGATTGCCAACACCACGAAATGGTGAAAGTAGTCATGAACACCTTCTCGTTTCACTTGTATATGAGACAACGGTTTACACTCACGTCGGAAATCATCATAATTTTTCAGTTTAATTGAATCTTGTTCCTTGCAAGAAATTTCGGTATTTTCCTCTTGAGCACTGACACTCTTTCCGGTTAAAATATAGCTAATTGCATGCTCACAATTGTTTGATGATATATCATACTTTTTCTCATCAATTCTCTCGCTGAGACGATTAAAAGCTTCCTTAATTTCTTTTGTTGTACTTGGATAGTTCTCCTGTTCAACTAAGAATACACCCTGCTCAAAGTTTAAAATAGCATGTGTATGTGTATGTTTGTCGATTTCTTCAATCAAGAACGTCTGCTGTACAAATTTACCGATGCCATCACAAGTCTCTATCCCAATTTCAGCCGAGCTTATGTATTGTCCGATGGTGACAGCATCTATCCCATCAGATAATTTAGAGATTACCAACACCACGAAATGGTGGAAGTAGCCATCTTCTCATCTCACTTTTATATGAGACAACGGTTTACACTTACGTCGGAAATCATCTTAATTTTTCAGTTTATTTGGATCTTTTTCCTGGCAAAGAATTTCGGTATTTTCCTCTTTGAAGTCAATTCTTATAGTATCATCTTCACCATGACTACATTTCTACAAAATAAAAAAAAAAAACGGATTTTTTACACTTGTATTTTGATGAGTGTTAAATTTCCAAATTGCCGTCAATTACTTTATGAATATAAACGGAAATGATAGGCAAATGTCGAGAAGAGAGAAGTTCTAATGTCTAATAATAGAGCTATAAGAAATTAGACAACGAAAAATATAGCAAAGATAATTGACAAAATGCCATGTCATCGGCAAATATTTTTTTAGAATGATAGAAAGCAGTTTCGTAGTACTTATAATTCTTAAAAATCGAAAAGTCCTGATTATTTACAACATAACACTCCAGCATTTCAACTTTTCTCATTGAAGTATGTAAGTTATTCATGGCATTTCATAAGCATGATAAGTACTGCTAAACTGTGAAAAAACGCCAGTTTACCAGAATCTGAATGTACGTAAAAAGACTTCCATGAAATTCCATGCTCCCTACACTTGAAAGAACCCTTGTAACTTTTTGAGGATGAGGTGGTCTGTTTAAAGGCAAAATTTCTGCTTCCATTTTCCAGTGGCAGTCGAAATTCACGCATTTCATCCACTTTGCAAAACCTACCTATCAGAGTTATTGTTGATTTGTTCTCGTCCTGGTTATGGGAGAAACATTTGCCTCTGGACTCAAACAACAAACAATCAATCATCATCGAATGTGTTGAAAAATTCTTTTAATCAACTTATCATAATACTCAGAAGACACAGACAACTAGCTGTACTCACGGTGTATTGTTAAATACACAGAAACACCACTGTCCCAGATTAGGATGAGGGTTCAACGCTCACAAACATGTTTTACCCGGCCAGATTCCATTATATGTGTCTAATCCACCATTTTCTACATAAGGAAATGGCTGTACCAAGTCAGGGATATGACAGTTGTTTTCCATTCGTTTGATGTGTTTGAGCTTTTGTTTTGCCATTTGATAAGGGACTTTCCGTTTTGAATTTTCATTGGAGTTCGGTATTTTTGTTATTTAACTTTTTTTCAAAGTCAGGAGCCTGTCATTCAGTGGTTGTTGTTGGGTGCTGTTTGTCATATTGGTTTTTCGTTTATTGTTTTATCAAATTTCAAATCGTTGGGTTTTTCGTTTGACTTGTTTCACATATAGTCATGTCGGGGCCTTTTATAGCTGACTATACAATATAAATATTGGTCATTGTTGAAGGCCGTCAAGTGACGTATAGATGCTTAAATCAACTTCATTTGAACTCTGTTGAAAAGTTGTCTCATTGGTAATAATACCACATCTCCTTATTGTATATTGTTAGAACATATTGTTTACCTAATACATTTGTAGTTGAAATTGGGCTTTGAACTAGCTTTCAGTTCCTGAGAGTACTCTATGATCGGTACTTTTTTTCTCGTCTTTTTGTCTCTTGTTGTGTGCTTTATACAGATCTGATGAGTCAAGCCCGTTCCAACTAATTTTTGCAGATTGTTCTTATGTTGTGTTTTTATACAACTGTCCCATATTAGGGGAGGTTGAGGGCTCACAAACATGGTAAACCCCGCTACTTTCTTTGTTTCCCCGTCCCAAGCCAGGAACCTGTAATTCGGTGGTTGTCATTGGTTGCTATCTGTCATATTTATTTTAGTATGAATCAGGCTGCTGGTTTTCTCTTTTGAGTTGTTTCCCAGTTTGTCATACCGTGACCTTTTATAGGATATGGGTCATGCTAATTGTTGAAGGCCGTATGGTGACCTGTTATTGTCATTTATATTTATTTATTTAATATTTGGTCTTTATGGATAGTTGTCTCATTGACAATCATAAAACATCTTCTCATTTTTAAATATATCCGTGGTTAAATTAAGATTAATTAATAATGATGTTCAACACTACAACTTACGATCTGTCTATCATAACGATCAATTTGTTCCAAGACCAAATACTAATTTTTATAAAAAATCTTTTCATTATTCTGCAACGGTGACGGTGACGGTGACGGTGAGTGAGTGACGGTGACGGTGACGGTCAACAGCTTCCAATTGCTTTTGAGCATTTCCATATGCTCAAGTTAATATGTGTTTCGGATAAGCAAGATTTCTGAAATAAGAATGTTGGTAGGCAACACTTTTTTTTTAAGATGAACTCAATACAATAAGGTATTTAGACATATTCTTTCTTTTATAAAACATTATGTGTTAAAATTGCAGTAGTTATTTAATTATCTGAGTTTGGAAAAGAAGAATAAATAATTGAATTATCACCGTTTAGACAATGTACATAAGGAGAGAAACTAATGTTATCTGAATTTGGATAGAATACATAATACACATTACCAAGGATCAATAACTGTTCTTATCCAAATTCGGATAAGAAGAATACATGACCTACCTCACAGAGTTAAGTATGCAATGTGACGATCCTTATCTAAATTCGGATAAGGATATCTATATTCAATATTAAGTCGTCTTGGTCGTTATCCGAATTCGGATAAGAAGAAAAAAATATTGTACATAGGAGTACTTTTTTTATGATTTTCTTTTCCGAATTAAAGGTACAAAAAAAATGTGTATATCAAGCAGCCTTATTATGAAAGACTAGAGTATACATTAATTTTTTTATCCTAATTAGTTAATAATGTGATTGATGGTTTATTGTTGTTTGTTTTACGTCCAGTGGGAAATATTTCATGTACATGCAAATTTGAAAGCAAATTATTGACGGCACATTGGGTTCTACAATTATTTCATTTGTCATTGGTAAAGGCGAGTATGTTAGACCGCAGTAGAAAAAATACCATATAACATGCCACCAAAGGGAACAATGAGGACCTCTACAAAGATTGTTGCGGTTTTTTTTAAAGTTTGGACGGTGCTTATATTCTCACTATATATCAGATTTTATCGTTACACCAAACCGATGCGACTAGTTAGAATATGGTTAGCCACTGATGAAAGAAGTGAAGGAATGTTTTTTGTTCTCACAGATCGTTTGTCGTTCTATTTTTTCAAGGTTTTACATGTCATCATATGTAATGCTTTAAATTCATAGAAAAATATAACAAAAAGAGAAACAAGATATTCCGAAATACTGCATTTTCACACAAAAGAAAATAATATATGAATATGCAAGTTTTTGTTGTATTTACTGATTCTAACTAATCAGTTGGAAGAATGTATCTTGAATATTTAGATACGATTGTTCGTTTCCCTTCACTTTATCATTTGGGGGACCCTTTAACCATGAATCTACATCGTTTGCCAGTTAGTGTTTTACCAGTAAACAAATTATTTTTTAAAGCTTTAATATGTTACCAAATAGATAATTAAATCCGTAACGTATAGTAAGAGATGCAAATCCAGGATTTGAAAAAAAGGGGGGGGGGGGGGGCGTTGCCCCTACCTAGAAAAAGTTTGGAGTTGAATAGGTAAAAAGTGTGGATGATTCAACAGTATATGAAGCATCTCAAGAAGGTGGCGGTGATGCCCCCTCCCTTTAATCCGCCTAAGAGTGAAAAGAGTTCTTGAAGTAGACATGTGTACAATTTTTTCATTGAGTTTTGAATGTGCTTGTCTTTCTGCGTGTTTTCAAACATGACGATTCGACCGAATCTAGTATTGTAGTTAAGATAATCAGCACACACACGGTGTTCAAAGTGTCGACACTTCATTTGAATTTTTTCTATGATTATATGTAAAAACTGTCAAAATTTCTGTAAATAATGAAATAATTTAAGATCAAATCAAAACACGAAAAATTTATAAATTATATATAAAAGTTTATAATAAATATTTCTGTAACCTGACCGTTTTAGCTTAAATATGATAAATAGTATCGTCAAATAACTGAAGCAGCTCGTTGTTATATACATTTAGCATCTGCTTACTTTTTATACCGTATTTCATTGTATGTTGTTACTTAAATCTTGTTTACATATATATAATTTACACTATACTTGTATATAAAAATTATATATATAAACAAATACTTTACCTTTTGTAAACGAAAAAAAAATATATATGTTTAATTAATTTCCAAGTTAGACAAGAACAAGACTCGATTACAAACTTTTTCCTGATTCTTATACGCATGTACAGATTAAATACTCTGACGTAGCTTTCCTTGTATTTCGGTGACCTAAGGTTGAATGACTTCTTGTATTTTTGTTGTCGTAACAGCCTCATCTGTTTAGTATTCATGCCAATCA
This sequence comes from Mytilus californianus, assembly GCF_021869535.1. NCBI lineage: Eukaryota > Metazoa > Mollusca > Bivalvia > Mytilida > Mytilidae > Mytilus > Mytilus californianus. Next base: position 69,209,943 of record NW_026262690.1, read on the forward strand.
TTACGCTGCACCTTTACTAGAGTGAAAAGCGGGAAAGGGTATACATAAAATTTATGCATATGGACAAATCCACTTCCTATGTAATGATCGAGTGGTAGGGATGAGCCGCTGGAATAGGTTGAACTGTTTCATCTCCATGATATATGAAAAGGGTGAGAAATTCAGATTAGATATATCACTTGCTTGATTAAATCATAAGTATCTGAAACTATCAGATGTCAGTATTTATTTTTGATGCGGTTAAAGCACAATCGTAAAAGCATCAGCTATTTGTCAAACCAATAAATCTCTATTTATTCCAATGTGGTATTTCCACTGATGCTAGTTATAGATGCTATAAATCCGGCAATTTTGACATTTGCACCTAATTAACATTCAAAGGTTTGTATAAGTGAAACATGAAACATGATAACAATTATTAAAAGAAATTCCATAGTGTCAGCGTTCTTTAAGAGGGAACGGCAATGTAAATTTTTATCAGCTTTTCATTTAAAATTTAAAAAAAAAACTCAGTGAAAGTGTAACTCTTTGTGGTGTTACTACATTTATTTGACCAAACATATTTTATTGTCTATTGAAATTTCTTTACAATGAAAGATATATAAAAGGGGCAAATAGAGGAAAGTGTTTAAGAATTTATTGAAAAGCAATTTCGCCCCCCCCCCCTCAAAAAAAAATCTCTATACTAATGTACCAGAGGTCTGTTTTTGTTAATTGATATATGACAAGGTATAGATTTTTGATAAACAAAATATATGAAAAGGGTGGGGTACTTGATGTCTCAACTGCTCACCCTATCAAAAAAAGATTGAAGTGCCCCTTCTTATGAAGAAAAAAAAAAGCTAACTTTATCCGTTAACTTTACTTTTTGCTTTACAGATGATGGACTCTTACTAAATAAGTCAAGTTTGGTGGCTTTTTTGAAAACAGCTATCCCATCGAACTTGAAATAAAGGATACAACAGATACAGTTAAGTCTGCCTTATATCTTGACTTACATCTAGATATTAAAATTGCGGGTGGGTTGGAAACAATACTTTACGACAAAAGAGATGACTTCAGGCTCCCAATTGTGGACTTTCCATTTTTGGTAGCACATTCCATCAGCGGATATATTTCTAGTCGTCGTAACCACCGGCCCGTTCTCCTGTTCCCCGAATGTGACCTACCCAATTAGACTTATCATCGGTTTTGTACTTACATGAGCAACACGACTGGGGCCACATTGTTGCATGATCTACTAACCCTTCCGGAGCACCTGAGATCACCCCTGTTTTTTTGGTATGATTCGTGTTGCTCAGTGTTAAGTTTTCTATGTCGTGTTTTTTATATTATAACTGTTGTTTGTCTTTGTCTTTTTTTTGCCATGGCTTTGTCAGTTTATTTTCAACTTGTGAGTTTGAATGTCTCTTTGGTATTCTTCGCTTCTCCTTTACAAGGCATGCGTGTTTAGCGTTATGAATTGACTATGCCTTTATATTAAAAACAATTTAAGAAGATACTTAAAATGAGAAAACAAACTAATGGCCTTTTATAGCAAACTATACGGAATGAGTTTTTTCATTGTTGAAGGCCGTTCGATTGTCTTTAAATACTTACATCCACTTCATTTTAACTGTTGTGGATAGTTGTCTCATTGGCAATCATACCACATCTCCTTATTTTTTTTTTATTATGGTTACTTATGATCTTAAAACGGATCGAGGCCGGATGTGTCTCCAAGATAAACAAACGCCTTCTGATTTGTATGCATCACCAGGCAGGCGAATCCAGACTTGCTATTTGTCTAATTGTTTTGCCTCTTAAGTAAAAACAGGTTTAAATATGACAAGCTACGGAAGCGTATGAGCGCCACATAATTGATTTTTACATCGGATGACCGTGGGGGCATTCCGGTGTATTGTTGCCACAGGCATTTCTACCCACGTGACTTTCTTTTTTTGACTGATAACCGAACGCAAATAACATTCCTTATTGCTTATTATATATCAATTTCATCAATGAATATTCATGAAAATAATTTTTTAGAACATAGATAAATGATATGAAAATGTTCTGTCGTGAGAAATATATATGTATATCAATAACAAATCAAGAATACCGAAAAATTGTGTTAACGCATGCGGAAGAATATTTCAAGAACTTTTGCGGGAAAATATGAATGCCTACTCAAATCCAATCTATTAGAAAAATCGAATTAATACAGAAGAGTGTCCACCATGCACTTGCACTGCACTATTATTAGAATAGTAAAAAAGAATGATATACAAATGGATAAAAAATTATATATACAAATATAAATATAATATTTAACAACAAACCAGAGTTTACTAATTTGTATCACTACAATATAATAGTTATTACTGTGAGGTTGAATACCCTGTCATTTATTCATCATCCACGCACGTACTTGTCTCTATATCTATGTACCTTAACCTCACTTTTTTTCTGAGACAAGACTTTTGTGCTTGTGACAATCAACGAGAACTTGCGGTCATCCGATGTTTAGTACTTTTGGGACCTTATTCACAAAGCATCCGTAAAGTTACCGCACCCGTTAACGTTGCGGAATGGTTGCGGAATTGAAAATTTTGTATTCACAAAAGCTGCGGAAATTTCGCATCCGTAAACGTTCCGGAATATGTCCGGTAATACCTGAGAATATTTACGGGACGTCATGACTCAAACTCCCCGGCAGTTCCAGCTCCGATCCGCATACTACTCTACACTAAAATTGATGGAGTAAAGGAAAATAGTTCCGGAACGGAAACGATCACTGTACGGAGTTTGGTCATGACTATCCGTAAACGTTGCGGAATCGGGCACTTGTGTAAATTTTAAATCATTTTTACGAAAATATTTGTTTCAGGATAAAAAATAACTGCAGTTTATCATAGGTACTTGGGGACAGGACAATTCTTTTTTAGGCCCTCCCCTTTTTTTCCAAAATCGGATATTTTTTTGTTGTCTATTAATTCCAATTATTTTCGCATTTTTCTGAATCATATGAACATAAATATACTAGAAATAACTTGTATTTTCTATTTACTATCAATTCTAAGTTCTTACTATCGACAGCGGACACTGATGTATATAGAGAGGTACTTGGGGACAGGACAATTTTGTTTTGCCCTTCACGGGGCCTTTTTTTCAAAAGTCGGTTATTTTCTTGTTTTCTATTAATTCCAATTATTTTCGCATTTTTCTGAATCATATGAACATAAATAATACTAGAAATAACTTGTATTTTCTATTTACTATCAATTCCAAGTTCTTACTATCAACAGCGGACACTGATGTATATAAAGAGGTACTTGGTGACAAGACAAATTTTTTTAGCCCTCCCCGGGGCTCTTTTTTCCAAAATCGGTTCTTTTTTTGGTTTCTATTAATTCCAATTATTTTCGCGTTTTTCTGAATCATATGTACATTAATATACTAGAAACAACTTGTATTTGCTATTTACTATCAATTCCAAGTTTACTATAAACAGCGGTCACTGATGTATAGCTCTCTATACATATAATACATCAGTTACCGCTATTGATAGTAAACTTCAATTAACTGCGTAAAAAATATGTTTGTTGGATTATCAATAATTGTATTATTGATATAAAAATACTAGTATGCAACTTTGCAGAATCATCATTTAACAAATGAGTTTTTTTATAACGTTATGTGACTTTGATAAAATTTTAATAAGGCACCGACCATCCATCTTTTGTGCATTGGGTATGCTTTTTTTTTTTTTTTTTTAGATAGAATGCTTTTCTCGCTGTGTTGAAGACCCATTGGTGGCCTTGAGCTGTTATCTGATCTTTGGTCGGATTGTTGTCTCTTTGACACATTCCCCGTTTCCATTCTCAATTTTATGCTTCGTTTCTTCTGGAAATGTTCCCTTATATGTTATATTTACGCTTTATATCAAGGCAATACAAGTTATTAAAGAACTTAACTCATCATGAAAAGACGAATACAAAACATTACACAAAAGCTACTATTTCACTATGATCTATAACCCCGGGTGTGAACTCAGTTGTTACTGTAAATTAAGCAATTATCATTCGTAATACCTGAATTCATATGACCCAATTTCCCATTACTCTTCCCCCGCCCCCCCCCCTTTACCATGTTTAAACTGGTCCGCCATTCCATCGTAGTGCAGGAGGCTCAGTGCAGCGATAAATGAACACAACAGGGGTCCAGTTTATTTACGGGTAACGTCTGTAAACCAAGAACAATATAAAACATTGTCGACAGTCCCTCAATTCTGTATACTTTTCTTATCTTCATACTAAAGAGCTCCAAAAGTAGGCGTGCATAGATGTACTGGGCGTGTCTAAAAACCGACCCTCGGTGGTTAACGTCTCTCGCTGGTTAACTTTAAGTGCCGATGCCCCCCCCCCCCCCCCCCCTCTAACAAAAATAATATCCAATTTTGATTTATTTTCTCCGAATTTACGTTTTGTTAACCTTTGTAAATGATTTGTTGCCGTGATACTTTCATCAAGGTTTATAGACCAGAAAGCGATTTATGTGTTATTGAAGTGACCCCCCCCCCCCCGCAACCCCCGCCCCGGGATACCAATTTTCGAGGATTTCGTGGTTATAGGTAAACCTTGAATTTGAATGTCCAATAAAGCATATATTTTCTATTGGTCTGTATGGAGACTTAGGCAAAACCACGAAATCAAATCTCCATGAAATTACAATTTTTCTTCAATCATCGAACATTTGTATCCACGAAAATAAATTAATCCACAGTAAAATAATAAATAAGACTGAACTAAACTTCTTTCAGTCTTAACTATATTGGCAGTTGCAGAAAAGGATAAGGATTATGGTCCAAACTAATAGAAAGTTCGTATTGCAATGGTAGGATTCAAGTAACCATAAAACCGGTCTTGTGTAAAAATAATAATAGGAGGTGGTATGATTGCCAATGAGACCTAACTATGGGTCACTGTAAGGCCTTCAACAATGAGCAAAATCCCTTTTTGAAAATCCTTTACCTTCAACTCCATTTCTTTAAATAATAATCGAAGTTGTGTTAGGTCACTAGTTTATTACATAAATAAATCTTTTTTTTTAGGAAGACTACAATGTATACATATTTTAACACATTTTGAAAAAAAAAAATTAGATAACATGGATGTTTCATAAGAATCCATAACTTGACTGGCAGACAACAATCACAAGGCATTCAAATATTATGTCATTTTTCAATAAAATGCATTATTTCTCCATGACAACATTACAACAATGCATAGTAAACATACAGAAAACTTAATCTAACGTGAAGGTAATAACAAAGACATGTAAAATAAGATTTGAATGCTTCTTTACTGTACTTTTATAGAGTTGTCAAAGGACACGCATTTTTTTGTATATAGCTTCCTTGCTTCATACAAAATTTGTTTCAATCAACGCTTTTAAATCCCCATTGAATTACAAAAAAACATGCAATCATTAAATAAACAGTAATTAGATATAACTCGCATATCATTTACTGTAGAAGTACTGGTCTTTATTGGGTGTCAATTTTTGTGGATTGTGAAAACATATTTGGTTCCTTCGTTTTTTTTAATTTGTGGTTTTAAGATAAACATATTCGCACTCAATGGAAAATATGTAATTTTTAGTGTAACTAATTTTGTAGCTGAACGGACCCATGAAATCCCTGAAAATGATCTTGAAGTATAGATTCTAGGTACTGACGTTGTTTATCATCTTAATAACGTGTTAACGTGTTCTTTTTATTTGTCTTTGTTATTTGTTTTTATAGTGATTAAGATTATAACACAATGTTAACTGCTGTACCCCAATTTTTAACATTTTTACCTATTATGTCTGTTTGTTTTCCTCACACATTGTTGTCAATATATTAAAATTCTATGCAACTGTCATACAGTGAGAGGTTTAGCTAGCTATAAAACGAGGTTTAATCCACCATTTTCTACATAAGGAAATGCCTGTACCAAGTCAGGAAAAAGTCAGAATTCTGAACATAATGAAGCTATTAGCAAATACACGAAAAAAGACAAACAAGAGGAAAAGGTTGTTAAGTTGTATTTTAAAGCTGTTGACAAGATTATGAAAAGGTACACAAAGGATGTTAGATTACAACACAAGAAAGAAGAAAAGGTGAGAAAAAAGGTGAGAAAAACGGAGAGAAAAGATCAAAAGATGTTGGAGAAAGGTATTTATTTTATTGAAATGATAACTTTCTTAAACGATTCAAAATGAACGCCTTTAACAGGACGAGCATCATGTTTAACTTCAGTCAGTACCTTACAATGATTATTAAAAAATAAAACACACAGTAAAATATAACTATACTTGTCCTTATTTTTATAATATAATTTCAAATCTTCATGATCTTAATTGATTTTAACATTTGCGTTTACAGAAATGTAGAGTATTGAGAAAGAAGGTGTAAAAAATAAAAAGAAGAAAAAGGCCAAAACTATGACTGTAAAGGAAAAACACACTGTTTAATGGAAAGCAAAGCAAAGAAAGAGACAGAGAATAATAAGGGTCATAAGAAGAAAGAGGCACAAACTGTAGATGCTGTAGAGGCTAAGCGAAGTGGTACGAAGAAAAGCAAAACAAAGAAAGAGGCAGAGAAAAACGTAGATGAAAACAAAGAGTCCCAAACTATGGATATAAATAAGGAAAACATTGATAAAATGGGTACCACCAATGGCGGAAAGCCGGAAAAACACAATTTCGGCAAATATTCATGCATTTTTCGAATCTTTTTTTTTTAAATAAACGACGGGAAAAGGATAAAGCTGTAGTTTGATAAATCGTTTTTTGTATTATATAAAATTTTCCGTATTTTTTATCGCTGTTTTTGTATTCTATTTTCTGAATGAGAATTCAAAATGGAATTAGGTGAAAAGGGATGACACGAATGGACCTGCCTCACGTAAGATGTAAGTCGTCCTGAACGAAAAACAAGTTCGATGTCTTAGTCTCAATCAATTACAAATAATTAAGAAAAAAGTCATTAGCTACAGGCAAAACGAAAAGAGGGGCCTAACAAGTACTATTTTCATGTCATTTTTATAAATCCAAGAGCTGTAACTATGTTAAAAGTAGGTCATTCGAAACACGAACTCGACTTGTACCTCATCATCATATACATACCAAAACATTATAAAAATAAGATGTGGTAAGTTTGCTGATAAAACAACTAGTCACAGAGACCAATAGACGTCGATTTATGCAATTATAGGGCACTGTTTTCATGCTGATATTTTCATTTTTTTAATGCGAACACATTGATAGTAAAAAAAAGGAAATAAAAAAGAAAATCAGAAATTTACAGAAATAGAAAATAATGCCACCGAGTTCATATATTATACGACTATTACATGCTCCTGACTTTGGACAGGCACATAAAGAATGCGGCGGGGTTAAACATTGTTAGCGAGTTCTCAACACTACCCTTAAGGTGGTTCTGCCATTTACAAGTGCGCAGTTTTTAACGCATGAAAAACTATTTTGACGATATTGGAACGCGGGCATGTCTGAGAGCACCTCCTGATGTCAACAACCGATGCAAAACTTTCTACAAAAAAGGAAATACGGACAGTGTTAATTTGTCAAATGAAATTTTAAAAGGACAGAAATAAAGGCATGATGATGTGCATTAAAAAAAGAAAATTGTGACATGCTGTACGACTGCCGATGACGAAATTTTTAAACATATACAAAGGACCTAGATGTAAACAACTGTATGATGTCACCGTACAGCCTTCAACAACGAGTAATACCCATATAGTATGGTATAAAAGGCATCGTTGGTTCATCGATCTTTATCTGTCATACATCTTTTTTATGCCCCCGCAACTAAAAAGTTTGGGGACATATTATTTTACCCCTGTCCGTCTGTCCGTCCGTCCTTCCGTCTTTCCGTCCTTCCGTCTTTCCGTCCTTCCGACCTTCTGTCCGTCCGTCCCATTATGGGTATATAGTTATTCCGCATAACTCCTCCTACAGTTTGAATGCTAGGAAGTTTTTACTTTGCGATCTGTTTGTACATATATTGAAGATGTGTATGTGGTCAGGGTTTTGATTTTTATTAATATTTGCTCTTTTGGGAGATAGTTGAACTTTGTCATTTTTTGGAGTATTTACTTGCATAAGAGGTGCATAGCGTTTCCGGATAACTCTTCCGACAGTTTGAAAGCTAGGAAGTTTTCACTTTGCTGGCTGTTTGTACATATATTGAAGGTGTGCATGTGGTCAGGGTTTGATTTTTATTAATATTTGCTTTTTTGGGAGATAGTTGAACTTTGTCATTTTTTGGAGTATTTAATGCATAAGAGGTGCATAGCGTTTCCGGATAACCACTCCTACAATGAACCATAGACCTTTGTGCTCCCATGCTTAACTTTGTGTATTTTAAAAATGACACTACGCATCTGCTGAGGCATCATTTGTGTCTCCCAGACACAATAATATCTTGAAAGAAAGTCCTACCGTGATTGACTTGATTGACCGGCGAAAAGTCTTGAGGGGATAGATGCAAAATCTTGTTAGATATCTGCTTTCAAAACCAATAGGATGTGCAGTTTTAGAACAGGTAAAAGAAGAAACGTATTCTGCCTTTCCCAACCATGAACATGATCGATTATTAGATGGGCTGTTGATTGCGTAAGGTCCAGAGATATATATCTTAAGCATGCTGAATAAAACGGACATATACCTTTAAAAAGTGGAGGAAATGAAACGACTAAAAATCCAGTGACATTTTTGGGGAATATTTATTTTGACACGATGAAAACAGGTATCCACGAACTAATCAATATCACCTCATCGTATATAGACCACACTATTCCTTTTTCATTTGTTTCGAGTATAGGGAACCATTTTTAATTTAGGGTTAGATTTACAAATTTGGCTTGTGTTAGAGTACCCCACCCCCCCCCCCCCCCCCACACACACACACACTCACTTCCCGATTTTGTTTTTATTTATTGTTGTGTATACATTTTGTTCAAATGTATTAGGACCTTTTATGGTCAATGATTTCATTGTTTACTAGGCCATTCCCATGGAGGCGGAGCTAGACAGTGAATAACTACTTCTGAGATTGAAGTTAGAGCACTGGTCTAAGCTCTTTCCATTCTTTGTTTTTCCTGTGACAAGCGACACACGGCGGGACAGGAGAATGCAATTACTAAAATATCATTCAGTTAACGCACTCCTCTAAAAATAACAGAATTTAACTCCGTCGAAGATCAAAGGAAAAATTACCATTCATGTTACAGGAATATGTATTGTTCCAATTAAGGGCCCTTGATTGGCAGCATGACATATATACACACAAAACAATACACTATATTTGTAACAAAAAACATATTTTTTACATTGAAATGAGCATAACGAAATCAGATATCTATATTTTAATTAGATTGGTCTGCAATCGGTCTGCAATCAAACTTTAAACACAAATACTATTGTAGTATGCAATGTTACGGTTCAAGTACATGCATTTACAACAAGAATATGACATGCATCTTATATATAATTATTTAATATTATTCACGATGGATTGTCCAAATACATTGTTAAAGGATTCCAGAATTATATAAAGGTGTGCATTGATGGGCATAATATATGTCTAATATTGATTATTTCGTAAATGATCTATTGATGGTTTTATTCGTAATATTTTGTGGTTGTGGTAGGGGTTGTGGTTTTCACATAAATGATCGACATTAATCCTTATACCAGTCTTCAGACATTTAATTATAAAACATTTCAGATAAATATCACAAGGCCACACTTTGGTCCTTCAATGGGTCAATTTCAAAAGCCTTAAAACAAATCTCTGCATAAGGGTACAGGTTCAAAACAAAACTTTGGCCGAAATCTACGATCCATAATGTTCTGCAATTCAAGAGTCCCAAGATTGTATTGAATATATAGACTCAAAACTTGTCTGGGTCAGGGGTTGCAGCCAAGGTTATCTTAGCTAAAAACTGCAAAAAGACGCTCAAGTTATCTTATATGCTCTTTTGTAGGATTAATTTATAAAAAGATATAAAAAAAAAATAGTTTGATACAAATATGTACATCTTTTTATCGTCCAATGCACAAAATGACCAAATTACATTTTTCTAAGTTTGTGAGAGAATAAAACAATAACATAAACGGTACCAATTTTTCTGCACCAGATGCGCATTTCGACAATAAATGTCTCTTCAGTGATGCTAGAGGCCAAAATATTTGAAAATTCAAAGCTTATTAAAAAGATGAAGAGCTATAAACCAAAAGGGACAAAAAAGTAAAGCCAAAGCCGGGCAAGGAATCAGAGCTTTGCATGAGGGAGATACATTCCTTGATTTTAAATAATTTTCAAAATTTTGTAACAGCAAATTTTAATAACACAAAATCCGTGTTTTCATGCCAGTACCGAAGTACTGGCTACTAGGCTAGTGATACCCTCGTTCGTTGAAGTAGTCAAGAAGACATTATTATTTTTTCAGGGGTTGACAGGATACACGTAATCGTTATAAATTTTAACTTCACGGTTCTAATGCAAGCAAATTTAATAAACAATGATGTTATACAGTTGGGTTTTTTTCACCTTACATAGGGCTTTATTTCTGATCTTATTTCTGTGTACACAGTTCTAAATCTACATATTTCACCTTTATCAATATTACGAAATCCGATTGGACGATTCCATATATACCATTATGTTTTAGGGTTTTTTAGCTTCAGTGTCGAAATTAATTCAGAAGAAAATACTGTTTAAATAAAAACTTTTATTTAGGCTTTGCAGGTAGTCATAATAATATATACATATGTCAAGATTATAATACAAATGAAATACCATGTGATCATAGATTATAACTGACAAATAAACTCTGAATTAAAGAACTACTAAGAAGTATCTTTATAAATATAAAGAATGAAGCATAACAAAATAAAAATTCTATGAGATACAAATGAAATGTAAATTTCATACCCGCCTCTCATACAAACTTATTCCACATTTAGGGAAAGGGAGGGAGGGTTTTGAAAAATGAACAAACGACGAAACACAATGTTCATTAACAAATTAACTACGCTGATAGAAGTTTCAACGACAAACTAAGACATATTTAAACATAAAAATTCTAAATTATTAAAATGTTGACTACCTGTTTTCTGGTGTTTCTGAAAAGTGAAAATCAGTAGTGAGTTCTACTTTTAAACTGAAATTTTTATCCAATATAAATAACTGTACTGCGTGACCAATAAAAAACGTGTTTAAATTAAATTAGAAGTCAGTCCAAACTAAACCTTGACCAGAGATGTGTTCACTGTTAAATGAAGTGAGACCAATTGTCCATTTACCAATTCACTAAATTATTTTTCTGATTCTTCAATAATTATTCATTTTTAATCAAAAATTTACAGTTGGTGTATAGTATTAAGGGTTGTCTGCGAGAAATAAATCATTTTTCTTATAGATTAACTAAATTCAAAACCTATATAAATATAGTTAACATATATATTTTATTTAACTGAGTAAATTGATCGGAATGTGAATGATACATAGACCTAAAATTCTTTTTGGTCTATCCCAGTCATGACATTTGCGCGGGAATTTCTTCCATTGACATCGTAATTTAATTTACTTTGGATTATTGTTATCTTTAGATGTAATATGATAGGATTTAATGTGATATTATTTGTCTCTTCTTCTATAGTACATAGTTTGACGTCAGGTTTGTACACATGAAGTCTCTACAGTGTCTAGTCAGATATGAAGTACTCATTCTCAATTTTATTCTGCATATCCCACCCCTTCCCTACGTCACCCTGCTCGTTCGCTCAGTAATTCTCGTATCACTGCTTTGAGACAAAAGTGTCTCTTCTTCTATAGTACATAGTTTGACGTCAGGTTTGTACACATGAAGTCTCTAGTCTAGTCAGATCTGAAGTATACATGTACTTATTCTCAATTTTATTCTGCATATCCCACCCCTTCCCTACGTCACCCTGCTCAATCGCTCCGTAATTCTCGTATCACTGCTTTGAGACAAAAGCAGGAATTATCAGCAACGTCATAACTCGGGTCATAATGTCTGAGGAGATGTAATCAGCGACGTCACAATTTGTGAGGAGTCGTTATCAAGCTTGCTTTCGTCTAGCGTAAAACTGTCTTAGGGCTAGGCCGAGTTAGGGAGGTGAAAAAGTCAGTAATAGAACGATAAACAGATAATCAGGTTTTCTTAGTATAGATACCTTAAAATATCACCCACTGTTGCCGAGGATACAATTTTATTCATTTTAGCTCATTAGCTGCGCTCTCTCACCAAAAACGTTTAAAACTGTTTTAGGGAGGTGAAAAATACCAGCAATAAAACGATAAACAGATGATCGATATTGTAAAATATCAATGTGTAGAAAAGCCAATGATCTACATGTATACATTTAGACTTGTTTATATTTTTTCGTTTGGACTTGTATTATATTTGCCTTCGGGTTTATATGATCCGTTCATCCTATTTTGACTCCTCAAAATTCAAGAGTCTATCCTAAATTGAGGTAAATTGTATGGCTTTCCAAATACCGTTTCGATTCCTAACATCACTGAAGAGACATTAATTGTCGAAATCCGGATATGGTGTACAAAAACTTTTGCACCTTCTTTTTGCGGTATACCATCTTTTCCGCAAGTTTATTGTTTTCTGTTTAGTATAAAAATTATAAATAAGATCCATTTATTACATCGGTGATCCGTTTATTTGGCAATCGCCAATGGCAGTCAGCAGGGTTTAAGAACATTTGTTGTTCGACCTGTTAGTCAAATGCGTTTTGTTAAAATATGCCTTTTCACTTTTTTGGTCTTTTGGAAAATGTTGTTTGTGCTGTATTTAGACCCCTCTAACAAGAAATTTGTTTTGCATGCACACGTATAAAAATTGCGGTTTTTATCCAACGCAATCATAGGTTTGAACGTTGTTTTCAATTTAGACTTGTTTATATTTTTTCGTTTGGACTTGTATTATATTTGCCTTCGGGTTTATATGATCCGTTCATCCTATTTTGACTCCTCAAAATTCAAGAGTCTATCCTAAATTGAGGTAAATTGTATGGCTTTCCAAATACCGTTTCGATTCCTAACATCACTGAAGAGACATTAATTGTCGAAATCCGGATATGGTGTACAAAAACTTTTGCACCTTCTTTTTGCGGTATACCATCTTTTCCGCAAGTTTATTGTTTTCTGTTTAGTATAAAAATTATAAATAAGATCCATTTATTACATCGGTGATCCGTTTATTTGGCAATCGCCAATGGCAGTCAGCAGGGTTTAAGAACATTTGTTGTTCGACCTGTTAGTCAAATGCGTTTTGTTAAAATATACTTTTTCACTTTTTTGGTCTTTTGGAAAATGTTGTTTGTGCTGTATTTAGACCCCTCTAACAAGAAATTTGTTTTGCATGCACACGTATAAAAATTGCGGTTTTTATCCAACGCAATCATAGGTTTGAACGTTGTTTTCAATTTAGACTTGTTTATATTTTTTCGTTTGGACTTGTATTATATTTGCCTTCGGGTTTATATGATCCGTTCATCCTATTTTGACTCCTCAAAATTCAAGAGTCTATCCTAAATTGAGGTAAATTGTATGGCTTTCCAAATACCGTTTCGATTCCTAACATCACTGAAGAGACATTAATTGTCGAAATCCGGATATGGTGTACAAAAACTTTTGCACCTTCTTTTTGCGGTATACCATCTTTTCCGCAAGTTTATTGTTTTCTGTTTAGTATAAAAATTATAAATAAGATCCATTTATTACATCGGTGATCCGTTTATTTGGCAATCGCCAATGGCAGTCAGCAGGGTTTAAGAACATTTGTTGTTCGACCTGTTAGTCAAATGCGTTTTGTTAAAATATACTTTTTCACTTTTTTGGTCTTTTGGAAAATGTTGTTTGTGCTGTATTTAGACCCCTCTAACAAGAAATTTGTTTTGCATGCACACGTATAAAAATTGCGGTTTTTATCCAACGCAATCATAGGTTTGAACGTTGTTTTCAATTTAGACTTGTTTATATATATATATATATATATATATATATATATATATATATATATATGTGTCAACCGAAAAATACAACTGATTTACACCACAACAGTTGATGTATATATATCCAATCTCATTCTAGTCCGTTCAACTGACAGAATCTGTTTATATTTCATGAACTCTTAACAAGAGTCCTCATGGACTATTCTTTATACCAATATCTGGCAGCCATTTAAGGGTCGTTTGCATTCAAAGTTGAATTATAGTGGGTTTATTTTGCGAAAAAGAACTCAATTTCTCGATAGCTAACGTTTTCTTTATATTTTGCTATGTCAAAATGACCTAAATATAAAGGACAGTATATAGTCCTAAAAATGGTATACATGTATCACGATCTACACATTACATTTTAGCAGGAAAGACTGCCTTTGGAGTATATCACCACTGGTTCTTTTTAATTTGATCTCATCCACTAAAGTCAATCAAGTAGAACATTTGATGTCGGGTTTGTCCACATTTTGGAATATATTAATACATGTATAGAAATACTGTTGAGTCTGTTCCAAAATGCCTCCACAATTTGGAATATATTAATACATCTATAGATGTACTGTTGAGTCTGTTCCCAGATGCCTGATATACACTTCAATGTTTATTATTTATTGAAAATAAGTGGAATCATCTTTTAGAAAAGTTGTTCCTATGGTAATGAATCCCCCCCCTTTATAAGTTAAAAAGGCTACATCTGTTTTTTCTTTTTTTTAAACCGCAAAATATCCCTCATTTTTTTGGGGGGGGGGGGGGGGGGGGTGGGGGGGGGGGGTGGATGTTCCCACCCTGTTTATTAGTTGAATGGTGAATCAGGCCATTACTCCTCAATTGTATTGATGTATAATTTTCATGTTGGGACAGTTTTCCTCATTTTTGAAGGCTGTATAGTTGCCTATAATTAATTTGTTATTTGAACCTCTGTGGATAGTTGTCTCATTGGCATATGACATATACTGATTTTTATATGGATTGCAGACCTGAAAAAGATGTTCAAAGTTGAATATGCTGCAAACTTCAAACAACCTACTACAACTTATTTACCATGAAACTGTTGATCAGAACTATATATAAATGATTTCATCCCAGTCCTCATACATGTACCACTATCAATCAACACAACAAATGCAAATAATCATGATGTCATGAAAGTTTTTTTTTTAATAAATCTTGAATCTTTATATCAATATAAACTGAATCCCAATATAAACATGTTGGGGGTCTTTTACTGCAGAATATACAGTATGGGTTTTTTTTCATTTTTATACGCCTGTTTACGGGACGTATAATGGTATACCGTTGTCCGCCTGTCTGTCCGTTCGTTGTCAATATGTCAGACATTTACTTAAATACGCTTTAATAAAATCGATAAAACTTTGGTGAATTGTTTATATCTATTGACGTGAGCTCCCTTTCTTTTTTTATAAATTTTTAGATTTTACGTTTCCAAGTTTATTCTTAAAAAAAGTGGGATTTTTCAGTTTTCAGACTATAACTCAAAAATCTTTCAGCAGTTCTCATGAAACATTGGTGAACTGTTTATATCTAGTGATGTAAGCTGCTGCCTTTAGAATTTTATAAATTTTACATTTCCAAAAGAGGGACGAAAGATACCAGAGGGACAGTCAAACTCATAGATCGAAAACAAACTGGCCAAAAATACAAAGACAAAACAGACAAATAATAGTACAGATGACACAACATAGAAAACTAAAGACTAAGCAACACGAACCCCACCGAAAACTGGGGGTGATCTCAGGTGCTCCAGAAGGGTAAGCAGATCCAGCTCCACATTTGGCACCCGTCGTGATGCTTGAGACTATTTTCCAAGTTATGGGGTTTTATATATTAAAAGTGGGGGATTTCCCAGTTTTGGATAATGTTTTCAGCAATTCTCATTAAACTTTGGTGAATTGTTTATATCTATTGATGTAAGCTCCATTTTTGATTTTCATAAATTTCAATCTAATATGACATTGAGAAGTAATTGAACTTTATTCTTTGAAAATGTGACGAGGGTATCATGCGCTCATGGCGCAGCTGTTTATTGAAGGTGATATGCATATGGTTGCCTTTAATTTCTTACATCCATTTTATTTGAATTTTAGGGAATTGTTGTTATTTATATAAACAAATCCCACGTCGATATATTACATGTACAACAATCGGACATCAATCCACGCCAACCTGGATGTAATTGAAAGACATCTAGAGGTCAATATATAGTCTCAAACAAAAGACAAAATAAGGAAAAATATAGCAATTTTTTTTAGAAGAATTATTATGAAATTAGCAATATTAAAAATATATCGTTTAAAATATTTTGAGTTTTAGGTTCCACCTACCATTTTAGAAAACTGGGATTTCATTGCGGCTAGTCTATTAGAGGGGTATTTCATTGGTTGTAGATATGGAATCTTATTTTATCATGAAGTAAGATTTGAACATCGACTTGAGGAATGAAGGTGGAGTAAAGACCGAATGTCAGTTTTAGTGTTATATTTGTATGTCAATTTTACTCTTAAATATGTATACATATATTATTGATTCAGTGGTGATGGTAAATAGACACTGACAAGTCTTAGATAACATTTTACAGTTATGAATGTTTCTTGATCAGTTAACTAAAATAAGGTGGAGGTATGTTCTTATTTACGACAGAGGAGCACTCAACCTATATCAATTTTTGCATGAAGCGATTGACAGTTGCTAGATACTGAATGCTTTTACCACAAATTTGTGAAAGTTTTAACAGGTAAATACGATAATAAAATTCATGTCTTTTTCAGGACTTCTGATCCAACCATGTAGTATGGCATGTTATTGAGATATGGTTTTGGTCGATGGATGTTCATGAAGGACCTGTAGTACAAAGTATATCACTGGATTGAGCTCTTTGTCTAAGTGTATTATGAAAGTGCTTTGCTTTGAGCTCAGTTCATTGTTATGCAATTCATTCTTTGTGAAATAAAGATTTGACAGACAACTCTCATGTACAAGGAATTGTCAAAGTAGTATCCATTCTATGTACAATGTAAGTATAAATAGGGAGATAAAAGCATTTTATTTAGATTTGAACCAAACATTTTTTGTCCAAAGTTAAAAAAAAACCACAAATTTACCAAACAATGCTACTCGTGCTACTAGCAATATGATGCTAGATTGTTTTGTTACACTTTATTTTTAAACATCTATACTGCCTACTGACAACTCAGTCCTGAGTATAAAGGGTCATTCAGTATGTTAAAAAAAAGACCAAAATTCATCAGGCCTATCTAGCCTAATTGATTTCTAAAACTATATTTCATTGTACATGTTCAACATTTATCATTCATTTGTTTATTTCTTAATTTGTGTGGATTAACAGTAAATGTTAATTACTACAGTACACTTTCATACCACAACAAAACTGCCTTACTCTATTGGTATCACTTATATTTGTATCCATGTAACAAAAAAAATTGAAAAGAGAATATTTTTGCAATACCTTTTTCATATTGAATACTATAACTTTTTAGATCTTTAGACATATTAAGTAGATGTTCATATCTACTTGAAATTTTATCAGATGACTTCTGTAGCAGTTATGAGTCTTTGAAGCATACTCACAAAGGTTCTTTTGTTGATATCATTTTCATACTGGTCAAAACTGTTTTTTGCTTTGACTTGCTTTGGAGGAGATATTTTCAAAGAATTAATAAAAAAATAACACAGAGGTTTAGTTTTTAGCTCATCTAGCCCCAAGCATCATGTCAGGCATTGTCATTACTAAAAACCATTAAATGTCTTCTAATCTGAGAAATAATTCCGACATTTAAACGGAATCTTTTACTTATGATACTGATGATCCACCACAACGTAATATAAATAGAACCATACAAATAGTAAGCAAATACATGTTCTCAGATACCATCTCCCATATAAAAAAATCACATCATGAAAAATAAACCTATTATGTGTTCCTCTCCTAGCTACAAAATGTATCCAAAATCAAAGATGTGGAACATATTCTATCATAATCATTTGGTAATTAATGCAATTAGTGTCTCTTCCATGCCCGTCTTGAACATAAAAAACTAAATATTAAATAAATAACACTCCTAATGCTCAGTTTGGTTGTCATTGTGCAACACAGTTAATAATATAGAACTTCTTTTGTCATATAAAACACTGTCAAACATCCAAACATACTATCCACACTGATCTGTGTCCACACTTGTAAACATACAAAAAACTTAATCTATCGTGAAGGTAATAACAAACACATGTAAAATAAGAATTGAATGCTTCTTTACTGTACTTTTATAGTGTTGTCAAAGGACACGCATTTTCTAGTATAGAGAGTCCATGCTTCATACAAAATTTGTTTCAATCAACGCTTTTAAATCCCAATTAAATTACAAAAAGAACCATGCAATCATTAAATACACAGTAATTAGATATAATTCGCACATCATTTACTGTATAAGTACTGGTCTTAATGGGTGTCAATTTTTGTGGATTGTGAAAACATATTTGGTTCCTTCGTTTTTTTTTTTCAATTTGTGTTTTTATGATAAACATATTCGCACTCAATGGAAAATATGTAATTTTTATTGTAATTAATTTTGTAGCTGAACGGACCCATGAAATTCCTGAAAATGATCTTGAAGTATAGATTCTAGGTACTGACGTTGTTTATCATCTAATTTAATAACGTGTTATGGTGTTCTTTTTATTTGTCTTTGTTATTTGTTTTTATAGTGATTAAGATTATAACACAATGTTAACTGCTGTACCCCAATTTTTGACATTTTTACCTATTATGTCTGTTTGTTTTCCTCACACATTGTTGTCAATATATTAAAATTCTATGCAACTGTCATACAGTGAGAGGTTTAGCTAGCTATAAAACCAGGTTTAATCCACCATTTTCTACATAAGGAAATACCTGTACCAAGTCAGGAATATGACAGTTGTTTTCCATTCGTTTGATGTGTTTCAGCTTTTGATTTTGCCATTTGATAAAGGACTTTCCGTTTTGAATTTCTTTGGAGTTCGGTATTTTTGTTATTTTACTTTGTTTTGGCATTCCATTAACAAAAATATTTTCATAGCACATTTTTATCTAGATTATATACACACTAAGAAGACAAAAGTTAAGTTAAAAGCAAGGAATATCATTAAAGTGATATGAACAGCAATATTTAAAACTTAGAAATTCTACAAACAATTTGTTTAGTGTTTTTATATAAAAAGTTAATGAGTTTATGATATTCATCAGATGTTTGGTATGTTCACATTTCAATTTAACTCCAAAGTTTTAATTAAAACAAGGAAAAAGACAATTAGATAAAAAAAGGAGTTTTGTTATCGTCAACAAATTGTTCCATTACCTGCATTAAAGATGATGCCTATGACTTACCATAAGGACTACATTATTTCAGACATAAAACACATAATATTGTGGAGGCTTGAAATAAACACAAAATTCAATTACATTCTTAAGACTGTTTTTGAGTTTATAAGGGATTCATTTCACTTCTAGGTTTCATATGTTACTTGCAGTTATCTTTATCAATTGAAAAGGGATCGATATATATGTGTTTTAGCTAACGCAAAGGTCTAAAAATTATGTACAGTTGATGCATTTGTATTCAAATTATTCTGAAAAGATACATTTCAAAATAATCGTTCTTTTTATTTAAAGACAATGATTATGTTCTAAAAAGTCAAACCCCTTCCTTTCGCTCTCCTTTTCTTCAACACCCATTCACCGACCTAACCCATAGTTTTAATTAATCGTCCCAGAAAATAATAACAACTTAACATGCAACAGATATAAAGATTACTGAAGTTCAAAAAATAAAACAAACGGTGCCCAAATGACGTCTATAGCATCTACAATGACAACTGGCCTCGTAACATTTACAACAGCTTGACTGATAACAGGTCCAGCAACACTGACAATAGCAGACGTTTTAAATCATCCCTGCAGTACTAGTCAAAATATATCGAAAAACAAGACAACAACCAAATACAATTCCAAAGAAAGATAATGCAGGACGATTAAAGTCTAAAAATGCGATGTATCCACAAACTACAGCAATTCCTATAGAGCCATATCCTGCAAAAAAGTTGCAAGAACAACGGCCCACATAGATGTCTATCTTCTAATGTTTTCTTTCGTCTCTTAGGAATTAAATTGTTGAACACAAAAGACAAAAATAGTATAGTTTCTATTCCTGTAGAGACAGCAACAGTCGCCAAACACGTCGTCGGGGCTGCTTCATAAATAAGTTTCTCTGCAATATTAGAAATAAAATTCGTATTAGTGTGAACCTTCATGTCGTCAAGGATAGCACTACTTGTGTTTTTAAAAGCACCATGGATATAGGGCAAATGAGCAGCCAAGTCAAATCTGATATCCGCTTCGTTGCGTAAATTACCTCCCCTTTTGTCCCCACATTTAATAATGCTACTTTCGACAGTAAGGCATACAATAGCAACAACAATTACTCTTACATAAGATCTACGCACAAACGAACCAGCAATGGCACCAAGAGCAGCTACTAACAAAGCTGTTTTGAGCCCTACTTCTTTACAATCTATGATTAAAATGTTGATCAAATCATTAAAACATATCTTGGAGCAAGTTTTGGTGTCTGCCTGATCACTGACACTCTTTCCGGTTAAAATTTGGTTGATTGCATGTTCACAATTGTTTGATAATACATCACACTTTCTCTCACCAATTCTATCGCTGAGACGATTAAAAGCTTCCTCAATTTCTTTTCTTGTACTTGGATAGTTCTCCTGTTCAACTAAGAATACACCCTGCTCAAAGTTTAAAATAGTATGTGTATGTGTATAATTGTCGATTTCTGCTGTACAAATTTTCAGATGCCATCACAATTCTCCGTCCCAATTTCAGCCGAGCTTGTGTATTGTCCGATGGTGACAACATCTATACCATCAGATACTTTAGAGATTGCCAACACCAGGAAATGGTGGAAGTTGTCTTGAACAGCTTCTCGTTTCACTTTTATATGAGACAACGGTTTATACTTATGTCGAAAATCATCATAATTTTCCAGTTTATTTGAATCTTTTTCCTGGCAAGGAATTTCGATATTTTCATCTTTAAATTCAATTCTTATATCTTATAGTATCATCTTCACCATGACTACAAACCTACAAAATTAAAAAAGAACGGATTTTTACATATTTTTCTCTTATGGTTAGAATATGAAAACTTGATTAATTGTTGCCATTTAAATGTATGAATGAATGATTGATACTAATATGACGTGCATTTTTCGCTTTGTAAACAACAGCGTGATAAAATTCTCGATATATCTATACTTAGCGCAGACTCAGAGATGTACAAATTGATGGCTGTTACTATTTACCTTCCACATAAATCCATATGTATCGTAACCTATGTGCAAACACTTTGTCGATTTCGTTGTGTTCAAATTGTAATTGAAAAAGAAACTACAGAACCGTTATTCCTATTCTAATGCATAACAAAAAGAATTAATGAACAAGAGAGATATGATTCGCACCTAAGTGGGTGGATATTGGATCAATTTCTATGAAATTATGGCTAAAAAAATGTATAAATCAAAATAAAATTTAAATTCCGCGAAATTTCATGAATCATATTGGTGCATTTACGGCATGTCATAACATGACATCATACGAATGAAAAAACTCAACCTAAAGGTTTTCCGTTACGTATACGCCCTAAGTTCGGATAATATCGCATTGAAATGAAGTTTTGAGGTAGATGTTGTTTCATTTTCTATTCTATTGCATTATTCGCACATTTGTGGATTTCAGCAAGTCAACATGGCGGCTCACTGCTTAGTTACGACATATCAACTGTGGATTTGACAGTAAATATTAGCCAACAAAAAAAAAAAGTTTGGGTTAAAAATTATAAGGATTGAACACATTTTTTCTAGTGGTTATTTAAGAAATAATCCATACAAGACTTAAATTTATTTGACATGTGTAGCTTTTATCTTACAGGGCGTAAATTAGAACATCCATACCCACGGCAATCTTACCTTCGCTTCAGTTTTTTAAATTACTGTATCTGTTCTAATAGAATCGAAATAATTCATGGAAGCCATAGATTTGTCGGACATTTACAGATGGCCTGGGCCGTGATATTCGTTAATTTGGATAAAATTAAAGAATATCACAGACCAGGCCATGTGTAAATGTCCGATAAATCTTTGGCTTACATGGAATATTTCTTAATTTATATATATATATATCGCCAATGGCAGTCAGCAGGGTTTAAGAACATTTGTTGTTCGACCTGTTAGTCAAATGCGTTTTGTTATAATATACTTTTTCACTCATTTGGTCTTTTGGAAAATGTTGTTTGTGCTGTATTTAGACCCCTCTAACAAGAAATTTGTTTTGCATGCACACGTATAAAAATTGCGGTTTTTATCCAAAGCAATCATAGGTTTGAACGTTGTTTTCAATTTAGACTTGTTTATATATATATATATATATATATATATATATATATATAAACAACTCGTCTAAACATCAGCCCAACATTGTTAGATCTGTAAATTTGTTTTCCCAATTTTTTCTATTCTTCTCTCGCCGGGATTCGAACTCATGCTACTGAGATATCGTGACACAAAATCGCCTGCACTGTATCCGACGCGCTAGACCACACGACCACCTAGGCTTCACAAAATAAAGCTTTCGGTGCCCGGGTGTTACCTTTCCTCGTCAGTTTTAATCTAGCGTCATAATACAGTACATGATATATAAGGCATGAAGATGGAATTGTTACAGATCAGCTGAAATATCTATTGTAAAGGATCCTACAAATAAATGCAAGATACATTCACAGAAATAATTATATTTTTAAGTACGTCTGAACCAGTGATAACTCTACAACAGATTTATATATATATATATTTATAAGTTGTATTTTGATGTATGAATGTAAACTGTATACATGTATTTTGTGTGAGAGCCTCAATGAACATAAGACTAGTTCTAATTGAGTTACCCTCTTTAAATAAAGAATTAATTGTTATTACTATTATCATTATTGACATGTCATGTCATGTCAAAAATAGGTATATATATGTGTGGGCAACTTTGATCTATGGCAGAAGTCTTTGGTAATACGATAAAACCAAGCAATAGAAACGAAATGTTCCTATTAAAATAAACATTTTCGTAATTTAAAATGTAAGGAATATCATAGAAAACTTTGTTTGTACTTTTTTTTAACACTTAATAATAGATTTATTGCACAACTTATCTTAGTTATAGCGAAAGGTCGTGCGACATAATCAGTCAAACAAGCTTTTTGGATAAACTCATAACGGAACGATCGTTGTCATTAGTCAATTCAAACCTTCGACCTCGAATAAACTTTCAAGCCCCGCCCAAGCACACCTGCGAAAGAAGAACTCTCTTACTATTAACAATCGAAAATAGAAAGGTTGGTTGCGTAAAGGATTGTGTACTTGATTATCTTATGGCAATTCTAGCTTAAATACATGTGCATGTAAAATGTATTTATATTAAATTTTGTGCAATAGTTCTTTCTAAGGTCTTTCGTCTTAAATTTTTGAATTTCGTAAGAAGGGGTCTTTATTTTTTTTCACGGCGAAATATTGAAAAGTAAAATAACAAAAATACCGAACTCCAAGGAACCACCATTAACATGTGCAAAAAAAGCAAAACAATTCCTGGTTTACATATAATAGTTCATAAACCATTTGTTTTTTGTATAATAATCCCACATTTCAATGATGGAATGAATAAACTATTTGTGTGTTAAATCTTCTGTTCAACAGTACTGCAAATACGTTACAAATCCTACTGTTCCCTAAAAATATTTCTTAACTGTTTTATCACATTGTTTGGATGGTATATATATGTAGGACTCGGAACCGCGATGGTCACGCTGAAATGCGATGGTTTGACGCTGAAGTGCGTTTTTGATCACGCTGAAGTGCGATGGTAACATGTGACGCTATCTTGTTTGTAACTACGCCGAAGTGCGATGGTGGTTACACTGAAGTGCGATTGATTACATAAACTATATTTTCGATGTCGATGAAAAAGTCAATTTGTTTGTTAAAAGCAGCTTTTCGTGTTTATTAAGTAAATCATCAAGAATATTAACCCGTTTAATTAAACACAGTCATGATAAATATTTCCAGTCCTAATTGTAACGTTGAAGTTTACTTTGGACAAAAATAAGCCAACGTTTATACAATTATTCAAGACGCTACATACAAAGGTTATTTTCTATAAAAAACAGTGCTAATTTCAATGACTGAAAATGCGATAGCTGTTTAAAATTCAATATAATAAGGGCCTTATAAACTTATCACCGTCAGTGGTTTTTACTGCAACTGGAGAAAACATGGATAGTTTTTGTATACTAGTATCCGACATGAATAAAACTTGTAAACAGATTTTAATACTACCGGAAAAGGGAAATAATTAGTAGACAGGGGACAACTAGAAAATTTAGAACCTTTTTCGAAATCTACAGAAGTTCCGTTTTTTACGTACTATGGAGCTTCGAATTCTCTAACTACATATGGGTCCGCAGAAAGACTTTCCGTATTACGATATTACGGTAAAAGTGGAACTCATGAGAGCTGAGGGCTGAGAATACGTTATGATAAACTGTTATAGAAGAATAATTTAAAGAGAACGATCTCTCATTTAGTATGAAACTGTAACTAATGACATTTATAGACCATCGCACTTCAGCGAACAAACCATCGCACTTCTGCGAATACCTTCGCACTTCAGCGTGACCATCGCACTTCTGCGAAGACCTTCGCACTTCAGCGTGACCATCGCACTTCAGCGTCCCCATCGCACCTCCGAGTCCTACATATATATTTACATATTAAGGTACAATGTAACTATAAACATCAGAAAAGTTAAACTCACATGCTGTGGATTAAATATTAATCCTAAGATACAAATTTTCGTGGATTTCGTGGTTATAGATAAACCTTGAATTTGAATGTCCAATAAAGCACACATTTTCTATTGGTCTGTATGGAGGCTTAGGCAAAACCACGAAATCAAATCTCCATGAAATTACAATTTTTCTTCAATCATCGAACATTTGTATCCACGAAAATAAATTAATCCACAATAATATAATAAATAAGACTGAACTAAACTTCTTTCAGTCTTAACTTTATTGGTAGTTGCAGAGAAGGATCAGGATTATGGTCAAAACTAATAGAAAGTTTGTATTGCAATGGTAAGATTCAAGTAAACATAAAACTGGTCTTGTGTAAAAATAATAAGAAGGGGTGGTATGATTGCCAATGAGACATCCCTCTTAATGACGTAGAATTTAACAACTATGGGTCACTGTAAGGCCTTCAACAATGAGCAAAATCCCTTTTTGAAAATCATTTACCTTCAACTCCTTTCTTTAAATAATAATCGAAGTTGTGTTAGGTCACTAGTTTATTACATAAATAAATCTTTTTTTTTAGGAAGACTACAATGTATACATATTTTAACACATTATGAAAAAAATTAATTAGATAACATGGATGTTTTATAAGAATCCATAACTTGACTGGCAGAAAACAATCACAAGGCATTCAAATATTATGTCATTTTTCAATAAAATGCATTATTTCTCCATGACAACATTACAACAATGCATAGTAAACATACAAAAAACTTAATCTAACGTGACGGTAATAACAAAGACATGTAAAATAAGATTTGAATGCTTCTTTACTGGACTTTTATAGAGTTGTCAAAGGACACGCATTTTTTGTATAGAGCTTCTATGCGTATTTACATTGTATCATAGATCAAATTTATTTGTTCAGTGTATGTTCACTGGTGTTAATATGTCTTTTGATTGATATTTTATAGTGTGTCTTTCTATGTTGTGATGTTACACTATTGTTTCAGATAAGGGTGAAGGTTTGGTACCATTAAAACGTTTAAACCCGCTGCAATTGTTTGCACCTGTCCTAAGTCAGGAATCTGATGTTCAGTAGTTGTCGTTTGTTGATGTGGTTCATAAGTGTTTCTCGTTTCTTATTTTCTATATAGATTTGACCGTTGGTTTTCCCGTTTGAATGGTTTTACACTAGTTATTTTTGGGGCCCTTTATAGCTTGCTGTTCTGTGTGAGCCAAGGCTCCGTGTTGAAGACCGTACTTTGACCTATAATGGTTTACTTTTATAAATTTTGTCTTGGATGGAGAGTTGTCTCATTGGCACTCATACCACATCTTCTTATATCTATTCATACAAAATTTGTTTCAATCAACGCTTTAAAATCCCAATTAAATTACAAAAGAACCACGCGATCATTAAATACACAGTAATTAGATATAATTCGCACATCATTTACTGTAGAAGTACAGGTCTTTAATGGGTGTCAATTTTTGTGGATTGTGAAAACATATTTGGTTCCTTCGTTTTTTTCAATTTGTGGTTTTAAGATAAACATATTCGCACTCAATGGAAAATATGTAATTTTAGTGTAATTAATTTTGTAGCTAAACGGACCCATAAAATCATTGAAAATGATCTTGAAGTATAGATTCTAGGTACTGACGTTGTTTATCATTTTAATAACGTGTTATGGTGTTCTTTTTATTTGTCTTTGTTATTTGTTTTTATAGTGATTAAGATTATAACACAATGTTAAATAATGTACCCCAATTTTTGACATTTTTACCTTTTATGTCTGTTTGTTTTGCTCACACATTGTTGTCAATATTATATAATTCTATGCAACTGTCATACAGTGAGAGGTTTAGCTAGCTATAAAAGCAGGTTTAATCTACCATTTTCTACATAATGAAATGCCTGTACCAAGTCAGGAACATGACAGTTGTTTTCCATTCGTTTGATGTGTTTCAGCTTTTGATTTTGCCATTTGATAAAGGACTTTCCGTTTTGAATTTCCTTGGAGTTCGGTATTTTTGTTACTTTACTTTTTTTGGCACTCCATAAACACAAATACTTTCATAGCACATTTTAATCTAGATTATACACACTTAGAAGACAAAAGTAAAGTTAAAAGCAAGCAATATCATTAAAGTGATATGAACAGCAATATATAAAAATTAGAAATTCTACAAACAATTTGTTTAGTGTTTTTTATATAAAAAGTTAATGAGTTTATGATATTCATCAGATGTTTGGTATGTTCACATTTCAATTTAACTTCCAAGTTTTAATTAAAACAAGGAAAAAGACAATTAGATAAAAAAAAAAGAAGTTTTGTTAACTTCTTCAAATTGTTCCATTGCCTGCAAAACCAATCAAATTAACAGATGATGCCTATGACTTACCATAAGGACTACATTATTTCAGACATAAAACACATAATATTGTGGCGGCTTGAAACAAACACAAAATTCAATTACATTCTCAAGACTGTTTTTGAGTTTATAAGGGATTCATTTCACATCTAGGTTTCATATGTTACTTGCAGTTATCTTTATTAATTGAAAAGGGATTGATATATCAGAAGTGTTTTAGCTAAAGCAAAGGCCTAAAATTATGTACAGTTATGCATTTGTATTCAAATAATTCTGATAAGATACATTTCAAAATAATCGTTCTTTTTCATTTAAAGACAATAATTATGTTCTAAAAAGTTGGACCCCTTCCTTTCGCTCTCCATTTCTTCAACACCCATTCACCGAACTAAGCCCATTGTTTTAATTAATCGTCCCAGAAAACAATAACAACTAAACACGCAACAGAAATAAAGATTACCAAAGTTGAAAAAAACAAAACAAACGGTGCTCAAATCACATCTATATCATCTACAATGACAACTGGCCTCGAAACATTTTCTATGTTGTGTTTTATGCACTTATATTTGTCTGTTTGTCTTTTTCTGTTTTAGCCATGGCGTTGTCAGTTTATTTTCGATCTATGAGTTTGACTGTCCTTCTGGTATCTTTCGCCCCTCTTTTACAACAGCTTGACTGATAACAGGTCCAGCAACACTGACAACAGCAGACGTTAAAAATCATCTCTGCAGTACTAGTCAAAATATATCGAAAAATAAGACAACAACTAAATACAATTCAAAAGAAAGATAATACACGACGATTCAAGTCTAAAAATGCGAAATATCCACAAACTACAGCAATTCCCATAGAGACATATCCTGCAAAAAAGTTGCAAGAATAACAGCTGACATAGATTTCTATCTTCCAATGTTTTCTTTCGTCTCCTTGAAATTAAATTGTTAAATACGAAATATAAAAATAGTAAAGTTTCTATTCCTGTAGAGACAGCAACAGTCGCCAAACACGTCGTCGGGGCTGCTTCATAAATAAGTTTTTCTGCAATGTTACAAACAAAATTCGTATCAGTGTGAATCTTCTTGTCGTCAAGGATAGCACTACTTGTGTTTTTTTAAGCACCATTGATATCGGGCAAATGAGCAGCCAAGTCTATTCTGATATCCGCTTCGTTGCGTAAATTACTTCCCCTTTTGTCTCCACATTTAATAATGCTACTTTCGACGGTAAGGCTTACAATAGCAGCAACAATTACTTTTACATAAGCTCTACACACCAATGAACCAGCAAGAACACCAATAGCAGCTACTAACAAAGTTGTTTTGAGCCCTACTTCTTTACAATCTATGATGAAAATGTTGATCAAATCATTAAAACATATCTTGGAGCAAGTTTTGGTGTCTGCTTGATGACTGACACTCTTTCCGGTTAAAATTTGGTTAAATACATGTTCACAATTGTTTGATAATAAATCATACTTTCTCTCACCATTTCTCTCGCTAAGACGATTAAAAGCTCCCTCAATTTATTTTCTTGTACTTGGATAGTTCTCCTGTTCAACTAAGAATACACCCCGCTCAAAGTTTAAAATAGCATGTGTATGTGTATAATTGTCGATTTCATCCATCAAGAACGTCTACTGTACAAATTTACCGATGCCATCACAATTCTCCATCCCAATTTCAGCCGAGCTTGTGTATTGTCCGATGGTGACAGCATCTATCCCATCAGATATTTTAGAGATTGCAAACACCAGGAAATGGTGGAAGTAGTCTTGAAAACCTATTCGTTTCACTTTTATATGAGACAACGGTTTACAGTTACGTCGGAAATCATCATAATTTTCCAGCTTATTTGTATCTTTTTCCTGGCATGGAATTTAGGTATTTTCCTCTTTCAATTCAATTCTGATAGCATCATCTTCACCATGACTACTAACCTACAAGATTAAAAAAAGAACGGATTCTACAAAACAAACAGACATAAAAGGTAAAAATGTCAGAAATTGGGGTACAGCATTTAACATTGTGTTATAATCTTAATCACTATAAAAACAAATAACAAAGACAAATAAAAAGAACACCATAACACGTTATTAAGATGATAAACAACGTCAGTACCTGGAATCTATACTTCAAGATCATTTTCAGGGATTTCATGGGTCCGTTTAGTTACAAAATTAATTACACTAAAATTACATGTTTTCCATTGAGTGCGAATATGTTTATCTTAAAACCACAAATTGAAAAAAAACGAAGGAACCAAATATGTTTTCACAATCCACAAAAAATGACACCCATTAAAGACCTGTACTTCTACAGTAAATGATGTATATATATAATTACTGTGTATATAATGATTGCGTGGTTCTTTTTGTAATTTAATTGGGATTTTAAAGCGTTGATTGAATCAAATTTTGTATGAATAGATATAAGAAGATGTGGTATGAATGTCCAATGAGACAACTCTCCTTCCAAGTCAAAATTTATAAAAGTAAACCATTATAGGTCAAAGTACGGTCTTCAACACGGAGCCTTGGCTCACACAGAACAGCAAGCTATAAAGGGCCCCAAAAATAACTAGTGTAAAACCATTCAAACGGGAAAACCAACGGTCAAATCTATATAAAAAATAAGAAACGAGAAACACTTACGAACCACATCAACAAACGACAACTACTGAACATCAGATTCCTGACTTAGGACAGGTGCAAACAATTGCAGCGGGTTTAAACGTTTTAATGGTACCAAACCTTCACCCTTCAGATGGCCCCTAAATAAAATTGTGTACTAGTTCAGTGAAAATGGACGTGACACTAAACTCCAAAACATATAAATGAACTAAAAATTAAAAAAACATACAAGACTAACAAAGGCCAGAGGCTCCTGACTTGGGACAGGCGCAAAAATGCGGCGGGGTTAAACATGTTTTGTGAGATCTCAGCCCTCCCCCTATACCTCTAGCCAATGTAGAATAAAGAAACACATAGCAATACGCACAGTAAAACTCAGTTCAAAAGAAGTCATGTACATCTGTCATTAAATCAAATCAAACTAAAAAATACGATCCATGAATTCATTTTCTGAAAACAAGAGACGTTTTTCCATGAAAAGCGCCACTTTTGATTGACATCTTTTATTCATGAAAAGAACAGTTAAGTTTAACCTTTGACATGTGTCATCGCCCATTAATGTTACAAATCACATATAGCCACGCCTTACTCATTAATAGAAATACAAAAATTTTGTAGTGAGAAAATATTTTACATACTTCGCTGGTCATTAAAATGAAGCTATTTCAAGTTAAACTAGACAAAGTGATGCCCCAGCACTCCACTCTGAAGTAACTGTAAATGTCAATGTAGGACTTTCTTTCAAGAAATTATTGTGCCTGGGAGACACAAATGATGCCTACGCAGATGCAAAGTGTTATTTTAAAAAACACAAAGTTAAGCATGGGAGCACAAAGGTCTATGGTTCACAGTAGGAGGAGTTATCCGGAAACGCTATGCACCTCTTATGCAAGTAAATACTCCAAAAAATGACAAAGTTCAACTATCTCCCAAAAGAGCAAATATTAATAAAAATCAAAACCCTGACCACATGTACACCTTCAATATATGTACAAATAGCCAGCAAAGTGAAAATTTCCTAGCTTTCAAACTGTAGGAGGAGTTATCCGGAAACGCTATGCACCTCTTATGCAAGTAAATACTCCAAAAAATGACAAAGTTCAACTATCTCCCAAAAGAGCAAATATTAACAAAAAATCAAAACCCTGACCACATGCACACCTTCAATATATGTACAAATAGCCTGCAAAGTGAAAACTTCCTAGCTTTCAAACTGTAGGAGGAGTTATCCGGAAACGCTATGCACCTCTTATGCAAGTAAATACTCCAAAAAATGACAAACTTCAACTATCTCCCAAAAGAGCAAATATTAATAAAAATCAAAACCCTGACCACATGCACACCTTCAATATATGTACAAACAGACAGCAAAGTGAAAACTTCCTAGCATTCAAACTGTAGGAGGTGTTATGTGGAATAACTATAACGTTATGTACCTCTTATACTCCAAAAATGACGAAGTTCAACTATCTCCTAAAAGAGCAAATATTAATAAAAATCAAAACCCTGACCATTATCATAAATTACAATATAGCATATGCCTTTCCCAACACCATGAAAATGGTCGATTTTTAGATGGGCTGTTGATTGCGTAAGGTCCAGAGATATATATTTTAAGCATGCTGAATTCACGGACATATACCTTTAAAAAGTAGATGAAATGAAACGACTAAAAATCAAGTGACATTTATGGGGGATATTCATTTTGACACGATGAAATCAAGTATCCACCAATATATTAATATCACATCTTCGTTTATAGACCACGCTATTCCTTTTTGTAGCCCTCATCGGGCATTCATTTGTTTCGAGTATAGGGAACCATTTTTAATTAAGGGTTAGGTTTGCAAATTTGGCTAGTGTTAAAGTAATCCCCCCCCCCCTCCCCCCCCAACACACACACACACTTCCCGAATTTTTTTTTTTTGATTTATTGTTGTGTATACATTTTGTTCAAATGTATTAAGACCTTTTATGGGTCATTAATTTCATTGTTTACTAGGCCAAGGAGGCGGAGCTAGACAATGAAATATCTACTTCTGAGATGGAAGTTAGAGCACTGGTCTTGGCTCCTCCCATTTTTTGCTTTTCCTTTGACAAGCCACACACAGCGGGACTGGAGAGTGCTATTACTAAAAAAAAAATCATTCAGTTAACGCACTCCTCTAATAATAACAGAATTTAACTCACTCGAAGATCAAAGGAAAAATTACCATTCATGTTACAAGACTATTTATTGTTCCTATTAAGGACCCTTGATTGGCAGCATGACATATATACACACAAGACAATACACTATCATTTGTTACAAAAAAAACATTTTTTTTACATTGAAATGAGCATAACGAAATCAGATATCTATATTTTAATTAGATTGGTCTGCAATCGGTCTGCAATCAAACTTTAAACACAAATACTATTGTAGTATGCAATGTTACGGTTCAAGTACATGCATTTACAACAAGGATGTGACATGTATCTTATATATAATTATTCAATATTATTCATGATGGATTGTCCAAATACATTGTTAAGGATTCCAGAATAATATAAAGGTGTACATTGATAGGCATAATATATTTCTAATATTGATTATTTCGTAAATGATATATTGATGGTTTTATTCATACTATTTTGTGGTTGTGGTAAGGGTGATGGTTGTCACATTAATGATCGACATTTATCCTTAAACCAGTCTTCAGAAATCCAATTATAAATCATTTCAGATAAATATCACAAGGCCATACTTTGGTCTTTTAATGGGTCAATATCAAAAGTCCTAAAACAAATCTCTGCATAAGGGTAATGGATCCAAAGTCAGCCAATTGTGGAGATGTTATCCAGATGATTTAGTGCAATTTTGAAAATAAAAGCTTCCAGAAAACTTTGGCCGCAATCTACGATCCATAATGTTCTGCAACTCAAGAGTCCCAAGATTATATTGAATATATAGACTCAAAACTTGTCTTGGTTAGGGGTTGCAGCCAAAGTTATCCTAGCTAAAAACTGCAAAAAGACGCTCAAGTTATCTTATATGGTCTTTTGTAGGGTTAATTTATAAAAAAAAAATTTAAAAAAAAAAAGTTTGATACAAATATGGACATCTTTTTATCGTCGAATGCACAAAATGACCAAATTACATTTTACTAAGTCTGTGAGAGAATAAAACAAGACGTTCGCCCTCGACAGACGATTCATATTTCCGGAGATATAACTTAAAAGTTGTGATTAAAAGAAACTTAAATAACCGTCTTAACATTTACTGTAATTTCACGGCCACATTACATATGTCAATCGATAAAGATTCGCCTCAAAACAAGCCATGTAAAGTACAATCAATAACATATGTATATTTGGCTTCGGTGCGCCGCTCAAAGGTATGATACGTTCGTTGGAAAACAAACGAACGAAATATAAGCACAATTGCAAAAACCCGAAATTTGGTTCGCTTTTGAGTGATTTTGTCAGAATGATTTAAAACATTTATTACTGGGAAAAAAAATTGATAAAAGAATGATGTAGACAGCCAAAATAATAGTATTTAGACGTAGTTAAAGCAACATATAAATATAAAACAAAACGAGGCAATCAAGCAGACAAAAAAACTAACCTCATCACTTAAATAACATGGAGAATCACCCTAAAGTAGTCTTTTTATTAGGAATATCTGTATCATACGATTTTAAAGATTGTATGATACAATTACTTAACTAAAGGCTATATATAGAGAGAGAGCCTATATCGATCTGGTTCATTCCAAAAACTCAATAATCTAGACCTTATTGTTTCTATGGTTTTTGTCCGGTGTGAAAGAAATAAGTAATTTCTTTGATGGTTGCTAATAAAAAAAGGTGGTATGAATACCATTGAGACAACCCTCCAAATGACGTAGAAGTTAACAACTATGGGTCACTGTACGGCCTTCAACAATAAGCAAAATCCTTTTTTGAAAATCATTTACCTTCAACTCCATTTCTTTAAATAATAATCGAATTTGTGTTATGTCACCAGTTTATTATATAAATAAATCTTTTTTTTTAGGAAGACTACAATGTATATATATTAACACACTTTTTAAAAAAATAATTAGATTACATGGATGTTTCATAAGAATCCATAATTTGACTGGCAGACAACAATCAAAAGGCATTCCAATATTATGTCATTTTTCAATAAAATGCAAAATTTCTCCATGACATCATTACAACAATGCATAGGAAACATACAAAAAACTTAATTGAACTTCAAGGTAATAGCAAAGACATTAAAAATAAGAACTGAATGCTTCTTTACTGTAATTTTATTGAGTTGTCAAAGGACACGCATTTTTTTGTATAAAGAGCCTCCATGCTCCATACAAAACTTGCTTCAGTCAACGCTTTAAAATCCCAATTAAATTACAAAAATAACCATGCAATTATCAAATAAACAGTAATTAGATATAATTCGCACATCATTTACTGTAGAAGTATTTGTCTTAATGGGTATCAATTTTTGTGGAATGTGAAAACATATTTGGTTTGTTGTTTTTTTTTTCGATTTGTGGTTTTAAGATAAACATATTCGCACTCAATGAAAAGTATGTAATTTTTGGTGAAATTAATTATGAAGTTGAATGAACCCATGGAATCCCTGAAAATTGGTCCTCTATAAACAAAAATACTTTTATAGTAAATTTTTATCTAAATTATACACACTTAGAAGACAAAAAGTTAAGTTAAAAGCAAGGAACATCATTGAAGTGATAAGAATAGCAATATATAAAACTTAGAAATCCTACAAACATTTTTTTTAGTGCTTTTTATATAAAATGTTTATTAAGATATAACTGTATTGCATTTCAAGCTTGGCCTTCGTAAAACGTAGATTTTACTGTCGCAAATTGAGTTTACCTAGCGACTTGGACATCTAAACAATGTGACGTCATAGGTATACTCCAGATGTCAAACATTATATAAATAACACATAGCTGAGAAGGTGAAAGAGCAGATTGTTACCCCGAAAAAAACATTGTCAACCGAAGAGAAGGTTTTGAGGCTAAAACGTAGAACTCGAGCACTGTCTTTAAAATTATTGATGTAAATTAAATTCATTTTCCTTTAAATTATTGATTTTGATTGGTCTGCACGAGAGGGTGACATTAAAAAAATTGTCTCCTGCTGAGTCATGGGTAGAGAAAATTATCTCCACCCTATAAGCCAATCAAAATCTGGCATTTTAACGTGAAGTATAATAAAAACATTTATACTTTTCGTACCCTTCTGAATGGTTTAAATATTGACAAAAAGAAGATTGTGAAGCACAAAATGTTACTTTTTTTTTATTACTTTTTTGAGAATTCAAATACTAAAAAAAATTTGAAATTCAGAATGGTGGCTTTCCTTAGTTACGGACCGGTAAAAATATTTGTCAACGTCCAATGAAAATGATCAATCCAAACGAATACCATTAGAATGAGTATTATGATATTCATCAGATGTTTGGTTTGTTCACATTTCAATTTAACTTAAATTAACAAGGAAAGACAATCAGATAAAAAGGAGTTTTGTTATCTCCTACAAATTGTTCCTTTACCTGATAAACCAATCAAATTAACAGATGCAAATTAACAGATGATGCTTATGACTTACCATAAGGACTACATTATTTCATACATAAAAAAACTTAAAGGAGGCATGAAACAAACACAAAGTTCTATTACATTCTTAAGACTGTTTAATCAGAAGTGTTTTCACTAACGCAAAAGTCTGAAATTATTTACAATTATTGTATTTGTATTCAAATGATTCTGATAAGATAAATTTCAAAATAATTTAATCTTTGATGTAAGACGACTTCTGATTGGCTGAAAGTTTTTTGTCTATCAGCTCATAGGCATAATTTTGTGACCGCAACGTCATCAACGTTTTTTTTTTCATGATTTACTCCTTAAAAATGGATTTAGAATTAAATTATGAAGATTGACTGTAATATGTTTTCTGTCTATTCGAAATAGCATAAAAATGTGGTGCACTCTTTTAAATAACCCGCTACGCGGGTTATTCAGTGTGCACCACATTTTTTTCCTTAATTTTTTATAGACAGAAAAAATATTACAGTCATTCCTTAAATAATCGTTCTTTTTATCTAAATACAATGATTATGTTCTAAAAAGTCAAACCCCTTCCTTTCGCTCTCCATTTCTTTAACACCCATTCACCGACCTAAGCCCATAGTTTTAATTAATCGTCCCAGAAAACAATAACAACTAAACATGCAACAGATATAAAGATTACTGAAGTTAGAAAAATGAAACAAACGGTGCTCAAATGACATCTATAGCATCTACTATGACAACTGTCCTCGTAACGTTTACAACAGCTTGACTTATAACAGATCCAGCAACACTTACAACAGCAGACGTTAAAAATCATCCCTGCAGTACAAGTCAAAATATATCGAAAAACAATACAACAACCAAATACAATTCCAAAGAAAGATAATGCAGGACGATTAAAGTCTAAAAATGCGAAATATCCACAAACTACAGCAATTCCTATCGAGCCATATCCTGCAAAAAGTTGCAAGAACAACAGCCGACATAGATCATAACCCTCCAGTGTTTTCTTTCGTATCCTTGAAATTAAATTGTTAAATACGAAAGACAAAAATAGTATAGTTTCTATTCCAGTAGACACAGCAACAGTCGCCAAACACGTCGTCAGGGCTGCTTCATAAATAAGTTTCTCTGCAATGTTACAAACAAAATTCGTATCAGTGTGATTCTTCATGTCGTCAAGGATAGCACTACTTGTGTTTTTTAAAGCACTATTGATATAGGGCAAATGAGCAGCCAAGTCTATTCTGATATCCGCTTCGTTGCGTAAATTACTTCCCCTTTTATTTCCACATTTAATAATGCTACTTTCGACGGTAAGGCTTACAATAGCAGCAACAATTACTCTCACATACGCTCTACGCACCAACGAACCAGCTATGGCACCAAGGGCAGCTACTAACAAAGCTGTTTTGAGCCCTACTTCTTTACAATCTATGATCGAAATTTTTAATTAATCATTAAAACATTTCCTCGAGAAAATTTTGGTGTCTGCTTGATGACTGAAACTCTTTCCGGTAAAGATATAGTTAATTGCATGTTCACAATTGTTTGATAATAATTCATACTTTCTCTCACCAATTCTATCGTTGAGACGATTAAAAGCTTCCTTAACTTCTTTTTTTTCCCTTGGGTAGTTTTCGTTCTCAACTAAATACACACCCTGCTTAAAGTCTAAAAATTCGTCTGTACCGTTTTCTCCAATGAAGAGCGTCTGCTGTATAAATTTACCGATGCCATCAAAACTCTCCATCCCAATTTCAGCCGAGCTTGTGTAATGTCCGATGGTGACAGCATCTATCCCATCAGATACATTAGAGATCGCCAAAACAACGAAATGGTGGAAGTAGCCATGACAACCTACTCGTTTCACTTGTATATGAGACAACGGTTTAGACTTACACTTACATCGGAAATCATCATAATCTTTCAGTTTAATTGGATCATTTTCCTTTTTAGCATTGACACTCTTTCTGGTTAAAATATAGCTAATTGCATGCTCACAATTGTTTGATGATATATCATACTTTCTCTCACCAATTTTCTCGCTGAGACGATTAGAAGCTTCCTTAATTTCTTTTCTTGTACTTGGATAGTTCTGCTGTTTAACTAAGAATACACCCTGCTCAAAGTTTAAAATAGCATGTGTAAGTGTTTGTTTGTCGATTTCTTCCATCAAGAACGTCTGCTGTGCAAATTTACAGTCGCCATAACAATTCTCCATCTCAATTTCAGCCGAGTTTGTGCATTGTCCGATGGTGACAGCATCTATCCCATCAGATACTGTAGAGATTGCCAACACCACGAAATGGTTGAAGTAGTCACCTTCTCGTTTCACTTTTATATGAGACAACGGTTTACACTTACGTCGGAAATCATCATAATTTTTCAGCTTATTTGGATCTGTTTCCTGGCGAAGAAGTTCGCTATTTTCCTCTTTAACTTCAAATTCATTAGTGTCATCTTCATCGCAGTTCTACAAAATTAAAAAAAAAAACGGATTTTTTACAATTATATTTTGATGAGTGTTGAATTTCCAATATTGCCTTCAATTACCTTATGAATATAAACGGAAATGATAGGCAAATGTCGAGAAGAGAGAAGTTCTGATGTCTAATAATAGAGCTATAAGAAATTAGACAAAGAAAAATATAGCAAAGATAATTGACAAAATGCCATGTCATCGGCAAATATTTTTTTAGAATTATAGAAAGCAGTTTCGTAGTACTCATAATTCTTGAAAATCGAAAAGTCCTGATTATTTACAACAAAACACTCCAGGATTTCAACTTTTCTCATTGAAGTATGTAAGTTATTCTTGACATTTCATAAGCATGATAGTGCTATAATGTGAAAAAAAACCGTCAGTTTACCAGAATCTGAATGTACGTAAAAAGACTTCCATGAAATGCCAGGCTCCTTACACTTGAAAGAACCCTTGTAACTTTTTGAGGATGAGGTGGTCTGTTAAAAGGCAAAATTTCTGCTTCCATTTTCCAGTGGCAGTCGAAATTCACGCATTTCATCCACTTTGCAGAACCTACCTATTAGAGATATAGTTGATTTATTCTCGTCCTAAATATGGGTGAAACATTTGCCGCTGGACTCAAACAACAAACAATCAATCATCATCGAATGGGTTGGAAATTTCTTGTAATCAACTTATCATTATACTCAGAAGACACAGACAACTAGCTGTACTCACTGTGTATTGTGAAATACACAGAAACACCACTGTTCCAGATTAGGATGAGGGTTCAACGCTCAGAAACATGTTTTACCCGGCCAGATTCCATTATATGTGTCTGATCCACCATTTTATACAAAAGGAAATGTCTTTACCAAGTCAGGGATATGACAGTTGTTTTCCATTCGTTGGATGTGTTTGAGCTTTTGTTTTGCCATTTGATAAGGGACTTTCCGTTTTGAATTTTCATTGGAGTTCGGTATTTTTGTTATTTAACTTTTTTTTCAAAGTCAGGAGCCTGTCATTCAGTGGTTGTCGTTGGTTGCTGTTTGTCATATTGGTTTTTCGTTTATTGTTTTGTCATATATCAAATCGTTGGGTTTTTCGTTTGACTTGTTTCACATATAGTCATGTCGGGGCCTTTTATAGCTGACTATACAATATACATATTGGTCATTGTTGAAGGCCGTCAAGTGATGTGTAGTTGTTTAAATCAACTTCTGTTGAAAAGTTGTCTCATTGGTAATAATACCACA
The DNA here is from genome assembly GCF_021869535.1 of Mytilus californianus. Lineage (NCBI taxonomy): Eukaryota > Metazoa > Mollusca > Bivalvia > Mytilida > Mytilidae > Mytilus > Mytilus californianus. The sequence goes on from NW_026262690.1 coordinate 69,249,288, forward strand.
TCTCCTTATTGTATATTGTTAGAACATATTGTTTATCTAATACATTTGTAGTTGAAATTGGGCTTTGAACTAGCTTTCAGTTCCTGAGAGTACTCTATGATCGGTACTTTTTGTCTCGTCTTCTTGTCTCTTGTTGTGTGCTTTATACAGATCTGATGAGTCAAGCCCGTTCCAGCTAATTTTTACAGATTGTTCTTATGTTGTGTTTTTATACAACTGTCCCATGTTAGGGGAGGTTGAGGGCTCACAAACATGGTAAACCCCGCTACTTTCTTTATGTTCCTGTCCCAAGCCAGGAACCTGTAATTCGGTGGTTGTCATTGGTTGCTATCTGTCATATTTATTTTAGTATGCATCAGGCTGCTGGTTTTCTCTTTTGAGTTGTTTCCCAGTTTGTCATACCGTGACCTTTTATAGGGTATGGGTCATGCTAATTGTTGAAGGTCGTATGGTGACCTGTTATTGTCATTTGGTCTTTATGGATAGTTGTCTCATTGACAATCATAAAACATCTTCTCATTTTTAAATATATTCGTGGTTAAATAAAGATTAATTAATAATGATGTTCAACACTACAAATTACCTGTCTATAATAACGATCAGTTTGTTCCAAGACCAAATACTAATCTTTATAAAAAATCTTTTCATTTTTCTGCAACCAAGGTATGGATTGATTTACCATATAAGGGTTGCCATATAAATGTATGAATGATTGATTTATTTATATATATATATATATATATATATATATATATATATGGTCAACTTTGATCGTATGGCAGAAGTCTTTGGTAATACGACAAAACCAAGCAATAGAAACGAAATATTCTCTTTAAAATAAAACATTTTCGTAATTCTAATTTAAGGACTATCTTAGAAAACTTACCGCAATTGTTTGTGCTTTACTGTCCGCCATCGTTCCGATTAAAATTCAGATCTTTCGGAACTCGCTTACTCGTCGTTAAGAATAAGTTATATATATAGCACGCCTTTTACGAATTAATGAGTAAGGCGTGGCTATATATGATTTGTAACATTAATGGGCGATGACTCTTGTCAAAAGTTAAACTTGAATAAAAGATGTCAATCAAATAGTACCGTTTTTCATGACAAAACGTCTCTTGTTTTCAGAAAATGAATTAATGGATCGGATTTTTAAGTTTGATTTGATTTAATGATATATGTACATGCAAATGATTTGTTGTCGTAATACTTTCATCAAAGTTTATAGACCAGAAAGCGATTTATGTGTTATTGAAGTGCCCCACCCGCCGTATTTTGACACGTGAAATCAAGTATCCACCAATTTATCAATATCACCTCTTCGCTTAAAGACCACGCTATTCCTTTTTTGTAGCTCTCATCGGGCATTCATTTGTTTCGAGTATAGGGAACCATTTTTAATAAAGGTTTGCAAATTTGGCTAGTGTTAAAGTACACCCCCCCCCCCCGCCCCATACAAACACACACTTCCGGATTTTTTTTGTTTCTGATTTATTGTTGTGTATACATTTTGTTCAAATGTATTAAGACCTTTTATGGGTCATTGATTTCATTGTTTACGAGGCCAAGGAGGCGGAGCTAGACAGTGAAATATCTACTTCTGAGATGGAAGTTAGAGCACTGGTCTAAGCTCCTCCCATTTTTTGCTTTTCCTATGACAAGCGACATACGGCGGGACTGGAGAGTGCAATAAATAAAAAATCATTCAGTTAACGCACTCCTCTAAAAATAGCAGAATTCAATACGAAGATCAAAGGAAAAATTACCATTCATGTTACAAGACTATTTATTGTTCCTATTAAGGGCCCTTGATTGGCAGCATGACATATATAATCATAATCATAACATGTCATAACAAAATTCATTGTAATTATTGTATGAAATTTAAAACCCGCAAGGGTCCATAATTGGATTAATGAAGTACTCTATTCTATTCTATTCTATTCTATTCTATTCTATATACACACAAAACAATACACTATGATTTGTAACAAAAAAACATTTTTTTTTACATTGAAATGAGCATAACGAAATCAGATATTTATATTTTAATTAGATTGGTCTGCAATCGGTCTGCAATCAAACTTTAAACACAAATACTATTGTAGTATGCAATGTTACGGTTGTAGTACATGCATTTATAACAAGGATGTGACATGTATCTTATATATAATTATTCAATATTATTCATGATGGATTGTCCAAATACATTGTTAAAGGTTTCCTGTTTATAACAATTGTTATATATATGGACTCAAAACTTGTCTAGGTCAGGGGTTGCAGCCAAAGTTATCTTAGCTAAAAACTGCAAAAAAGACGCTCAAGTTATCTTATATGCTCTTTTGTAGGGTTAATTTATAAAAAAAAATATAAAAAAAATAGTTTAATACAAATATGTACATCTTTTATCGTCGAATGCACAAAATGACCAAATTACATTTTTCTAAGTCTGTGAGAGAATAAAACAAGACGTTCGTCCTCGACAGACGGTTCATATTTCCTGAGATATAACTTAAAAATTGTTATTAAAGGAAACTTAAATAACCGTCTTAACATTTATTGTAATTTCACGGCCACATTACATATGTCAATCGATAAAGATTCGCCTAAAACAAGCCATGTAAAGTACAATCAAATAATATATGTATGTTTGGTTTCGGATCGCCGCTCAAAGGTTTGATACGTTCGTTGGAAAACAAACGAACGAAATATAAGCACAATTGCAAAAACCCGAAATTTGGTACGCTTTTCATTGATTTTGTCAGAATGATTTAAAACATTTATTACTGAGAAAAGAAACTTGATAAAAGAATGATGTAGACAGCCAAAATAATAGTATTTAGACGTTGTTAAAGCAACATATAAATATAAAACAAAACGAGGCAATCAAGCAGACAAAAAAACTAACCTCACCACTTAAATTACATTATGGAGAATCACCCTATAGTAGCCATTTTATTAGGAATATTCATATCATACGATTTTAAAGATTGTATGATACAATTACTTAACTAAAGGCTATATATAGATAGAGAGTCTATATCGATCTGGTTCATTCCAAAAACGCAATAATGTAGAACTTCTTATTTCTAGGGTTTTTCTTCGGTGTGAAAGAAATAAGTAATTACTTTGATGGTTGCTAATAAAAAAAAAGGTGGCATGAATGCCAATCAGACAACCCTCCAAATGATGTAGAAGTTAACAACTATGGGTCATTGTACGGCCTTCAACAATGAGCAAAATCCCTTTTTGAAAATCATTTACCTTCAACTGCATTTCTTTAAATAATAATCGAAGTTGTGTAAGGTCACCAGTTTATTATATAAATAAATCTTTTTTTTAGGAAGACTACAATGTCTATATATTAACACACTTAAAAAAAAAATTAGATTGCATGGATGTTTCATAAGAATACATAATTTGACTGGCAGACAACAATCACAAGGCATTCAAATATTATGTCATTTTTCAATGAAATGCATTATTTCTTCATGACAACATTACAACAATGCATAGTAAACATACAAAAAACTTAATCTAACGTGAAGGTAATAACAAAGACATGTAAAATAAGAATTGAATGCTTCTTTACTGTACCTTTTATAAAGTTTTCAAAGGACACGCATTTTTTTGTATAGAGCTTCCATGCTTCATACAAAATTTGTATCAATCTACGCTTTTAAATCGCAATTAAATTACAAAAAGAACCATGCAATCATTAAATACACAGTAATTAGATATAATTCGCATATCATTTACTGTAGAAGTACTGGTCTTTATTGGGTGTCAATTTTTGTGGATTGTGAAAACATATTTGGTTCCTTAGATTTTTTCAATTTGTGGTTTTAAGATAAACATATTCGCACTCAATGGAAAATATGTAATTTTTAGTGTAACTAATTTTGTAGCTGAACGGACCCATGAAATCCTGAAAATGATCTTAAAGTATAGATTCTAGGTACTGACGTTGTATATCATCTTAATAACGTGTTAACGTGTTCTTTTTATTTGTCTTTGTTATTAGTTTTTATAGTGATTAAGATTATAACACAATGTTAACTGCTGTACCCCAATTTTTGACATTTTTACCTATTATGTCTTTTTGTTTTGCTCACACATTGTTGTCAATATATTAAAATTCTAAGCAACTGTCATACAGTGAGAGGTTTAGCTAGCTTTAAAACCATGTTTAATCTACCATCAGGAAATGCCTGTACCAAGTCAGGAATATGACAGTTGTTTTCCATTCGTTTGATGTGTTTCAGCTTTTGATTTTGTCATTTGATGAAGGACTTTCCGTTTTGAATTTTCTTGGAGTTCGGTATTTTTGTTATTTTACTTTTTTTTTGGCACTTCATAAACAAAAATACTTTCATGGTACATTTTTTTTAAGACTGTTTTTGAGTTTATAAGGGATTCATTTCACTTCTAGGTTTCATATGTTACTTGCAGTTATCTTTATCTATTGAAAACGGTTCGATATATCAGAAGTGTTTTAGCTTACGCAAAGGTCTAAAATTATTTACAGTTAATGCATTTGTATTCAAATAATTCTGATAAGATACATTTCAAAATAATCGTTCTTTTTTATTTAGATACAATGATTATGTTCTAAAAAGTTGGACCCCTTCCTTTCGCTCTCCATTTCTTCAACACCCATTCACCGACCTAAGCCCATTGTTTTAATTAATCGTCCCAGAAAACAATAACAACTAAACACGCAACAGATATAAAGATTACTAAAGTTGAAAAAACAAAACAAACGGTGCTCAAATCACATTTATATCATCTACAATGACAACTGGCCTCGAACCATTTACAACAGCTTGACTGATAACAGGTCCAGCAACGCTGACAACAGCAGACGTTAAAAATCATCCCTGCAGTACAAGACAAAATATATCGAAAAACCAGACAACAACCAAATACAATTCCAAAGAAAGATAATGCAATACGATTAAAGTCTAAAATGCGAAATATCCAGAAACTACAGCAATTCCTATCGAGCCATATCCTGCAAAAAGTTGCAAGAACAACAGCCGACATAGATGTCTATCTGGCAATGTTTTCTTTCGTCTCCTTGAAATTAAATTGTTATACACAAAAGACAAAAATAGTATAGTTTCTATTCCTGTAGAGACAGCAACAGTCGCCAAACACGTCGTCAGGGCTGCTTCATAAATAAGTTTCTCTGCAATATTACAAACAAAATTCGTATCAGTGTGAACCTTCATGTCGTCAAGGATAGCACTACTTGTGTTTTTAAAAGCACCATTGATATAGGGCAAATGAGCAGCCAAGTCTATTCTGATATCCGCTTCGTTGCGTAAATTACTTCCCCTTATGTCCCCACATTTAATAATGCTACTTTCGACGGTAAGGCTTACAATAGCAGCAACAATTACTCTTACATAAGCTCTACGCACCAACGAACCAGCAATGGCACCAAGGGCAGCTACTAACAAAGCTGTTTTGAGCCCTACTTCTTTACAATCTATGATTAAAATGTTGATCAAATCATTAAAACATATCTAGGAGCAAGTTTTGGTGTCTGCTTGATGACTGACACTCTTTCCGGTTAAAATTTGGTTAATTGCATGTTCACAATTGTTTGATAATAAATCATACTTTCTTTCACCAATTCTCTCGCTGAGACGATTAAAAGCTTCCTAAATTTCTTTTCTTGTACTTGGATAGTTCTCCTGTTTAACTAAGAATACACCCTGCTCAAAGTTTAAAATAGCATGTGTATGTGTATTATTGTCGATTTCATCCATCAAGAACGTCTACTGTACAAATTTACCGATGCCATCACAATTCTCCATTCCAATTTCAGCCGAGCTTGTGTATTGTCCGATAGTGACAGCATCTATCCCATCAGATACTTTAGAGATTGCCAACACCAGGAAATGGTGGAAGTAGTCTTGAACACCTGCTCGTTTCACTTTAATATGAGACAACGGTTTACACTTACTTCGGAAATCATCATAATTTTTCAGCTTATTTGTAGTTCATGGTGAACCACAAGTGGTAGGTCAATGATATTTGGTATGCAGTTGTATTAGCATTGGCACATCTTATTTCCATGGAGATTATTTGGCCCTGCCCCCTCAGTCATGGTCTATTGACTTTGAAACTTTTGCTTAATTTACATGTATTAGTTTGTGATTAGGTCAGTTTATGGAGAACCACTGGTGGTAGGTCAATAATATTTGGTATGCAGTTGTATAAGCATTGGCATATCTCATTTCCATGGAGATTATTTGGCTGTGCCCCCTTAGTCATGGTCTTTTGACTTTGAAACTTTTGCTTAGTTTACATGTATTAGTTTGTGATTAGATCAGTTTAAGAAGAACTGCTAATGTTAAGTCAATGATATTTGATATGGAAATTTATTAAATTACCGTATCTGTCCTATTAGAATCGAAATAATTCATGGAAGCCATAGATTTGATCCATGAATTATTTCTTAATATATATATATATATATATATATATATATATGCAAGTCTAGATTGAAAACAACGTTCAAACCTATGATTGCGTTGGATAAAAACCGCAATTTTTATACGTGTGCATGCAAAATAAATTTCTTGTTAGAGGGGTCTAAATACAGCACAAACAACATTTTCCAAAAGACCAAAAAAGTGAAAAAGTACATTTTAACAAAACGCATTTGACTAAAAGGTCGAACAACAAATGTTCTTAAACCCTGCTGACTGCCATTGGCGATTGCCAAATAAACGGATCACCGGTGTAATAAATGGATCGTAATTATCAATTTAATACTAAACAGAAAACAATAAACTTGCGGAAAAGATGGTATACCGCAAACAAAAGGTGCAAAGGTTTTTGTACACCATATCCGGATTTCGACAATTAATGTCGCTTCAGTGATGTTAGGAATCGAAACGGTATTTGGAAAGCCATAAAATTTACATCAATTTAGGATAGACTCTTGAATTTTGAGGAGTCAAAATAGGATGAACGGATCATAAAAACCCGAAGTCAAATATAATACAAGCCCAAACGAAAAAATATAAACAAGTCTAAATTGAAAACAACGTTCAAACCTATGAATGCGTTGGATAAAAACCGCAATTTTTATACGTGTGCATGCAAAATAAATTTCTTGTTAGAGGGGTCTAAATACAGCACAAACAACATTTTCCAAAAGACCAAAAAAGTGAAAAAGTACATTTAAACAAAACGCATTTGACTAACAGGTCGAACAACAAATGTTCTTAAACCCTGCTGACTGCCATTGGCGATTGCCAAATAAACGGATCACCGATGTAATAAATGGATCTTAATTATAAATTTAATACTAAACAGAAAACAATAAACTTGCGGAAAAGATGGTATACCGCAAACAAAAGGTGCAAAGGTTTTTGTACACCATATTCGGATTTCGACAATTAATGTCTCTTCAGTGATGTTAGGAATCAAAACGGTATTTGGAAATATATATGTATATACAAGTCTAAATTGAAAACAACGTTCAAACCTATGATTGCGTTGGATAAAAACCGCAATTTTTATACGTGTGCATGCAAAACAAATTTCTTGGTAAAGGGGTCTAAATACAGCACAAACAACATTTTCCAAAAGACCAAAAAAGTGACAAAGTATATTTTAACAAAACGCATTTGACTAGCAGGTCGAACAACGGATGTTCTTAAACCCTGCTGATGTATATATATATAATAAGATCAAACATTTGCGGAATTAACATTGTTGTGCTGATATTTAGAGTGATTATATATATATATATATATGCATATATGTATAAGTTGTATTTTGATGTATGAATGTAAACTGTATACATGTATTTTGTGTGAGAGCCTCAATGAAAATTAGACTAGTTCTAATTGAGTTACCTCTTTAAATAAAGAATTTATTATTATTACTATTATCATTATTGACATGTCATGTCATGTCAAATATGTGTGGGCAACTTTGATCTATGGCAGAAGTCTTTGGTAATACGGTAAAACCAAGCAATAGAAACGAAATGTTCTCTTTAAAATAAAACATTTTCGTAATTTAAAATGTAAGGAATATCTTAGAAAACTTTGTTTGTGCTTTTTTTTAACACTTAATAATAGATTTATTGCACAATTTACCGTAGTCATATTCGAAAACCTATAATAATTACAGTCCGCCATCTTTCTGATTAAAATACTATTGTACACTTAACTGCAACCAAGCTTAGCGAAAGGTAGTGCGACATAATCAGTCAAACAAACTTTTTAGATAAACTCATAACTGAACGATCGTTGTCATTGGTCTATTCAAACCTTCGATCTCGTATAAACTTTCAAGCCCGCCCAAGCACATCTGCGAAAGAAGAACTCTCATATTATATACAATCGAAAATTGAAAGGTTGATTGCGTAAAGGATTGTGTAATTGATTATCTTATGGCAATTCTAGTTTAAATACATCTGCATGTAAAATGTATTTATATTAAATTTTGTGCAATAGTTCTTTCTAAGGTCTTTCGTCTTAAATTTTTGAATTTCGTAAGAAGGGGTCTTAATTTTTTTTCACGGCGAAATATTGAAAAGTAAAATAACAAAAATACCGAACTGCAAGGAACCACCATGAACATGTGCAAAAAAGCAAAACAATTCCATGTTTACATATGATAGTTCATAAACCATTTGTTTTTTGTATAATAATCCCATATTTCAATGATGAAATTAATAAACTATTTGTGTGTTAAATCTTCTGTTCAACAGTACTGCAAATACGTTACAAACCCTACTGTTCCCTAAAAATATTTCTGTACTGTTTTATCACATTGTTTGGATGGTATATATATTTACATATTAAGGTACAATGTAGCTATAAACATCAGAAAAGTTAAATTCACATGGTGTGGATTCAATATTATTCCTAAGATACCAATTTTCGTGGATTTCGTGGTTATAGGTAAACCTTGAATTTGAATGTCCAATAAAGCACATATTTTCTATTGGTCTGTATGGAGGCTTAGGCAAAACCACGAAATCAAATCTCCATGAAATTACAATTTTTCTTCAATCATCGAACATTTGTATCCACGGAAATAAATTAATCCACAGTAATATAATAAATAAGACTGAACTAAACTTCTTTCAATCTTAACTATATTGGCAGTTGCAGAGAAGGATAAGGATGATGGTCCAAACTAATAGAAAGTTTGTATTGCAATGGTAGGTTTCAAGTAACCATAAAACCGGTCTTGTGTAAAAATAATAATAGGAAGTGGTATGATTGCAAATGAGACATCCCTCTTAATGACGTAGAATTTAACAACTATTGGTAACTAAAAGGCCTTCTACAATGATCAAAATCCTTTTTTGAAAATCCTTTACCTTCAATTCTATTTTTTTAAATAATAATCGAAGCTGTGTTAGGTCACTAGTTTATTACATAAATAAATCTTTTTTTTAGGAAGACTACAATGTATATATATTTTAACACATTTTGAAAAAAAATAGTTAGATAACATGGATGTTTCTTAAGAATCCATAACTTGACTGGCAGACAACAATCACAAGGCATTCAAACATTATGTAATTTTTCAATAAAATGCATTATTTCTCCATGACATCACAACAATGCATAGTAAACATACAGAAAACTTAATCTAACGTGAAGGTAATAACAAAGACATGTAAAATAAGAATTGAATGCTTCTTTACTGTACTTTTATAGAGTTGTCAAAGGACACGCATTTTTTTGTATATAGCTTCCTTGCTTCATACAAAATTTGTTGCAATCAACGCTTTTAAATCCACATTAAATTACAAAAAAACATGCCATCATTAAATAAAGAGTAATTAGATATAACTCGCATATCATTTACTGTAGAAGTACTGGTCTTTATTGGGTGTCAATTTTTGTGGATTGTGAAAACATATTTGGTTCCTTCGTTTTTTATAATTTGTGGTTTTAAGATAAACATATTCGCACTCAATGGAAAATATGTAATTTTTAGTGTAATTAATTTTGTAGCTGAACGGACCCATGAAATCCCTGAAAATGATCTTGAAGTATAGATTCTAGGTACTGACGTTGTTTATCATCTTAATAACGTGTTAACGTGTTCTTATTATTTGTCTTTGTCATTAGTTTTTATAGTGATTAAGATTACAACACAATGTTAAATGCTGTACCCCAATTTTTGACATTTTTACCTATTATGTCTGTTTGTTTTCCTCACACATTGTTGTCAATATATTAAAATTCTATGCAACTGTCATACAGTGAGAGGTTTAGCTAGCTATAAAACCAGGTTTAATCTACCATTTTCTACATAAGGAAATGCCTGTACCAAGTCAGGAATATGACAGTTGTTTTCCATTCGTTTGATGTGTTTCCGCTTTTGATTTTCTCATTTGATGAAGGACTTTCCGTTTTGAATTTCTTGGAGTTCGGTATTTTTGTTATTTTACTTTTTTTTTGGCACTCCATACACAAAAATACTTTCATAGTACATCTTTATCTAGATTATACACACTTAGAAGGCAAAAGTTAAGTTAAAAGCAAGCAATATCATTAAAGTGATATGAACAGCAATATATAAAACTTCTACAAACAATTTGTTTTTGTTTTGTATATAAAAAGTTAATGAGTAATATGATATTCGTCAGATGTTTTGTATGTCCACATTTCAATTTAACTTCCAAGTTTTATTTAAAACAAGGAAAAAGACAATTAGATAAAACAGGAGTTTGTTATCTTCTACAAATTGTTCCATTACCTGCAAAACCAATCAAATTAACAGATGATGCCTATGACCTACCATAAGGACTACATTATTTCAGACATAAAACACATAATATTGTGGAGGCTTGAAACAAACACAAAATTCAATTACATTCTTAAGACTGTTTTTGAGTTTATAAGGGATTCATTTCACTTCTAGGTTTCATATGTTACTTGCAGTTATCTTTATCAATTGAAAAGGGATCGATATACCAGAAGTGTTTTTAGCTAACGCAAAGGCCTAAAATTATGTACAGTTAATGCATTTGTATTCAAATAATTCTGATAAGATACATTTCAAAATAATCGTTCTTTTTCATTTAAAGACAATGATTATGTTCTAAAATGTTGAACCCCTTCTTTTCGCTCTCCCTTTCTTCAACACCCATTCACCGACCTAAGTCCATAGTTTTAATTAATCGTCCCAGAAAACAATAACAACTAAACATGCAACAGATAAAAAGATTACTGAAGTTCGAAAAATAAAACAAACGTTGCCCAAATGACGTCTATAGCATCTACAATGACAACTGGCCTCGAAACATTTACAACAGCTTGACTGATAACAGGTCCAGCAACACTGACAACAGCAGACGGTAAAGATCATCCCTGCAGTACAAGTCAAAATATATCGAAAAACAAGACAACAACCAAATACAATTCCAAAGAAAGATAATGCAGGACGATTAAAGTCTAAAAATGCGAAATATCCACAAACTACAGCAATTCCTAAAGAGCCATATCCTGCAAAAAGTTGCAAGAATAACAACCGACATAGATCTCTATCTTCCAATGTTTTCTTTCGTCTCCTTGAAATTAAATTGTTAAATACGAAAGACAAAACTAGTATAGTTTCTATTCCTGTAAAGACAGCAACAGTCGCCAAACACGTCGTCAGGGCTGCTTCATAAAGAAGTTTCTCTGCAATGTTACAAACAAAATTCGTATCAGTGTGAATCTTCATGTCGTCAAGGATAGAACTACTTGTGTTTTAAAGCACCATTGATATAGGGCAAATTGAGCAAATTGAGCAGCCAAGTCTAGTCTGATATCCGCTTCGTTGCGTAAATTACTTCCCCTTTTGTCTCCAAATTTAATAATGCTTCTTTCGACGGTAAGGCTTACAATAGCAGCAACAATTACACATACATAAGCTCTACGCACCAATGAACCAGCAATGGCACCAAGGGCAGCTACTAACAAAGCTGTTTTGAGCCCTACTTCTTTACAATCTATGATTAAAATGTTGTATAAATCATAAAAAAAATTTCTCGGAGTAAGTTTCGGTGTCTGCTTGATGACTGAAACTCTTTCCGGTAAAAATTTTGTTAATTACATGTTCACAATTGTTTGATAATAATTCATACTTTCTCTCACCAATTCTATCGTTGAGACGATTAAAAGATTCTTTCATTTCATCTTTTGTCGTTGGGTAGTTTTCCTTCTCAACTAAACATGCTAAACACACACCCTGATTAAATTCTAAAATATCATGTGTATCGTTTTCTCCAATGAAGATCGTCTGCTGTATAAAAGAGGGGCGAAAGATAACAAACAATAGTACACAAAACACATAGAAAACTAAAGACTGAGCAACACGCACCCCACCAAAAACTGGGGGTGATCTCAGGTGCTCCGGAAGGGTAAGCAAATCCTGCTCCACCTGTGGCACCCGTCGTGTTGCTCATGTTAGTACAAACCCGGTAAAAAGGCTTATTCGGTAGGTCACATTCAGGAAAAGGGGACGTGATTGTAGTTACGACATTAGGAACATATCCGCTATCATCTATGAAACGGATATACCGTAAAGGTCAACCAACTCGTGATGGCGTCCGTAAAATTTACGAAGGGATGATTTCAACTTCACCACTTGAAACTCTTGGTTTAATAGCTTCCTTTTGAGCAGCAACCCTCTATCAAGGAAATCATGATAGGAAATACAAGCCCTGGAGTATCGTATCAACTGGGAGATACATACTCCGTATGCAGGCGCTGCTGGAATGTTGCTACATAAAATGGAAAGTTCACAATTGGGAAGCTGAAATCATCACTTTTGTCATAAAGTTTTGTTTTCAACCGACCCTCATTGTCAATTTCTAGGTGTAAGTCAAGATATGAGGCAGACTTAACTGTATCTGTTGTATCTTTTATCTCAAGTTCGAAATTTACCGATGCCATCACAACTCACCATCCCAATTTCATCCGAGCTTGTGTATTGTCCGATGGTGACTGCATCTATCCTATCGTATACTTTAGAGATTGCCAACACCACGAAATGGCGGAATTAGTCATGAACACCTTCTCGTTTCACTTGTATATGAGACAACGGTTAACACTTACACTTACGTCGAAAATCATTATAACTTTTCAGTTCATTAAGATCATTTTCCTTTTGAGCACCAACTCTCTTTCTGGTTAAAATATAACAAATTGCATGCTCACATTTCATCCACTTTGCAAAACCTACCTATCAGAGTTATTGTTGATTTGTTTTCGTCCTGATTATGGGTGAAACATTTGCTGCTGGACTCAAACAACAAACAATCAATCATCATCGAATGTGTTGAAAAAAATTTGTAATGAACTTATTATTATACTCAGAAGACACAGACAACTAGCTGTACTCATTGAGTATTGTAAAATACACAGAAACAACACTGTCCCAGATAAGGATGAGGGTTAAACGCTCACATACATGTTTTACCCGGCCCGATTCCATTATCCACCAATTTCTACATAAGGAAATGTCTGTACCAAATCAGGAATATGACAGTTGTTTTCCATTCGTTTGATGTGTTTGAGCTTTTGTTTTGCCATTTGATAAGGGACTTTCCGTTTTGAATTTTCATTGGAGTTCGGTATTTTTGTTATTTTACTTTTTTTTCAAAGTCAGGAACCTTTAATTCAGTGGTTGTTGTTGGTTGCTGTTTTTCATATTGGTTTTTCGTTTATTGTTTTGTCAAATATCAAATCATTGGGTTTTTCGTTTGACTTGTTTCACATTTTGTCATGTCGGGGCCTTTTATAGCTGACTATACAATATTAATATTGGTCATTGTTGTAGGCCGTCAAGTGACGTATAGTTGCTTAATTATAAATCAACTTCATTTGAACTCTGTTGAAAAGTTGTCTCATTAGTAATAATGCCACATCTCCTTATTGTATATTGTTAGAACATATTGTTTATCTAATACATTTGTAGTTGAAATTGGGCTTTGAACTAGCTTTCAGTTCCTGCGAGTACTGTATGGTCGGTACTTTTTGTCTCGTTTTTTTTTTTGTCTCATGTTGTGTACTTTATACAGATCTGATGAGTCAAGCCCGTTCCAACTAATTTTTGCAGATTGTTCTTATGTTGTGTTTTTATACAACTGTCCCATGTTAGGGGAGGTTGATGGCTCACAAACATGGTAAACCCTGCTACTTTCTTTGTGTTCCTGTCCCAAGCCAGGAACCTGCAATTCAGTGGTTGTCATTGGTTGCTATCTGTCATATTTAATATAGTATGAATCAGGCTGCTGGTTTTCTCTTTTGGGTTGTTTACCAGTTTGTCATACCGTGACCTTTTATAGGGTATGGGTCATGCTAATTGTTGAAGGCCGTATGGTGACCTGTTATTGTCATTTGGTCTTTATGGATAGTTATCTCATTGACAATCATAAAACATCTTCTTATTTTGAAATATATATCCGTGGTTGAATAAAGATTAATTAATAATGATGTTCAACGCTACAATTTACGATCTGTCTATAATAACGATTAATTTTTTCCAAGACCAAATACTAATTTTTATAAAAAATCTTTTCATTATTCTGCAACCAAGGTATGGAATGATTCACCATGTAAGGGTTGCCATATAAATGTATGAATGATTGATTTATATATATATATATATATATATATATATATGTATAAGTTGTATTTTGATGTATGAATGTAAACTGTATACATGTATTTTGTTTGAGAGCCTCAATGAAAATTAGACTAGTTCCAATTGAGCAACCCTCTTTAAAAAAGAATTTATTATTATTACAAGCAGTGAAATTCAGTTTGAAAGAGCTTTACTCGTCAGATCGGCACGTAGTACACAAATACAACAAACAAAGAAACAAAAGAAACAAAGTACCACTACCAGTCTAAGAGTACTCGCAGCTACTGAAAGCTAGTTCAAAGCCTATTACAACTAATAAACAATCATGACAGACTAAGAAATCAATCAATACACATCCAATGGATTTAGTGTTGTTATACAGGAATGAACACTTGTAGTCCTAAATCCTGTCGATGTTTATATCTTGGCATTGCACAATGTCATGCTATTCTTAGACAAAGCAACACATATGTTCATGTTGACAAGCAATAGTAAAGTTCTTACTTCAGGAAGCTCTGGGTTTTCAAAAGTTGAGACGAGTGTACAAACAAAAACTAACATTGGACTTTTATTATGCAATATGCACACTACAAATTTATGTTGGGTACAATACCTAATATTGACACTAATTCAGACCAAAGAAATATCTGTGTTGGTAGTTCAAAACTTGATAAATTTGTTATTGTTTGCTTTATAAAGGCAACAGTAGTATACCGCTGTTCGAAACTCATAAATCGATAAATCTGGTCGTTCTGGCACTTTTAAAAAAGGTTAGAAATCAGCAAATTAGATCTTAAGTTTCGATTACTCTAGAGTCAAGATTAAGTGTTTTTGAAAATGATGGAAAAATAATATGAGATATGTATCAGTTTTCGAATTCTGACTTCAACTATCGTGGTTCCGGGGTTTGTATGTCCTTTGAAAAGTTGAGTATGAGTAAACTTAGATTTTGGATGGATACTTTTGATTACTTTGAATAAATGCATTGGTCAATGAATGTTCAAGTATTAGCTTAAAGATGACAGAAAGGCGTGTAATTTTTCAGTTCTGTCCATTTATACAATACAATAAGTAGTCCTAAAAAATACAAGTATAATATATAGTTGCTCAAGCTGAATCATTTTTTAAAGGGGATATAGGGGAGGTGTTACAACGTAACATACATATGGAGTGAAGAAAAAGAAAATCAAGCAGAATCTGTGTTCTGTGAAGCCATCCTTAGTGTTGCCATATCTGAATTCACAATTGAACAGTGGGGAAATGTCGAGGTAGACATACGTGCAGCTGAGGATAAGGAAACCGCCTTGATAAAGGAATTAGGTATGAAATCTCCCTCCCCTGTCCTAGCTAACACTTCTGAATATAAAACAAAATCAAGATTGTCTTTTATGATCCTTTGTACATTTATTGACCACTACTAGTATTTCCTATGGATAAATGATAACCTTATGTTTTGTATGGGTCATTTCTCAGATAAAAAATGTCATTTTGATTCACTGTTTCTAAGCCTATATCTTTTCTATGTTCTTATATGCTTCTTTTGAATCTTTTATGTTTGAAATCAAATTTCATTATTGTTGTTTTCATTTCTTTTCCAGTTCTGCTCGGTGGGTGGGGTATGCCCTTCATCACCTCATAAGTAATATTACATGGAGGCGCCGTGTATAGCAGGAATGAGAAAGCAACCAAATGACACAAAACTTAAGACATACATAGGTCAATAAACAGCTTTAATCGGTAGAAACACATCCTTACAATATGGCAAGGTCAAAAAATCACCTCGCGTCTATACAAGTTGTAAATAAATTTACCAGATACTTTTGTTTATTTGAGTTGTTAGGATGTTGTCTCATTGCTATATACCTGATATCGCCTTTAACTACCAGCAACACTAAATTCCCCAATGTTAGGATATACACGTGTTTCTCCATTTAGACAAATTAAAAGAATAAGACACAGCTGAAAAAGAAAATGTAAAAGTAGAAGAGAATGAGTTGACAGTCCAAGAAGACATTCAAAGTCAAAGTGTATCTGATGAATTGAAAGACTTGGAGGAGGAAATATAGACGCAGCAGAACAACAGGAAGCATCAATGAGAGCAGAAGGTAATGACTTAACTTCTTGAATTCCATTGCCACTTGTTTCTTTTACGAGTTTTAATTCTTGACTTCTTTTGTTTTTGTTTTATAGTTAAAATAATACTTTCTAAGCAGTTATACCTAGATATTTCCTTGTTTTATGTAACTTTGTACTTATTCTCAACTGAACAGTGGCATATTTTCTGTTCATCTATTCAACAACAACGAATATTACAAATTGTAAAGCCGATTTCGGTGCTGTAGTTGGAGATTAAGAATTATCCTCATCGTCATTTGCTGGATCTGTATATCTTATGTTATCTCATTATTTTTTTTTACAATTATAATGACAATTCTAATCACAGTATATAGTGATTGTTTTAAAGACAGATACTTATGAGGGTATTTTATTTTTTTTTTCATTTTCTAGGACCAACAGAAAAAAAAACGCTGAAGAATGCCGGATATATTTTTAAGGTACAATAGAATATTGGTAAATTAGAACGCGACTGTTACAATCACGTGATATACTGAGATATTATAATAGATACGTTGACACAATGCTTGTTTTGCTTTTCTCCATATGCACAGCAAATTAAAGGCTTCCAGCAACGAGCGAAAGAACATACCCCTTACAACAAGCCAAAGGCTATTCTAATTACATGTATATCTATCAAGTTTTGTTTGTCCTTAATATGCACGAAATATGTACCACTGAACGTTAAGGAAACAACAATCAATCAATCCAAGTTTTCGTTTGATTAAGAATGGTTTTCCCCTATTCGATCCGCAAGTTTTCTTATGGAAAAAAGTGAGTGTGGTCAATTCATTACATAATTAACCGGTAAAGCCTTACTACCTAGGATTTATTCGTTGTCCGTTAATTGCACATTATTAATAGACCAAGCGTTCAGACAATTAAATGCTACTATTTGATGACAGATTTTACAATGGTTGATTGATTGCTAGTTTTATTTGATAATGTCATGCAGCAAATATTTAATAACCGAAGTTAATAGCATTGAATATCTTGGACAAAGCAGCAAAGTCACAATACAAAGAAAAATATTGCAACATGATTGCTAGAGTATGTATTTGTTTTCCTTTAGCAAAACTTCAAATATAAAGAAAGATGCCTCCAACAAATATAACCGACAAAACCTGTTATAGCAGGCTTCCTGAAGTAGCACATTGTAATCTTGCTTCCCGAATTATATGTAACCGTCATTCTTTTCCCTCATAAGTGGTGGCTGCACTGTGCAGATTTCAATTGTGTGTTTTACTTTTACGACTTATGGTCTAGAAAAGCAAAGTTTAGTGGTTTGTGCGCACGTAAAACTGGTTTAACCCCACCGTATGTTGTGCATTTGCCAAGTCTGGCTATCTTGACCATGTGTTGCTCGCCTTCTTCTTTGTCTTTGTTTGTACATTTATTTTTTCGGATAAGGGATACGATGTTGGTTGATGTGATTGGTTGTTCTGTCCAAAATGTTTGGTAATTCCTGTTATGTTTTTTTTTGGTTTTTTATGTTATATGTGTTTTAGATATTTTCCCCAAACGACAATACATGTGAAAGTATAACATGTTGTACTACATTAACGATGTATTATGTTTATAGGATACAGCCCAGAATTCTGAACATAATGGCGCTATTAGCAAACAAATGAAAAAGGAAAAACAGAGGGTGGAAAGAAAAATGAAGAAAGAGGAGAAAATACGAGAGAAAATAGCTAAAGCAGAGGAAAAGGTTGTTCAGTTGTACTTTAAAGCTGTTGACAAGACTATGAAAAGATACACAAATGATGTCAAATTACAACACAAGAAAGAAGTAAAGAGGAGAAAAAAGATGGAAAAAACGGAGAGAAAAGATCAAAAGATGTTTAAGAAAGGTATTTATTTTATTGAAATGTTAACTTTCGAGATTTTTCTCTTAAATATTTTGCTCATTTTTAAACTACGAAATACAATCATGTATAATCTAAGTTTTTCAAAAGTTTGAAAGCATTGTTTTAAGTTGAACTTCCGAGCTTCATGTGCTAAAGTCAACAATTTTATAAGTTTTATATCTTGTTTTTTTTTTTCAAGTACACCCTTTACCTAAAGTTTAAAAAAAAATGAACAAACAAACAAAAAAATACCCTTTCAATTATTAACTATCCAATCGCTTGTCTAGTTAAGCTTTCCTCTTTGATACTGTCGCTGACGAGTTTCGTGCTATATAGAAAAAAATAAAGTGTTACTTCAGTGTTGGTTATGTTTATAAAATTCATGAAAAAAACATTCGTTTAATTTCAGTTAATCTTTATGATTAAACATGGATAGTAAAAGGGCATTATATTGCTGGGACCAAGTTAATAGATACTGGAATAGATGTTGAATGCAATTAAAAAACATTTTTGTCCTTGGGTCTTTAATCAATAAGTGTCTCGTTAAACATCACAATACTTCTCCTTATTTTTATGTTATAATTTTAAATCTCTATGAACTTAATTGATTTTCAGGAATGAAGAGGATAGAGAAAGAAGGTGTAAAAAATGAAAAGAAGAAAAAGGCCAAAACTATGATTGTAAAGGAAAAACAAAATGGTTTAATGGAAAGCAAAGCAAAGAAAAAGACGAAGAATAATAAGGGTCATGAGAAGAAAGAGGCACAAACTGTAGATGCTGTAGAGGTTAAGCGAAATGGTGTGAAGAAAAGCAAAACAAAGAAAGAGGCAGAGAAAAACATAGATGAAAACAAAGAGTCCCGAACTATGGATATTAAGAAGGAAAGCATTGATAAAATGGTGGAAAGAAAAACACAATGTCAGGAAATATTCATGCATTTTTCGAATCTTTTCTTGTAATAAACGACAGAAAAAAGATAAAGCTGTAGTTTGATAAACTGTTTTTTGTTTTATATTAATTTTATTATATTTTCTATCACTGTTTTTGTATTCTATTTTCTGAATGAGAAGTCAAAATGGAATTAGGTGAAAAAGGACGACACGTTTGGACCTGCCTCACATAAGATGTAAGTCGTCCGGAACGAAATACAAATCCGATCTCTTAGTCTCAATTAAATACAAATGAATAAGAAAAAAGTCATTAGCTGCAGGCAAAACAAAAACGGGCCTAACAAGTACTATTTTCATGTAATTTTTATAAATCCAAGAGCTGTAATTTTGTGAAAAGTAGGTCATCCGAAACACGAACTCGACTTGTACCTCCCCATCATATAATTACATTACATATATGTTTCATTATAATACGTTATTTTGATTGGCTAACAGCAATCTCGCGTCATTCTGAAATCAACCTTCATTTCAAAATGAAATATAACATGACACGATCATCCACAATAAAGTGCACAGGTAAATAAAAGAAAAACATGATAGAAATCGTGTTTTCATGATCCTAGCAAAAAAATGTAATTCATGATTATAAGTATTGAATGCTGCTTTTAGTAATTTTATAGGGTTGTAAAAGCGTTGACCGTGCGCACATTTTTAGAATTCCGCGCTTCATACAAAATTTACTTCGGTCAACGCTTTTACACCCCAATAAATTTACAAAAAGAAGCATTCAATTCTTAAATACATACCAAAACATTATAGAAATAAGAAGATATGGTAAGTTTGCTAATAAAACAATAAGTCACAGAGACCAATAGACGTGGATTTATGCAATTACATGGCACTGTATGGCCTTCAACAATGATCAAAACCCATACCGTATAGTAAGCTATAGAGGTCCCGACAATATGTGAAACAATTCAATCGCGAAACCCAACGGCATAATGTATGCTAAAATAACAGACACAATGCTAACATGACAGACAACAACCAACTACAATGTACCACCACTTAATTACATGCTCCTGACTTTGGACAGGTACATAAAGAATGTGGCGGGGTTAAACATTGTTTGCGAGTTCTCAACACTATCATTAAGGTGGATCTGACATTTACAAGTGCGCAGTTTTTAACTCATGTTTCTAAATGTAAGGAATATCTTAGAAAACTTACCGTAGTTGTTTCTGTTTTTTTTAAACACTTAATAATAGATTTATTGCACAACTTACGTTAGTTATATTCGACAACCTATTACTGTCCGCCATCGTTCTGGTTAAAATTCAGATCTATCGGAACTCGCTTACTTGTCATCATATGAGCATTACGAAATCAGAGATCTTTATTTTAAGTAGATTGGTCTGCAATCAAAACTTTTAAAAACACAAATACTATTGTAGTATGAATTTTACGGTTCAAATACATGCATTTACAACAAGGATATGACATGTATCTAACCTATAATTTTAAATATCATCCAAGATGGATTGTCCAAATACATTGTTTAAGGATTCCAGAATTATATAAAGGTGTACATTGATAGGCATAATATATTTCTAATATTGTTTATTTCGTAAATGTTCTGTTGATGGTTTTATTCATACTATTTTGTGGTTGTGGTAGGGGTGATGGTTGTCACATTAATGATCGACATTAATCCTTATACCAGTCTTCAGAAATCAAATTATAAAATCATTTTTGAAAAATATCACATGGCTACAATTTTGTCCTTCAATTGGTCAATTTCAAAGGCTTAAAACAAATCTCTGCATAAGGGTAACGGATCCAAAGTCAGCAAATTATGGAGATGTTATCTAATAAGGCGAGTAAGTGCAATTTTGAAACTAAAAGCTTCCGGAAAACTTTGGCCGCAATCTACGATCCATAATGTTCTGTAACTCAAGAGTCCTAAGATTATATTGAATATATAGAATCAAACTTGTGTGGGTCAGGGGTTGCAGCCAAAGTTATATTAGCTAAAAACTGCAGAAAGACGCTTTATCTGATGTATGTTCTTTTGTAGGGTTACTTTATAAAAAAAATATT
Source organism: Mytilus californianus (assembly GCF_021869535.1). Taxonomy (NCBI): domain Eukaryota; kingdom Metazoa; phylum Mollusca; class Bivalvia; order Mytilida; family Mytilidae; genus Mytilus; species Mytilus californianus. Next base: position 69,270,874 of record NW_026262690.1, read on the forward strand.
CAAAAAAAAATAGTTTGATACAAATATGTATCTTTTATCGTCGAATGCACAAAATGACCAAGTTACATTTTACTAAGTTTGTGAGAGAATAAAACAAAGACGTTCGCCTTCGACAGACGGTTCTTATTTCCAGAGATATAACTTAAAAGTTGTTATTAGAAGAAACTTAAATAACCGTCTTAACATTTATTGTAATTTCACGGCCACATTACATATGTCAATCGATACAGATTCTCCTTACAACAAGCCATGTTAATAACCTCATCATAGATACCAGGATACCAGGATTGAAATTTTGTACGCCAGACGTGCATTTCGTCTAAAAAAAGACTCATCAATGACACTCCGATAAAAGGTTGGCACTGGCTACCGTTACATGGAAATGTAACAATAATAAAATGATTATTGTTACATTGGAGACTAATTGCTGAATACAGGGTTGGGTAAGGAACCGATTAATTACGAATCTAATACCCCATTCACACTATGCATTTTTAAACCGGGTTCGACCCGAATTAATTACCAATAGTGTGAACACGTTAAACTGGGGCGAACCCGGATTAAAATTACCCCTCATCTGAGGTGGAGTTAATGTGGGGCGAACCCGGATTAGTTACCCCACATTCTAGTGTGAACGCAATGTGGAGTTAATGTGGGGTTGTTGCCATAGCGTTACGTGACGTTTTCTGCCGTCTGTCATTGCCAATATCAGGATAGCCATGGATGCCGAACAAGATAATTCTTCAAAAAAGAGAGGTCTAACCTGGAGTGACCAGGAGACAAATGAGCAACAGTCCTATATTCACAATGTGATGCCAACTTCCATACGGTACTTGCAATTTTCAAGTCCACTGTCAAAGCTTTTCTAAACGGAGTATCACATTTAACTAACGTAATGTTTCTTTGTTGATTCTGACGTTTTGGATCCATTCTTCATCAGTGAAACCTGGAACTATGCATTCCCACCAATTCCGTGAACGGGGTTTGCTCCATATCCTCCTTTCTGCCGGTTGTAAATTTGAGCGTCTATTCATCAATAATAAGTTGTGTCTTGCCATCAAATACTTCCTCATTCTTCTCAACATAGCAAACCTATTTTTTCGCTTTAAATTTGTAATCTTCCGCCGATTTTTCCGTATCAGTGACAAAAGAAAGAAGAACAGTACCGTGGCGGTTTCCATTTCGTTTGTTGTCACAGACGCTGTTTACAAGATGTTGCGCATGCGTGTCTATTTTTGTTGAAGGGAAAAACCCAAAGTGGGGTAATTCTTTTTCAAGTGTGAACCGGTGTAATTAATTCGGATTAACTAACCCGAGTTCGACCCGGTTTAGATTTCCTAGTGTGAACACGGTATTACAATAATATTTGTGTCTACGGTTACATTGCGTTATTGTTATATTTTAAGACTGCAATCTACGCTAGATTTATTTAACTTAAACCTTCTATAGTTTTGTTGCTTTGTTCTTCAATATGTGTGTACAAGATAATATTAGTAATAATGATAATAATAATAATATTATTCAACAAATAGTGTTGAAATAGTTTGAAATATTAATTGTTTTGATGTTCTTAAAGATACTACTACAGTTTAGTAGTGCCAAAAATATTGTTCAATGGTTCGTTCTTAAGAACTTGGGCTGAGAAAATTGTTCACTTCTATGTATTTTACTGCACACCTACCCTTAATTTATTACTGTTTATATACTATGAACAATGGATGAAGTGATTCCCATTACCAAATTTGTTTTGGGTTAAAAACTTTAAAACTTGTGATGCGTTTGAATCGAAACTAAATCATATCAAGACTCAAATTTTAGTTATAAAAACGCAGTAAATTGATACATCAAAAAGCAAAGTTTGCTAACAGTGAACTAAAATACTGTGAACTGTAAATATCAAATAAAAGTTTTCAAGTTTTATTTTAATACATATTACTTGTCCCATAGTAAATTGCAGTGCATTAATGTAACAATAACCTGGGACTATTATACTAACGTTAGTATAATAGTCCCAGCAATAACGCAATGTAACCGTAGACATAAATATTATTGTTACATTCGTAATTAATCGGCTCCTTACCCAACCCTGCATTCCGGCAATTAGTCTCCAATGTAACAATAATTTTTATATTATTGTTACATTTCCATGTAACCGTAGCCAGTGCCTAAAAGGTTTGATACGTTTGTTGGAAAAAAAACAAACGAAATATAAGCACAATTGCAAAAACCCGAAAATGGTTCGCTTTTGAGTGCATTTGGCAATATCAAAATGAGTAAAAACACTTATTACTGTGAAAAACCTTGATAAAAGAATGATGTAGACAACCAATATAATAGTATTTAGACGTAGTTAAAGCAAAACAAAACGAGGCAATCGGGCAAAAAAAAAATAACATCACCACTAAAATAACATAATAGAGAATCCCCCTATATTGGTCATATTAGGAATATTTTTATCATTAGATTTTAAAGATTGTATGATACATTTACTTAACCAATAGCTATCTATAGAGAGAGAGAGCCTACATCGATCTAGATCGTTCCAAAAACTCAATAATCAAGAACTTCTTAAAACTAGGGTTTTTGTCTGATATGAAAAAAATTAGTAATTACATGTACTTATAGGGACTTTTCATTCATTATTCCTCCTAATATAAAAATAATGAGATTTGGTATGCTTACTGATAAAAAAAAGTTCACACAGTGATCAAAGGACGCGGAAGGTTGTTTTGGAAAAGCCATGGACCATAGACAATATTTTATTAGCACAATCGCAATTATAACAATTGGTAAAGTCTCAATATAGTACAATATATAGAAGTAGATAAAAAAAAGTTAAACATGTAAATAAGCAATACTTTCTAAACAGGATATTGATATTTGATATCATTAATGGTTTTGTAAAACATTATTTCTAACTTTCAACAATTCAGAAATGTAATTTGAACATATCTTTGATATTTTTACTGACCCACTGTTTAACAATAGTTTTGGCTTTATGCTATCATTTAATATGTATATTTCTAAAATTTATACAATTTTGTCACACAGATTTCTCTTTCCTTTTGATATTTAAGGCAATGCCAAATAAAGTGATTTTCATCTTCAATTTTGTTGTGTGTACACACTTTACAAAATCTTTCATTTCTTATCATTCTGTTATATCTCCCTCTTTCTATTTCAAGGGAATGAGCATTTAATCTCATTTAAGCTATAACAGAACGATCAGACTTGAAAGTAAATTTATATGCAGTCCAGAGACAAGGATAAAATAATGATAGGGTTCCATTGGAAACTGTTTGTAAGTATTGTAATCATTAATTTTGATTTTTTTTAAAATGGTATTGACAAATCAAAATCAAGAATTGCTTCTTGGTGCCACATATTGTCCAATTTGAACTAAAGGACAATTTTTATATAGACTTTTCATACATTATTCTAACTAAATTTAGTAGGAATCAGTCAGAAAATTTAGTGAAAATAAGATTTCCTATATGGTTAATTAATAACATTTGAATCAACATTGCCACGTATGACATCTAAAACAACAAAAAGACCTTTGCAATTGAACAGCAAATCACCACTCCCATAAAGTTTGGAAAGATTTTCGCCCTGCTTCTTCAAAAGAAGAAATAGATAGTTGGCCAATCAGAAGCAAGAAATCCATCTTATTGTTAAATCCCGGGATTTTTGTAAATGATTACCCAGTCTTCATTTCAATAAAGTGTGAAGATATTTTTTGTCTTGTCATTTTTGAAAAGATGACAGTTTTACCAATCAAGATATCTCTGGAGAGGAGGAGGTAAAAAAATGTGAACAGCTGAAAAGTGACGGACACCAAGTGATGATAATTCACACTTTTGGGCCATGTGAACTAAAATTAATTGATGACATACATGCATATGTACATGTATTTCGTATGTTTGAAAGTGATATGTCAATGAGATAGCAATTCAACGCAAACAAGAGGCTGTCAGAGTGACAGCAAACCGGATTTTCCTGCATGAAAATTATATTTGCAAATCTGGACCCCCAAACAGGATCAAGTAAAAAAATAAATGTATTTTTGTAGGGTTCAGAAATGGAAAGGCCAAAATTAATCTAAGTATCACTTTTCGCTACTTAAAGGTCTTCAACTCGACAACGATAAAAGCTAAAATCATGAAAATTAATCTAGATCTTCATTTAGTCACAGGAAACAACATATTTAAATTTGAAAAGATTTCGTCAACGAGTTTTCAAGTTATTGCACGGACAATGCTCTAAGCATCACTTTTCACTACATAAAGGTCTACAGCACACCTTTCAATTAAAGAACCTTAGTGAGCGCGCTCACATACCCTACATCCCCACATTGTCATTGGAAAAATAAAATAAGTGTAAGAAAAAAAAATTGTATCAGAAAAAAATTGAATCATAATTTCCTGTCAATATGCACATCTACATAGTATGTCCTTATTATCTACACAGTTTCATGAAATTCTGTTGTGTGGTTTGAGAGGAGTTGCGATGACAAAAGGTTGCAGTAGTATATTGGGCAAATAAGTTCAAAGGGGCGTAACTCCTGGAAAATAAATGAATCGTAATTTCCTGTCGATATGCACATCTACGTAGTATGTTCTTATTATCTGAAAAGGTTTCATGAAATTCTGTTGTGTGTTTTGAGAGGAGTTGCGATGACAAAAGGTTGCAGTAGTATATTGGGCAAATAAGTTCAAAAGGGCGTAACTCCTAGAAAAAAAATTGAATCGTCATTTCCTGGCGATATGCACATCTACGTAGTATGTCCTTATTATCTAAAAAAGGTTTCATGAAATTCTGTTGTGTGGTTTGAGAGGAGTTGCGATGACAAAAAATTGCAGTAGTATATTTGGCAACTAAGTTTAAAGGGGCGTAACTCCTGGAAAAAAAATTGAATCGTAATTTCCTGTCGATATGCACATCTACGTTGTATGTCCTTATTATCTGAAAAGGTTTCATGAAATTCTGTTGTGTGGTTTGAGAGGTGTTGCAATGACAAAAGGTTGCAGTTGTACATTAAAGTGAATAAGTTCAAAGGGGCATAACTCCTAGAAAAAAAATTGAATCGTAATTTCCTGTCGATATGCACAACTACATAGTATGTCCTTATTATCTAAAAAGGTTTCGTGAAATTCTGTTGTGTGGTTTGAGAGGAGTTGCGATGACAAGAAATAGGACTGACGGACGGACAGACAAACGGACAGACGGGTCAAAAACATTATACCCTCCGCAACTCGTTGCGTGGGGTATAATAACCAATAACAAATATAGTTTACCTATTACTCATTATAAATGAGAAACAGACAAACCCTTCTGGTAGCTCAAGTTCAGATGACTCCTGTAATATTGTTGACCATTTACCAATTAGTAAATTTAAATTTGACCCAAGCATCTGGCATAGCTAGTTGTAATGTGAATGGAGGTTAAGGTCAGGTTATGGAGGTTCAAACAGATGGCAGACACGAAGTGATAATAGCTTATTTACACTTTAGGCCAGGTTAGCTAACAAATAACAAAATAGCTCAAGAAGGTCCTCTTCGCTAACAAAAGGATATGTGTGTATAACAATAAAAGATTAAATAAAACATTTAAAACTCTACATCATAAATTCATAACCCTTGTCACATGAATGAACCCCTTAATTAAATATTTTATTAGTGTTCCTGTTGACAATTTTAATGCTTGCTATGTATCAGATGCTAAATTATCCATAAAGAATCCATATTTTGTTTATGAAAATCGTCAATCCCAAATTAAACAGAATGTTTGACTACTAGAAATTTTGAACAGACAGTATACTGATCATATTTAAAGGCATAACACAATAATACACATGAACTCAAAAAGTGTTATCATTTATTGATATATATCGTAAAGCTGACACAAAACAAACCAATGGATATCACAGCCTGTAACAAATGTTAAACATACCCCTAAACGACTAGTTGGGATACACTTTTAATATAAAAATTATATCTAATGTCTTTACATGTTCTATTTCTAGATATTGTATCTTGGAAAATTTTCCTGCCATGTTATTTTCTTGCCTTGCTTCTAATATTTTACTTGTTTTTTAAAAACATTTTTCATATTTGTACTTTAAAATGCTTGTAATATTGATTTGATTTAAAATAAGTTCTAGTAATAAATATTTCATTTACCGTAAAATATTTTAATTTTGGTTAATGGGCTGTCACCATGAACATATGAAAAAAAAGCCAAAACATTCCTGGTTTACACAATTATATGTTTCAAGTTCATTAACCATTTGTTTTTGCATACTAATCCTACTTCAAATGATGAAATGAATAGACTATCTGAATGTTAAATCTATTGTACTGCAAATACACCACAAACTCTACTGACCTGTTCTATCACATTGTTTGGATGGTATATCCTTTACACCTTAAAAGCAACTATACACGTAAGAAAAATTTAATTTACATTTTATGAATATGGCTACACTAAACTCCTTTCAGTGTTAATATTAGTAGCAGTTGCAAAGGAAGGATCAGGGTTATGGTCCAAATTAATGGTAAGGTAATCTGGTAACTATAAAACTGGTTAAGTCTGCCAATGGACCCCTTTTTGAAAATCCTTTATCTGCAACTTCATTTTTTTCCAATAATAGTTGTAAGCTGTGTAAGGTCACCAGTTTATTAAATAAATAAATCTATTTTTTTAGGAAGAATACAATGTATATATATTAAAACACTTTAAAACAAATAATTAGATAACATGAAGTTTCATAAGACTCCATTATTTGACAAGCAGACGACAATCAAAAGACATTCTAATATTATAATACTTTTCAATAAAATGCAACAATTTCTCCATGACAATATTACAACATTGCATAGGACAAAACTTAATTTCACTTCATGTTAATAGCATAGAAATGTAATTTTAAGAATTGAATGCTTCTTTTTTGTAATTTTAAAGGGTTGGCTAAGCTCATACATTTTTTCTTTTATATAAAGCGCTTCCATGTTTGATGCAAAATTTGTTTCAGTCAACACTTTTACACCCCAATAAAATTTCAAAAAGAACCAATCATTCTTAAGTAAACAATAATTAGATATAATTTAAAAATTGTTTACTGTAAAAGTACTTGTTTTCATGGTATCCATTTTTGTGGATTGTGAAAACATATTTGGTTTGTTGGGTTTTCAATTCGTGGTTAAGATAAACAGATTTGAACTTAATGGAAAATATGTAATTTCTTAATGATCTTCCTTTAGTTGGTAAAGGGTTTGACCAATTAAGGTTAGAATCAAAACTGCATACAATACAGTAATCAATTATTAGTAGTATTTAATCAGTAAATTAAACCCCACAAAAAGATTAAAATATAACAAATGTAGTATACCTAAAGATAGACTAAATCCACTAATAATTTAGAAAGATACCCAAGGATAATACCTGTCATTTTCCTGACCTTTTGACTCACATAAAGTAATAACTGTTCAAAACATATAACAAAAATCAACAAATAACAGAAAGTCTTCTGTATTAAATACAAAAACATCAAAGTTGTCAAAATGCAGCCCTTCCATACAACAAAAAACAATATAAAATGTAACTATCTTGCATAATATATAAAATGTACTTTGTACCTTTTTATGTCGCTTACAATAATAATCAAAGTGCTTGTGAGCCCCTAAGGGTAAAGATTGCTTTCATTTTGCAATGTGAAATTAAAACTGAGCATGCATCTATTAAGCTATGGAAGGCAATATTTTGAATTGGGAGTTATCTTCCTTTGTTCAGAATTGTAGTTAAACCTTCATTGTAGATTTATAAACCATGCACAGCTTATGTAATTTTCAATAAAATAGTGTTATGAAAAGTATGATTATACACATACACATCATGTTGTAATTTGAATAACTGAGTATTTATCATAAATAAATTGCTTGACATGATTATTGATACGATCTACAGAATGTTCACCTCACTGCACTATGTTGTTTGTGCTCTCAAAAGTAAGTGATAAGGCCAAGGAAATATAGCTATTAAGCCAGTGTGAATAGGGTTTTGACTGGATTTCATGCAATCTTTACCCCAAAAAAATAGTGTTAAATAATAACTTTTTTCTTCACTTACACTATGGAATACATCAATGAATTGCAACAGTCAGTCAAAATGTGTGTCACCATGACTATTGTGAATGTACGACATTTAAAATAAAACATGCATTCTATTAAAAAGCACTGGTTAAGTAAGTCTTCTTTCATTCCAAGCACAATATATCTACAACACGCTTTCATTTTATAAAACAATAACTTTTGTATACTTAATGTAAAAATAAATGGCAGATGGCCACTTCTTGTCAACTTTGGGTTCTTTAAAGTCGCATTTATCTAAGGAGTTGTATAAATCTCTGACTATATTTCTAAAAAGAACTAAAAAAATTAAAGGTGCAAAATAAAGGAAGCAAAGTAAAACTCAAGGAGATAGTTTTTATGGGAATCACACCTGACAGTAAAACATTAAAACTGAATCCAACTGAAAATGCAAGCAGTAAAGCATCAAATCAGACTGAAAATAAAACATGTGAAATGTGAGCTATTGCTTACTAATGATACCTGTAGTTCCTGAGACAAATGCAACAAAAAATTGATGGGACCAATAGAAGAACAACAGACGTAAACCAGTTTACTCCTTCATTTGTACGTACAATAACAGACACTTATGCTGTAGGTAGCTTAACAAAGCCTTGTCAAATCATAATAATAGAAGCCTCGCTGGGCCTGTATGTTCACCTTACATCTTTGACAAATAGCCACTCTCCAACTTAAAAAGACCGTCCTCTTTAAATCATTATAAGTTGGTACTTTTTAAAGTTGTTTTTTTTTCAGAATTTCCCTGTGTAATTTATTTACTTAGTAACTAGGATGACTGCAATAATATTGATTAAAAAAGCCTTTAAAGTGGTTTCCCTCTGGTTTATGTGGGAACCAATGTCACCATCAAAAAGTAATTATTAAGTTGTTTGGGTTAGTTGTAGAAATGATAAAAATAAAAAAAATTTAGACCACTGACAGACAAAAGACACAAAGCAATGGCAATAGCTCAGACTTGTCTGCAGTGGATGGTGAGGTCAGAATACTGTACACAAATGCTGCTTACACAACCAAATTATTCTAATATTCCCACTATAACAAAATCGTAAAACACAAAGTTTCTACATTGTAGAATGATGCCCAACATTAAGTATTCTTCTTGAAGCTGCTGTTTAATGGTCGAGAATTCTCAGATTTCCTGACACTATTTTATTTTCTAGTAAAGCACCAGCTGGGATGTCTATTCTGTCTCCATGATTAGCAATAATAATCACCGTTCCCTGTAAAAAACGAGCATTTTTAATTGATTTGTTTCTCCATCATAGTTTTAATGTAGATCTACGATTCTTGTTATCTCCCTTTCACTCATTTTAAATAATGACTGATGGTTGCCTCACATCCATATCAAATATTGCATATTCAGGAGGACATTATGGTAATGCGATTGTACTACCCTGTTTTGTAATAGAGGACAGTATGGTAATGTGATATACACATTCCCTGTTTTGTAATAGAGGACAGTATGGTAATGTGATATACACATACCCTGTTTTGTAATAGAGGACAGTATGGTAATGCGATATACACATACCCTGTTTTGTAATAGAGGACAGTATGGTAATGCGATATACACATACCCTGTTTTGTAATAGAGGACAGTATGGTAATGTGATATACACATACCCTGTTTTGTAATAGAGGACAGTATGGTACTGCGATATACACATACCCTGTTTTGTAATAGAGGATAGTATGGTAATGTGATACACATACCCTGTTTTGTAATAGAGGACAGTATGGTAATGTGATATACACATACCCTGTTTTGTAATAGAGGACAGTATGGTAATGTGATATACACATACCCTGTTTTGTAATAGAGGACAGTATGGTAATGTGATATACACATACCCTGTTTTGTAATAGAGGACAGTATGGTAATGCGATAAACACATACCCTGTTTTGTAATAGAGGACAGTATGGTAATGTGATATACACATACCCTGTTTTGTAATAGAGGACAGTATGGTAATGCGATATACACATACCCTGTTTTGTAATAGAGGACAGTATGGTAATGAGATATACACATACCCTGTTTTGTAATAGAGGACAGTATGGTAATGTGATATACACATACCCTGTTTTGTAAAAGAGGATAATATACACATACCCTGTTTTGTAATAGAGGACAGTATGGTAATTCTATATACACATACCCTGTTTTGTAATAGAGGACGATATACACATACCCTGTTTTGTAATAGAGGACAGTATGGTAATGCGATATACACATACCCTGTTTGTAATAGAGGACAGTATTCTAATGCGATATACACATACCCTGTTTTGTAATAGAGGACAGTATGGTAATGCGATATACACATACCCTGTTTTGTAATAGAGGACAGTATGGTAATGAGATATACACATACCCTGTTTTGTAATAGAGGACAGTATGGTAATGCGATATACACATACCCTGTTTTGTAATAGAGGACAGTATGGTAATGCAATATACACATACCCTGTTTTGTAATAGAGGACAGTATGGTAATGTGATATACACATACCCTGTTTTGTAATAGAGGATAGTATGGTAATGTGATATACACATACCCTGTTTTGTAATAGAGGACAGTATGGTAATGCTATATACACATACCCTGTTTTGTAATAGAGGACGATATACACATACCGTTTTGTAATAGAGGACAGTATGGTAATGCGATATACACATACCCTGTTTTGTAATAGAGGACGATATACACATACCCTGTTTTGTAATAGAGGACAGTATGGTAATCCGATATACACATACCCTGTTTTGTAATAGAGGACGATATACACATACCCTGTTTTGTAATAGAGGACAGTATGGTCATGCGATATACACATACCCTGTTTTGTAATAGAGGACAGTATGGTAATGCGATATACACATACCCTGTTTTGTAATAGAGGACAGTATGGTAATGAGATATACACATACCCTGTTTTGTAATAGAGGACAGTATGGTAATGCGATATACACATACCCTGTTTTGTAATAGAGGACAATATGGTAAGCGATATACACATACCCTGTTTTGTAATAGAGGACAGTATGGAAATGCGATATATACATTCCCTGTTTTGTAATAGAGGACAGTATGGTAATGCGATATACACATACCCTGTTTTGTAATAGAGGACAGTATGGTAATGTGATATACACATACCCTGTTTTGTAATAGAGGACACAATTAGTCAAATTTTGTACTGTCTTGCTTACAAGGCAGAAAGACACGTCACCTTACTTTTCCCGACCCACAGATGACCAGTCTTTTCTCTTACTCCTTAATCAGGTCGGGAACACTACCTTATATGGATATGCATAAATTAGCATACTTATGTCCTCGCAAATATAATTGTATATTTACATATGAAGCAATTTTTTTTACCTGGGTTTTTGACCAATCCAATAAATGAGTAACAATGCATGATGACTATTATGTGTTTACGATCAACCGAGAACACGTGTTATTTACTGAAATTCAACACATTTTTTCATGCATTGCGGGATAAACAATTTCGATTAGTTTTTCATTTTTTGTATCCACATTTATAGTCTGTGATATAAAGTATTCATTCTATGCTCAGATTAACGAAGAGTTGTTTCTATGCAAAGAAACGAGGGTTTGAATTACCCGAAATATAGCCAGAATATATATATATATATATATAGATATATGAATATAGAAGATTTCAGATATTCGTTCACAAGACAGCAACGAAACAACAGTGATAAAAACAATTACCCATAAGATGAACTTCATTCAGATAGTTAACTATAAGGGATCTTTGAATATTGAGTGGGTTTTAAAAAAGGGGAAGACTTAGAGTGTGTCAAATATCTGTTGGGGTCACTAAAATGTCCCAGCTTTTCACATAGTTGATGTAATGATATAGTACCTACTTTTATGATTAAAAAAGTCATTTATATCGAGGAAGGGTATGTATTTATTACTTTGTCTCTAAGAAACAAACACAAATACCTTTCAGAAAGATTGGTTTTCCATTATTTTTTACTTTGGAATTCTGTGTAATATTTTCATATTTAGAATTTGACAGGTACAGTACATGTATAAAACCTATATCAACTATCATAACTCATCGAAACTGCTCAAGACATTTCTTAATTCTTGTCGGGCAATACTTACAAAATCTCTAAGAAGCATATATATATATATATATATATGATACATGTAGCCCATTCCTTCAAACTGTTTTGACAGGTTTAAAAGAGCTCAAATGATTTTTATACTGGACAGTGGCATACCTGCCAACTTTTAAAAATCTCCATGGGGGATTTTAAGTGCAAGGGGACCTAATGCTCCTCTTATATTGTCATAAGTATTCTTAATCTACTTCTATATTGTTTGAATGAGTATATATGTGCTTAAATACCCTTTGAACTCATTTGATTGCCTGTTTTGTGGTGTTCAGTTTATTTTATAAAGAATTTCAAAATTCAGGTCAACGCCTCTCATGGGGGATATCCCCCATACATCAGGATAGTTGGCAGGTCTGCAGTGGTCACTTCATTGGAAATTTCACTGTGCCACATGAAATTAATGCATAGGTACAATGCATAACAATGGAAAAAACATGTTCAAACTACTTTTACAAGGTGAAAAAGAAAGTCGAATCATGTAGCCAGAAGACAACATTTTTTTAATCTGAGCATGCAAATTGAAGATTATGTTATATATTTTACATTTAATATATTGGCTGAACAAAAACATGTATTATAAGAGTCCCAGACACTATATCAGTTGACAGCTTTCCCACTAATTCCACATATTTTTAAATGGTAGTAAACTCGTAGTAGCCCACAATGCATTGTAATTCATTGAGTCGGTTGGTCAGTTTTTCAAGGCCATGTTTACCTTCTATTTGGTAAATTACTATGCAAATATATTCTGACTTCAGGAAAATGTAGTTGTCCTGACCTGTTAATTTAATGTGCTTGTCAGAGAAGCTACATATTCCAATTTAATGGTCAAAGGTTTGAAACAGCAGGGAACCTAGCCTACATCCTATTAGCCTACAATGAGATCACCAAGATGGCCATGCTTTTAAATAATAATAATTAAACAAGGTGTTGTTCCAAATGAATACAGTAAAAGTTTCATTTTTTTAAGGACAATCTTCTCATTCTAACATAAATCTTGAAAGGTAATCTTTCACATTTCACTTAAAAGTATAAAATAGTTCCCCATGAAATTGTTCCTGATTTAACTTACATAATGCTTTAAAACTATGAAAACTATATCATATCTAATTATTACATACAATGATTATGTATGAAAAAGACAATGAGTCCCAAGTTAGTCCTTCACCAAACTGGCAAGTGGAATTTAAATTTGATGAGTTGAAATGAAAAGCTGCTTGCCAATTTGGCAAGTAAGAAAAAAAAGTTTCACACACACTGTAAAACCAATGAAAATGCAGTGACAAAGTGCAACACTGCTCACTAGTAATTGCAATTATCAAGAAGGAGAGTATAAAGTGAAGAGAGCTTCCTACTGTTTTGAAGTTTTAACTTCTCATAGAAGATTGAGTGAATACTTATACCTTTAAAGATACATTTTTGCCAAATGTCACATCTCCAGATACAGTCAAATGGTCTAATTCTAACATATCAGGTATGCTCGAAAATCTTGATAGGTAATCTTTCACCTAAAATAATATGTAAAACATTGTAAATGGTTATTCTACTAAAATAAAAAAGATATCTTACAGTAATCTAAGTTAATGGGTTGTTGTCTTACTGACATATACCCCACATCTATTGTTTTCATAATTACCAGAACTATGCCATTCTTTTAAGCAGTGTAATATTTTGGACATTGGATCTTCATAAATTGCCTATAAATTAAGCAATTTCATTTTCATCAATTTACTTTTCATTTTCATCAAAAGAATCATTTCAAACGCAACATAAATGCTTAAAATACATGATAGCCTTTCATTTGCACCATTATAAAGAATTATGTACCATGAATATTTACATAAGACACACAAATTTTGTCTGTATCTTCCTTTCACAGGGTAATAAATCCCTGGCTTTTAAAAGGGGCAGAAGGTTTATAATTTCAAGTAGCTTATAGTTAAGTTTTAGAAGCTATTGAATAAATGCAAATCAAGATACAGTACGTAAATCAATTTTTAAGTTCTGTATTTAATTCCACTTGTACAGAAAAAATATGTAATAGAGCAGTACAAAATCAAAGCATTTTCATGATAATGAACGGAAACTGTTTGGCAGCCACTTGCCCACCCGCGGTACATCCCCAAATCAATAACAGATTTTTCTTTCGAAAATCCGGTTAAAAATGAAGAATGTGTCCATGGGATGCGGATGCCCTCGCTTGAAAAATTAATAAAGTGACGTAACTCAAGAACGGCAAAAGTGACACCACCTAGATTTGAACTTGATCTGTGTTTGTTGGTAATAAGCATTGTGTACAAGTTTTATTACATTTGGTTGATGCATACTAAAGTTAGAGTGCAGAAATGACAAATTTAGCAATTTTTCCATTTATAAAGGGATATAACTCACAGAACGGTAAAGTGACGCCATCCACATTCAAATTTGATCTGTGTTTGGTGGAAATAATCATTGTGTATAAGTTTTATAACATTTGGTTGAGGCAAACTAAAGTTAGAGCGCGGAAACGACAAATTTAGCAATTTTTGCATTTATAAAGGGACATAACTAAAGAACGGTGAAAGTGAGGCCATCAAAATTCAAACTTGATCTGTGTTTGGTTGTAATAATCATTGTTCATAAGTTTCATAACATTTAGTAAAGGCAAACTAAAGTTAGAGAACGTAAACTAATTTTGGGACGTACGTACAGACAGACAAGGGTAAAACTTAATGCCCCCTCCGCTACGGCAAGGTAATAAAAAGCAATTCTAATATATAATTGGGCAACCCTATTGATGAACTAGCTCTGGAGAGCTACTTCTGCTCTAAATTTGAAATTTTCATTTAACAGAGTATATTTTTTCACCTCATGCTTATGTAAACCAGATTGAATATCAAGTGACCTCATTTTAATTCAAATATCCTGAATCTTCTTTATAATGTTTTCCCTTTACATACAGATACCAGATAGCAGAAAAATTGAATTTGTATGGATACTTGATTTCATGGTTTAATAAAATGCTCCGCTGGGGCGCAGCTTGATACGACCGCAGAGGTCGAACCCTGAACAGTTGGGGCAAGTATGGACACAACATTCAAGCTTGATACAGCACTGAATTTGGATTGTAATTAAATATTTGACACAGCATAGGTTTCTCACACAGAATGATTGTGGTCTAAGAACTTAAAAATTTTTAATTTACCTATTCAAACCATATCATTATTATTTGCTTTTATATATAAATCAGAAATAACCAATTAAAAAAGGAAAATTTTAAAGAAAAAAAAAAAGAAAAAAAATCCCCCCCAATTTTTTGAACCCCCTTATGATTCATCACCCCCAAACTCAATCCCAGCTTTCCCTTTGTGGTATGGTACCTTGCAGTACAATTTCATAAAGATCCTTACACTTACACACAAGTTATTGTCTGGAAACTAGAAAAATGCTTGTTTTTTTTCCCTTTTATGGCCCCTAATTATTAAAATTTTGAGGGAATTACCCCCAAAATCAATCCCAGCCTTCCCTTTGTGGTATGATACCTTGCAGTACAATTTCAGAGAGATCCATACATTTGAACACAAGTTATTGTCTGGAAACTAGAAAAATGCTTATTTTTGGTCCCTTTTTGGCCCCTTATTCCTAAACTTTTTGGGCAATTACCCCCAAACTCAATTCCAGCTTTCCCTTTGTGATATGGAACCTTGTAGTACAATTTTATAAAGATCCATACACTTACACATAAGTTATTGTCATGAAACTAGAAAAATGCTTGTTTTTTGCCCCTTTTTGGCCCCTAATTCCTAAAATTTGGAGGCAATTACCCCCAAAATCAATCCCAGCATTCCCTTTGTGATATGGAACCTTGTGATTCAATGTCAGAGAGATCCATACACTTACACACAAGTTATTGTCATGAAACTAGAAAAATGCTTGTTTTTTGCCCCTTTTTGGCCCCTAATTCCTAAAATTTGGAGGCAATTATCCCCAAAATCAATCCCAGCATTCCCTTTGTGATATGGAACCTTGTGGTACAATGTCAGAGAGATCCATACACTTACACACAAGTTATGTCTGGAAGTTACAAAAATGCTTATTTTTGGCCACTTTTTGGCCCCTAATTCCTTAACTGTGGGTACCATAACCCCCAAAATCAATCCCCACCTTCCTTTTGTGGTATTGAACCATATGGTAAAATTTCATTGAGATCCATTCACTTAAACTAAAGTTAGAGTGCGAAAACTAATGCGTCTTCGGACGACGACGACAATGATGCCAACGTCATACCAATATACGACCACAAAAATTTTTTTGCGGTCGTATAAAAATAATTAGCATCCAGAATAGGCCTGTAGGAAACAGTTGTTTTTTAACACGTTAATTCCTCAATGACCTTAACCCATGAATTTAAATAACAAAAAATCTGAAGTCCATGAATAATTATGAATCCACAGCACATATTTAATAAACATTTTTTTAGTAATGAAATAAAGATAACTTTTCAAATTGGTGCAAATGTAATGTTGGTTTATAATTTATACAATTCATATTTTATTTTCATATGAACAAAGTGTGGTCTCATGTGACTGTCTTTGTAAAACAAGATCTTAGTATAACAAATAGGATCTCATTTACAAAGGCCAAGGACAAAGTTCTCATATTTCAAAAAAATCCAAAATGAATTACTGGTAGAAGATTTCTTTGAAATATGAGCTTTGTCCTTATCCTTGGTAAATGAAATCTTTATTTGATTATGTGGTCTCAGTGTGAATGATACCTTTATATTCTTTTTAAATGTAT
Organism: Mytilus californianus; assembly: GCF_021869535.1. Classification (NCBI taxonomy): domain Eukaryota; kingdom Metazoa; phylum Mollusca; class Bivalvia; order Mytilida; family Mytilidae; genus Mytilus; species Mytilus californianus. The sequence continues at coordinate 69,287,957 of NW_026262690.1, forward strand.
TACTACTATATCATAATTGGGTATTATTTGAAAAGATGTCAGCTTTTTTGGATTGAATAGAGATATAATCATCTTTGTAGGGATAAAAAGAGAACATATGTTGATAAAATGTTCCTTTAGTAATGAACTCTATATAGTCATTTTGGATTGTGATATTCCCTTTATATTGATTGATTGTTGTTTGCTTAACATCCAGTGGCAAATATTTCATACATGTTCAGGATGATATTCTCTTTATAAAATGGGATTCTGGTTAGATTCTGTTTAGATTAGATCTTTAAATTCATTTCAGATTGTAATATTAGCTTTGCAAAAATAAATCATTAAGAAATTTGGTTGTACCTTTGAGAAATGTGATCCTAGTTTGACTAGAGGTCCCTGTGGGAATGATCTCTTTGGATTCATCTGCAATGCTCCAGTATGTAGACTATATAAGTTAGACATCACAATTAGTAAATCTGATGTAGTCTTCACTGGCAAGAATCGTCTACGTGGAACATTAATTCCTACAATAAGTATTTTTTGATAGTTACAAATTAGTCAAACATATATAAATTTTTTCTGGAAAAAATATTTTCTCATGAAATAAAAATTCAGTAAGACTTGTTTTAGACACTAATTGTAAAAAGTGCAGTTCACATCTTTTTTATTTGATTACTACATGTATAATACATGACCTAAATTTGCATATTCAACTGTTTTGGTATTTTGAGGAACCAGTTCGATAAAAAAAAATTAATCATCATGTATAATCTAGTTCTAGTTTATATTTTATCTAATGATTTCAAATTTCTTGTTCTAGTAATATCCTTGCTGATATCTTGGTAGCATCCTTGCTTTTGATTACCAGAAATTGTGAGTTCAATCATTGTTGAGCTGGGTCAAACCAAACACTTGAAAATCGATATCTGCAGCTTTTCCACTAAGCATTTCGGAGTAAGAGTAAAGACTGGTCAGCTCAGGTCAGAATAATGTCTCCAGGTGGAATGACATGTCTTCTTGCTGACTGTTACCTTGTTAACTATCACATTAAAAATCTGTTTCAGTGCGTCAGTCAAGTAAACAGCACAGTTCATTTTCTTGTCACATTAACATGTTCTCGTCCCGATATTTATGGAATATTTCACCTATATAATTTTAACCTCTCTAAACTTCCCTTATCTCTATATCAATATCATATAATGTTTGTTTGCAATTTGTTTTTTGTCATATGAAATTGCAACTGCCTTGTAGTACCTCCAGGTGTTGAAAAGTATTAGGAAATGAACATATTAACAATACATAAAGCTGTTTTTTATGTAGACAATAGTTATAATTAATATTAATTCATTCTAAATAAAATGTGTACTATTGATGTTTAATCCCCATAAACATAAATCATATACTGACCCATAGCACCCTCAAAACTTTTGATAGCAGCTCCAACAGCAGTCTCTAATTGTATAACATTTACACCATTGTCTAATGTCTAAAAATAAGATTTTGTTCTTAAATATCAAGACCTAAGAGCAGATCTTTTAATATTTGGATAGGTATTGTATTGTTTATATTTATATGATCTATTACAGAGAATAAGTCATTATAAAATGCTAAGTCAAACTCGGACCAATATCAGCCTGAACATTGAATAGGGACTAAATATATGATTTATCAAAGCATTGTATTTCCATATATACTTCTTCTGTCAGCTTATCTCTGCCGAAAAATCTGTATTGTTTTTTCTTTACTTCAAGATGATGTTACCACCCAAGATTTTTGGTGGGGTTCATATTGTTCAGTCTAATTTTCTTTGTTGTGTTTTTTGTACTGTTTTTCTTTTCATAGTTTTCATTTTTTGCCATGGTATTGTCAGTTTGTTTTCAACTTATAAGTTTAATATCCCTTTGATATCTTTTGCCTCTCTCTTACCCAACAATTTCGTTTGAACCAGAGTTATCAATGACCTCATAATGTTTAGAATAAACAAACTTTGACTTTTATTCTAACAGGATAAGCTTCTACAAATGTCTTCTGTGTTTTGTTGTGTTGTTAGATTGCTGTCTTTTATCATTGACATATGACCTACATCTCCTTTACTAATATTCCAAAATGTTGAAAGAACAATGTCTTATATCAAAAACTCCAATCATTTTAATAAACAGATTATAAGTTTTTAAGCATTATATTATAAGCACATTGCCTTTAATTGAAGGCAAATTAACAAAAATGAAAAACAATAATTGTATCAACCAAAATGTAATGTAAGTGTTCATTTTGTGCCTATTTTGTAGATTTTATATCTGTAAATTTTCTTCGAAGTAACATTTATTGTTTAACATCTTTTTTATACAAGTTTAAAAACTGATGTTGTTCAAACATGTGTTACACTAATTGCTATACTTAAATCAGAAATTATTACAATATATTTATTGACAGAGAGATAAAGCTAACATCAAAGTAATCTTACCAATTCAACTGTAATTAAATCTTTGATTATTGTTTTTATTGGTATAAATATTGACTTTGTTATCAGCAAATTAACACCATACTAAATATTATTGTTATGAACATATGTACTTTCATGATACTACAATCTGTTGATACCTATATTTTGGCATTGCACAAGGTCATGTTTTTCTCTGATTGTTAATGACGTCTTTACACTAAATCCATTGGATGTTGGATGTGTACTGATTGATATTTTAGTCTTAGATACATGATTTTTATTAATTGTTACTGGCTTTAAATTAGCTGGCAGTAACTGCGAGTACTCTCAAATCTGTACATAGTGTCTTTATTGTTGTTTAGGATGAGGAATGGATAAATACCTGCCAGGTGCGGTCTGTGTTTTTCTGCTTTGTATTGATCTGATGAGTTAAGCCTTTTTCAACTGCTTTTTATAGTTTGTTCTTATGTAGTGCTGTTACATCACTGTCCCAGGTTAGGGGAGGGTTGAGTGGTCACAAACATGTTTAACCCCGCCACATTCTTTATGTGCCTGTCCCAAGTCAGGAACCTGTAGTTCAGTGGTTGTCGTTGGTTCATGTCTGTCATATTTGTCTTTCGTAAATTGTTTTGTTATAAATTAGGCCGTTAGTTTTCTCGATTGAATTGTTTCATATTTTTCATGTCTGGGCCTTTAATAGACAACTATATGGTATGGGTTTTTCTCATTGTTGAAGGCCGTACGGTTGCCTATAATTGCTTACATCCACTTCATTTGAACTTGGGTGGATAGTTGTCTTATTGGCATTCATACCAAATCTCTGTATTTTTATATCAATGTTATTTTAAAAGTTATTCTGTTTTTCAATTAAAAAAAACCTTAAAATGCTATTAAAACTGAAATGACATCCTACTTGAACAACATTGAACAATGAAAACTTTTATTTCTTTTTTATTTTCCTCCATTGAGCAGTAGTCCATCTTTATACGTAAAACTTTTCCTACCTTTGGGTTGACAATTATCTCCATATGTAGTGACTTATCATCTGTTACTCTTTTGATTGCATCTAAACTGATCCATAAATTATTGGTATTGAAAATTCTGTAAAAAATATATTTTAAATTCAGAATTTTATGCACACATTTCCTGTAAATTCAGAATTTATTGCAAATCCCAGACAACAAACAGTAATGAAAGATAAATAATATTTGGTTATTGCATGAATAGTGTACCGAGTAGATTTTTATAATGCACGAGCTTGAGAGTGCAATATATATTCAATGAGGGAAAATATACACCGTTTTGTTCTAAAATTAAAAAAAATAACTCTAGAACGGTTGTGTATAAGTTTCATAACATTTGGTTGAGACAAACTAAAGTTAGAGAATGGAAACTATAAATTTTGCAATTTTTCCATTTATAAAGGGGCATAACTCTAGAACGGTTAAAGTGATGCCACCAAAATTCAAACTTGATCTGTGTTTTGTGGTAATAAGCATTGTGTATAAGTTTCATAACATTTGGTTGAGGCAAACTCAAGTTAGTGAATGGAAACAAATTTTGGGACGTACGTTTGTACGTACAGATGGACAAGGTAAAACTTAATGCCCCCACCGCTACGACGGGGGCATAAAAAACCCACCTCAAAACAGCAAAAGTAATGAATGCATAGAACTAAGTTTAAATGCTACTTACTTAAACTTTGATACACTTTTAAATTCATCAACCTGCAAAACACAATATCATGTCACTACAATTAATTTGTATGTATAATTCAAATGTTTTTAATTAATTTGTATGTATAATTCAAAGGTTTTAATTAATTTGAATGTATAATTCAAAGGTTTTAATTAATTTGTATGTATATTCAAAGGTTTTAATTAATTTGAATGTATAATTCAAGGGTTTTAATTAATTTGTATGTATAGTTCAAAGGTTTTAATTAATTTGTATATATAATTCAAAGGTTTTAATTAATTTGTATGTATAATTCAAAGGTTTTAATTAATTTGTATGTATAATTCAAAGGTTTTAATTTATTTGTATGTATAATTCAAAGGTTTTAATTAATTTACATATATTTTCCAAAGTAATTCGTTTGCTATTAATGTACTTGGTACAAAAAATAATTGGTCATCTGAAATTTTTAATATAAGAAAGAAATAAAGGTTAAATTACATCAAATTAAGAAATAGATGATGAAAGAGTACATTTTTTTAAAATATAAACATATTTTTCCAAATACTGGGGATATGATCAGTCTACCTTCCATATCCTCTTCCTAAGAAGACAGGAGGATGCTAATACTTAGATTTTTTAATAGATCATATATTCTATGATAATCCTTTCCCTTTCAATTGGTGTTTTATCATAATAACAATGACAAACAAATAATAATTATGACAAATTATGTAATAAGATAGAACCCCTAAAATATTAGACAGTATACATTATTTCTAAAGGATATATGAAATCCTAAATGATCCTATAATAAATGCAACTATTAATTTTGATAGGAAGTATTATTTTCTATTTCCTTCTATGATTCAGATTTAAATAACTTAATGTAAATTAAATAGTTTATCCTTTCTACGTAGTTTATATTTATATATACATGTAACTAGTTCCTGTCTCTATTCAATGTTACATGCTAATATAGTTACTTACATGCTCTTTTGGAACTTGAGCAATTTCTAACAACCGTAATTTACCCTCATATTCCACAAGGGTACCACCCTGAATAAGAAAAAAAAAGTTCAAAATGTAATAATACTAATAATCTCTAAGAAAACTGAAAAAAAAGCAAACATTTACTACTAATATTCTTGTCTAACAAAAAATATTTGTATTTCAGAATTTGTCAAGAACAGAATCATTATTTGTTACCTAAAAGTTTACCATCATAATTCGTTGTCCTACAGACATCCTTAACTGTTATCATAACAAAAATTGAAAAAGCACAGAAAATTTTAGGCTATAAAATCATCATCCCTGAATTTCAGCTTTTACTGGTGTTTCCATGTATCTTCTTGATAGCTGGTACTCTTCATTATAATTGTTGCCTCATGGAATGTATCCATAACTGTATAAATAACTATCAAAATCAGTCAAAATGAAAAGCTGAGACAAGTAAGTCTTACCTTAACATCAGCCCTAGTTTTATCTGTAACCTCCATTACAAATTCTGGTGGTTGCTCTTGTTCCATTAAAAAGTTTAGAATGTCTTACAATAAATAAGGAAGACTTTTAAATTTTTATGCAATTTCATACTTTTTTAGACCAACATGTCTCTCAGTTTAATTGATTGGTTTGTGTTTAACGCCCCTTTCAGCACTATTAATATATTTTGTGGCGGTCAGTTTTCATTGAACCAGAAACCCTGGGTGTCTGGAGAGAACCCCTGACCTTTGGTAGGAAAACTGACAATCCTAGTCAATTAAGATTGGGTCGACCACATCTGCCACTGTGTGCGAGATTTGAACACGTAACCTTAGTGTTGACAGGCAACTGATACAGTAGTTCAACTACTTAGTCCACTCAGCCACCAAGGCCCCTCTCTCAGTTTGATATTTTTATTATATTATTATCATTTGTTTATGATTTGTTTTGCACCCATTTTCCTTTTTTCCTGTCATTTTACTTTTACACATTTTTATTACATCAATGAATCTTCCATTTGGACTTTGAATATCTTCCATAGAACACATGTCAAATAAGATGCTGACATTTTATCGTCATGCTTATGTGAAACTGGTTTTAACACTTTAAAACCAGAAATGGTAAATATTGATAGAAAATGAACAAATTTATCATAAACTAACTTCAAAATGTTAATTGGGAACAATGTTCAAATTAGGAAATATAAGAGTAATATATGAACATAGATTGTAAAATTATCAAATACATGCTGAGCTATATATATACCATTCACTGAGGACTGACATATCACTGATGGATTTAGGGTTGCTGAAATCAATTACAAAGTAAAAAAAAAATATTATAAAAGGATACTCAAATCTACTGTGGCACCAAGATTATCAATATTTGATATAAATACATATTTCTTTCCACTTTCCAGAAATTGTTTCAATAAACCAGAGTTGACTAGACTTTGATAAACATCTCCATGACCAGGTGGGTACCAGCTGAAATGAAGTAGCAAAGTTTAACATAGTAATCTTCAATTATAGAGGTTGTCTCATCCCCCAATTTGATCTATAAACCTAATAAGCTACTTAAAATAGGCCTTACAGTGACCTTTATGTGTTAATATCCTCATCCTTTGGTCTATGGTGGATAGTTGTCTCATTGGCATTCATACCACATCTCTTTATTCCTATATGGAAGAAAAAGTTTTATACATAATGAAAACAACTGCATTTCAGCTGATTTAAAACTATAATAATTCTCCAATATACTACTGCCTTTGCAACCTTGAGAGGACTTGAAAATCAGACTGTTAAACATTATGGCAAATGTATCATGAGTAACACAGAAACTTGCTACCAGAGAGTTAATTCCATGATACATGTATATATAAAGTAACTTATCTTTAATTATAGAAAGGTTAATAGAACGCAGAAAATTACCCACCAAATGTATTTTCTCTTTACGTCAGGCTATCTAGCTGATATGCTTCTCTTTATTGTTTGTCGTTGTGTTTTTTGTTTTAGGATGAGTTGGTGGCAGGTGGATAGTGATTTTTTTGTATTTTTAGCAATTGCTGTTGATTTTTATACATTTTGTATTACCTCTCAGTATAAACAGATGTAAAACTACTAGCCATTAGCAACAGAGTGATTCTCTATTTACTGTAGGATATCTGTAAAGTAACTTACCTCTCAGTATTATCAGATGTAAAACTGTTACCAATAGGTAGTAGTGACTCTCTGTTAATTCTAGAATATCTGTAAAGTAACTTACCTCTCTGTTAATTCTAGAATATCTGTAAAGTAACTTACCTCTCAGTATTATCAGATGTAAAACTGTTCCCAATAGGTAGTAGTGACTCTCTGTTAATTCTAGAATATCTGTAAAGTAACTTACCTCAGTATTATCAGATGTAAAACTGTTACCAATAGGTAGTAGTGACTCTCTGTTAATTCTAGGATATCTGTAAAGTAACTTACTTCTCAGTATTATCAGATGTAAAACTGTTACCAATAGGTAGTAGTGACTCTCTGTTAATTCTAGGATATCTTTAAAGTAACTTACCTCTCAGTATTATCAGATGTAAAACTGTTACCAATAGGTAGTAGTGACTCTCTGTTAATTCTAGGATATCTGTAAAAAAAATATATTAGCTTTATGGTTGAGTCATAACTTTTTCTGAGAGTAATTTAAAATAAACCATTTAATTTTTTAGCATTAACAAAAAATCTATTTTAAAACATACTTATATAGCAAATCTGACCATCTTTTATTTTTCAAATATCAGTTTTACATAATAATACATCAGAAATAATCTCCAGAGACTGGTAAATAAAAGAAGAATGTGTCTGAGGACACAACTGCCCCCGCTCAAGCTTCAAACAAACAAAAATGGGAGGAAGGGACGGACTTAAAGACTGAAGGACGGAAAGACAGGAAGATGGAAGGTCAAGGGTAACACTTAATTTCCAAGTCACCTACGGCGGGGGCTTAATAATTAGAAAAAATTTATATTCAGTTTTCTTTCGTTCATTAATGCTATCGTGCAAATGAAGTACATTTACTAAATAAGTTTATTATTAAGTCAGACAGAACTGTTTAAAGCAATGCTGAGTTCAAAATATGTTCACATATTTATATTCTCCCTATTCTGGCTTTTGTATTCAAATTGTATAAATCTTGATCACAAATCTTACATGCCTGGTTTGGTTAAATGTACTGTATAAATCTTCCTACCTGCTTTGGTTAAATGTATGTATCTGGAGCTGAAGTTTTCCATATCTTTGTAAAACCTTCAGTGTATCCTCATCAGTGTTGAAGGAATTCATCAATACAAGGGGAACGTCGGTTCCATGCGTTCTGTTTAAATGCTACAATATATACAAGTAATCTTATTTCGAAAATACTTTTTTTCTTCAAATCTGCCTTGTCTAAACAAAACAAAAGTAGAAAGAACAAACTCTTTAAAATTTTTAGAATAAAAAAAGATTGCAATTAGAAAATTGTTATGTAAAAATATAAAGATGTGGTATTATTGCAAATGAGACAACTCTCCACTAGAGACCAAATGAGGTAGAAGTTACATGTAATTTAACATTTCTTTTTTGGCAACAAAAATCATATAAATGCTTTAGTAGTTTGGATTTCGTATATACTACAAAGTTGCTATTTGTTCAGTCAAATTGCATTGACCATATAAACATTTGTGATATACAGTATCTGACCATATAAGGCCTTGTTTGTGACCTTAATAATGTGTTTCTGTATACCGTAGTTTTATTTATGATTAAAACAAAAATATGTATAATTTTTATGACCTCGCTTTAATTCTAAAATATGAGATATTTGAAAGAATTGCAGTATAAAGAGAACAACCATACATTGTATCAAATTATAAATTGTATTTGTATTCGGCTCGAAACAGGATGGAAAAGCTTTGCAAAGCCTTACATTCTAACTGATTTTTAACATTGCACAAATAAATTCTATATTTTACAACACTGTATGGTTATTCAAAATATATAATAGTCAAAAATATGTATCACAAATTTCAGTGCCCATGAGTTTTACTTCCATGAAAGTTGGGCTTTAATTAAGTAATCAAGTATTTGTGTATTGCTCTGAACATCCAATTATGGCACATAAAAATGATAATCAATAATCAGACTTTTGTTGAGCATGAAATATTAGTGAAAATGCTACAGCAGATTAAAATCTTGTAGCAATTTGTGACTGATTATATGGATTAACGGATTTTTACTTAATGTTCAGTTGCAAATATTTCATATTTATCCTTATTTAACTAAAAAGATAGTGCATTACTTGAATAACAAATTAATCATATCTAATCAATTTTTTGTTAAATCCAGAAATTTTTAAAAAATGAAATCAATAAAAATGATATTCATTTAAAGTCATATGAAACGAGTTTCTTGTAATTTTAATGTCATCGAAATTATTGAACCAATGCATGCATATATATACTAAATTAAGTCCTGTATGCACTGTTTTTATGTCTATCAAGAATCTATAATGTATTCTTGACAAATAATATTTCATTCAGTGATTGTTGATTGCATGCTAATTAACTTTCGAGTTTGTTGCCAAAGATTTCTGGATCGTGACATTGATAAACAATCAACACAGAGCACATGGAGCTCATGACAAAAAAGTGAACAGATAGAGCCATGATAAAAAAAAACATATAGTTTTAATATGTTCCCTTTTGTTAATTTAACTTTTCCATAAAAGTTGTTAAATGATTTGTTGTATTAGATTTGTTCTTTGAGATTCAGTTATTACTATTTACTTTCCACTGCACGTTCATTTACATTTTTCCATAACTGTTTTCCCCTCACACTTAAGCTGTGTGATGGCCGAAGTTCAGCGAGAGGTTTCGAAGTTAAGGTCACTGCATACATAAAAATATTGGCGAATTAGTGTACGGGAAGACAATAATTCAATAGCAGTACATTTATGAAGATTTTGATAATATAAAGGATTTTCTTATACAAGAAATTTCACAAATACGAGTTTCAAAGTAAGACTTAGCCATTCAAGTATATAAAACATACTACTTTTTTTTTAAACTTCAAGTTTCATATGACTTTTAGTACTCAAGTACTTATTTATCTTTTTTAACAAATTGACATCCATAGTAAAAATGCATTCTAAGATAAAAATTTATTTATTGAATAGCCCAAGATTGTTCAGCTGTTTCCATCTTGTTTTGTACCATGTGAACTATCTCATAACTTAAAACATAATCCTGACATTTAATTCAAACTTTTTATTATAGGTCATTTGAATACAATACAACAGTATATTCTAAATCTATATAATGTAACAGAACATGACTTGAAACATCTGTGTTCTCAATGTCCCTACACCTAAATAATGTTTAACTATAATTTACAAATAATTAAAAACAAGCCATTTTCAAAATTAGATTTAATAAACTGCTTCGCTGAGCGCAGCTGGATACGACCACAGAGGTCCAACCCTGAACAGTTGGGGCAAAAATGGACACAATATTCAAGCTTGATACAGGTCTGAATTTGGATTGTAATTAAATATTTGACACATTATAGGTTTCTGACACAGAATAAATGTAGTCAAAGAACTTGAAATTGGTTGTATGATTTGAATTTATATTCAATTGAAGATTTCTTGTTGTTGTGCAATACACTGTGCTGTTGCGCAATACTTAGCAAATCTGTTTTCAGACTATATACAAAGAATTAGCAAAATAAATTGTGACCCCCAATTTTTGTTGTTTGGAAAATTGACAATTTCTTCAATCTTGAGGGAAAAAAAATTGACACCCCCCCCCCCCCCCCCCCCAATTTTTTTTTTAACCCCCCTCCCAAAAAAATATTTGATGAGAATTTTCTTTTGATGAAAAAAAATTGCCCCCCACCCCCAAAAAAAATTACCCACCCCCCCCCCCCCCCCCCTTTTCCCAAAAAAATAATTTTGAAGAAATTTTCTTTTTGTAAAATGTGGTACAAATTAAGAGACAACCTTACACTTTAACACAAGTTATTGTCTGAAAACTAGAAAATGCTTGTTTTAGACCCTTTTTGGCCTTTAATTCCTAAATGGTTGGGACCATCACCCCCAAAAAATCCCAACCTTCTACTTGTGGTATTGAACCTTTTGGTTAAATTTCATAGCGATCCATACACTTAAACTAAAGTTATCATCTGGAATCCAAATATATGATTTGAATTTATATTCAATTGAAGATTTCTTGCTTTTGTGCAATACACTGTGCTGTTGTGTAATACTTAGTAAATCTGTTTTCAGACTATATACCGGGTACAAAGAATTAGCAAAATAAATTGTGACCCCCAATTTGTTTCTTTGGAAAATTGACAATTTCTTAAATCTTGAGGGAACAAAAAGAGACCCCTCTGCAAAAGAAAAATTTTTTGTCCCCCCAAAATTTTTTTTTTACCCCCCTCCAAAAAAATTAATATTTGAAGAGAATTTTCTTTTGAGGAAAAAAAATTGCCCCCCCCTCCAAAATTTTTTTTTACCCCCCTTCCAAACAAATTAATTTTGAAGAACTTTTCTTTTGTAAAATGTGGTACAAATTATGAGACATCCATACACTTAAACACAAATTATTGTCTGAAAACTAGAAAAATTCGTAAGGGTTCCGCGGAACCCAGTGTCTCGCCTACTTTTGCTGTTAGTCGCAGGCTCAACAAAAATGGGGAAAAAATTATTAAAAATATTCCTCTAGATACCATCTTTTGATTGTAGAAGTTCTGTTCAAGTTTGGTAAAAATCCAAGAAGGTTTATGAATCTAATAAATGTCATAAAAACTTTAACTGCAGACTGTACGTAATGTTAACTGGAATAAAACTAAGTCCATTTATAAGTAATATAAGGAAAAACAGGAAATAAATTTTTACAAAATTTCCATCTAGATACCAGCTTTTGATCATAAACAAGCTTCTGTCCAAGTGTGGTACAAATCCAGGATAGTTTAAGAAAGATATTTAAATTTGAAAAACTTTAACCACAGAGTGAATGTTATGTTAACTGGCAGAAAAACTAAGTCCATACATGAGTAAAATACGGATAAACAGGATTTTTTTTTTTATAAAATTTCCTTCTGGATACTATCTTATGATTATAAACAAGCTTCTGTCCATGTTTGGTATAAATCTAGGATAGTTTACGAAAGTTATTAAAATTTGAAAAACTTTAACCACAGAGTGAATGTAATGTTAACTGGCAGAAAAACTAAGTCCATTTATGAGTAAAATACGGATAAACAGGATTTTTTTTTACAAAATTTCCTTCTGGATACTATCTTATGATCATAAATGACCTTCTGTCCAAGTTTGGTTGAAATGCAGGATAGTTTAAGAAAGTTATAAAAATTTCAAAAACTTTATCCACAGAGTGAATATTTGTGGACGCCGCTGACAACGCCATACGAAAACGCAGCGCCAACTGAATGTAGGATCGCTATGTCTCGCTTTTGCGACAAAAGTCGCAGGCTCAACAAAAATGTTTGTTTTAGACCCTTTTTGGTCCCTAATTCCTGAACGGTTTGGGCAATTACACCAAAATGAATCCCAACCTTCTACTTGTGGCATTGAAGCTTGTGGTACAATTTCAGAGCAATCAAAATACTTATACAAAAGTTATTGTCCTGAAACTAGAAAAATGCTTGTTTTAGCCCCTTTTTGGCCCCTAATTCCTAAACGGTTTTTAAAAGTCCATTTATAAGTAATATACGGAAAAACAGGAAATAAATTTTTACAAAATTTCCTTCTAGATACCAGCTTTTGATCATAAACAAGCTTCTGTCCAAGTGTGGTACACATCCAGGATAGTTTAAGAAAGTTATTAAAATTTGAAAAACTTTAACCACAGAGTGAATATTTGTGGACGCCGCCGCCAACACCGTACGACGACAACACAAACGGAATGTAGGATCGCTATGTCTCGCTTTTGCGACAAAAGTCGCAGGCTCAATAGAAATGCTTGTTTTAGACCCTTTTTGGCCCCTAATTCCTGAACGGTTTGGGCAATTACCCCAAAATGAATTCCAACCTTCTACTTGTGGCATTGAAACTTGTGGTACAATTTCAGAGCAATCAAAATACTAATACACAAGTTATTGTCCTGAAACTAGAAAATGCTTGTTTTTGCCCCTTTTTGGCCCCTAATTCCTAAACGGTTGGGACCATCACCCCCAAAAACAATCCCAACCTTCCTTTTGTGGTCTTGAACCTTTTGGTTAAATTTCATAGAGATCCATACACTTAAACTAAAGTTATTGTCCGGAAACCAAATGCTTTCGGACGACGCCGACACCGATGACAACAACGTGATACCAATATACAACCGCAAAAATGTTGTTTAAAAAAAAATGTGGATAGTACGCTAAAATTGACGCCACCAAATTCAAACTTGATCTGTGTTTTGTGGTAATAATCATTGTGTATAAGTTTCATAACATTTGGTTGAGGCAAACTTAAGTTAGAGAACGGAAACCAAAAATTCAGCAATTTTTCCAATTGTAAAGGGGCATACCTCTAGAATGTTAAAAGTGACACTACCGAAATTCAAACTTGATTTGTGGTAATAAGCATTGTGTATGAGTTTCATAACATTTGGTTGAGGCAAACTAAAGTTAAAGAACGGGAACCAATTTCAGGACATACAAGCAGACGTACAGACGGACAAGGGTAAAACTTAATGCCCCCTCCGCTACGGCGGGGGCATAAAAAATACATAGTAGTATACGGTGCATTAACTCATTTTTGAGAATTGAGGAAAAAAATGTATTTTCCTGGATATGCTGGATACTTGAATTCATGGTTTTGACAAAGTCTGCATACAAGAATATAGATAGTTTGTACTTTGTTGAACATTCAAATCCCGCTTTTACCTTTACCCACAAAATTCATGTGCCATCAGGCATAGCAAGAGTACGTAAGACTACGTTAGAAAGTGCAAAATCCATGAAAAGTAGTATCCCATGAATAACAATGAATCCACAGTAGTACATTTGCTATTCCATATTTTAGAGATTGTGTCACGAAATCCAGGCCTTGCGGTCATAAAATTTCGAGCACAATTTTTGTACTCAGACTCGGAAATCAACCAATCAAAATCCTGGATTTGGTGTTTCGAGCACAAATTTTGTACTTCGAGTACTGAGTAAAGTTTTATGACCAAGAGCCCAGCTTACTTTTCTCTAATTTTACACTTGAGTAATGCTTGAGTTGAATAGTTTGTTTGAGAATGTTTGTATTTTAAAACACTCACCTCTATTTGTTGTACTGTGAGATCTAAGAAGGTCAACTCATTTCTGACACTGATTGTACTCTTTGGTCCTTTACATCCCATGCTAGTCCCAAGACCTCCATTTAATTTGAGGACTACTAACTTGTCTAATAAGTCCTTGATTTTGGCTGTTTCAGGCCTTGCTAGATCATTATATGGTTTTGCCTATGGAAAATCATAATCATGAATTTTGTATGATTTTTAAATTGAGACAAAATTAAAGATAAAAAGTATGTATTACACAAAACTTTAATATAAGATTAGCCTTCACTTAGTTTTTAGTATGCCAAAGGTTAGTGGTTCTCTCTGGGTACTCAGGCTTCATCCACCAAGAAAAACTGGCCACCACAGTATAGTTAAAGAGTGCTAAAAGTGGCATTAAATACTAACAATCAATCAATCAAAAATGTTTAAGACTGCAATTAATGCTTGTTTATAAGATAACAGTCCTCAGAAGAGCATGTTACCTTACCCTCACACATTATTCTGACTATGTCGGATCTAACAGGTCTTTGCTCTTACTTCTAAATGCTGAGTACTGTGCGGAAAAACAGCAAATATGAATTCTAGTCTTTTGTTTGACCCAAAACAGGATCAAGCATCCCACACTTCACTTGAGGCCAAGACACTACCACAAGACCACCACAATAGTTTGTTTAGAGGCATTAACAATTTTCACTCTTGGTTAAGTAACCTTTGGTTAAATAATTTAAACAAGAGTTTTAGATAGTTCAAGCCTTTTTTATTTTTATCAAGAAGATGAACAGCAAGGTGCAGAACTGGTAATGAACTTCTGTTAGAACTACTGAACAAATAATGAGAAAATCAATTTAATATCAGACTTTGATCAACACATTTCTTGTATGATGTCTTTTCTATGAAACAACTGGTACTTACACCTCCTTCTGGTAACAGTTTAATTTTATCCCATAATACTGATGGTCCAGTTTCCTGTAGGTATCGGCCAAATAACTGTTCAAATCCATCTAATTCAGTTCTAGCTAACTACAATGAAAAATAAAAAATGTAATCAAATAATATGCATGAAAACAATTAGCATGAGAGGAATTAGAAGAAGAACTACCTTCCTGTTAAAATATGGCGTAAACAGAGGACTCCTTGCAAGATGTCAAATAACTCATCTCATGTTTAACAAGACAACATGCACTGCTCACTTTATCATGATTCCATGTTCAGTGAACCATAAAATCTAGGTCAAATCCTAATTTGGAATATGCTTTTACAACTTCATAACAATTTCATAATGACCCTTAAAGTTTGAAGTTGATATAACAATAACTTCATGATCACTACCTAAACCTAAAGCTATCATAAGTGGGACATATAAACAATCAATGTTTTATAATTCAATGTTAGAAATGATAACCAGTCATGTTGGATGAGAGGCAGTTTGCTCTACAAGGATCTTATAGACAATTTCTGTTCCAACCTTGCCATAGAAGATTGTTGTCAACAACCCCTAACTGATGGCATTAGCTCCCATTGTCAGCAACCCCTAACTGATGGCATTAGCTCAAATTGTCAACAACCCCTAACTGATGGCATTAACTCACATTGTCAACAACCCCTAACTGATGGCATTAGCTCACATTGTCAACAACCCCTAACTGATGGCATTAGCTCACATTGTCAACAACCCCTAACTGATGGCATTAGCTCACATTGTCAACAACCCCTAACTGATGGCATTAGCTCACATTGTCAACAACCCCTAACTGATGGCATTAGCTCACATTGTCAACAACCCCTAACTGATGGCATAAGCTGACTTTGTCAACAACCCCTAACTGATGGCATTAGCTCACATTGTCAACAACCACGAACTGATGTCATTAGCTCACATTGTCAACAACCCCTAACGATGGCATTAGCTCACATTGTCAACAACCCCTAACTGATGGCATTCAATCCAATGTCAACAACCCTTAACTGATGGCATTAGTTCACATTGTCAACAACCCCTAACTGATGGCACTAGCTCACATTGTCAACAACCCCTAACTGATGGCATTAGCTCACATTGTCAACAACCCCTAACTGATGGCATTAGCTCACATTGTCAACAACCCCTAACTGATGGCATTAGCTCACATTGTCAACAACCCCTAACTGATGGCATTAGCTCACATTGTCAACAACCCCTAACTGATGGCATAAGCTGACATTGTCAACAACCCCTAACTGATGGCATTAGCTCACATTGTCAACAACCGCTAACTGATGGCATTAGCTCACATTGTCAACACCCCTAACTGATGGCATTAGCTCACATTGTCAACCACCCCTAACTGATGGCATTCAATCCAATGTCAACAACCCCTAACTGATGGCATTAGCTCACATTGTCAACAACCCTAAATGTTGTCAATAGCTCACATTGTCAACAACCCCTAACTGATGGCATAAGCTGATATTGTCAACAACCCCTAACTAATGGCATTAGCTCACATTGTCAACAACCCCTAACTGATGGCATTAGCTCACATTGTCAACAACAGCGAACTGATGGCATTCAATCCAATGTCAACAACCCCTAACTGATGGCATTAGCTCACATTGTCAACAACCCCTAACTGATGGCATTAGCTCATATTGTCAACAACCCCTAACTGATGGCATTAGCTCACATTGTCAACAACCCCTAACTGATCGCATTAGCTCACATTGTCAACAACCCCTAACTGATGGCATTAGCTCACATTGTCAACAACCCCTAACTGATGGCATTAGCTCACATTGTTAACAACCCCTAACTGATGGCATTAGCTCACATTGTCAACAACAGCAAACTGATGGCACTAGCTCACACTGTCAGGAGTAAGTATAAAACAGAAAAGGCAGCAATAACCTTAGTAACAAGACTCACTCAACATTGACTGCAATGTTCACAACTGTAAATTATAAATGGAGAATGTGTCTATGGGCCCCACAGATGCCCAGCCTGTAAATATGGATGAGTCAACTTTCACATGCAGATGCAGGATTCACTGTTTTGTGGTTATAAGCATTGTGTATAAGTTTCATAACATTTGGTTGAGGCAAACTAAAGTTAGAGAACAGAAACGACAGATTTAGCCATTTTTCCATTTATAAAGGGGTATAACTCAAGAACGGTAAAAGTGACGCCACCCAATTTCAAACTTGATCTGTGGTAATAGGCATTGTGTATAAGTTTTATAACATTTTTTTGAGGCAAACTAAAGTAAGAGAACGTAAACGAAAAATTCAGCAATTTTTATGTTTATAAATGGGAATAACTCATGAACAGTAAAAGTGACGCCACCCAATTTCGAACTTGATCTGTGTTTTATAGTAATAAGCATTGTGTATAAGTTTTATAACATTTGGTTGAGGCAAATCAAAGTTAGAAAAACAAATGAAAAATTCAGCAATTTTTATGTTTATAAAGGAGCATTTCTCATGAACGGTATAAGGGACGCCATCCAATTTCGAACTTGATCTGTGTTTTGTGGTAATGAGCATTGTGTATAATTTTTATAACTTTTGGTTGAGGCAAGCTAAAGTTACAGAACGGAAACGAAAAATTCAGCAATTTTTATGTTTTTAAAGGGGCATACCTAATGAACGGTAAAAGTGACGCCACCCAAATTTCGAACTTGATCTGTGTTTTGTGGTAATAAGCATTGTGTATAAGTTTTATAACATTTGGTTGAGGCAAACTAAAAGTTAAGAGAACAGAAATCAATTTTGGGGACGTACGCGACGGACTGACTGACAAGGATAACACTTAATGCCCCCCTCAGCTACGGCGGGGGCATAAAAATTGAATCCATAACTATGGTATCTGATAGCCCTGTATATTTTATGTTTTAATTTTAAATCAATTTATATTTCAGTAAACAGATGCTCAGGGCAACAGATGTAAAATACAAAATAAATGATATGTATACTTGTAAAGACCTTTTACTTTTGTTCATATAAATTTTGTTTCAAAATCCTTTGAACAGCTAACATATAAAAGTAATAAGTGAATACTTGACATAAGATTAACTTTTAAAGGGCCTAACATGTGTGCATACTCATGGGCCTTGTCAAGAAAAACTCAGTAAAATATAATCTGAAAAACAAATTCATGTACAACATAAAAGTTAAATTTTCGTGGTTCTTTCAGACTCAAGGAGCTTCTACAAATCGGATTTTAGCTCAATCAGGCATTTTTTTTCACTTCTACACCAATTTGGACCCTTATATAATCTGGGGAACCATATATGCTGGTCCAACTTTAGACACTTTTTAGATAGGGATATTTAAAAGAAATATGAATAAAAACAATATTGTTATCTGATGTTAAAGAAAATCTGTGCATAAAAATAGATAAAACATTCTTATATAAAAATAATGAGATGTGGTATGATTGCCAATGAGACGACTATCCACCAAAGTTCAAATAAAGTGGATGTAAGCAATTATAGGCAACTGTACACCCTTCAACAATGAGAATAAAATGCTTCGTTGAGCACAGCCTGATACGACTGCAGAGGTCGAACCCTGAACAGTTGGGGCAAGTTTGGACACAAAGTGACAATATTCAAGCTTGATACTGTCTGAATTTGGATTGCGATCAAATTTTTGACATAATATAGATTTCTGTCACAAAATAAATGTGGTCAAAGATCTTAATAATTTGAAATGGGACATTTAATTTACCTAGTATGGTCTGATATCCAAAATCTAACAACATGGTTAGATTCAGCATATAAAAAAACACCAAAAATTTAATTTTAGTTGAAATCAAACAAAGTTTAATTTTGGACTCTTCAAATCTTAATATGGATTAATTTGAAAACAGGGTCCAAAATAAAAAATCTAAATGCACAATAAGATTCAGCATATCATAGAGCCGCAATAATTCAGTTTTTGATGAAATCAAACATAGTTTAATTTTAGACCCTTTTGACCTCAGAGTAGACCAATTTAAAATGGGACCCAATATCCAAAAAAGTAATACAAGGTTAGAACCCCTAAAAATGAAAGACTTTAAATTAATCCCCATTGAAATTTGTTAAAAAATTTGTATTTATTTTCAATTGAAGGTTTCTTGCTATTGTGCAATACTGTGCTATTACGCAATACTGTGCAATTGAAGATTTCTTGTTATTGCGCAATACTGTGCAATTGAAGATTTCTTGCTATTGCGCAGTACTGTGCTATTGTGCAATACTGTGCAATTGAAGATTTCTTGCTATTCTGCAATACTGTGCAATTGGAGATTTCTTGCTATTGCGCAATACTGTGCAATTGAAGATTTCTTGCTATTGCGCAATACTGTGCTATTGCTAAATACTGTGCTATTGTGCAATATTGCGCTATTGTGCAATTGAAGATTTCTTACTATTGCGAATTACTGTGCTAATGCGCAATACTGTGCAATTGAAGATTTCTTGCTATTGACCAATACAGTGCAATTGAAGATTTCTTGCTATTGCGCAATACTTTGCTATTGCGCATTACTGTGCAATTGAAGATTTCTTACTATTGTGCAATACTGTGCAATTGAAGATTACTTGCTATTGCACAATACTGTGCAATTGATGATTTCTTGCTATTGCGCAATACTGTGCAATTGAAGATTTCTTGCTATTGCCCAATACTGTGCTATTGCGCAATACTGTGCAATTGGGCAATACTGTGCAATTGAAAATTTCTTGCTATTGCGCAATACTGTGCAATCATTTGAAATTTCAAAAATTTTGAAAAAAAAAAAATATGAACTCACAAAAAAATTGGAAAAAAAAATCCCCCAAACTTTTTGAACCCCCTCCCCCTTGGAGTAATTATCCCTAAATTAATCCCAGCCTTCCCTTTGTTGTATGGAACCTTGTAGTACAATTTTAGAGAGATCCATACACTTAAACACAAGTTACTATCTGGAAACTAGAAAATACTTGTTTTTGGCCCCTTTTTTGCCCCTAATTCTTGAACCGTTGGGGCAATTACCCCCAAACTCAATCCCAGCCTTCCCTTTGTGATATGGAACCTTGTGGTAAAATTTCTGAGAGATCTATACACTAACACAAAAGATATTGTCCGGAAACAACAAAAATGCTTGTTTTTGGCCCCTAATTCCTGAACTGTTGGTACCATAACCCCCAAAAACAACCCCAACCTTCCTTTTGTGGTGTTTAACCTTCTGGTAAAATTTCTTAGAGATCCATTCACTTAAACTAAAGTTATTGTCCGGAAACCAAATGTGTCTTCAGACGACGTTGACAACGACACCATAGCATTATACATCGCAAACATTTTTTTGCGGTCGTATAAAAATACTTGTTTTTGGCCCCTTTTTTGCCCCTAATATCTAAATGTTTGGGGCAATTACCCCCAAACTAAATCCTAGCATTCCCTTCGTGGTAAGGAACCTTGTAGTACAAATTCAGAGATATCCATACACTTAAACACAAGTTATTGTCTGGGAACTAGAAAAATGCTTATTTTTGGCCCCTTTTTTGCCCCTAATTCCTGAACATTTTGGGCAATTACCCCCAAACTCAATCCCAGCCTTCCCTTTGTGATATGGAACCTTGTGGTACAATTTCAGAGAGATTCATACACTTACACACAAGTTATTGTCCGGAAGCTACAAAAATGCTTGTTTTTAGCCACAAGTTCCTAAACTGTTGGTACCATAACCCCCGAAATCAAATCCCAACCTTCCCTTTGTGGTATTGAACCTTCTGGTAAAATTTCATAGAGATCCATACACTTAAACTAAAGGCATTGTCTAGAAACCAAATGTGTCTTCCAACACCGATGCTGACAAGGACGAGGACATGATAGCATTATAAAAACACAAATTTTTTGCTGTCCTATAAAATCCATATGGTATAGTCAGCTATAAAAGGCCCCGACATGAAACAATTCAATAGAGAAAAATAATTGCCTAATTCATAACAAAACAATTTACGAATAAAATGCTCCACTGGGCACAGCTTGATACGACCGCAGAGGTCGAACCCTGAACAGTTGGGGCAAGTATGGACACAACATTCAAGCTTGATACAGCACTGAATTTGGATTGTGATTAAATATTTGACTCAGCATAGGTTTCTGACACAGAATGAATGTGGTCTAAGAACATAAAAAAATTTAATTTACTTATTCAAACCATATCATTATTATTTGCTTTTATATATAAATTTTAAAGAAGAAAAAAAGGGAAAAAAAATCCCCCCCCCTAATTTTTTGAACCCCCTTATGATTCATCACCCCCAAACTCAATCCCAGCCTTCCCTTTGTGGTATGGTACCTTGCATTACAATTTCAGAGAGATCCATACACTTGAACACAAGTTATTGTCTGGAAACTAGAAAAATGCTCGTTTTTTTGCCCCTTTTTGGCCCCAAATTCCTAAACATTTAGGGCAATTACCCCCAAACTCAAACCCAGCTTTCCTTTTGTGACATGGAACCTTGTAGTACAATTTCATAAAGATCCATACACTTACACACAAGTTATTGTCCTGAAACTAGAAAAATGCTTGTTATTTGCCCCTTTTTGGCCCCTAATTCCTAAAATTTTGAAGCAATTACCCCCAAAATCAATGCTTACTTTTGGCCCCTAATTCCTTAACTGTTGGTACCATAACCCCCAAAATCAATCTGAACCTTCCTTTTGTGGTATTGAACTTTATAGTAAAATTTCATAGAGATCCATTCACTTAAACTAAAGTTAGAGTGCGAAAACCAATGTGTCTTCGGACGACGACAACGTCATACCAATATACGGGTGGTATAAAAACAAATATGACAGATGAACCAACGACAACCACTGAACTACAGGCTCCTGACTTGGGACAGGCACATAAAGAATGTGGCAGGATTAAACAAGTTTGTGAGTTATATGACCTTTTCTATAGGAGTATGGAATATTTTGTGTGAAAAATACTTTTTACAAGAGTATAAAATAATATTCAATCAATTTTTCTAAATAGTTATACGAGGAAAATTATTTTCTATTCTAAAAAATGCATGGTTACAAAAAAATTAAAGGACATCCTTCATTTATTAATTTGGATAATGCCATATAAACAAATTTGTTATGTATAACTCATATTCTCTAATTCTTTGGCAATTTTACCTTTTCTGAACCCATTGTTAAAAAAAAAAAATCAATGTGTGGTTGCCTATGATCTCAGTAGATGATTGGGGTTAAGTGAAAACCTTTATCAGCTCTCAGGAGAAAGAGAAATTGACAACTTTTTAAAAAATTTTACTACACAGAATTTGTTGCACCTTCAAAAATTGTTGTTCAAGTGGTTTACTAAATATGAATATTTATATTTCATTAAATGCAATGATCTAGATTAAAAGTGGTCTTTTTTGTCTAAGTGTGAGCTGTGGTTTTCAACCAAAAAATATATATTGAGGTATAAATGATAATGCATGTCGATAAAAAAAAAACCTCCGTATAACAAAAAAAAAAACTTAGATAAAATAAAAAAGGGTAACCTTATCGAACGTCTTATTTGAGTTTTACTCTTGTTTTTTTTTTCTGCTTCTAGTGCACATCTATAACGCTACTGTAACAGAGAGAAAAAATATTTTCTGTGTATTATTTTTTATCATCGATAATTCCAAATTTATACTTTCTATACTAATGGTAGTTTTATTAGAAGAAAAACCCACAGAAAGGGCCTTTTTAAACTTAATTCTCAGAAGAACTATCTGTGAGATTACAATCCAATTTGCATTGGCTGAAAAATTGTAGATGTTGGTCTGTTCATACGAAGTACTAATGTCTTTTTCTTGGTTTTTTAGTATTTTTCTAGTATTTTACAAACTCATTGGCTCAAATTGATGAGGTCAAATGTCTTAAGTTCAACAGTTATCAGTTAAACTACTGTCAACACTGTACATTGTGTAAAAGTGCAGAAATGTGATCTACATTGTCCAGTTTGAGACATTTTCTGGGCTAGGCACCATTGACCTCATCACAGTCACATGATTGCCATCTAGTTAAAAATCATTGATTCTCACATGCGTGGGATTCTAAGTCCTAAAAATGCAGATTGATAAGGTTTTGACTACCCAAATTACATGAAACATGTTTTAAGACTAATATTTATTGATTTATTTTATTATTCAAAATCATGTCACGTCTCTTTTAATGTTTGCCTCCATTTAATCCAGATATGAATACATGAAGTGTTTTTGTATCAATTTCGTAAGCGTATTTCATAGAAATTAGGAATGAAAATCATTAGAGAAACAGATACTTACATAGTTACTCGTGGATTATCAGATTTATCCAAATTTGACAGTTAAATTATTGAATTTTAAAGTCCTCCTCGAAGCTCAGACTTTTAAAATTCGATAATTTAACTGTCTGATTGGATAAATCTGATAATCCACTGATAACAATGTAAGAATCTATATTTATTAAGAAGATGAAACTAAACAAGCAGGAAAGTTAAATTCAAATTTAATAAGAGTGCACACGCTGAAATGTCTCGCCTTCTTTACTTATCATTGATATTATGTTGATAGTCCTAAATATAAAGCTTTATTACAACTGTCACATAAACTTAACATTAACCTAGTTAACTAAACATTGACCAATGAACCATGAAAATGAGGTCAAGGTCAGATGAATAATGCTAGGCAGTCATGTACAGCTAACAATTCTTCCATACAAAAAATATAGTTGACCTATTGCTTATAGTTTAAGAAAAACAGACCAAAACACAAAAACTTAACACTGAGGAATGAACCTTGAAAATGAGGTCAAGGTCAAATAAAACCTGCGTGACTGACATATAGATCATAAAATATTTCCGGACACCAAATATAGTTGAACTATTGCAGATAGTACATGTATTAGAAAAAAAGACCAAAACTCAAAAACTTAACTTTGACCACTGAACCATGAAAATGAGGTCAAGGTCAGATGACACCTGCCAGCTAGACATGTACACCTTACAATCATTCCATACACCAAATATAGTAGACCTATTGCATACAGTATAAGAAAAACAGACCAAAACACAAAAACTTAACTATAACCACTGAACCATGAAAATGAGGTCAAGGTCAGATGAAACCTGCCAGTTGGACATGTACACCTTACAGTCCTTCCATACACCGAATATACTAGACCTATTGCTTATAGTATCTGAGATATGGACTTGACCACCAAAACTTAACCTTGTTCACTGATCCATGAAATGAGGTCGAGGTCAAGTGAAAACTGTCTGACGGGCATGAGGACCTTGCAAGGTACGCACATACCAAATATTTATCCTATTACTTATAATAAGAGAGAATTTAACATTACAAAAAAATCTTAACTTTTTTTTCAAGTAGTCACTGAACCATGAAAATGAGGTCAAGGACATTGGACATGTGACTGATGTAAACTTCGTAACATGAGGCATCCATATACAAAGTATGAAGCATCCAGATCTTCCACCTTCTAAAATATAAAGCTTTTAAGAAGTTAGCTAACGCCGCCGCCGCCAGATCACTATCCCTATGTCAAGCTTTCTGCGACAAAAGTCGCAGGCTCAACAAAAATAATGAAAGTAATCGACTCAATTATCTTTGATAAAAAGATAAAACCCTAAGACTGATTCACATCATTTAATTATCCTTAAAAAAGAGGAGATAATACCATGGGGAAAATTTCGGATAAAGTATCAAAATTTACCAATGTTAATTCACAGAAACTAAATGATGTATATGTAGAAAAAAATCCTTAAATGCTAGTGGTCACAGACATCAAACAGAGCTTCAATTTTTTTTCTCTAGACTTCTCAATTTTATTTCTATATACTATCATTCATTTATCTAGTCAGAAGAAAGTGAATTTTAACTTTCAAATATTATGACAATAAATCTATCATTATTCAAGCAAACTGAATATTTAGAAAGATCATTCAGACATCCTAAGTAAAATATGGTCCTAATAAAACTTATCAGATGCAGGACCTAGGACAGACATACCAGGTACATACTCTTGTAAAATAAAATCACAACATTTGAATTCTAAAAGTTTTATTAATACTTACATCTTGCTGTGAAGTAGGAGCAGTCAAAATTAATTTTTGAAGCTCCTTGTTCATGGACTGCTGAGCATCTTGTCGAGTTCTTTCTATAAACTGTACGTCACTTCCAGTTCTTCTGTGTCCACGTACAAATGCTGTCTGCAAAACATACAATCATCTCATAAAATTGGTATTCAGAAAGAAACATTTATACTGACACTGTACATGATCTCATTTAGTGACTGAATTGGAACTGTTAAAAACAATTCAATATATAGGGTATATATGTGTCATTATAAACATGTTCCTTCAAGGTACATTGTACATATTTTTTGGGGGTAAATAAGAAAGAAAAAAACAACCAAAAAAACACAAAATTCCTCTGACAGATTTATTTGGTGTTTGTGAAGAATAAAAAAATAATTATCTGTGAAACAAAAAATATCCCCACCTATCAAAACGGGCATCTGTTTGCACCTGTCCTAAGTCAGGAATCTGATGTACAGTAGTTGTCTGTTTACGTATAGTTCATACGTGTTTCTCGTTTCTCGTTTTTATATAGATTAGACCATTGGTTTTCCCGTTTGAATGGTTTTACACTATTAATTTTTGGGGCCCTTTATAGCTTGCTGTTCAGTGTGACCAATGCTCCGTGTTGAAGGCCGTACCTTGACCTATAATGGTTTACTTTTATAAATTGTTACTTGGATGGAGAGTTGTCTCATTGGCACTCATACCACATCTTCCTATATCTATCTATCTGTGAGAAAAAGTATTTTGTAAGTTCTTAATTAAGTACAGAATTTAATGCACAAATTTATCTACATGATGTATGTCCAGCTTCAATAACAATGCCAGATTAATATCATGTAAAGCGTTTAACTTTTTTTCATACAACTTAAACAGTTGAATTGAAATTTTTTAATTAACAGTATATATCCTTACCTTAATTGATTTAAAAGCAGATGAACTATTTTAATAATTGGGGTTTATTAAAAGAAAACCACATGCAAGTGAATTATACCTCAAGTAATGTATAAAATGACAGGCATTCTCCATCTTCGTTTTCCATGATTCAAGTGGAACAATAATGGGATGAAATCATGTAATATCAAAATGATACTTAAAGTACATATTTATATATATTTATATAAATATCTGAGGCAACATATGTTTGAATCTTTCAATGTTTTTTCAAAGACATCTTACTTTTAATGGTATACACAAATTAAATGTAAATGAATTTGTCAATAAATTACAATGTAATCATCACAGGAGCTTATTTGACAATGCTTTGCAATTTCATCTAACTCTCAAATAAAATGACAAAATTAACTACTAATTAAGGAACAAACTTTGCACACTATTCAAAACATGAGACTTAAAAGCATAGAATACATTTGATTCACATATCATACCTCTGCGAGTACTATGATGTGAATTTACATTTACATGTACAAAATGTATTTCATTTTCTATTTAAAAAAAAATCCTGACAGTTTCAAACCACAACCAATGAAAGGACACACACACACAGATGTGTAACAGCATGCCCTAAATTTGTCATCACTTAATTATGCACAATAAAAACATCAAATTTAAGTTCATTTAAATAAAATTTATAAAAAAGCTAACTTTACATGTAAAATTTTGTAATTTGTTCCTTTTTTTTGTCAATCTTGTGGTATTTAAAACCTTTCAGTGTAATATTGATATGTACAACATGTAGCAACTTCATGTTTAAATTACTTGTTTTTATTTTAAGGACTTATTCATTGGGATTACAAATACATTTCCTTGGTAATGTAGATGAAAATATCTGCAACCGCAGAATAGATTTTCTGTTTTTTTGTTTCTCCTGGTTGAAGTTGTGTGGGCTGTTTCCCACGGCGTCAACAATGTATTAGTTTGTAATTAGGTCAGTTTATGGGGAACCAATAGTGGTAGGTTAATGATATTTGATATGCAGATGTGTTAGCATTGACACAGATCATTTCCATAGAGATTATTTGGCCCCGCCCTCTCAGTCATGGTCTATTAAATGTTTACATATTAAAGTTTGTGATTAAGTCGTTCAACGAGGAACTGCTAGTGGTAGGTCAATGATATTTGGTATGCAGTTGTATTAGCATTGGCAGATTATTTGGCTCAGTTGTAATTAGCGTGGGGCGTTTGTCTTACTGCGGAGAGCGTTCCAGTGTACTAGCACTTTAAAGTCCTCAATAACAGTAGGCTAGTACAAAGCAGTCAAAATTATACATACACCCTTTGGTTTTTCATTTATTTTATTTTATTTTGTTTACCCAATATTTTTTTTTTTATGTACATACAAAACTTATACTAATTATTTTTCTTGTAAATTCACATACACATATTTAGGCCTATTTTGGTTTATACAAATTATTTGGCAACCAAATTCACATAAACAATTTGGTATATCAAAATTTTCCACTCTTTACTTGGCTGCTGGTGTACTGTAACAACGTTGTTGCAGCTCAATGTCGTTTGTTTGGCCGCTTCTCCTGTTCTGGCTTTTGGTGGCTCCTAAATTATTATTATTTTTTTCCTTTTCTTATTTTTGTACTTTATAAAAACCTTTATTTTTTCTTTTCTTTTATTCATTTAAGTTATATTTATTTTTATTTTCTATTCTACAATTTATTCATTCATTTATTTTATTTTATTTATTTCATAAATTATTGTTCACTTAACTTTTATTCATGTTATGTTAATTGTCACTCTAAATTATATAAATTACCATAAGGTAAAAACAAATCATTTAAATGCCCAAAAAGGCGCAAGCCAGGGCTGACCGTGTAAGACCCTCATGGGTAGTCAAGGTCGTTAAAAAAAACCTCATCGTCGATGGTTCATTGACTTAAAATGTTTGGAATAGTTTACATGTTTAATATTGCAATTTTAATTGCAACATTTGCATTATACTATCAAAATCAAAATATTTGTGTGTCAACAGTTTGTTAACATAAAGTACTTCTAATCTCTCTAGCTACCTATAGGTATTTCCTCAATAAAATGTTTTATTGTTAATGTTTTATTGTATCAATAAAGCTATAAAAAAAAAGACGGAAATATTTGTTATTAGACCAAAAAGAGATATATATCCATGAATTGTAGAAGGACACAAACATTAAAATAATGTATTGTCAACTTCAGTTCTTTTAAAAACAGTAAAACTGATTTTAGTGTGCATGGCAAATGTTTCTAAAAGAATCTGCATCAAAAATGCTCTACATCAAAAGTTTGGAAAAACAAAGAAAGATTTTTTTGAGAGCTATAAAACAAAAAGCGCTTACACAGCTAAAACTGTTTAAGGTAAATTTGCCTAGGAGAGTTGCAACTTTAGTTTAAGTACAATTAGTGAAACTTATTTAATGGAAATTTACAGTAAAAATGTATCATGACAGTACCAATAAACTGGCTACAGGGCACCAGTAGTGGTAACAACCAAGCATTGGTAAAAACAACTGTGATTACCTATTTACTTGAGCAGAACACATGCTTCAAAAATAACCATGGTTACTTTGGAAAGCCAAAATATATAAAATATTTGACAGCATAAAAACCAAAAAGGAATAAACAAAACAGCCATGGTGAATTAAGCCTGAGGGAGTTGCAACCTGAGTTACAACTGTTCATATCAACAACTGCTAGCCCAACAAAACCTCAGAAGAATGGAGGTAGTTTCTCTTAGATACTGATATTTCCTAGGAAGTTCAAATGTCCTAGTGCTACAACTTCTACAAAAATTTAACTCAAGAATTAAACCCAATCTTGATCTGTAAATGTTTCTTATATGACTCTATACCAAATGTTTAATTAATTGATATTTTCTGGCAAATTTCTATGTAAAAAGGTAAAAACTTCAACAAAAATCACTCAACTGGAACAAAACTCAAACTTTGACTGTATCTTCTTATGATTTGACTTGAAACAAAACGAATGAATGGACTTATAGGCACTAGAGAAAAAAGAGCAGAAAACAATTACATGTATGACAGACTGACTGAGGACTGGACAGAATACAAAACTAGTCTGATATGATCATCAAAGAAGGGGACTCATAATTTCCAGTCGATCTATGTCTTTCAACATTGTAATTATTCTTAAAATAATAATTCCATACTTGAATCGATTACTTTAATAGATTTATCATGCAATGTTGGTCTTCCTTAATATCCCAAAAGATCTAATATAAAGTTGGTAACAGAATTTCAGCAACTACCCTGATCATTTACAATACAATAATAAAATGCTCCGCAGGGTGCAGCTTGATACGACCGCAGAGGTCGAACCCTGAACAGTTGGGGCAAGTATGGACACAACATTCAAGCTTGATACAGCTCTGAATTTTGATTGTGATTAAATATTTGACACAGCATAGGTTTCTGACACAGAATGAATGTGGTCTAAGAACTTAAAAATTTTAAACTGGACATTCACCTATTATGGTCCAATATCCAAAATCTAAATACATGGTTAGATTCAGCATATCAAAGAACCCCAAGAATTCAATTTTTGATGAAATCAAACAAAGTTTAATTTTGGACCCTTTTGACCTCAATGTGGACAAAGTTGATAACGGGGCCCAAAAATCTAAATACATAGTTAGATTCAGCATATCAAAGAACCCCATATATTCAATTTTTGTTGAAATCAAACAAAGTTTAATTTTGGACCCCGATTTGGACCAACTTGAAAACTGGGCCCATAATCAAAAATCTAAATACATGTTTAGATTCAGCATATCAAAGAACACTAAAAATTCAATTTTTGTTAAAATCAAACTAAGTTTAATTTTGGACCCTTTGGACCTTAATGTAGACCAATTTGAAAACGGAACCAAAAATTAAGAATCTAAATACACGGTTAGATTCAGCATATCAAAGAACCCCAAAAATTCAATTTTTGATGAAATCAAACAAAGTTAAATTTTGGACCCTTTGGACCTCAATGTGGACCAATTTAAAAACGGGGCCCAAAATCCAAAACTTAATACACGGTTATATTCAGCATATTAAAGAACCCCAAGAATTCAAGAATAAAACCCCATTGAAATTGATCAAGAAATAAGCAATTTATAAGAAGTATCTTCTTTTGCACAATACTGTGCAATTGAATATTTCTTGCTATTGCGCAATACTGTACAATTGACAATTTCTTGCTATTGCGCAATATTGTGCTATTGGATATTTCTTGCTATTGCGCAATACTGTGCAATTGAATATTTCTTGCTATTGCGCAATACTGTGCAACTGAAGATTTCTTGCTATTGTGCAAAACTGTGCAATTGAAAATTTCTTGCTATTGCACAATACTTATTATATAAAAATTTACACATCCTGTTTGGTGTGTATCTCCTACCATATCATTATTATTTGCTTTTAAATATAAATCAGAAATAACCAACTTAAAATGGAAAATTTTAAAAGAAAAAAAAAAGGAAAAAAATAAAAAAAAAAATAAACCCCCCCCCTAATTTTTTGAACCCCCTTATGATTCATCACCCCCAAACTCAATCCCAGCCTTCCCTTTGTGGTATGGTACCTTGCAGTACAATTTCAGAGAGATCCATA
This sequence comes from Mytilus californianus, assembly GCF_021869535.1. Classification (NCBI taxonomy): domain Eukaryota; kingdom Metazoa; phylum Mollusca; class Bivalvia; order Mytilida; family Mytilidae; genus Mytilus; species Mytilus californianus. The sequence continues at coordinate 69,318,964 of NW_026262690.1, forward strand.
CACTTGAACACAAGTTATTGTCTTGAAACTAGAAAAATGCTTATTTTTGGCCCCTTTTTGGCCCCCAATTCCTAAACGTTTCAGGCAATTACCCCCGAACTCAATTCCAGCTTTCCCTTTGTGATATGAAACCTTGTAGTACAATTTCAGAAATATCCAAACACTTACACACAAGTTATTGTCATGAAACTAGAAAAATGCTTGTTTTTTGCCCCTTTTTTGGCCCCTAATTCCTAAAATTTTGAGGCAATTACCCCCAAAATCAATTACAGCCTTCCCTTTGTGATATGGAACCTTGTGGTACAATGTCAGAGAGATCCATACACTTACACACAAGTTATTGTCTGAAAGTTACAAAAATGCTTATTTTTGGCCCCTTTTTGGCCCCTAGTTCCTTAACTGTTGGTACCATAACCCCCCAAAATCAATCCCAACCTTCCTGTCGTGGTATTGAACCTTATGGTAAAATTTCATGGAGATCCATTCACTTAAACTAAAGTTAGAGTGCGAAAACCAATGTGTCTTCGGACGATGCCGGACGACGCCAGACAACGACGACGACGACGACGCCAACGTCATACCAATATACGACCAAAAATTTTTTAATTTTGCGGTCGTATAAAAACCATAAACTTCATACATGAACAGAAGATTTAATCACTTATTTCAAATTGAAACCTTTAAAATTTTCTAACTTATACGTAAATGTATGAATCTTTTTAACTTTCCACTTTGGTACATTAAAATCTTACATAATCACATTGCTGTTTAAATTCTGTTAAAAACTTATCTCAAATCAACTAATATCACATAATTCAGTAAAAATACATTTAAATTGAAACCATTTTTCTGATTTTAATAATATGATCTAACTGAATAGAATTAATTAATGGAACAAGATATCCAGCTTTTCACTGCTTTACAAAAGCAGCTTTCTTCTTATATAAATATAAACATTTTGATAATATCAATACATATACTGCATATTAATTCTAGCCTATGATATAGTACTGGTGTTGTTTTTCATCAAACATAGATTGTCACCCATTTGCAAGTATCCATAATCAAAAATTATATTTATGTCACCTTTTTGCAAGGGTTCATAATCAAAAGTGTATATTAAAATCAAGAACAAAAGGCAAACTGTAGATAGTTATGATAATTTCAAAACAAATTTCCCTGGAACAATATTTAATTTTGTGCTTTTCGAGTCCAAACTTGAATGTAAATAACAATCTTATGGATAAGACTTATTTCAAAATCCAAATATGTCAGACATGAATATAGGACAGTCAGACACATGATCATTAAAGTCAAAATTCATTTTTGAGATATTTTTTTCTTTGAATTATATAAGACTTTCTATTTTTTATATTCCTTTTTGTATTTTTTTAAAACTTTTATATATCAAACAACTTTGTAGACAAAATGCATGTTTATTGTAAAATATTTAGTAATGATCAAATTATTACTAATAAAACAAGCTGCCCAAATGTCTTGATCAACGACTGGTAAAGATATATATCCTTTGTATGATTAAAATGTGATAAATCTTCATTTAACCATGCTATAGATAAAAAATTTCTTAAACTGCATAATGTATTTATTTAATAAAAAGAAATTATACCCAGAATTTTCTCTTAAATATTTTACCTTTTGTGACTATGTGTCTTTTAACCATCTGATATTATAACAAGAAAGCTATTTTCAGAATGTTATCAGAATTCTCTTGCAAATGGGAGGACTAACCTATCAGAAATCCCTAGCAAATGTGAGATAATCAATTTCTACTAAGCAGAAAGCATGGAAAAACAAGAGATTCCTCACTTTTCGATATCTAAGAAATATAATCTACATAAATAGCACCAGCCCACAAAATCACTTACCTCTGGCCACTGAAGCTGTTCAAAGAAACTTTTATTACTGCAATTAATTGTACTCATACTTTGTGAACAAGGAAGTAAAATAAAATGTAACCTGGCAAGCTTAACTGCTAACTATAATCTGATCAAGAGTATTGAACAGTAATGTCACTCACAAGTCATATATTGTACAGTTAAATCCTTAAATCATATTGATGATAAACCTGAAACAGGACTTATTATTTGTTTGTTATTTTTGTATACTTTCAGTTTGAGACAAAATCCTATCCCTTAAGCAGATTAAAACCTCAAAATAGAAGATGAAGTTGTTCATTGACTGGCTGGAGTGAAAATGACTGATTATTACACATGTAACATGGCTGGTGTTGATCATGCAGATCAAAACATTCAATACTATTGCTACAACCATAAAACTTGGATTATGATATGCTACTTCAGAACAAACATGAAAATTTTTTAGCAATTTTAAAAGTAGTTCCTATCATTTTGCTAACATTTGCATTGGTAAATGTATGTGTATATATATATATAAAATAATTTTTGAGAAAAATTATTGTGTGGCCTACTATGGTAAACACAATACAGTACAAAAAAAACTTCTCTACTTCAATAATCATATCTTTTTGACTTTTATACTAGTAGCGTGGGATAAAGTAAAACATATTTGACATTCTATATAAACCAAATGTTCTCCACTTACAAATTGGATGACACTGAAATATGAAACTATGATGTAAGGCCACAATAACATAATTTTCGGTCCTCAAGCTTTAAGGCAGACAAAATAAAAAGAAGAATATTTTCAATCATACTTATACATTTTTGTTTCATTTATTTGTATCTTTGCAGTTTTTACCTGTCATAGAAAAAATATATGTGGCCATATACATCGTTTGTTAAAAGAATAAACATCTTAACTGTAATTACATTTTTTTTTTAGTAATTATGGATCACAAAGTATTTTTCTTATATGCATAGGTACACTTTATGACTGATTCAAAAAGGATGTGTATATCTATATAATGTTAGTATAGCATGATGTATAGATCTACAAGGTAAGAAAGTCAGTATGACTAATGTGAGCTTTCCACAAACATTCTTTTCTATTGCCTAGAAAAATATCAGTTCAATAATTCCTCTTCAATAAAATTTAGAATGGAAATGGGGAATATGTCAAAGAGACAACAACCCGTCCAAAGAGCAGATAACAGCCGAAGGCCACCAATGGGTCTTCAATGCAGCGAGAAAATCCCGCACCCGGAGGTGGTCCTCAGCTGGCCCCTAAATAAAAATGTGTGCTAGTAATGGATAATTCTTTTTACTGGTAACTATTTTCTTGGGCTACTTATATATATACTGTGGATTCATTTATTTTGGTGTGTACCAATTTTGGTGTGTACCTATTTTGGTGTGTACCAATTTTGGTGGATATTTGATTTTGTGGTTTTGCCATAGTCTGAATACAAGCTTATACTATAGAAAATTTGTACTTCATTGAACATGTATATTCATGGTTCACCTATTCCCACAAAATCCACGAAAAAATGGTATCCAAAAAATAATAAAGAAATTCACAGTGTATAAAAAACATATGTTTTTGGAAACAAGACTGTGGCTGTTACCATTCTTCTCTCTTATCAAATATACATTGAGTTTTTTTATTCCTGATGGCCAGTAAGTGGTATAACATAATTTTAGTATATATATATTTTGTATTTTATGAGAATATGTAGGAATCCTTCATTTCTTATTTCTATAATTACTCATGCATAAGTTTGTTTCAAGGCATTGATAAAGATAATCAAAGGGTATACATCATAGGTCTATGCTATATGCAGTCTTACTCCTACTGACATGTGTGGACTATCTGGATAACATAATTCTGAACATCAATGCCTCCTCAAAGAAAAAGTTAAAAAATATATCAACAAAAACATTAATTTTTGCAAAAAAAATCATTATGCTGTAGTATTCTATGAGGGTCTGTCAATGGGGTTTACAGAGAAGAGAATAATTGGCCAAAAAACAAAATAGAGAAAACAGGCCAAATAAATGGGGAATGTGTCCATGGGACACAGATGATGCCCCTGCTTGCATACAATGTTATAAAGGGACAAAACTCAAGAACCGATAAAGTGACGCTACCCAAATTCATCTTGATCCGGGTTTTTGTGGTGATAAGCATTGTGTATAAGTTTCATAACATTAGGTTGAGGCAAACTTTAGTTAGAACGGAAACGAAAAATTCAGCAATTTTTCAATTTGTAAAGGGGCATAACTCTAGAATGGTAAAAGTGACACCACCAAAATTCAAACTTGATCTGTGTTTTGTGGTAATAAGCATTGAGTATAAGTTAAATAATATTTGGTTGAGGCAAACTAAAGTAAGAGAACGGAAACCAATTTCGGGACGTACAGACGGACAAGGGTATAACTTAATGCCCACTCCGCTATGGCGGGGGCATAAAAAATAAAGAATAGAGAATAATGGGCAAAATTTGTACAGGCTTAAATAAACTGCTTCGCTGAGCGCAGCTGGATACCCCCGCAGAGGTCCAACCCTGAACAGTTGGGGCAAAAATGGACACAATATTCAAGCTTGATACAGGTCTGAATTTGGATTGTAATTAAATATTTGACATACTATAGGTTTCTGAATAAATGTAGTCAAAGAACTTGAAATTGGTTATATGAATTGAATTTATATTCAATTAAAGATGTCTTGCTGTTGTGCAATACACTGTGCTGTTGCGCAATACTTAGTAAATCTGTTGTCAGACTACAAACAAATAAAGTTCAATTTCTTCTCAATGTCATATTTGAAATTTATGAAAATCAATAGGGAGATTACATCAATAGCTATAAATAATTCACCAAAGTTTCATGAGAACTGCTGAAAGCATTTTTGATTTATTGTCCAAAAACTGGAAAATCCCCCCTTTTTTAATGAATAAAACCCCATAACTCAGAAATGTAAAATCTAAAATTTATAAAATTCTAAAGGGAGCTTACATCAACAGATATAAACAATTCACTTAAGTTTCATGAGAACTGCTGAAAGCATTTTTAGTTATTGTCTGAAAACTGGAAAATCACCCTTTTTTTATGAATAAAACCCTGTAACTCGGAAACGTAAAATCTAAAATTTATAAAAATCGAAAGGGAGATCATGTCAATAGATATAAACAATTCACCAAAATTTCTTGCAAGTTGGTGAAAGCATTCTCGAGTTATTGTAGGAAAACTGTAAAATCCCCCCTTTTTAATAAATAAAACCCCAAAACTCAGAAACGGTAAAACTGAAAATTATAAAAAACGAAAGGGAGCTCACGTCAATTGATATAAACAATTCACCAAAGTTTCATGCATATTGGTTAAAGCTTTTTTGAGTTAATGTCCGACATGTTGACGACGGACGGACGGACGGACAGACGGTCAACGGTATACCATAATATGTCCCGTAAACGGGCGTATAAAAAGAACAGAATAGAGAATTGAAGGACCACCCATGCAGACCCTCTTTTATATGACTGTTCCTTGTGTACATAAATTCTATATCCCTTTAGTACCTTAATTCACTAAATTATTAATTGATGTTTATTATGCAGACTTTTATGATTTTTAATATATTGAACAGATTATTAAAAATTCAAAGGAAATGATTGTACATGTTGTTAGGCGATACTGAACTGAAAGTCAATACACAAATTAATCTTGTTCTGCTTTGCTAACAAACAATTTGTTCAAATATGTTCAAATTACTGAGTATGTCACAATTCGTTTTTGGTGGCTTCTTAGCAGTGTGTCTGCATCTAAGCAATGTTGATTTCTTTGTTAAATGATTGGGAATTAAAAAAATTTAACATTTAAGTGCAATGATAAATTACAGGATAAAAACAATATACAGACAGTGTAGATAAAAAAATATTAAATTTATTGGTACTCACGTTGAAACAGGAGAATAGGTCTGTGAGCCTTGCTTTTCTTCCAGTTTCTAAAGCTTGTACAAATAAATATGATATTTTCCAAAAATGTACATCTATTGTACATGTATTTTTCATTCTTTCATACACCAGTATGTGTCTTAAGCCACTAGCCCTATGCCTGAGTCAGAATTAATAAACTGCTTCGCTGAGCGCAGCTAGATATGCCCGCAGAGGTCCAACCCTGAACAGTTGGGGCAAAAATGGACACAATATTCAAGCTTGATTCAGGTCCAATTTGGATTGTAATTAAATATTTGACATATTATAGGTTTCTGAATAAATGTAGTCAAAGATCTTGAAATTGGTTATATGAATTGAATTTATATTCAATTAAAGATTTCTTGCTGTTTTGCAATACTTAGTAAATCTGTTGTCAGACTATAAACAAATAAAGTTCAATTAATTCTCAATGTCATATTAGAAATTTATGAAAATAAAAAGGGAGCTTACATCAATAGATATAAACAATTCACCAAAAATTCATGAGAATTGGTGACAGCATTTTTGAGTTATTGTCCGAAAACTGGAAAATCACCCCTTTTTTAATGAATAAACCCCATAACTCAGAAATGTAAAATGTAAAATTTATAAAATTCTAAAGGGAGCTTACATCAATACATACAAACAATTCACCAAAGTTTCATAAGAATTGCTGAAAGAATTTTTGAGTTTTTGTCCGAAAACTGGAAAATCCCCCCTTTTTTCATGAATAAAACCCTGTAACTCGGAAACGTAAAATCTAAAATTTATAAAAATTGAAAGGGAGCTCATGTCAATAGATATAAACAATTCACCACAATTTCTTGCAAGTTGGTGAAAGCATTCTTGAATTATTGTCCAAAAACTGGAAAATCCCCCTTTTATTAATGAATAAAACCCCATAACTCGGAAACGTAAAATCTAAATTTTATAAAAAACGAAAAGGAGCTCACGTCAATAGATATAAACAATTCACCAAAGTTTTATGCAAATTGGTTAAAGCATTTTTGAGTTAATGTCCGACATGTTGACGACGGACGGACAGACGGACGGACAGACGGACAACGGTATACCATAATACGTCCCGTAAACGGGCGTATAAAAATTGATTCCTGCTAGTGAAAATTAAGTGAAATTTTGTTTACTTATGTAGGAAAAAAGGTTGATTATTCTGATTCAGGCTAGTAACTGAAAAAAGTTTTGACACAGACTGATACATGAGGGTCTGAATGAGATTTTTGATTATTCGATTACAATTTTTATCTAATTATTTGATTAAATGAACAAAGACAAATCATAAGAAAATGAGGGATTCATTAATGAAACATTGAACCAATTAATATATATTACCAAAACACACTACGGGTATTTTTGATTACCCTAAGCATCACTTGGAACAAGAAGTTAAATGTAAAAGTAGAATGGCATAAATTTTACTGGAATATTTATCTTTTCAAAAATGCAGGAACTGAACACAGATATTTGAATTTGGGTAACATTTTATAAATATAAATCAAAATCATGGAAAGAAATAATTGGAAATCAGACTAACAGGATAAACTATCATTATATTCCAGAAACTATTTTCAGATATTGACTGTGTTTTCATAGAAGTTTTCAACTATTGCTGTAAAGCATAATATACATCAAATTCAAACACTTACTATCATGGATGACATTGTTCATGGAAACGTCAGCATAAATATACTCCATTAACAGCTGTCTGTAACCTTTTTTATGGTGAAAACATCTAAACAACTTATGTCTACCTTTGAATGACTTTCACATGGGGAAAAAAAAGATGTAATAAAACAGTTTGAAAAACAAGCCCTGCGTGGCATTTTGTCTTGTTTAAGTGGTTTAAACTTCAGTTAATAATGCATAGAAAGAGCCCTTAAGAAAGTTTTTTTCCCCATATACATGTACAAGTTGAAATACACATAATCCTCCAGTATCTCCTCATGTTGTACAATCTAAATGGTCTTCAAGTAGAAAATAAACAATCTGTGGTAAAATTTGAATTAAAACTGCAAAGAAGGTCATTGCCTCAGCCATAATTCAACTTTGCTTGAGTATTTTTTTTTTCTAGTATGACAAATCACAACCTTAACATCTATGTCTGTAATGTCATGACAAATTTTGACCTAAAACCTTGATTAAACATGACCTTTAAGCTTTAAATCCAAAGGTGTCTTCCCTAATCATGGAGACTACATACACAAGTTTTTGTGAATAATGTGGAAAGTTGTTTATTAAATAAAAGACATAGCGTGTTATGTCAATGAGACAGCAATCCAACAACAAAGGCTTACACAGACGTACCCCTGGTGTAGCCCCTTTTTTTCTATGTCAATGGGTAGTAAAATATATGTCAATTGATAACTTATTTTCATCTTTTGATATAAAATTATGCAAAGAAATATTCAAAATAAATTTTTAAATAATCCCATGTTGATAACATCTGTTTCTGAGTATTTTTACTCCAGGCTCTAGCCTACTGTCCGTACCAAATTTTGTAGGTTGAGACCCCCCCCCCCCCCCCCCCCTTCCATTTTCACATGTGATTGATTCTCCACATAAATCCACTATGTTATGTTTGTATTATAAATTGGTGCAAAATGGCAATATGTTAGAAAGTTGTGTGAAAGTTAATTCATACTATTAAATTACAAACTTTTATTATAATCACTGCATTTACTACTTTTAAACTTAATGTTTGAAGATTGATTTTTGCTTATATTAGTGACAGAACAGTTTGGAGTTTTCACCCAGCATCAGGTTTAATATTTTCTTGGAAAGCTTTGTATGCATATTAAATATCACAAAAGAACTTTTCATTTTTAATCATGATATGAAATGATTTTTCCAGACAAGGTCTAAAGAGATGCTTTACAATTGATTTTAAACTCATTAATAATGAATTCAAATTTATTATAACAGCATTACAAATGTGAAGTAGAGGCATTGCAGTGGATGTAAGCTTATTACAATAAATATATTCAGAACATTTCCTGCAAGTATCATTCCATTCTCAATTTTATGAAGACCATCTCCACTTCAACATTTGTACATTTATACTAGAAAATCTCAGTGAAGTAGTGTCTAAGTACTTAGTGGAATATCTATAAAACAGTTGACAAAAAGTAGACAAAAAAAACAACATAAAATCATATTCATATCTCTACTCTGAAGATGTACAAATCATAAAGAACTTTGGGTAATGTAATACCACCTCTGCTGTTTAAGTTGTTGTGCTTTGTATCAAAAATTGTTTTACTTTTGCACTATCCTTGGGAGCCTTTGATTAGAAAATAAAATATACACCAATTCTTTCATCAAGAAATGTCACTACATTAAGAAATGAAAATCAGAAAAGAAATACCAGTAATATATTTTTCGTTCCTTTCCTTTATTGATAATTCTGTGTAGAAATGATCATTTTATACTTTACAGCAACAATATATAGCGAGTGTTGCTTTCTCAAACATTTTAACAACACCTAGCCTATATAATTTTTATATATTGGTGCTTTTAAGCTTAAGTAACACAAAAGTGCACATGCTGAAATGTCTCGCCTGCTTTACTGACCATTGATTTAATGTTGAAAGTCTTAAAGATAAAGGTTTTACTAAAAGCATCACAGAAACTCGATCAGGTCAGGTAAATCCTGTTAGACACACCTTACAATTTTTTATACACAAAATATAGTTGACCTATTGCATATGATAATTGAAAAACAGATCAAAACAAAAAAACTTATCATTGACCAATGAACTATGAAAATGAGATCAAGGTCAGATGATACCTGCCAGACTGACATGTACCCATTACAGTCATTCCATACACCACATATAGTTGACCTACTGCTTATAGTATTTGAGAAACGGACCTAATCACATAACTTTTAACCTTGATCACTGATCCATGAAATGAGGTTGAGGTTAGGTGAACCCTATCTGACGGACATGTAGACTTTGCAAGGAACCCATATACTAAATATAGTTGTCCTATTACTCATAATAAGTGAGAAATTTACAAAACAAAAAAACTCAATTTTTTTTTTCAAGCAGTCACTGAACCATGAAAATGAGGGCAAGGACATTGGACATATGACAGACAGAAACTTTGTAACATAAGGTATCTGCATACAAGATATGAAGCATCCAGGTCTTCTACCTTCTGAAATATAAAGCTTTATACAAATAGTGTATGCTGCTGCCAGTGGATAGTAATACCTATGCCTCGCATACTGAGACTTTCTTTGCAGGCGAGACAAAAAGGATAAATAGAATGTGTCCAGCTAGTTCTGGAAATCCTGTAACAGTCACAATAAAATTACTATGGCCTTTAAAGCAGGTTCCATATTGTAAGCTTTTTAGTTGCATTTCCCAAAGTCCAGAAATGTAAATCCATGTTTTGCTGTAACAGCAACCTTTGCAATCAAGTCATATTTAATGGGTTTTTTTTCAGGAGATAATGATGGTAAGTAATTCATGTAGGCTCCTTAGTCCAACTATGTTCTGTTCAGGTAAAACTTGTTGAATTTTTGGATTAGCATCAAAATTATGAATTTTATATATGACCGACAGTATAATTGTCAACCAATCATAATGTTACTTCATATGACTACAAAGAGATATGCCAACAGAACTAAAACAACATTTAAAAACAAATTAACACATCCAGAAGTCACTTTACAAAAACCAGGGAGGATCCTAGTTTACCACCTGCACATATTCATGTGCTTTTCTGCTGCAAAGTGTTAATTCTTGACTGGACTGGACTATTGGACTTGACCCATGGACTGGACTGGACTGTTGGGACTAGACTTACATGTAAAAACAATTTAATTTTTTTTTTTCTTCTTTTAAATGTGAAATCTTCTCTCAATTAGGAAAAAAATCTCAAAGAACTTTTTAGTCAAGTCAAGTCCAACTGTCCAGTCATATAAAGTCAAGATTTCACACTTTGCGCTCTTCTGGAACCTCATCAGTGGTTGTATTAATCAAGCAGCCACCCAGGCCTCTCAAGCATATTCAGGATGAGCAATTAAAAACGATTAAAACTTGAAGATCATTTGCAATTTTTTTGTGTGTTGATTATTAAAGGTTTTAAGTACAAATGGGTAGAGTCTTACACACCTAAATTAAAACTACTACTTGTTAGTTTTCAACTTCTATAACAGAGAGCTCATATATCATATTGTGTTTTTCTATTTGGAGAGTTAGTGTTGATGACAGATCTTAGATAGTCTCTGTTTAATTTATACACAACTTTTTTTTAGACTGGGACAATTAATAGCTTGACATATTGTATAGATACATCATACCCTACTTTTTTTTAATACAACCGTATTTGTTGACCTCTAGATTTTTTTTGATGATTTGAGCCATTGTGCTGCTGTCACATTATTGATCTTTTATTCATACAGTTTATAAATACTGTTCATATTAGTTACACCAAGGAGGGCGGTATCTAATTTACACCATGGTACTACCATGGTTAATGTAAAATGATAGCTTTCAATAATGAAGGAGGGGGACTAGCACATCACTCTTTCAGCAATTTAACTTTATTTCATGGTATAAGGCACAAGATAAATGAACAAGCTATTTACAAGAATTTACTACAGTTCCTATACTTAATGAAGTTCTCTTATGGAGAAAATTAGTAATTCAAAATTTAAAAAAATGGCCTTGTCTTCACCAAAGACATATATATGTCCCTGTCTTCACTTAGAATCAAATATTGTCATAATAGTAATAAAATTTCTCATATGGAGGTAAATTTTAACTTAAAGGTTGAACAGTCTTGACATGAAGGTCATAATAACTACCAAAAAAAAATCAATTCTGTTTTGCATGACCAATGAAAGTAATAGACTTTTTTAAAGAAAAAAAGTCAGTAGAGAAATGCAGGCTATGTTGAACTATTTTTGTTTGCTAGCTGCACTACTCTCAAAAGTTGCATCCTAAAAGTTCTGTTATAGCTAAAATGAACTTCAGTGCTCATTCCCTTGAAATAGAAAGAGGAAAATATAACAAAATGATAAGAAATGAAAGATTTTGTAAAGTGTGTACACACAACAAAATTGAAGGTGAAAATCACTTTATTTTGCATTGCCTTAAATAGCAAAAGGAAAGAGAAAGCCGTGTGACAAAATTGTCTAAATTTTACCCAAATTTTAGAAATATACATAATGACAGCATAAAGTCAAAGTCGTTAAAAAGTGGGTCAGTAAAAATATCAAAGATATGTTCAAATTACATTTCTGAATTGTTGAAAGTTAGAAATAATGTTTTACAAAACCATTAATAATATTAAATATCAATATCCTGTTAAGAAAGTATTGATTATCTATTTGTTGTAATGTTGTATTTTTGTATGTTTGTATTTTATGTATTTCTATACAATGTGTTAAATTGAGCCTTTACTTATTGTTATAATTGCTTTTTCCCTTATAAAATATGTGTCATTGTCTATTGTCCTATAACTAATAATTCTTAGTATAGAATTAGTTTTTGTAAATATGGGAAATACTTAAAATTAGAAAGATATGCAATATTGGAAAAATTAAAAATTTACATGAATTGCATTAAATATTCAGCATTCACTTATTTATTAGTAAGTGTGGATGATTGGTAAAATCAAATTCTAAAGTTAGATAATGTATGTTTGAGTCAATACATAACAGTTAAAAAAATTACATCATACAAATTACTACTGTGAACATGGGTGTAACAATTAATTAAATTCATTCCTTTTAAATGAACAGCACCTTGGTTCACTCAAAGACCAAGAAAATATTCTGCTCTTTGATGAGAAATCTAAATAGATTCAAATTAATACAATAAAAATCATAAACAACCATTTAAAATTATCCATCCATTAATAGCTTGAAATAATAACAATAGAAACAAGGATTTTACATATATATTGTTTGCTTTTCAACTTAATGTATATATTGAAAAGGTATTTTCCTTGTAAAACTATGCTAATATAAATCTATGTTTAAACATTTGTATCCGATCCGATATTATAAATTTAATAAAAAAAAAATGTAATGGAATATGAGATTAAAAAGAAAAATCCTAGATAGCACTGTACAAATATATTATGCATTTTACAATATATCTCCCATTTAGTGGTTCTTTGTTAGCATACCATTTTTAACCCTACAAGGAAGATATTTAAAAACCAACAATTATTTTGAAAAGGTCAAATATTCAAATCATCAACTTGGTAGGAAAATTTATTTTTTCTCTCTTTTTTACCTCACCCCACAGGCGTGTTTGGCCCCACCACATTTTATGTGCACATACCTGAGTTAGGAGCCTGTGGTTGAGTGGTTGTCCATTGCTGTCTGTCATATTTGTTTGCCATTTATAGTTTAGCTCCTTAAGTTTTGTCATGTGGGAGGAGGGCCCTTTTATATCTTAATATGAATGGTAAGGGTTTAGCCTGTCGTTGAAAGCGTATAGTGACATATAGTTTAATTCCACACCCTTTGGTCTCCAGTGGATAGTTGTCTCATTGACAATCTTACCACATCTTATTTTTAGATTGATTAATACAAATTTAATTATAGCGGTAAATTATAACTAAATAACAAACTGGACATGCATTTACCAGCAATAAAATCAAGTCAGACATTCAAAGAACAAGGGTAAATCTTTAAGAACAGAGGCATCAAAATGTTGGTTTTTTTATTAAATCTACTCAACATGTTTAAGTTTCTTAAGTTTGTCGCCACAGATACACAAAATACAACTTGAATAAATAAAAGTAAAAATAGTATGACATCAGTACTGCTCAATGAAATAGTTAGCAGTTGTAATTTTTAAATACTAAAGCAGTGCATTTTCTATTATCGTTTCACAGAATTTTTAAAACATGCATGACTTGTAAATAATAATTACTTTTCAAAAATAATCAATCAAATGCTTTAAAATCTTACTTATTTAAATTACATGTAATGTCAAATTTGAAATTGTCTTACCCAATTCTCATTCATTGTCTTTTCATTCATAGTTCTCTCCTACTCCTTACTTATTTCTTGATATGTTTATTTCATGATTTGTGGGAAATATAAAAAATAATAGTACTTGTACTACATAAACAATCTGACAGTAAACGTGGTGATCCTATCTCAGGTGTTCGTTGACTGCATTGCAATATGGAGTTCAATTTCTAGAGTCTATGTGTGTTTAAATAGCTAAATGGTTGAAAAAATGCAAGGTAATTCTACAAATTTGTATTACAGTACACTGAAATATTCATAAGAGGTGTAAGGTTTTACATAAGCAATGGTGGAGACAAATTTCAGATTTGTATTTTTTCTGACTTTTATAAAAACATGTAAACAGGTAAGTCATGGTGTCAAAGTTGTCAATTATGAAAATTATGCAAATAATTACAAATGCCTTATAAAATTTTAATGTTGGGTGTTTTTTTTTTAAAAGTTTTTAACAAAAGTAGTAAATTTTTTGAACTTTTTCCTTTGAGGATTGGTAAACAAAGGAAATGGAAATGTCTGACCATAAATAACTACCTAATAAATGACAATTTTTAAAATAAAACTAATTTGTTCCAGTGTTGGTTTAATTTGAATAATTGTTACTTAAAAATATGGGATAATATTTAGCTTTATGTCCAAAGACGTATGATTAAAAGCAGATGTGGGGAAAACTTCTGTCAGACAGCAACCTGTCTGAACTCGATGACACAAAAACGCCAAAACTGCTTCAGGTCAACAGACAGGGCCTGCCCTCTTTTAATTTATCATTTAAGAATTCCTTTTACATGTATTCTATGACAATATGAAAATAAGAAGTTGTGGTATGATTGCAACTGAGACAACTCTCCATCAGAGACCAAATGACATAGAAGTTTACAACTATAGGTCACTGTACAGCCTTCACAATGAGCAAAACCCATACTGCACAGTCTGACAGCTATAAAAGGCCCTGACAAGACCAAATGTAAACAATTCAAACAAGAAAACTAACGGCCTGATTCAAGCACAAAACAATGAACAAAAAACAAATATGATATACAGCAACAAACGACTACTGAATTACAGGCTCCTGACTCGGGACAGGCACATACAGAATGTGGCGGGGTTAAAATAGTCTGTTGGTGCCTAACCCTTCCCCTAACCTGGGACAGTGGTGTAACAGTACAACATAGCAAAGCATATTTCTAAAATGCCTAGGTCTTAATTCAACTAATGCAGCAATAGTACTTCTCTACTTTTTGTACTTGACATGAAAACAGATCATATGTACTTATGTAAACAAGTTTGATATTACCCAAGTGTGAATGATGGGTAGGTTTTATAACTTGCATGACACTAAAGACTAAATTTGTTCATTAGTATCACATGTCATAAACACAGGCACTTATCTCTGAAAAAAAGATACCTATATAGTAGTATATACTTTAATTTCAGAGACAAGTGCCTGTGGTCATAAACATTAGAAAGTATTTTTAACTTACAGCTATCAGAAATAAGTCATCTTGTAAAAAAATAATCTCAGGCTTTCAATCAAATAAAATGTCTTAAAATTAAAATTCAGCATAAATCTGTAGTGACATTAACATGTAAAAAATGCAGGTATGACAAATACTCTACATCTTTTCAAAGAATAAAAGATAAATAATGGATTTACAGAAGAGAAGGGGAGATAACTTCTGAATTTATACAAACATAAGTTCTGCATTTAAATCTATGCAAATAATCAACAAATTTACTGAATTTCAAAAAAAAAAGACCAAAGCAATACATAACAGTATAAAAATGAATAAAAGGAGACTAGTACAGTAAAACTTATACTATATTACTGTTGTTTTCAGGTGACAAAATATGAAAACTTTAGGAAGCCAAATAATAAATATGAGGAAGATTTTCTCAATAATAGGAAGAAAATAAATAAAACAATAAACTGTTGACACAGAGATATGTCTCACCTGTTGGCATAAAATTCAGAAAAAGACAATCTGATGGATAGCAACATTGCTAATTAATTCAAGTTGCTGGACAAACTAGTGGGTAGGGCCTCAAAATGGTTGACAAACTGAGATGTACACAGCAATGTAACTTTATAGAAAACATTCTCTATTGTATGTAGTTCCTATCAAACTAACTTAATCAGAAAACTTAACATTGAAAATTGTTAATTGATTGAAAGTCACTGGACCATGACCTAGGGGGCAGGGCCTTGAAATAGTCGTCAAACTGATATGTACTGATAGTAATGCAACTTTATAGAAAATATCATTGATCTATCGCAATTAGTTCATATCAAACTAACTTAAGCAGAAAACTTATCATTGAAAATTGCTAATTAATTGAAAATCACTGAACCAGGGCCTAGGGGGCAGAGCCTCAAAATAGTCATCAAACTGATATGTACTGATAGCAATGCAACTTCATACAAAATATCATTGATCGATCACAAGTAGTTCCTATCAATCTAACTTGAGCAGAAAACTTAACATTTAAAATTACTATAATTAATTCAAGTCACTGGACGATGGCCTAGGGGCAGGGCCTCAAAATTGTCATCGAACTTATACGTACTGATAGTAATGCATCTTCATACAAAATATCAATGATCTATCACAAGTAGTTCCCCTATCAAACTGACTTAAGCAGAAAACTTAACAATTGTTGATGCCCTCGCCGGAAAAGCAATCTTTATGTCTCACTTTCCGCGACTATCTTCGCAGGAGAGACAATAAATCAATATACTAGATAATCCAACATGGTTAATTTTGTTTTACATTTGCACTATCAAAACAGATAGCCATTTTGGAAAGCATTTATTTTCTTGTAAAGGAGTAGAACCAGTAACCCCATCTAACGGCCCTGTAAAGGTGATTTTTTTAAACTTAAGTTGTTTCAGTTAATCTAATGTGTATGTATTGCTCAATGTAATATTGATGAAAGTATGATAACAATAAAAGAAGAATGTGTCTGAGGACATGAATGCCCCTGCTCAAGCTTCGCAAAGAAAATGGGACTGACGGAAAGAGGGCAGGGGCATAAAAATTGTATATCTGCTTAAAATATTATATATATATTAGCCTGAAATAGAAAAGATTTCATTTTAGTCCATTTTCCTTGAAATGTGTTACCTTTATCGACCTTATTTCATGATTTTATATGTGGCGCCACCCCTCGCTCATTGAAATATTGGTTGCAAAGTAAAGAACATGGTTAATAAAGCATATTTCAGCAAAAAAATGTGTGTGCAAGGGGTGGCGCCACTGTTAATTTTGTAGACAACTGTCATAAATTTTGTCAAATAATGCAAAAAATCAGGTTTAAACAAACATCAACTATGTTCATGATGTCACAAATACATCACTAATGACGCAATTGGTGAAAATCTTCTTTCACTGAAAAAATTAGACATTTAACACAAGTTTTCATCAAATTTTTCACAACATTATCACAGTTTAAAAAATTCTGATTTTAAAGGCCAAAATTTTGAGTTAGTAAACCAACTCATTTAATGTGCATATCTGATTATCAAAAATTATCTTGAAATTATAATACAGACTTTATCCTCTTTCACAGGTAACACTTGCTTCATATGAGTTCCTAATCCAAAGGTCATAAACAGAACAGGGCAATACTGGGTAATATGATTTTTCAAGCTTATTTTTACACAAAATAGTAAAGACTTGTTGTAGTTTAATAGTATTATAGCTAAATATATATGTTTTATACAGATAACCATTGAAAGTAATTTCTGAAGATTGAAAATTCAATTTCTTCCTTTTCTCTATGTAGGCAGAAAACTTATTTTGCACATTTCAGGATATCTTGTTAATTTCCAAGCTTTGTTTCAATAATCCAATTTTAAACTTTGAAAAAAATGCATTTTATTGCAGTGAATAAGTAAATTGAAATTTAAATTGTTATACAATCATATTGCTAAAAAAACACCCTGAGGGGACAGGCCATGAACACTTATAGAAATCAAAAGGCTGAATATTGTTATATAAACAAATCTGTGTTATGATCTGAATAATTACCTATTAATTAGTGATGTACATAAACATATATATGCTAAAACTTAGTAAACATTTTTAGTAATGAACAAAAAATGTTTTAAAGTAATTTTCCTTACATATAATTGTTAATTATTAGTAATAGTTATATTTATTAAAAAAAAAAAAATTGAATTCTTAGACTTTAGGTCAACACTTTGACCAATCTAGACAGATTAGATTAGATAGATTTTTAGGAGGATTATTAAGAAAAGCTTTTCTCATTTGTCTTATGTGTCTTCATGTACACTTGCCTTAGAGTTGCTGGACCACTAATATTTTCTTAGATTTATACACTTTATATTAAGAGTCTCAAACAAGTGAACTTATAAATTAAAATACTGTGTTTTACTTTTATAAATACATGTATCTTTAATGTATTACATTTGTGATTAATCACTGAATCCTCTTTGAAATTCAGGCCAGTATTTCATATTACCCAGTATTGCCCAGTATTACCCGGTAAAACCCAGTAAACCTGGGTTTTCCCAGTATTTCCCACTGGTCTGGGCAATACTCATAAAACCCGGGTTTTTGCCAACTCTGAGTAGAATAGTAGTAATATATATATATACAAACAAGTTTAGTAATGACACAGTTTCTATTTTGGGGCTAGGCATACCAAATTCTAATGAAGAGCGGCTGAGCCAGATATACTAAGCACTTGTCCATCAAAAATTTGAATACTCTTGCTCAGTCTAGGACTTGAATTTACATCAAAGATTCACATTTTCCAGAGGCGAGTTACTTGGTGTGCCTATTTAAATAATAGATATCATATCTGACATACTGAATAAAATTGAGAATGGAAATGGGGAATGTGTCAAGGAGACAACAACCCGACCATAGAGCAGACACATAGTCCAAGATTGATCTCATGCCTGAAGTTTTTTCAAGTCTTTGCTGGGGTAGTGATTGCTCTGAGGTCTGTTTTTATAATTTTTTTTTATGACTGGCTGAGGCTGTGGGACATCAGATTGTAGTCTGTATAGAACACATGGAAATTTCTGATATCATAATAGGTTCACCATCCACTTTCAAGAAGATATATCATACATCTTTTGATTCCTCATTCATTCTACTCCACTATTACGTAACTTTTATTCACATACTAACCCCAAATAGCCCAAATTAAATTTTCTTGCCATCAACCCACTGATTTCAACGACATACTTTCACTTTCGAACAAAATATTGGCGATCTCCTGTTATTTTCTTCCAGTACCTGCAATCATGGGAGCTAATTAAAGCAAATAGGCTGATATGCAAAAAATTGATTGATTGATTGGTGTTTAACGCCACTTTCAACACTCTTTTGCTATTTCGTGGCGGTCAGTTTTTATTTGTGGAGGAAGCCAGAGTGCCATTATATTTTTCCAACCACTCGCTCTGACAACATGGGAAGGAAGTGACAATGCCGCTAAACGCACCAATGATGTTCACCAAAACCAAAGTTTTTGACGGAAATGCAACAAACTCGAAAGTTGTCTATTGATTGCTATACAAACTAATTAGTGGTTTTGATAGGTGTCAATTATCAATTCAACTTATTTCTTTCATCTTTAAATATCTTTGTATAGGTTTTTCAATGACTGTAAATGGTATATGAAAATGACTGCAAATAAAAAACAATATTATTTTTGTATGTTTAACAGTCTGCACCATTTGCCACTAGTCCGATGCCCAAGACTAGTAAAACTTTATTCGGACTAGTAAATTCTTCCAGGGATTTGTATATAGCATCCTTGATTTTTTTCAAAACTTTGTTTAGACACATAAGGAAAATGTCTGAATATTGTTCTTCATTACATTACAATTACATGTTATCATGGTAATGCCAAAATTTGGGCATTAAACATTACATGCATTACAAGGCATTACAATTACAAATTAATATTACCCCATGCCTGTATACAGTACATGTTTTGTGAAACATCTTATTAACAGATTAAACAGTAAAACAGGCTAATACAAATGTACATGTATGTAGTAATAATTTTTGAAATTAATCACTTTTGTTTGACAAATTAATTTAAAAAGGCCATGCATGGAATATTTCATAATCATCAGGCTCAGTCTGTTTCATAAATTACTGAAAACCTCAAGAAGAAAGAAGAGAGTATAAAAATGACTTCATAAAATTATTTGACTTCTACGTTGCATTGTTGTTGACTAAAGTAATCAATTAATTTTGAATGCAAAAATCTATATAATAAAAATTCTTACAGTGGTAGGCACAGCAGTTCCTGTATTTGTTGTCATCCTTTCTGTACGAATATTTACACAATGTTTATAAGCAGATTAATGTATCCTTGAAAATTGGATTTTCTTGAATCTCGGGAATTCTTTGGAGTATTCAGTACAAATTGTTTCCGAATGTAATAAGTATAAATGTTTAATCAAGTCGGTATGTTTCCGCAATTTTGTCCATAAAAAGCCTGTTACATCCTAATTGGGTCAATATAGAGCAATGAGCCAGATTTAATATGTAAAATCAAATTTGAACTATAACAATAAAGAAAAATATACAAACTTGTATTTTCTTTGAATTGAATTTCATAACGTAAGGACCAACGTGAATGAAACAGTTTTTATAAAATTACTAACTTCGCGAACAACATCAATATTTTATGCGAAAGTTTTCAGAATAATTGGAAAGATTTTAAAGAAGATACTTTTAAATTCGATAAAAGTACGCTCTTGACATATTTTTCAAATATTTTTTAAAACACATATTTTTATACGACCGCAAAAAATTTTGTGGTCGTATATTAATTGGTATCACGTCGTCGTCGTCCGAAGACACTTGGTTTCCGGACAATAACTTTAGTATTAGTAAATAGAAATCTATGAAATTTCAACACAAGGTTTAAAACCACAAAAGGAAGGTTGAGATTGATTTTGGGGGTTATAGTCCTAACAGTTTAGGAATAAGGGGCCAAAAAAGAGACCCAAATAAGCATTTTTCCTGTCTTCAGACAATAACTTGTGGAACGGTGTATGGATCTCTCTGAAATTGTATAACAAGTTTCCATACCACAAAGGGATGGTTAGGATTGGCTTTGGGGGGTAATGGCTCAAACCGTTTAGAAATTAGGGGCAAAAAAGAAGAAAAAACAAGGGTTTCCTTGTTAATGGACAATCACTTTTAAGTACAATGTCAAATTTGGATCACCTCCCTTACACTGCTTTAAAATTATGTATAAAGAAATTTTGTATTGTCTGGAGGTGATTAGCTGTCAATTTATTTTTAGAAGTTACTAATAAAAATGCTGATTAAAGGTATATTATTTTTAGACATGATTATGTATGTCATTTTCTATTTTAAGACTTTTATTATGTATTTAAATGGGTAATTATGGTTGCAAACTCCATTGGAAATTTGAATTGAGATAATGACCATATCTTGAGGGAAAGAGGGAAAGATTGTTTTTTGGAAAAAGAGGAGGTGGAGGGGAGGTGAAAAAAAATTGGAGGGGGAACAATTTTTTTCTCATTACAGATTTCAGAAATTAAAAAGAAAATTTCTTCAAATATTATTTTTTTTTTGCAAAAAAGAAGGGGGGGATTTTGCCCAAAAAAAGGGGTGAAATTTTTTATTGGGGGGGGGGGGGGGGGGCAATTTGCAACCGCATAGTGAATTGCACAAAAGCAAAAAATTGAAAATTGAATATAAATTCAAATCATATAACCAATTCTAAGTTCTTTGACTACAGTTATTCTGTGTCAGAAATCTATTATGTGTCAAACATTTAATTTCTATCCAAATTCAGACCTGTATCAAGCACGAATATTGTGTCCATTTTTGCCCCAACTGTTCAGGGTTGGACCTCTGCGGTCGTATCCAGCTGCGCTCGGCGAAGCAATTTATTAATTAATAGAATTTGAAATAGGCAAGCACTATCAAAGACATATGATACTATCGGTAATATCAGATTTACTATGTAATGGACTTCTGGTAATATGTATAATATATCTCTGGCACTATGCAGGATGAGAATAAGTGCACATCCCTAAACATAGAGACATCGGATAGATATGCAAAACAAATGAATGGATAAATCACAAAGGCTATGTAAAAAATGCATGTTGGATAAAGTTAAAAGATAATAATAAATAAATAAATAAGCTTTATTTAGAGTCGGCATAGTATACAAATAAGGACACAACATAAGCTCTAATGAGCTTTAACCGACATACAAGACATAACAATACAATAAAAAATACACATGCAATAGGTTACATAACACAAAATGAAGCACTTTAACCATGGCGGTAATAAGCAGATTTATAAGCATGATAAGCTAGGTATTAAAGCTAAAAGCATACTAGGTATTAAAGCTAAAAACATAAAAAAAGTAAACTAAGCATTATTAGAGGGCTGGTAAAATGCATAGCATAAAAAATTAAAAAAATGATATGATTTAAATGGTAAAATTTTAACTTAATGTATTAATTAATAATCTGCACAAACTGCATGTGCACTTAAGTCATTTCCATTGCTTGACTTTAAAACTATTTTTAAGCTAACTGAAATTAGCTATTTTTCTAAAATCATCAGGTAGATCATTCCACAAAACAGCAGCTGTATATTTAAAAGAGTTCTTACCATAGGTTGATGTTCTAACCCTAGGCATATCTACAATATTGGAATATCTAAAGTTATATTTACAATCTTTCAATACAACTAAATCATGTAAACATGGTGGTGACAATTTGTATAAAATTTTAAAACATTCAATAGCCATGTTAGGCATACGTCTAATTTTCAGTGATGGAACCTTTGCTCGTACAAGTTAATCATCATATAGATGAACTAACATAGTCTTCATATATAAATCGTAAAGCCCTTTCCTGATTTTTTTTTCCTAATTTAGTGGTATTATTTTTGTTGCAAAAATGCCATGCCAAAGGACAAAAATTAAAATTAGATAAAATAAATGTGAGAAAAATAGTCAATTTATTTAATTTAGTAAGATAGCAACCAATGCGCTTTAAAACATTCAGTTGTTGAGATGCTTTACGACAAATATTTTTAATGTGGTGATTAAAATTAAGTTGATAATCAACATCAATACCTAAAAGTTTGACAATCTCATCACATGATATTTTAGCTGACTGTATATCAAAAACAAGCTTGTTTGTAAATGTGTTATTTCTAACTGCAATGGCTTGGAATTTATCACCTGCATACAATTAAATCTATACCAATCAATTAAATCAGCACTTTCTCTTTCAAGTGTACAAAATAAATTTTAAAAATCGTTGTCAGCATATAACAGAGTATTATCGTCAGCATAATTATACAGGGTACCATGTTCAATAAAATAGAATGTCATTTATAAAAATATCAAATAATAGAGGTCCGAAGATTGAGCCTTGGGGTACCCTTTCTGGATGTCAGCCCAACTGCTGAGTACTCCATGAAGTTAGATTTGTTGCCTACGATCTGTAAGATAATTTTGAAGTAATTTCACTGATTTTGAAGAAAGACCATAGGCAGATTATTTACATAAAAGGATGTCATGTGGTAGACAGTCAAAACGACTCAAAAGCTTTCGAAAGATCCATTAGTATTGCTGCCACATACATATTTTTATCCAGAGCTGTTTTCCAATCTTCAAGAAGCCTCAGCAAAGTTGTCTGACATCCATGACCTTTTCTAAATGTACATAAAAAGCATGAAATATATTTTCAGTTAACTGGTCATACACAACCATTTAAATTTATATACTTTTGAAATTGTAGGTAAAATGCTCACAGGCCTGTAGTTCTTTTTATCAAGTGGATCGGTTTTTTTTTCTGTGTAGTGGTACGACCTGAGCTTCTTTAAGTCTGTTTGGAAATTCACTTGATTCTATAGTATTATTTATAAGTGTTGTAATATGTTTGTTCAGTACTGGTGTACCAGCTCGTAATAGCTTAGATGATATCTGATCTACTCCTGTAGCTTTTTTATATTGATCTTTTTCACCAGTTTGTGTACAGTGTCGACATGTATAGGTTTAAAATCAAAAAGTTTATCATATTATATATGTTAGATTTAATTTTCAAAATACTAAGGTGTGTTTTTTCTTCAAATATAGTACCTTTGCCTATGTCGTTGGCATTATTATTACAAAAAAGTATCAAAGCTGTCACAAACATCAGTAGTGTTGTTTCAAATGTTATTTTCTTCCACTAGTACAATTTTTTGTTGGCTGCAGGTAGAGAGAAATGGTTACTTCGTGCTTACTGTATGAAATGGATAAAACAGGAAAAAGCTGACAAAAAATCTTTGGACTCTTTTTTTAATTCAGTAATGAAGATAGTTGATATACGTATACAACATTTTAACGAACATTTTACTCTTAACAACAACCATAACAATCCTATTTCTCGTATCAAACATAAACTTAAAGAACTAGCCAAGGAATTTGTTTTTGTCCCGGCTGATAAAGCTGCTAATAATATCATTATAGTTTGACGTAAATTTTACATTGAGGTTCTGCAAAAGGAAATCACGAATTCACCAACATTCCAACTGACTTCATTTTCAAAAAACGATATCTGTAACAAACATAAACTATTAGCTACTTCTTTACAAGCAGAACCAAAAACAATGAAAGTCCCAACTATGTACTGGCTTCCGAAGCTACACAAATCACCTTACAAATATAGATTTATTTCGTCTTCAAGTCATTGTTCCACTACTAAATTGTCTATTCTACTTACTAGTACACTTGGTACAATCAAAAACCTGATAATAAATTGTTCAAATAAGACCTTTGAAATTGTTGGAATTAACTACTTTTGGAGTGTCAAAAACTCGTTGGAAGTACTTGATAAATTGCATGCATATATTGGTGATTTTGAATCTGTTCAAAGTTTTGATTTTTCTACCCTATATACCACTTTGCCTCATATTCTTATTAAGAAAAAATTCACACACCTAATTAAATGGGCATTTAAAAAGTCGGAATGCGAATACATATGTTCAAACTCTTTTAGGTCATTTTTAGTAGCAACAAACAAAAGAGCTATGTCAATTGGACATGCTTTGATACTATATCTGCCCTTGAATTTTTACTTGATAACATTTTTGTTCGCTTTGGAGATTCCGTATATCGTCAAGTTATCGGAATTCCAATGGGGACTAACTGTGCACCACTCATTGCGGACCTGTTTTTGTATTGTTATGAGTTACAATTTATGACTAAGATCAGCAAAGACCCATTGAAACAACATCTGATACAAAAATTTAACAATACTTTTAGATATTTGGATGATATATTGGCTCTCAATAATGACGACTTCAGTATGTATACTAAAGAAATTTATCCTGTTGAACTTACTTTAAATAAAGCTAATACTAACAATGACCACTGTCCTTTCCTTGATCTTGATATCTATATCATTAACGGGGAGCTTAATACAAAAAATTATGATAAAAGAAATGATTTTTCATTTCCTATCGTTAATTATCCATTTTTAGATAGTGACGTTCCCTTGTCACCATCTTATGGTGTTTATATATCTCAACTTGTACGATTCGCTCGTGTATGTAACAACGTATTAGATTTTAGCGAGGGAAATTTATGTATTACTGAAAAATTATTACACCAGGGTTTTCGATATCATAAACTAGTCAAAACATTGACTAAATTTTATCATCGGTATAAGGACATCATTCGTAAATATAACTCAAAATGCAGACATCTTATACGTTCGGGTATTTCACATCCAATCTTTTATGGTAATATTCTTTACAAAGCACAAAAATGTCAGTATTCACCTCAAAAGCTAACAAAACCTTTAAACAGACTTATTAAGAAGGGATATAGTTACGATACTGTTGTCAGGTCATTAAAGATTGCATATTTTGGCTTTAATATTGATTCACTTATAGGGTCTTTGCATCGGAATTAAACATATTTATTCTAAAACCAGTTGTTGGCAAGACACGGGTTATGTTCTTCTCATAAATTTTATGATGGTATAATACTAAACCCCTAACAGGAGGGATTGTGCCTGATATTCATATGATGAAGACATAATCTTTCAATCATGATCAGTTTAATTGAGGTCTTGAGCTGGCATGTCAGTAACTGCTAGTAGTCTGTTGTTATATATGTATTATTGTCATTTTGTTTAATTTCTTTTGTTTCCTATTCTGACATCGGACTCGGACTTCTCTTAAACTGAGTTTTACTGTGCGAACTGTTGTACGTTTGTTTTTTTTTCTACATTGGCTAGAGGTATAGGGGGAGGGTTGAGATTTCAAAAAACATGTTTAACCAGCCGCATTTTTGCGCCTGTCCCAAGTCAGGAGCCTCTGGCCTTTGTTAGTCTTGTATCATTTTTAATTTTAGTTTCTTGTGTATAATTTGGAGTTTAGTATGACGTCCATTATCACTGAACTAGTATACGTATTTGTTTAGGGGCCATCGGAAGGACGTCTCCGGGTGCGGGAGTTTCTCGCTGCATTGAAGACCCATTGGTGGCCTTCGGCTGTTGTCTGCTCTATGGTCGGGTTGTTGTCTCTTTGACACATTCCCCATTTCCATTCTCAATTTTACTGAGTTTTTTAGATGAAACATTTGATATTCGAATGCCACCTATATATATAATAGTTCTATGATAAAATGTGGATTAAATTGTAAAAGAGAAGCGAAAGATACCAAAGGGACATTCAAACTCATAAGTCGAAAATAAACAGACAACGCCATGGCAAAAAATAAAAGACTAAAACTGTAACAACAGTATACAACACACAACATTGAAAACTATAGCCTGGGACCGAGCAACACGAACCCCACCAAAACCCGGGGGTGTAAATATTTCCATAGTGTAAAACACAAGTGCTAGATTAAATTAGTTTTTATTCAAATAAACCTAGATTTCTTGAAATATTACCGGAAGTTGTATTAATGTGTTTTGAACTCAGAAAATTATCTTATAGTACAAATATGTTTATGTGTAACCCATTCGAATATGTTCCTGCTATTATATGTAATCTATTTATTCATACTTTTTACACATATACTTATGGCTATGATCTGGCTGTGGGCTTTAGATCATAAGGTGATTATATATTTATATATGATTGTCACAATGATTTGTGACTCTCAGTTATAAAAATCATTGTAATAAATTACTTTGCTCACAATGGGCCTTTTAATTGGAATAACAATATCTTATTTTAGAGCTTTTTTTAAGTTTTTATAATATTTACCATTGAAGTGTTATTCAGAAATTCACAAAACCTTCTAATGTGATCAGAGATACAATATTAGTTTGGTTATCATACACTTCTCTCTTGTGCTGACAAGTTCCTTGCTTGTTTTTGTTTTTGTTTTGTATAAGAATAAGAATAAGAATATTTATTATTCCAATCAAGGGCCCTTGATGGGCAGCATAACATGTACACATAAAACAATACATCATGATTTGTAACAGAAAAACATTTTTATATATTAAAATGATATAGTGATTTGTTTAATATACTGGATAACAAATGTTTATGTAAATCGAACTGTTATGAAAGTTCGAAATAGGATTGTCTGTTCAATGGATTTCAACATTTTGAATATATTTGCTCCTGTCAGATTTTCTTTCTACAGCGGTTTTTTAAGATATTAGACAAAACTTAAGTTTACCCTTTGTTCTATTGAAGCCATGTTGGCCATGTTGGTTGGCAGGTGTAGTCATCGGACACATTTTTTAAACAAGATACCCCAACTGTGACCAAGTTTTGGTTAAATTTTGCCCAGTAATTTCAGAGGATTTTTGTAAAAGTTAACATACGGCGGACGACGACGGACGTCAAGTGATAGCAGTATCTCACACTGTCCTCTGGGCAAGGTGAGCTGAAAAGGGTAAACATGTCCATGAATATGTAGGGTCACTCCTTGGAAAACACACACACACACATATATATATTGTTGTGCTGTTATTTGGAGTAGTTATGATTATAAAATGTGTTTTCAGCCGTAATGCATGGATGGATCTGTCGTAGAGTTGACGAGGAAAGGTAACACTAGACCACTGAAAACAGAATTATAAGTTCAGTCTAGGTGGCCGAGTGGTCTAGAGCGATGAACACAGTGCAGGCGGTGTTGTCTCGATATTCCATTAGCATGAGTTCGAATCCCGGCGAGAGAAAAACAAAAATTTGAATATTGGTGTGCTGTTATGTAGAATAGTTATGTATATATATACAAGTCTAAATTGAAAACAACGTTCAAACCAATGATTGCGTTGAGTAAAAACCGCAATTTTTATACGTGTGCATGCAAAACAAATTTCTTGGTAGAAGGGTCTAAATACAACTGAAACAACATTATATATATTGGGCATTGCATGTCCAGAAGGAGTGTTGTGTGAAATGGGTTTATCCGGGTCAACAAGAATGTATGGTCTCCCTCTGCCAGCTGCAACTTCTGAAGTGAAAAAAAATATAAATAAATGAATGTTAGTAGTGCAACACGTGTTTGTTTTTGGAACTGAATGACCTTTAAAAAGTGTAACATTTATATACTTAGAGCAATCGCGTGACGGTGAGCACTATTGACAATCTTACGAAGCGCTTATAGGGAGCAACCATTTAACTTCAAGGGGGGTGGGTTATGGTTTTTTTTGTCTGAGTCAGAATTTTTTTTTCGCCCAAAGCGCGAACATTTTTTTTAATTTTTCGACGCTATCAATCAAATTATTTTTTTTCAAAATTTAACACTAAAAGGTACAATGTATGGGGAAAATCTGGATTCAGAATATTTTTTTTGTCATCTGCTTGACCACAATATTTTTTTTCATCAAATTGGGTAACAGAATATTATTTTTAGGAAAAAACCATAATCCCCCTTGAAGTTAAATGGTCGTTTCATCCCTTCCGTAAGTTTTACGGACGCCATCACGAGTTGGTTGACCATTATGGAATATCCGTTTCACAGATGATAGCGGATATGTTCCTAATGTCGTAACTACAATCCCGTCCCCTTTTCCCGAATGTGACCTACCGATTTAGACTTATTACGGGGTCTGTACTAACATGAGCAACACGACGGGTGCCACATGTGGAGCAGGATCTGCTTACCCCATCCGGAGCACCTGAGATCACCCCCAGTTTTTGGTGGGGTTCGTGTTGCTCAGTCTTTAGTTTTCTATGTTTTGTGTGCTATTGTTTGTCTGTTGGTCTTTTTCATTTTTAGCCATGGCGTTGTCAGTTTATTTTCGACTTATGAAATTGAATGTCCCTCTGGTATCTTTCGCCTCTCTTTTTCTTAAATCTGCTGGATAGTTGTTTCATTGGC
This sequence comes from Mytilus californianus, assembly GCF_021869535.1. Taxonomy (NCBI): domain Eukaryota; kingdom Metazoa; phylum Mollusca; class Bivalvia; order Mytilida; family Mytilidae; genus Mytilus; species Mytilus californianus. The sequence goes on from NW_026262690.1 coordinate 69,348,162, forward strand.
AATCATACAACATCTCCTTATTTTTTTCAAATCACCCAAGTATAAAAGAAATTTTGAGTAACAGAAAGCATGTTTCTGAATTTGAATTTAAGAAAGTATCTAACGAAAATGTCAATAAAATCTTGAATAAAATAAACATCAAGAAGGCTACAGGAGCTGATGGTAGTCCAGCAAAAATATTAAAAAATTGTAAATCTTATATTGCACCACAGCTGACAACTCTTGTAAATTTGTCAATTGAAAATAACTGTTTCCCTGATAAACTTAAAGAAGCCCAAGTGACCCGCTTCATAAAAAGAGTGACCCATTATTAAAAACAAACTATAGACCAGTTAGTGTCTTACCCATATTTTCTAAAATCTTTGAAAAAATATATTAAATTCAACTAACTGAATACTTTGATAAAATATTTAATCCTTTTTTGTGTGCTTTTAGACGTGGACATGGATGTCAGACCACACTTATCAGAGTGTTAGAAGATTGGCGTGAAGCTCTTGATAAAAACCAGTACATTGCAGCGGTATTAATGGATCTCTCTAAGGCTTTTGACTGCCTGCCTCACAATATCTTGCTAGATAAATTATCAGTATATGGTGTATCCCCCCATGCAGTTGCTCTTTTAAAGTCCTATTTATCTAATCGTAAACAACAAATTAAGGTCAACAATGTTCTGAGTGGTTGGGCTGACATCCATAAAGGCGTACCACAGGGTTCTATACTAGGGCCATTGTTGTTTAACATATTTATAAATGATATTTTTCTTTTTGTTAAAAATGGTAGTTTATATAACTATGGAGATGACAATACTTTGTCTTTCTGTACTACAGATTTTGATTTATTAATTTCAACTTTGGAATCTGAGTCAAAAATACTTATTGAGTGGTTCCGGGTGAATAAAATGCAAGCAAATCCCGACAAGTTTCAAGTTTTGGCTGTTGGCAAAAAGACCTTTGAACAAAACCCATCTATACATATTCAAAACTCGAACCTTACATGTGAAAAAACAGTAAAATTATTAGGCATTGAAATTGACTATCAGTTAAATTTTGATGTTCATATCAGCTCAATCTGTAGGAGGGCATCACAGCAATTAAATGTTTTAAAACATTTGGGCTCAGTTTTGGATAGACTTAGTAAACTTACTATTTTTCATACCTTTATTCTTAGTAATTTTAATTTTTGTCCTTTGGCATGTCATTTTTGCACTGAGAAAAATTCCAAAAAATTAGAAAAGGTGCGGGAAAGAGCACTCCGTTTTGTATATGAGGATTTTACCAGCCCTACGAGGACCTCTTACTTAAAACTAAGGTGCCCTCCTTGCAGATTAGACGGATTAGAACAATGGCTCTAGAAACTTTTAAGATTATAAATAATATAGCTCCTGTGTGCTTACAAAATTTGGTGAGTGTCAAAAAATCTAAGTATTCTTTCAGGTATGTAAATATTCTGGATGTTCCACAAGTAAAGTCAACCCGTTACGGTAAAAAATCTTTCAAATTTGCTGCCGCTACTTTATGGAACAGCCTTCCAAACCATTTCAGGACTGAAAATAGTTTTTCACATTTTAAAAGTCTTGTTAAGTCCTGGAACGGTTTGAAATGTCGCTGTTCTGCTTGCAGATAATTCTTGAGATGTTTATTATTTATGTTGCTTTTGATTGCTTTGGTCTAGCATGTTTTATTTCATTTTAAATTTGTTGCTAATTTTTTTATTGCATGCTATGTAAGTGAGATTTAACTTCGTATAACAGGTTGTTTTATATGTCAAATTAGACTGTTTTTATGTTATGTATATGTTTTTATATTCGGTCAAAAGCTCATTAGAGCTTGTGTTATGTCTTTTAACTTATGCCGAATCAAAATAAAGTTTTCTTATCTTATCTTATCTTATATACGATTTTTAAAGGTTAGCGCTGAGGGTGTAAACTCTATTACTGAAGATATAAATCCCAGTCCCACAGAGTAAAGTTCACTACTGGAGATGTGAGGTATATAGCGAGATGTCAACTCCAGCGCTGAAGATTTAAATTATATTGTAAAGTTGTACAACATGTATTTGTTTTGAGCATTCAGAACTGCCTGTTGGGGTCCAAAAGGGGAAGGGAAGTCCCTTTATAAAAAGTATCTTGAGATAATTCTCTGGAATCATCTCCCCCTACCCCTCCAAAAAAACACCCACACACAAAATAAAATAAAAACAAAAGCAATTTTATAACCTGCAATGCACTTATACAGCATTGGTCCTTAGGGACTGTTATCGATCAAAAGAGTTATGTCAATGAGTAATAGCACATTCACTCTAATCTGCAACCCACTTACCTGTCAACACTGAGGTTTTGAATTCGAACACCGCATGTGGCAGTTTCGTCCGACTCCAACCTTAGTTGACTAGAATTGAGAGTTTTCCTGTCGAAGACGGTCGTTCTCTCCATCTCTAGCATTGGACTTTACATCTTCAGCGCTGTTGTTTAAATCTTTAACGCTAGAGTTTACATCCCTAGCGCTAGACTCTATATCTTAACCGCTAGTTGTGCGTCTTTATGCTCTACACATTACACCATCATTGCTAGACTTTACATCTCTAGCGCCAGACGATACATCCTCAGTGCTAGATTTTATAGCCCTTGTTCTGGACATTATAGCTTCTGAGCTAACCTTTACGTATAAAAATAAAAAAAATGTGGTATGATTGCCAATGAGACAACTCGCCACAAGAGACCAAATGATATAGAAATTAACAACTATAGGTCACCGTACGGCATACAATGAGCAAAAGCTTTACTGCATTGTCAGCTATAAAATATTTCAAATAATTCAAACGAGAAAACTAACGGCCTCATTCATGAACAAATTAATGAACGAAAAACAAATATGATATACAGCAACAAACGACAACCACTGAATTACAGGCTCTTTACTTTGGACAAGCACGTACAGAATGGCGCCAACCCTCCTCTAACCTGGGACAGTGGTGTAACAGTACAACATAGGAACAAACTATAAAAATCAGTTGAAAAGGGCTCAACTCATCAGATCGGTACAAAGCAGAAATACATCTTACAAAAACGCAGACCGGACATGGCAGGGTACTCATACATCCCCACAACAAAAAAGACAATAAGTACAGATCTGAGAGTACTCACAGTTACTGGCAGTTCAAAGCCGATTACAACTAATAAAAAAAATCATGCATCTAAGACTAAAAAGTACACATCCAACATCCAATGCATTTAGTGTAAAGACGTCATTAACAGTCAGAGAAAAGCATGACATTGTGCAATGCGAATACGGGTGTCGGCAGATTGAAGAGCCATGGATATGCATATGCATATAAAAGATAATTTAGTTTGATTTTGATTTACTCAGGGGTGGATTCAGGCGGGGGCGTGGCGGGCGTGCACCCCCCTAAAATTTGCAAAGCATGTGTTGTCCTCAGCTTAATAAAGAATATTTCGGTAATTTTACCTCAAAAAAATTTAAGTTTGCGCCCCCTAACCTTAAATCCTGGATCCGCTCCTGTTACTGATAATAAAATCAATATTAATATTAATACCAATTAGAACAATAATCAAAGATATAATTACAGTGTTGAATTGGTAACCTTTTAGAATAAGTTTATTTAAAGGATCGATAAGTTTACCCGGATCGTACATGATCTAAATTTCCGGGCTCCGTAAACAACATCTCCGTAAAAATTAGGATGTGCTATCCCTTTTAAAATAGGTTTTCTACAGGTAAAACCAAACTTCATATATAGTTTACATCTTCAGCCCTAAAAGTTACCCTCAAAAGCTAAACTTTAAAAGCAACAAATTGTCTGTAGTTATAGAGAACAAAATTAAATATATGTTTCTTCATACTATAGAGGCCAGAAGGAGTTAATTCCGCATGAAATTACTTTCGGTTTCATCAAGTAATATGAAATAATTTGATCAGGCAGGGTTGAAATTTAGTAAGGTTAAAGCTTGTCCACCATCGCTGGACAGCACAGACATTCCATTTTTTTTCTTATATTACAAGAGAAAATGAATAAAATAACCAGAGCTGAATCTGATTCAAGAATGATTGACTATTTTGTTGCAAATAATTTCCACACATTACTTTAGTCACGATTGTTCATATTTTCTTATGAGTTTCAGTTAGGAACACACGAATTGTGGAAAGTTAGAAACAGACGAGATAAAAAAAATCAATATAAGGGAAACCACTCTAAATGTCTTGTGATAAAATTGCACCAGGATAGGGTCGATAAGATAAGTCAACAATAAATATCAAAATGAAAGGAAAAAAAAGTAAATAAACATCAAGACGTGTCATCAGTCTGAGAAACAAGCGATTGGTTTACATTATTCTGTCCCTTAAATCTCTTTTTACTGGAATGTGTCACTATTTCCATCTTCATGATTATGATAAGGTCGAAAAAATAAGATAAAATATATGAAAAGGTAACTGATTAAACCTTTGTATCTGAAACTAATCAAATGACGATTTTGTTTACAGATTTAATTAAAACCAGTGTCGAAAATGCATCACATATTTGTAAAATCTATTTATTTCACCATGAAATAGATTAATCATTATATATAGCTATATTTTGTAAAAAAAAATCGTGAAACGGTATGTATTTTTCATATACGAAAAGAGTGGGGTATTGGATATCTCAGCTGCTCAATCCTAGCACAAAAGGATCGAGGTGGCCCCGAGAGTTCATAAATTGATTCTGTTATACTTTTAAATTTAAAGTACACAAGTGAATTTGACTGGGTTTTTTTTTAAAGAATATTTTTATGTAGACCAGTATTCTATTTCACTTTTACTTTGATAATACCTTGTTTTTAATAATTTTAAAACAATGGTTATAGTAAATTGAATATAATAACGGGTGTAAATAAGTGTTACTAAAGGCAAGTTATGAAATGCAGAATACATTAAAACAATCACAACAGACAGTCACACCAATAAAATAGGAAGAAGTGTACTCAATTTCGCGATAGTATTTTAAAAATACACACGTATACAAAGATCATATAAGGTCGTGAAAGGAACATGAAAGAGCATATGATATGACAGCATTTTTCTATTAAAATCAGTAAAGAAAACGCCTTCCGAACAGCGTTTTATTGCTATTCTTCATCTTGATTAAAAGTAATTATTTTGAGTTCCCTGGAGACATCTTGCAGAGAGACAAGACCATAACTAGAAAATTTGGGATTTCATTCTATTTTAAATGTGCTTATTAAAACTATATATATATGGATCTAACAAAGATTTACAGTGGCGCTTAACTGCTGTAGTTTCACTATCAATTAGTTATATAATTGACATAACAAAAACTTCCCACTTAACAAAAAGATAAAATAAAACATGATACGTTTAAATCAAAATTGACTGCAATCAGGGTGAAATAAATGATTCAAATAAGTGACAATGTACCATGAGATTTTTATCAGAAGTACTTGCGGTCATCATGATTAAACCTGGTGATAAATCAATGTCCTTCTGAATTAGCGTATCATATATTATACCTGGTCAGTTGTAAAGTGGTCATAAATCTATGTATTTGGTTTGGTGTAGAAATAAACAAGTATACAAATAAGCATTAAATTCAATCCTAGAAGATTTAATGCCTCTGAATGACGTTCGAACAACCCCGTTAGCATCGTATGATACATTATATATTCAACCTTTTAGTTCATTCATGGTTTTGTATGTGTAAGCAATATATTGCTTGTGTGCACCATCTTCGGTATTAAACTAACAATATCGCTTAACAAGAAAACGTCCTCTTGCACTTTTTAAACTCTAGGACTGGAAAATTGAATTTTACACTACAA